>NC_137897.1:83579105-84230565 GCF_963455335.1 Martes martes
ATACCTATATTTGATATATTCAAAAAACAGATACAATTCCTTAAATATTGTTACCTGATTAGAGATGAAATGGACTAAAAGAGAGACAGGAAAATGGGGGAGTGGAAGTAGTTGTAAAGAGAAAATTAAAACTAAGTGTCAACAAGAAAGTGGGTTTATCTTTAGCTATAGGGGAGAACTGTTAAAACTACTTAGAGAATTTTGATTTCCTAGGAAGCTTCTTAAGGTTTTTAATTATTAAATTATTTATTGGGTTGAAACTAAATATCTAGATAACTAAAGTATAGGTATGTATATTGGTGTGTATATCTATCTATCTATCTATCTATCTATCTATCTTTGTTACATATATGTAAGTTTACTATTCCTAAACTAATTTGAGGGGTTCTTTTCTACCCAAAGGAAATTTAAATAAATACTTCGAATATTTCAGGAAATACAACATGCCATTTAGTAAATTTAAGGGAACAAGTGAATAACTTAGCTATTCCAACAATGTTTTGCCTCCGCATTCCTTGGCGCAGACAGGGACCTCAATGAAGCGTCCCTCATGGGAGTTGCCTGTGGAAATCTTACTAAGAGGTCCAAGTCCCAATTCAGGATTCAGGCTCCTCTCCCTTCTATTTTGTTTTAAATCAACTTTTTTCGAAGTATAGTTCACATACAATAAACTGCATCCATTTTAATTGTACAATAACTGCATTTTGACAAATATATGCACCCACAATAATTAAGGTATGGAATAGTTTCATTACCCCAAAAAGTTCACCTGTAGCCCTTTCCAGTAAAATCTTACCCTGTCTTTGTTCTGGAGGCCACTGATCTGCTATCTTTCACTGTGAATGTTTGTGTACAAGTCATTTTGTACATATATTTTTCATTTCTTTTGGGTAGATACAAAGGAATGGAGTGTGTAATGTATTTAACTTTACAAGAAACTGCTGAAATATTTGTCAAAGTGATTATACTATTTTACATTCCCACCAGCAGTGTATGGAATCCTTTTAATTATAGCCATCCTAGTGGATGTAAGGAGGTATCTTGTTTTATTTTGATTTTCCTGATGTTGAGCATATGTTCATGTAGTTACTGACCATTCAGATGTCTTCTTTTATGAAGTGTCTTCTGTAATCTTCACCTATTTAAAAAAATTGTATTGCTTATCTTCTTAAATTGAAGGTTTTTATTTTCTGAATACAAACTCTTTGTCATATGTACACTCACACACACATAGTATTTTTCCCATTCTGTGGGTTGTATTTTCTTTTCCTTAACAGTATGTTTCAATTAGATTAAAAAAATTTTTTTAAGATTTTATTTATTTGACAGAGAGAGACGCAGCAAGAGAGGGAACACAAGCAGGGGGAGTAGGAGAGGGAGAAGCAGGCTTCCCACAGAACAGTGAGCCCAATGTGGGGCTCCATCCTAGGACCCTGGGATCATGACCTGAGAGGAAGGCAGACACTTAACAACTGAGCCACCCAGGTGCCCCAGATTTTTTAAAACTTTGATGAGGTCCAGTTTATCAGTTTTTTTCTTTTATCATTATTGCTTTTTGTGTCATGTATAAGAAGCCTTTAACTACATGAAAGTTTTCAATATTATCTGTTTTTCTTCTATATATTTGATACTTTTAACTTTTGAATAATTTAGAGTTATTTTGTGTATAGTACATAAGGATCCTGGTTCAGTTCTTTAAAAAAATTTATTGTGGAATTTACATAATGTAAAATTAACCATTTAACATGAGTAATTCAGTGACAATTAGTACATTCACTGTGTTATGCAACCACCACCTTTATCTAGACACACAAACAGTTTTATTGCTCCAAAGTAGAACCTCATACTTAAGCAGTTTCTCCCTATTTCCAGCCCCCTCCCCCAGCCCCTAGAAACTGCCAATCTATATCCTGTCTCTGTGGATTTAACCTATTCTGGATATTTCATATAAATGGAATAATGTATTATGTGACCTTTTGTGGCTGGCTGCTTTCACTTAGAATGATGTTTTTGGGGTTCATCCCCATCAAATCATCTATCAGTACTTCATTCCTTTTTATGGTTGAATAATATTGCATCTTATGAATATACTACATTTTGATTATTCACACATCCATTGATGGACATTTGGGCTGTTTACCTTTAAGCAATTGTGAGTAACACTGCTATGAACACATACATATATGTATTTATTTGAGTACCTGTTTTCAGTACTTTGGGATATATACCTAGGAGTAGAATTACTGGGCCATATGGTAATTCTGTCTTTTTGAGGGGCTACCACACTGTTTTCTTCAGGGACTGACCCATTTTAAATTCCTACCAGCAATGCATGAGCATCCCAATTTCCCCACCTCCTTCCAACAGTTTTTAGTTTGTTTCATTGTTACTACTATTATTATATTCTGGCCATCTTAGTTTGTTAATGAAGTACTACTTTATTGTGGTTTTGATTTGTATTTTTTAATGACTAATGATGTTGAGTATCTTTTCGTGTGCTTTTTCCCTATTCATATATCTTCTTTGGAAAAATGTCTATTCAAGGCTTTTGCCTATTTTTTAATTGGACTGTTTGTCTTTTTCTTGTTGAGTTATAAGACTTCTATATATATTCTGGGTACTTGACAGATACATGATTTGCAAGTATGTTCTCCCATTCTGGAGGTCATCTTTTTACTTTCTTTTTTTTTTTATCTTTTTACTTTCTTAATAATATCCTATTATGCACAGAAGTTTTAAGTTTTCATGAAGTCCAATTTGTCTATCCTTTTTCTTTCATTGCTCATCTTGTGGTGTCATATCTAAGATTTCATTGTCAAATCTAACATCATGAAGATTTACTTCTGTGATTTCTTACAAAATTTTTATGGTTTTAGATTTTATATTTAGATCATTGATCCATTTTGAATTAGTTTTTGTAAATGACATGAGGTAGAGATCCAACTTTATTTTTTTACATGTGAATATATAGTTGTCCCAGCACTATTTGTTGAAGAAACTATTCTTTTCTCATTGGATTGTCTAGGCACCCTTGTCAAAAATCAATTCACCATAGATGTATGGGTTTATTTCTGGACTCTCAATTCTATTCCACTAGCTATTTGTTTGTCCTTATGCCAGTACCAACCATAGCTTTATAGTAACTTTCGATATTGGGGTGTGTGAGTCCTCCAACTTTCTCTTCCTTTTCTAGATTATTTTGGCTATTTGGGGCCCCTTGCAATTCCATATGAATTTGAGAATCAGCTTTTCCATTTATGCTCAAAAGGCTCTTGGATTTTTTATAAGGATTTCGCTGAATCTGTAGATTGCTTTGGGTGATGTTGCCATCTTAATATTGTTCCATTCAGGAACACAAGTTGTCTTTCCATTTACTTAGGTCTTTTTTTTCCTTTTTTAAAAAGGAAACTCTACCCTCAATGTGGGGCTTGAACTCACAACCCTGAGATCAAGAGTTGCATCCTCTACCAACTGAACCAGGCTCTACTCTGCCAGCCGAACCAGGCTCTACTCTGCCAGCCAGGCACCCTTATTTAGGTCTTTTCAAATTCCCTTCATTAGTGTTTTCTCTGTACATGTCTTTCCTTTACTTGGTTAAATTTATTCCTAGATATTTTATTCTTTTTGCTGGTATTGCAAATTGAATTGTTTTCTTAATTTCTTTTTCAGATTTTTCATTATGATTATATAGAAACAAAATTGATTTTTTGTGTTCATCTTGTACCCTAAGACTTCACTGAACTCATTTTTTTAGCTCTGATATTTTATTTGTAGATTCTTCAAGACTTTCTGTATGGAGAGGGTCATGTCATCTAAAACAGACATAGTTTTACTTCTTCCTTTCAAATTTGAATGTATTTTATTTCTTTTCCTTGCCTAATTACTCTGGCAAAGGCTTCTGGTACCATGTTGAATAGAAATGATGAAAGCAAGCATTCTTGTCTTACACCTGATCTTGGAGGAAAAACTTTCAGTCTTTGACCATTGAGTATTGAGATAGCTCTGAGTTTTTCATAAATACTTTTTTTCATGTTAAGAAAGTTTCCATTTATTCCTAATTTCTGAGTGCATTTATCATGAAAGGGTGTTGGACTTTGTCATATGTATTTTCTGTATCAATTAAGATGATCACTTGGTTTTTCCTCCTTGTTCTGTTAATGTGTTTTTTTTTTTCTCCTTGTTCTGTAATGTGGCCTATTATATCAATTAATTTTCTTATGTTGAGCCACTCTTGCATTCCTGGGATAAATTTCACCAGGTCATGGTGTATAATCCTTTTTATATACTATTGAATTTAGTTTGCTAGTATTTTGTTTAGATTTTTTTTGCATCTGTTTTTTTTTTTTAAAGATTTTATTTATTTATTTATTTATTTGACGCACAGAGAGAGAAATCACAAGCAGGCAGAGAGGCAGGCAGAGAGAGGGGGGAAGCAGGCTCCCTGCTGAGCAGAGAGCCCGATGCGGGACTCGATTCCAGGACCCTGAGTTCATGAACCGAGCTGAAGGCAGAGGCTTGACCCACTGAGCCACCCAGGCGCCCCTTGCATCTGTTTTTTATGGGGAATATTGGTCTGTAATTTTCTTTAGTGTCTTTGCCTGGCTTTGGTATCAGGATCATATTGGCTTCATAAAATGAGCTAGGTTGTATTACCTCCCCTTCTACTTTTGGAAGAGTTTGAGAAGAATTGGTGTTAAATTTTGTTTAAATATTTGGTAGAATTCACCAGTGAAGCTATGTGATTGTGGACTTTACTTTGTTGTGAGGTTTTTTTAAAATTACTGATTCAATGTCTTTACTTGTTATAAACTTGTTCAGATTATCTTTTTCTTTTTTCTTTTTACTTTAATTATTGAAATATAATTCACATAAGATGTTATCTTAGTTTCAGGTGTACAACATAGTGATTTGACAATTCTATACATTATTCAGTGGTCAGCACTGTAAGTGTAGGCACTGTCTGTCACCATACATTATTACAGTAATATTGTATATTCCTTAATGCTTATTTTCATCTCTGAGATTTATGTATAACTGTAAGTTTGTATGTCTAAATCCCCTTTATCTATTTTGCCCATTCCCCTCACTTCCCCTTTGGCAACTGCTAGTTTGTTCTCTGTGTTTAAGGGTATTTAAGGTGTCACCTATGTAACCCATCCCCTCATCCACCTCCCCTCTGGTGATCATCAGTTTGTTCTCTATAGTTAAGAGCCTGTTCCTTGGCTTGCCTCTCTCTCCCTCCCCCCATGTTTTCTTATTTTGTTTCTAAAATTTCACTTTAGAGTGAATCATATGGTATTTTTCTTTCTCTGACTTATTTTGCTTAGCGTAGTACTCTCTAGTTCCATCTCTATTTCTTCTTGAATTATTTTTGATAGTCTGTTTTTAAGAATTTGCTTATCTAAGTTGTCTAATTTTTTGAGTGTACAAGTATTTATAGTATTTTCTTATAATCCTTTTTATTTCTGTAAGGTTGGTAATAATGTTACATCTTTCATTATTTATTTCAGTTACTTACATCTTTTCTAATTTTTCAGTCTAGATAAAGGTTGGTTGATTTTGTGGATCTTTCCAAAGAACCAGTTTTGGTTTCATTGATTTTCTCCATTGTTTTTCTATTCTCTATATAACTTATCTCCACTCTAATTTTTAGAATTTACTTCCTTCTCCTAGCTTTGTGTTTAGTTTGCTCTTTTTTCCTGGTTTTTCTAAGGTGCAGAGGTAGGTTGCTGATTGATTAAGATCTTTCTTACTTTTTTTTTCTTCTCTTACTTTTTAATGTAGGCATTTACTGCTATAAAATTCCCTGTCTCCACTCCCTTTACTGCATTCCATAAGTTGTGGTGTGTTGTGTTTTCATATTTGTTCTTCTCTGAGTGTTTTCTAATTTCCTTTGTGATTTTTTTCTTTGACCTTTGGTTGTTTAAGGGTGCATTGTTTAATTTTCATGTCCAGTTTTTCTCCTTTTTATTGAAATCTAGTTTCATTCCATTGTGGTTGGAGAATATACTTTGTAAGATTTCAGTATTTTTATATTAATTGAGGCTGGTTTTGTGGCCTGTATAGGTTCTATCTTGAAGAATGTTCCATGTGCACTTGAGAAGAATGTGTATTCTGCTCTAGAGTGAAGTGTCCTATATTTGTCTTTTAGGTCTAGGTTTAAGGTATTGTTCGGGACCTCTGTTTTCTTATTAATGTTCTGTCTAGATGTTTTATCCATGTTAGAAACTTGGTTATTGAAGTCTCCCAACTATTATTGTACAATTATCTAATTCTGTCTATAAGTCTGTCAGTATTTGCTTCATATATTTGGGGCTCTTTTGTTTGCTGTGTTTATTTATAATTGTTATAAATTATTAATGCATTAACATAAAATATGTATATATAATGTCATTATTTGTGTCTTGTAACAAGTTTTGGCTTGAATTCCAGTTTGTTTGATATTATAGCCAGCTCCTCTATCTCTCTTTTGGTCATTATTTGCATGGAATATCTTTTTTCTTTTTTTAACTTTCAATCCATTCTGCCAGTCTCTGCCTTTTGATTGGAGATTTTAATCCATTTACATTTTAGGTAGTTACTTATAAAAGGGATTTACTGTTGCTATTTTGCTATTTGTTTTCTGTATGTCTTATACCCTTTTTGCCTTTCATTTTCTCCATTCATTTCTTCTTTTGTGCTTAATAGATTTTTTTGTATTGTACCATTTTTATTCTCTTTTCATTCCCTTTTATTTATTCCTTTTACATATTTTCTTAGTAGTTACCCTGGGGATTAAAATTCATGTACTGGGGTGCCTGGGTGGTTCAGTCAGTTAAGTGTCTGCCTTTGGCTTAGGTCATGATCCCAGGGTCCTGGGGTCAAGCCCTGTATCAGGCTCCTTGTTCAGTGGGGAGCATGCTTCTCACTTTCTTCCCTGCTCATGCTCTATCCCTCGCTATCTCTCTCTCTCACACACATAAATGAATTCTTTAAAAAAATAAAATTAAATTAGTTTACTAAATTTATAACAATGTGATTTGAATGGATATCATATTGTCTTCTCACAAGTTACATCTTTATACATTATGTTCCCTGTAGCATATATTTATAATTACTTTTTTTTGCATTTGGTTTTTAAATTATATATGAAATAAAAAGGGGAGTTACAAACTGAAAATACAATATACTGGCTTTTGTATTTACCTATATAACTACCTTTACCAGAGATCTTTATTTCTTCATAAGGCTCTGAGTTACTGTCCTTTCATTTCAGCTTGAAGAAATTCCTTTAGCATTTCTTGTAAGGCAGTTCTACTGGCAATGAATACCCTCAGGTTTTATTTATCTAGCATGTCTTAATTTTTGAAGGATAGTTTTTGCTAGATAAGCAATTCTTGAATTTCAGTGTTCTTTTACATTTAGTACTTAAATATGTCATTCCACTGCCTTCTGGCTTCCATGGTTTTTGATGAGAAATCACCTGCTAAGAGATTTTGAAAAATCTCTTCTGTTGAGTTGCTTCTCTTTTGCAGCTTTACAGATTCTCTCTGTGTTTGTCTTTGACAGTTTGTTTAGGATGTGTCTTGGATCTCTTTGAGTTATCCTACCTGGAGTTCATTGAACTTCTTGAATGTGTGGATTCATGTATAATCAAACTTGGGAAATTTGCAGCTACTATTTCTTAAAATATTCTTAGAAAGAATATTTAGGGGCACCTGCATGGCTCAGTTGCTTAAACATCTGAGTCTTGATTTCAGCTCAGGTCATGATCTCAGGGTCATGAGATTGAGCCCCACATCAGGCTCTGTGCGGAGTGTGGAGCCTGCTTGAGATTCTCTCTCTCCCCCTTCCACTGCCCCTTCCTACGCTGACTCATGTGTGCTCTTTCTCTCTCTCTCAAAATAAGTAAATAAATAAAAATACTTTTGAAAAAGAATATTTGAATATTCTTTTCTGTTTTCTTTGGTACTTCTAAAGTGTATGTTTTGTTCAGCTTGATGGTGTCCCATAGGCCTTCTGGCTCTGCTCATTTATGTCCATTATTTTCTTTCTGCCACTCAGACTGGATAATATCAATTGTTGTATCTTCAAGTTTATTGATCTTTTTCTTCTGCCTCCTGATATCTGATGTTAAACACATTTACTGAAGTTTTCATTTCAAATATTGTGCTTGTTAGCTCTAGAATTTCTGGTTCCTCTTTGTACTTCCATGTCTTTGTTGATATTTTCCTTTTGTTCACATATTGTTTTTCTGGTTTTATTTAGTTCTTGGTCCATGGTTTTCTTTAGGTCTTTGAGTATGTTTAAAACAGTTGTTTTAGGGGCACCTGGGTGGCTCAGTCATTAAGTGTCTGCCTTTAGCTCAGGTCACGATCCCAGTGTCCTGAGATTGAGCCCCACTTCTGGCTCCCTGCTCAGCAGGAAGCCTGCTTCTCCTTCTCCCACTCCCCCTGCTTGTGTTCCCTCTCTCACTATGTCTCTCTCTGTCAAATAAGTAAATAAAATCTTTAAAAAAACAGTTGTTTTGAAGTCTTTGTCTAGCTTTTTTACAGTGGGTTTGCCACCAGAACACAGGTGTCATGAAAACTGCTACTAAACCTAAACCAAAATGGGAAAGGAAAAGACTCATATCAACATTGTCATCATTGGAGATGTTGATTTGGACAAGTCTACCGTTACTAGTCATCTGATCTACAAATGTGATGGAATCGACAAAGGAACTTTCAAAAATTTTGAGAAGGTTGTTGCTGAGATGGGCAAGGGCTCCTTTAAGTATTCCTGGGTCTTGGATAAACTGAAAGCTGAACATGAATGTGATATCACCATTGATATCTCCCTGTGGAAATTTGAGACCAGCAAGTATTATGTGACCATCATTGATGCCCCAGGACACAGAGACTTTATCAAAAACATGACTATAGGTAAATCTCAGGCTTCCTGTGCTGTTCTGATTGTGGCTGCTGTTGTTGAATTTGAAGCAGGTATCTCTAAGAACCTGCAGACCCATAAGTATGCTTACACACTGATATTCACAATTAGATTAATTGTTAATTGTTGGTGTTAACAAATGGATTCTACTGAGCCACCCTACAGCCAGAAGAAATAGGAATAAATTGTTAAGGAAATCAGCACCCGCATTAGGAAAATTGGCTACCATCCTGATACAATAGCATTTGTGCCAATTTCTGGTTGGAATGGTGACAACATGCTAGAGCCAAGTGCTAATATGCCTTGGTTCAAGGGATGGAAATTCACTGGTAAAGATGGCAATGCCTGTGGGACCACATTGCTTGAAGCTCTGGATTGCATTCTGCCACCAGCTCATCCAACTGACAAGCCCTTGCGTCTGCCCTTACAGGACATCTACAGAATTGATGGTATTGGTACTGTCCCTTTGGACCTAAGTGGAGACTGGTGTCCTTAAACCTGACATGGTAGTCACCTTTGCTCCAGTTGATGCTAAATGTTAAAACTGAAGTAAAGTCTGTTGAAATGCACCACGAAGCTCTGAGGGAGGCTCTTCCTGGGCACAATGTGGGTTTCAGTGTCAAGAATGTATCTGTCAAAGATGTTCGTTATCCTGAACCATCCAGGCCAAATCAGTGCTGGATATGTACCTGTGCTGGATTGTCACTCAACTAACATTGCTTGCAAGTTTGCTGAGCTGAAGGGGAAGATTGTTATTCTGGAAAAAAGCTGGAAGACGGTCCCAAGTTCTTGAAATCTAGTGATGCTTCCTTTATTAGTAGGGTTCCTGGCAAGTCTATGGTGTTAAAAACTTCTCTGATTATCCTCCTCTGGGGTATTTTACTGTTGGTGACATGAGACAGACAGTGGCTGTGCGTGTCATCAAGGCAGTGGACAAGGAGGCAGCTGGAACAGGCAAGGTCACCAAGTCTGCCCAGAAATCTCAGAAGGCTAAATGAATATTACCCCCAATACCTGCCACCCCAGTCTTAATCAGTGGTGAGAGAACAGTCTCAGAACTCTTTGTGTCAATGGGCCATTTAAGTTAATGGTAAAAGATTGGTTAATGATGGCAGTGCATCATAAAACCTTCTTAAAGAAAGGAGAATTTTTCGTGGACCATTTGTTTTGCGTGGGGGGGCAATTTTAAGTTATTAGCTTTCATCTTTTTTTTTTTTTAATTTGACAGAGATCACAAGTAGGCAGAGAGGCAGGCAGAGAGAGAGGGGAGGAAGCAGGCTCCCCGCTTGAGCAGAGAGCCCGATGCGGGGCTCGATCCCAGGACCCTGAGATCATGACCTGAGCCGAAGGCAGAGGCTTTAACCCACTGAGCCACCCAGGCACCCCAATTTTTTTTTCTTAAACAGACTACATTTTTCTTTTACTTTGTAATATTTGGTTGAAAACAGAATTAGATTATTTTAAATGTGGTAGCTGGAAATCAGACTTTGCCCTTCACCAGAGGAGGGCTGCCGTTATTCATTTGTTTAATGACTTCTGCAACCTATTAATGCAGAGACTCTATCCCTTGTCATGTGTGGTACTAAAATCTGTGTTCCTTTAACTTGTGCTGAGATGGTGTTTTGATACATATTTCTCTGAATGCCAGGAACCAATAAAAGAGAGAGAGAAAAGGAGAACAAAAGAAAAGAAAAGAGAAGGGAGAAAAAAAATCTCCTGTTTCTGTGCATTGGCTCTGTGTTATGGTACTCCTTTAACACTTAACCAGGACATTTGCAACTCTGCCTTAGCTTTCACTCCCTCCTTATATTGTGCTTGGAGATCAGCTAGAGTGAAAGCTTAAGTTTTTCTTAGGGCTTTCCTCTTGGCTTATATACCCGGCTTGTTAAATTGCTCAGTATACATAGGCATTTTTCAATGCCCTATTTTTTCCAAAAAGCTCCACTGCTTTTCCTTCCAGGCTTTTGGTACCTTATCCACATTCCTCACCTTCAGTCTTTTGCCCCAGGCAACTGTGAGTTTTTCCTTTACCTTACAGTGTTTTTTTCAAGATGCCTACAGCTCTACTATCCTGTGTCTTTTCCAAGTTAGGTGAAACAAAGATAAATGCCTTGCATCAGTCCTTCAGGTGGTTCCCTGACAGGTTAGAACAGACAAACAATTCTTTATGAATGAAATCTGCTCTGCTGCCCCTGGTACCAGGGATAAGGGTCCCACAGTGAATGTGGCTACCCTCTTGAAAAGTGCCACTGAGCCAGGGAGGCAGCTAGGTAAGGACAAGCCCAAAGGACCACAGACCTTTTCTACCACTTTTAATTTGTATTTTTCTTGATTCAACATTTGTTTGGTTATTGTAAACCTTGAATCATTTTCCAGAGTTCTGACAAATTTGGTTTTGACAGTTTCTTCTTGATTTTTTTGATGTTTCTGCAGAGGGACAGGTGATTAGAGTTTCCTACTCTACCATTTTGTTGATGTCCAAAAAGTTTTTTAATATATTCTTCCACTGCTTTTTGGAAACACAGTCCATTCCCTATTGAGTTACTTTTCACTTTCTGGACCTTCTACTCTGTTTTGTTAATCTGCTTACCTATCCTTACACTAATATTATTGATTAGTCTTGATTATTATAGCTTTATTATAAGACTTGAAATCAGGAAGAGCAAGTTTGTTTGGATTGTGTTTAATCTGTAGACTAATTGACAATGATACTGAATCTTTCTTTACATGTCTATGGTATGTTTATTTTTTAGATATTCTTTAATTTTTCTTGGCAATGACTTACACATTTCGGTATACTGGTTTTATTATTTTTGTAGTAACTTTTTAATTCTTCAGGATTTCCTATATGCCATTTTTTAAAAGAGACGGTTTCACTTTTCCCTTTCCATTCTCTCTGCCTATTAGTTGTTTACTTTGCCTGTTCAGGATAGGACCTCCAGTACAATATTCAGTGGAAGCAGAGAGAGCAAAGTGGTGAGATAGTTATTTCTGCCTTGTTTTACTTGTTAGAGGGAAAGCATTCAGTTTTTTACTATTAAATGTCAAGGTAGTTCAGTGGTTCTCAATGGGTGGGGAAATTTGCCCACAGAGGACAATTGGCAATGTCTGGAGACATTCTAGGTTTTTACAGTTGGGGGCTGTTATTGGCATCTACTGGGTAGAGGCCAGAGATGCTGCTTAATATCCCATAATGCACAGTACCCCCACCCACATAATCTGCATGACAAAGAATCATCTAGGCCAAAATGTCAATAGTGCCTCTGCTGAGAAACTCTGTGTTAGTTGTGGGTTTTATGGGTTGCCTTTTATCAGATTAAAGAAGTTACCTTTTATTTCTAGTTATGTGAGGTTTAATAAAAAGTGGCTACTAAAATTCTGCATCTACAGAGATGATTATATAGTATTTTTTCTTTTATTGTATTTATAGAGCTAATTACTATCTTAGTCCATTCAGGTTGTTGTGAGAAAGTATCATAGATGAGGGGAGAAATTTATTTTTCTCAGTTTTGGAGGCTGGAAAATCCAATATCAGAGTGCTGGCAGAATCAATGTCTGGAGAAGATCCCCCTCCTGGTTCATAGATAGCTGGATCTGCATCTTGCATCAAAATCTGGATCATGGAAATGCACTTGATTTTTTGGGGATTTGTGTGACTAAGCTGGCTCAAAGAGTCTCACATTGGGAAATATGGGAAATAATTTTTATGCCTTTGTTGATTATGTCATTACAGTTGGGCCGGACATCACTATATAATATGACTTCATTTTATCTTTATTACATCTGCAAAGACCCTACTTCCAAATAAGCTCACATTCTGAGGACATGAGGTAGACCTGAATTTTGGGAGGACTATTCAAACCAGTACACCATGCATAAGAAAATTTTTTTTAATTTAAATTTTACTTAGTTAATATACAGTACAATATTGGTTTCTGGAGTACTGTTCAGTGATTCATCACATACAATAACCAATGCTCATCACAACAGGTACCCTTTCTTTTTTTAAGGTGGGGGCAGGGGGAGAAAGAATCTTAACGCCCAGCGCGAGCCCAACACAAGGCTCAATCTCATGATCTGAGCTGAAATGGAGTCAGATGCTTAACAGACTGAGCCACCCAGGTGCCGCACAACAAGTGTCCTCTTTTTTTGTTTTTTCTGATCTTTTTTTTTTTAATTTTTTTATTTTAATAAACATATGTATTTTTATCCCCAGGGGTACAGGTCTGTGAATCGCTAGGTTTACACATTTCACAGCACTCATCATAGCCCATACCCTCCCCAATGTCCATTTCCCCCCACCACCCTCTCCCGTCCCCCCTCCCCCCCGCAACCCTCAGTCAGTTTCTTGAGATTGAGTCTTTTATGGTTTGTCTCCCTCCCAATCCCATCTTTTCATTTTTTCTTTTCCTACCTCCCCCCGAACCCCCCCGCCTTGCATCTCCACTTCCTCATATCAAAGAGATCATATGATAGTTGTATTTCTCCGATTGACTTATTTCGCTAAGCATGATACCCTCTGGTTCCATCCACGTCGTCGCAAATGGCAAGATTTCATGTCTTGATGGCTGCATAGTATTCCATTGCGTATATATACCACATCTTTTTTATCCATTCATCTGTTGATGGACATCTAGGGTCTTTCCACAGTTTGGCTATTGTGGACATTGCTGCTATAAACATTCGGGTGCACGTGCCCCTTCTGAGCCCCACGTTTGTATCTTTAGGATATATACCCAGTAGTGCAATCGCTGGGTCGTAGGGTAGCTCTATTTTCAGTTTTTTGAGGAACCTCCACACTGTTTTCCAGAGTGGTTGCACCAGCTTGCATTCCCACCAGCAATGTAGGAGGGTTCCCCTCTCTCCGCATCCTCGCCAGCATCTGTCATTTCTTGACTTGTTAATTTTAGCCGTTCTGACTGGTGTGAGGTGGTATCTCATTGTGGTTTTGATTTGTATTTCCCTGATGCCGAGTGATGTGGAGCATTTTTTCATGTGTCTTTGGGCCATCTGGATGTCTTCTTTGCAGAAATGTCTGTTCATGTCCTCTGCCCATTTCTTGACTGGATTATTTGTTCTTTGGGTATTGAGTTTGCTAAGCTCTTTATAGATTTTGGATACTAGCCCTTTATCTGATATGTTGTTTGCAAATATCTTCTCCCATTCTGTCAGTTGTCTTTTGGTTTTGTTAACTGTTTCCTTTGCTGTGCAAAAGCTTTTGATCTTGATGAAATCCCAATAGTTCATTTTTGCCCTTGCTTCTGTTGCCTTTGGCGATGTTCCTAGGAAGACATTGCTGCGGTTGAGGTCAAAGAGGTTGCTGCCTGCATTCTCCTCAAGGATTTTGATAGATTCCTTTCTCACATTGAGGTCCTTCATCCATTTTGAGTCTATTTTCGTGTGTGGTGTAAGGAAATAGTCCAATTTCATTTTTCTGCATGTGGCTGTCCAATTTTCCCAGCACCATTTGTTGAAGAGGCTGTCTTTTTTCCATTGGATATTCTTTCCTGCTTTGTCGAAGATTAGTTGACCATAGAGTTGAGGGTCTATTTCTGGGCTCTCTATTCTGTTCCATTGATCTATATGTCTGTTTTTGTGCCAGTACCATACTGCCTTGATGATGACAGCTTTGTAATAGAGCTTGAAGTCTGGAATTGTGATGCCACCGACTTTGGCTTTCTTTTTCAATATTCCTTTGGCTATTCGAGGTCTTTTCTGGTTCCATATAAATTTTAGGATTATTTGTTCTATTTCTTTAAAAAATGGATGGGATTTTGATAGGGATTGCATTAAATGTGTAGATTGCTTTAGGTAGAATAGACATTTTCACAATATTTGTTCTTCCAATCCAGGAGCATGGAATATTTTTCCATTTCTTTGTGTCTTCCTCAATTTCTTTCATGAGTACTTTGTAGTTTTCTGAGTATAGATTCTTTGCCTCTTTGGTTAGATTTATTCCTAGGTATCTTATGGTTTTGGGTACGATTGTAAATGGGACGGACTCCTCAATTTCTCTTTCTTCTGTCTTGTTGTTAGTGTAAAGAAATGCGACTGATTTCTGTGCATTGACTTTATATCCTGACACTTTACTGAATTCCTGTATAAGTTCTAGCAGTTTTGGAGTGGAGCCTTGTGGGTTTTCCACATATAGTATCATATCATCTGCAAAGAGTGATAGTTTGACTTCTTCTTTGCCGATTTGGATGCCTTTAATTTCTTTTTGTTGTCTGATTGCTGAGGCTAGGACTTCTAGTACGATGTTGAACAGCAGTGGTGATAATGGACATCCCTGCTGTGTTCCTGACCTTAGAGGAAAAGCTTTCAGTTCTTCTCCATTGAGAATGGTATTTGCAGTGGGTTTTTCATAGATGGCTTTGATAATATGAGGTATGTGCCTTCTATCCCTACACTTTGAAGAGTTTTGATCAGGAAGGGATGCTGTACTTTGTCAAATGCTTTTTCAGCATCTATTGAGAGTATCATATGATTCTTGTTCTTTCTTTTATTAATGTATTGTATCACATTGATTGATTTGTGGCTGTTGAACCAACCTTGCAGCCCTGGAATAAATCCCACTTGGTCGTGGTGAATAATCCTTTTAATGGACTTTTGGATCCTATTGGCCAGTATTTTGGTGAGAATTTTCGCATCTGTGTTCATCAAGGATGTTGGTCTGTAATTCTCTTTTTTGATGGGATCCTTGTCTGGTTTTGGGATCAAGGTGATGCTGGCCTCATCAAATGAGTTTGGAAGTTTTCCTTCCATTTCTATTTTTTGGAACAGTTTCAGGAGAATAGGAACGAATTCTTCTTTAAATGTTTGGTAGAATTCCCCTGGGAAGCCGTCTGGCCCTGGGCTTTTGTTTGTTTGGAGATTTTTGATGACTGTTTCAATCTCCTTACTGGTTATGGGTCTGTTCAGGTTATCTATTTCTTCCTGGTTCGGTTGTGGTAGTTTATATGTCTCTAGAAATGTATCCATTTCTTCCACATTGTCAAATTTGTTGGCGTAGAGTTGCTCGTAGTATGTTCTTATAATTGTTTGTATTTCTTTGGTGTTGGTTGTGATCTCTCCTCTTTCATTCATGATTTTATTTATTTGCGTCCTTTCTCTTTTCTTTTTGATAAGTCTGGCCAGGGGCTTATCAATCTTATTAATTCTTTCAAAGAACCAGCTCCTAGTTTTATTGTTTTGTTCTGTTGTTTTTTTAGTTTCTATTTCATTGATTTCTGCTCTGATCTTTATGATTTCTCTTCTCCTGCTCGGTTTAGGCTTTCTTTGTTGTTCTCTCTCCAGCTCCTTTAGGTGTAGGGTTAAGTTGTGTATTTGAGACCTTTCTTGTTCCTTGAGAAAGGCTTGCACCGCTATATATTTTCCTCTCAGGACTGCCTTTGTTGTGTCCCACAGATTTTGAACCGTTGTGTTTTCATTATCATTTGTTTCCATGATTTTTTTCAATTCTTCTTTAATTTCCTGGTTGACCCATTCATTTTTTAGAAGGATGCTGTTTAGTCTCCATGTATTTGCGTTCTTTCCAAATTTCCTCTTGTGATTGAGTTCTAGCTTCAGAGCATTGTGGTCTGAAAATATGCAGGGAATGATCTCAATCTTTTGGTACCGATTGAGACCTGATTTATGACCCAGGATGTGGTCTATTCTGGAGAATGTTCCATGTGCACTAGAGAAGAATGTATATTCAGTTGCTTTGGGATGGAATGTTCTGAATATATTTGTGATGTCCATCTGGTCCAGTGTGTCATTTAAGGCCTTTATTTCCTTATTGATCTTTTGCTTAGATGATCTGTCCATTTCAGTGAGGGGAGTGTTAAAGTCCCCTGCTATTATTGTATTACTGTCGATGTATTTCTTTGATTTTGTTATTAATTGGTTTATATAGTTGGCTGCTCCCATGTTAGGGGCATAGATATTTAAGATTGTTAGGTCTTCTTGTTGGACAGACCCTTTGAGTATGATATAGTGTCCTTCCTCATCTCTTATTATAGTCTTTGGCTTAAAATCTAATTGATCTGATGTAAGGATTGCCACCCCAGCTTTCTTCTGATGTCCATTAGCATGGTACATTGTTTTCCACCCCCTCACTTTAAATCTGGAGGTGTCTTCGGGTCTAAAATGAGTTTCTTTTAGGCAGCATATTGATGGGTTTTGTTTTTTTATCCATTCTGATACCCTGTGTCTTTTGATTGGGGCATTGAGCCCATTAACATTCAGGGTAACTATTGAGAGATATGAATTTAGTGCCATTGTATTGCCTGTAAGGTGACTGTTACTGTATATGGTCTCTGTTTCTTTCTGATCTACTCCTTTTAGGGTCTCTCTTTGCTTAGAGGACCCCTTTCAATATTTCCTGTAGAGCTGGTTTGGTGTTTGCAAATTCTTTCAGCTTTTGTTTGTCCTGGAAGCTCTTTATCTCTCCTTCTATTTTCAATGATAGCCTAGCCGGATATAGTATTCTTGGCTGCATGTTTTTCTTGTTTAGTGCTCTGAATATATCATGCCAGTTCTTTCTGGCCTGCCAGGTCTCTGTGGATAGGTCCGCTGCCAATCTAATGTTTTTACCCTTGTATGTTATAGACTTCTTTTCCTGGGCTGCTTTCAGGATTTTCTCTTTGTCGCTAAGACTTGTAAATTTTACTATCAGGTGACGAGGTGTGGACCTATTTTTATTGATTTTGAGGGGCATTCTTAGCATCTCCTGGATTTTGATGTTTGTTCCCTTTGCCATAGTAGGGAAATTCTCTTCAATAATTGTCTCCAATATACCTTCTGCTCCCCTCTCTCTTTCTTCTTTTTCTGGAATCCCAATTATTCTAATGTTGTGTCGTCTTATGGTGTCGTTTATCTCTCGAATTCTCTCCTCGTGGTCCAGTATTTGTTTGTCACTCTTTTGCTCAGCTTCTTTATTCTCTGTCATTTGGTCTTCTATGTCACTAATTCTTTCTTCTGCCTCATTTATCCTAGCAGTGAGAGCTTCCATTTTTGATTGCACCTCATTAATAGCTTTTTTGATTTCAACTTGGTTAGATTTTAGTTCTTTTATTTCTCCAGAAAGGGCTTTTATCTCTCCGGAGAGTGTTTCTCTAATATCTTCTATGCCTTTTTCGAGCCCGGCTAGAACCTTGAGAATTGTCATTCTGAACTCTAGGTCTGTCCTGTTACCGATGTCCGTATTGATTAGGTCTCCGGCCTTCGGTATGGCCTCTTGTTCTTTTTTTTTGAGGTGAGTTTTTCCGCCTTGTCATTTTGTCCAGATAAGATTTGCTTTCTCCTGCTATGGAATTCCACTGTTCTTGGTGACTGAAGTTGGTTTTGGATGGGTTTCTTGTTGATCTTCTGGGGGAGGGGCGTGTTGTAGTGATTCTCAAGTGTCTTTGCCGCAGGCAGAATTGCACCGCCCTTGCCAGGGGCAGGGCGGATTTTTAAGTAATCCGCTCGGGTTTGCTTTTGTGAGCTTTTGTTCCCTGAGCGCTTTCCGTAGAGTTCTGGAGGACGGGAATGAAGATGGCGGCCTCCCAATCTCTTGGCCTGGAGGAGCCGAGAGCTTGGGGTTCCGCTCCTCAGTGCGCTCTCAGAGCAAAGCACCCAACCGCCCCGCCTCCCTGGCCTGTGGTCGCGCCGTTAGGAAAGCGGTCAATTGCTGGAGCTGGAGAAAAGCGCCGGGTCGCTTCTGTCTCCGTGGCCTCCGCCCGCGCTCCGAGCCCACCCAGCCTGCGACCGGCACAAGGTAACCCCGGGCTTAGAGCTCACTCCTCGGCTTTGTCGCTGTAGCCGGCTTCCCCGCTCTAAAACCTGCGAGCTCTGTGACACTCAGACACCCCCAGTCCTTCTGTGACCCCGCGGGACCTGGGGTTATGCTGACCCCGCCTGGGTTTCCCCCCGGTTTAGCCTCTGGAGCGATGTCTCCCTGTGGAGCCGACTTTTAAAAGTCCCGATTTTGTGCTCCCGTTGCTCCACTGCTTCCCGGGAGCCGGCCCCTCCCCCCGGGGTCTATCTTCCCATCGCTTTGGATTCACTTCTCCGCAGGTCCTACCTTTCAGAAAGTGATCGATTCTCTGTTTCTAGAATTCTTGCTCCTCTTCTCTTCAATTTCCCGTTGGATTTGTAGGTGTTCACAATGGTTAGATAAGCTGTCTAGCTGATCCCCTGCTACCCGATGTCGTCTCAGCCTGCTACTTCTCCGCCATCTTGACCAACAAGTGTCCTCTTTAATACCCATCACCCATCTGGACCATCCCCCACCCACCTCTTTCCATCACCCCTCAGTTTGTTCTTTATCATTAAGAGTTTCTTATGGTCTGTTTCCCTATCTCCTTTTTTCCCTCCTTACCATGTGTTCATCTGTTTCCTTGAATTCCACATGTGAGTGAGATCATATAGTATTTGTCTTTCTCTGACTGACTTATTTCACTTGGCGTAATATGCTCTAGCTCCATCCACATCACTACAAATGGCAAGATTTCATTCTTTATATATATATATATATATATATGTAAATATATAAAATATCTCTATATATCTCTCTATATTTTATATATAAATAAAATATATTTATACATAATATAAATATTACTGAGTAATATTGCATTGGATATAAATAGCTAAATAAAAGCTATATATATATAAAGCTATATATATAAATATATATATATTTTTATGCACACACACACACACACACATATATATATATATGTACACACACCACATCTTTATTCATTTTTCTGTTGATGGACATTTGGGCTCTCTCCATAGTTTGGCTATTGCATTCCCCCTGAATCTGTATTTTTGTATCCTTTGGTAAATACCTATTAAAGCAATTTCTAGATCATAGGGTAGTTCTATTTTTAACTTTTTGAGGAACTTCCAGACTGGCTGCACCAAGAAAATTTTTTTTAAAGATTTTATTTATTTATTTGACAGACAGAGATCACAAGTAGGCAGAGAGGCAGGCAGAGAGAGGGGGGGAAGCAGGCTCCCTGCTGAGCAGAGAGCCTGATGCGGGGCTTGATCCCAGGACCCTGGAAACATGACCTGAGCCGAAGTCAGAAGCTTTAACCCACTGAGTCACCCAGGTGCTCCAGATAATTTTTTGTTTATGCTTTCAAAAAACATACTTTGAAAATATTTTCATCTTACTATCCTTTGGTCTAAATGCCAAATCTAAATAGTCCTATATACAAATGTTCAGATAGACTGTCCAAGATTCATATAGGATTTCCCAAAGTTTTCAAAACAAGAAAATGTGGAAGAATATGATATCACTGTTACTTTTTCTGATTTAAATTTATCAGAATAAAACAAATGATCATTACATTAGAAAGTGTTTGGAGGAGGAGGCTTGTGAGATAGTCATTAAACTTTTGCATTCCAATACATATGCCAGGTTGACTAGTACATAATCTCCTCACCCTCAAAGAGCCCACAGTTCATTTGTGAGACAAATTACAATATGACATGATGAGTGCAATAGTAGAATGTACATGGGGCACAGAATAAAATACCTATATTGAGTTCTAAAATTGTGTATGTGTGTAAGACGGGGGGAGAAAGGGAGGGTGAAAGAAAAAAGAGTTAACTGATAGTTTTCAGAGGAAAAATAAGTAAATCAAAGTTGTTTATTCTATATACACTAATTTGAAACTAATCACCCTCACAGTACTGTAATGTGATTCCACCATATGTATACAGTGTTGATTTATTTATCCCAAACTGTCAGTTCTCTGCCCAGGTATTCTCTTTTGGATCTGGAAGACCTGCTTAAAGTAAAGCTCTCATATAGCTAATCGGAAAACAGTGGGGAAATACTTAGAATACTTAACAATACTTATAATAACTTGAAAAATTACAATACCATGAAACAAACATCGACCTGACCAACTGCTGATTTTGTAACTGAAATTAAGTTGTTTCCCTTGGTTTTTATCCTGCCCCAAGGTGTTTTTTAGACAGGAGAAATTAGCTGTAATAATTTGCTAAAGAAGATGTGCTGTGCTACTTTGGATTGTTTTTCTTTTTCTTCCCCCTCCCCACTTCCTGCTCTGCTTACATTTATTTTTGATTAGGTAATACATTCAGGTGGTTCAAATTTTGGTAGTTATAAAAGCCTATACAATTCAAAATTTCCCACTCTTTGTGCCCAGCCATATAGTTCTCCTTTCCAGAGGCATCCTTTGTTAACTTTTTCTGTTTTTCCTTTTAGAGCTGTTTCATGCATATAAGCATGGATGCTTGCAAACATTCTTGCATCTTATGTTTCCTTATTTTTACACATTTTTATATTTACATTTATATTTATATTTTATATAAATATATTTATATTTAAATATATTACATATATTTATATATAATTATATTTACACATTTACTTATGTTTCCTCATTTTTACACATTTTCTGTACTTTGCTTAAGATCATTACATATTAGTACATAAAGAGCTATGGCTATGTAGTCTTATTCAATTGTATGGATTTGCCATAATTTATTTAACCAATCCTCTATTAAGAAATATGTGGAGCACTGGGTGTGGTGCAAAAACAATGAATATTGTTACGCTGAAAAGAAATAAAAAATTTAAAAAAAAGAAATGTGTAGCTTGTTTCCTGGCTTTTGCTATTATATTTCTGCAACGAATAACCTTGTAATAGGTCATTTCAGATGTGTACTATCTGTAGGATAAATTTCTAGAAATGGAATTACTGAGTTGGGTGGTATGTGCCTTTGTCATTTTGATGGATATTGCCAAATTGTCCTCTGTAGAGGTTGTACCAATTTATACCTATACTGGCAAGAGATAAAAGTGCTTGTTTCCCCAACCCTCACCAGCACATTGTGCTATCAAACATTATATCTTTGCTAATATGATAGGTGAAAAATGGTATCTCGTTGTGATTTTAATTTGCATTTATTGTGTTCTGAGTAAGGTTGATTTTGTGATTTTAATTTGCATTTATTATGTTCTGAGTAAGGTTGAACATCTTTTCATATATTTAAGACCTGTGATATTTATAAAAAATAATTCCCTTTTTATGATGGTTGGGATTCTACTGGATTGATGGCACAATATCTTTTCTCCTTAACTTATACCTTTGGGCATGTTTTTTTTTACATAAGAGAAGAAGGGTAATTCCAAAGAGCACCTTTAGGTCAAACTCTAAGCCAGAACATTTTACATGTTTTAAAGAATCGCTAGCTTTTTACAATTAACTCACTATACAGCTAACATCATAGTTGACAAACAACTGAACCTCATCATTTTAAATGATTTAAATTACTCATAAGAAATTTAAGTCAATATTTTGTTACTTCTTAGTATTAAGTACTTACTGTACTTAAAGTTTTTTAATATCTTAAGAAAAATAGAATTATTCTTAGAAATTTACCAATGTGTTAGAATTTACATGGACTTATTTAAAATTATGATATGTTCTCATTTGAAAGATGTGTTTCCAGTTTCCTTTCTCAATGTCTAAGACACATTGAAGGGAGGTTAGAAGTTCACGGTATATTTAAATGTGTTGGCTGATTCATAAGGGGCTCTGGACTCTTTCGTATCATACAGCAGATTGTTCTCCGAGCTTTGTCTATGGAACTGTATATCACTTCTATTACAGCATTTATCAATGTCTGCCATGTATCGTCATTAGTTATTTATGTGTCTGCCTTCCTCACTAGATTGTGAACTTCTAAAGGATATAATTTGTATTCCCCTTTAGCACCAGCTTAGAGCTTTGCATAAACTGCATACTCATAAAATGTTTGTTGAATTGAATTGAATCACATTTACATTGGTGTTCTGAGGTTGCATGTTTAAAAACAGTTTTCCACATATTTTTTGATTTCATTTTTATGTAATGTCTTATTCTAATGCTGCTCGAGTTTCCTTTCTGCTAATATTATTGACTTTGTATTGAAATGAATTACTCAAAGTGCTTCTCTAAAAATAGCATTGAAGAGGTAGATTTTTTCTTACTGTACATATTTCCTTACTGTTCTTCATTTTCTTCCAACAAAGTTCTACTTTAATTCTAACCACAGGCAGTTCTAAATATTTCCTGGCAGTGGTGGGTAGATTGGACATTGTAGTAAGTTCTATGCATTGATCTCACTAAGATTCTCAATTTATGTAGACAATTTGAAATGTGAAATTAAAGTTATGGCCATTACTAATATTAAGTAATTTAGAAGGTTCTATAACAGAGTGAACTTTTCAAATGGCTTTTTTAACTTACATTTTTATTAAAATAATTGTGGATTCACATGCAGTTTTAAGAAATAATATAGAGAGATCCTTTGTACACTTTACCTATTTCTTCCCAGTGGTGATACCTTACAAAACTATTGTATACTATTGTATTGTATAACCAGGATGTTAATATTAACACAAAATACCAGTCTGTTCATATTTCACCATATTTACTTGTGTTCATTATTGTGTATGTTAGTTCTATACAATTTTATTACATATACAGATTCATGTGTCCTCTAGCACAGTTAAAATACTGCACAGTCCAACACCACAAGGATATCTGTATTGTGCTTTTATAACCACACACACCTCCATGCCCCACCCTCACTCTCTTAACTCATGGCATCCCATAATCTGTTCTCTATTTCTATAATTTTGTCCTTTCAAAAATGTTATAGAAATATGATAATATAGTATATAATTTTATGTGATTAGCATTTTGATCAGCATAATTTCCTAGAGATATATCCAAGTTCTGATTATCAAGTTTATTCCTTTTTATTGATGAGTAATACTCCATTTATGTATGTACTAGAGTTTGTTGAATTGATCACATATTGAAGGAAATCTAGGTTGATTCTAGTTTGGGGCTATTATAAATACAGCTGCTATGACTATTACTGTACAGCTTTTTGTGTAAACAGAAATTTTCATTTTGTGGGCTAAATGCTGGGTCATATGGTAGTTGCATATTTGCTTTTCTAAGATATTGTGAAACTATTACAGGGTAGCATTCTCTCTTTTTTTTTAAAGACTTTATTTATTCATTTGAGAGGAAGAGAGAGAGAGAGAGCACAAGCAGGGGGAGCGGTAGGCCGAGGGAGAAGCAGATTCCCTGCCGAGCAGGGAGCCTGATGTTGGACTCAGTCCCAGGACCCTGGGATCATGACCTGAGCCCAAGGTAGACACTTCACTGACTGAGCCACCCAGCCACCCCCAGAGTAGCATTCTTATCCTAAATGAGTGATCCAGTTTTTCCTTGCCTTTGCTGGCATATGCTATTGTCACTACTTTTTTATTTTTGGTGTTCTTATAGGTGTGTAGTGATAGCTTAGTTTGGTTTCAATTTGTGATTCTTTAATGGCTAATGATGTTAAACATTTTTTGATGTGCTTGGTTGCCATCTTTGTATCCTCTTCAGTGAAATGGCTCTTCATTGCCTTTTGCCCATTTTCTAATTGGTTTGTTTCTTCTTTTTACTGTTGAGATTTTGAGTTTTTTATATATTCTAGATTCTAGTCCTTTGTTGGATATGTGGTTTGTAAATATTTTTTCCCAATCTGTAGCTTGTCTTTTCATTTTTTTATTATTTTATCTTATTATGTTATGTTAGTACAGTACATCATTTGTTTTTGATGTAGTGTTCCATGATTCATTGTTTGTATATAATACCCAGTGCTCCATGCAATCCTTGCCCTCCTTCTTTTTTTTTTTAAATATTTTATTTATTTATTTGACAGAGATCACAAGTAGGCAGAGGGGCAGGCAGAGAGAGGAGGAAGCAGGCTCCCCGCTGAGCAGAAAGCCCGATGCGGGGCTCGATCCCAGGACCCCGAGATCATGACCTGAGCCGAAGGCAGAGGCTTAACCCACTGAGCCACCCAGGTGCCCCTCCTTGCCCTCCTTCTTAACAGGATCTTTTGCAGAGCAAATGACTTAAAATTTGATGAAGCCCAATTATTCAATATCTTCTTTTTATGTGTTATGTTATGGTGTCATCTAAGAGCTCTTCACCTAGCTCTAGATACTAAAGATTTTTTGAAGGCTTTATAGTTTCATTTCTAACATTGAATTCCATGATTCATTTTTAATTTCTCCAGTACCATTTGTTGAAAAGGCCATCTTTTCTCCATTGAAGTGCTCTTTATACTTTCATAAAAAAAAATCATCTGGGTTTATTTGTATGGATCTATATATTCCTTAGTTCTTTACTCGGTTCCATTGATCTAGGTGTCTGGTATTTTTTTTTAAGATTTTATTTATGTATTTGACAGAGAGAGAGATCACAAGTAGGCAGAGAATCAGGCAGAGAGAGGGGGAAACAGGCTCCCTGCTGAGCAGAGAGCCCAATGAAGGACTGGATCCCAGGACCCTGACACCATGACCTGAGCTGAAGGGGGAGGCTTAACCCACTGAGCCACCTAGGCACCCCTAGGTGTCTGTTTTTTCACCCATAACATATTGTCTTGATTACTGTAGCTATATAGTAAGCCTTAATATTAAGTAGACTGATTCCTCCCACTTTATTCTTTTTTCTCAAGGTAGTTTTAGGTACTCTAGGGCCTGTGTTATACAAATTTTATAATTAGTTTGTGTCTATAAATCCTTGCTGGAATTTTAGTTGGAATTGAACCAAACCTACAGATCAATTTGGGAGAACTGACATATTTAGTATGTAGAGTCTTCCAATCCCATGAGCATTGTATGGCAATCTATTATTTAGATTTTTTTCTACCCATAATAAGGCTCTTTTGTGTTTTCCTTGTTTTGATGTCAGATGAAAGTTCATACATTAACCTGGATTTCAAATTTTTAGGCTTGCTGACAATGATTAAACTCACTAATATTCATTTACTATTTATTTACTTATTAATTCATTCATGTTCTCATTCACAATGCAGGTATATTTATCTTGCTCCATTGCAATTAAGAGATAATATTTTGTTTACAGTATCAATATTGATTTTAAAGGTTTAACCCTGTGAATAAGTGAGAAATTGACTGTGCTAAAGAAAGGACATGAATATAGACTAAGGAATTTTTGTAATGATATTTACTGTAAAGATTTTTGTCTCTGGTCCAAAATAAATAGGGGCTGAGGAGGGAATTACTGACTAGAGGAATAGGATTTATCAGAGGGAGAGTGTATTCTTTGAAAATTTTCTTATTTGGTAGTTTTAACCCCAGAATCAAAAGAAATTGAGGGTAGGGAGCTAGTCAACTCAGGAGGTATGAGTAAGTGATTATTTAGGAGAGAATAGAAATATAATAGAAATATAAGGAGATATCCTTTTATGGAGTAATGCAAACATTTAGGTAAGTTTATAACTCTTCCTTGAAATATGAGTATCTATTTTACTTGAGTTTTCTTGAGTTAATTGTTCATTCAACAAGTATTTATAGAGCCCCTACTACTTTCTCTGCATTTTGTCTGGACCTGTCAGTATATAGCTGTTGAAAAGACAGTATCCAAAAATCCAGCAGTCATTGGCTCCCTTCTCAGTACCTGCTCCCAGTGGTCCTGAAGGCATGTGGGCCAGGGGCAGCCCCAAAGAACAGAAGTCGGAGGGAGAGCAGGTGTGCAGGTCTAAGTGTCTAGGCTGTGCACTCGTGAAGAGATTTGGGAGGGGGAGAATGCAAGGATAGGCCCAGGAGCCATGGCATCCATAGAGAAACAAGCAATGAAAAATCTCAATGTGGAAAATGCCCAGCAGGAAATCAAAAGAGAACAAGTTCCCATGTAGAATGCAAAGGAATCGTGCAGTTGGAGAAGAGGGTGAAGGCCAGAAGCCTGGAGGAAATGTCAGGCTGTGGTGAATGAGACAGCTTGTCTCTAATTTTCAATGAGCTATACCTAACAGGCATATTGACCACAATGAAGTGGGAGATGATGTGGAAAAGTTCATAGGGCAGACGATGGAAATCAGGAGAAAGACTAAGGAGCAACAAATGAGGCATTGTAAGTGCTTCCAAACTCCTGAACCTGATAATCATTATGACTTTTGCTTGTACCTTGAATCCTAAGATTTTCCCCAAGGTTAATAATGTGGCCTCTGCTCTAGAAACTTGTAGTTTTGCGATTAACTTTCTCTATAACCTTTTTGGTATTTCCACTTAGAAGTTTGTAATTAAATATTGTTTTTTTTTAAAGATTGTATTTATTTATTTGTCAGAAAGAGAGAGCACAAGCAGGGAAAGCAGAGCTAGCTGAGGAAGAAGCAGACCCCCCGCTGAGCAGGGAACCCGATGCGGGGCTCGATCCCAGGACTCTGGGATCATGACCTGAGCCGAAGGCAGACGCTTCACCGACTGAGCCACCCAGGCGCCCCAGTAATTAAATATTGTTTTGTTTCAGTGTAAAACTTTCTGTCCAGTAGGACAATTTCACCCAGTTTTAGGAAAAACTATTATTTTCATAATATAAAATTAATGAAGCAGTTTTAGAAGAAAAAAAAAGGTAGGATGCCTGAGTTCATGGAATTTATAATGTAATATGATATATAATATAGCAATAACAGCATTTATAGATTTTTTCCAGCAGGTAAATGGCATGATAAACTCATTTGAATAGATCTATTTACAGATATTAGTAGCCAGTACAAAAAGGAATACCAAACTTGTATATCAGTTTTCAAGTTACAGGGATATTTCTGATTTTACTGTTTTTTAAGGTTTTGAAATCTACATATCTGAAGTTATGGATTTGATTGGCAAATGATTTAATTATGACTTAAATGGGTATTTTCTGAGCCATTAATGCACAACATTTTAAATATATTTGATGACTTGGCAATATATGTCAAAAAGAAAAGCATGAGGTGCTTGGATAGCTCTGTTGGTTAAGTGTCTGACTCTTGATTTCAGCTCAGATCATGATCTCAGGGTCCTAAGATCAAGCCCCAGGCCAGGCTCCCTGCTCAGTGGGGGTCTACTTGAGATTTCTCTTCCTTTCCCTCTGCTCTTCCCAGCCATGCATGCTCTTTCTCTCTCTCAAAAAAATGAATCTTTTAATTAAAAAAAAGGAGAGGCATACACAATCTTTGGTATGAGAAATCTGACATAAATAAGTGGCTGATAATGTTAAACATATGACATAAGATGTAAGACATTAAGGAGTCTATAGAAGCCTGTGTAAAGTTCATATTAAAATAGATAACCTCTGGAGTGCTTGGATGGGTCAGTTGGTTAAGTAGCTGCCTTTAGCTCAGGTTGTGATCTGCATCAGGCTCTCTGCTCAGTAGGGAGTCACCTTCTCCTTCTCCTCTCTCTCTCTCTCCATTTGACTCCTATTCTCGTGCTCTCTCTCTCAAATAAATAAAATATTTACAAAATAGATATCCCAGAAAGCAAAATAATTATGCTTCCTGACATGTTATAGTTGAAACCTGCTGTAAAATATGTTTTAGATTGAATGGCATGTTAATAGGAATATTAGGAATGATCCTATATTTCAAACAATTGATTCCTTTGTCATTTCATTTGTTAAAGTACAACCATTTATTTTTCACTTTTATTTTTTATTTTTAAAAAATTATTTTACTTATTGGGGCACCTGGGTGGCTCATTCGGTTAAGTGTCTCCCTTTGGCTTAGGTCATGATCCTAGGGTCCTGGGATTGAGGGAGCCTGCTTCTCCCTCTCCCCCCTGCTCATGCTCTCTCTTACTATCTCTATTTTTCTCTCTCAAATAGATCAATAATTTTTTTAATTCAAAAAATATTTTATTTATTTTATTTTAGAGAGAGAGAACATGAGAGCAAGGGAGTGGGGAGGGGCAGAGGGAGAGGGAAAGAATCTCAAGTTGACTTTGTGCTGAGTGGCAGAGCTGCAGGGGAGGTACTTAATCTCTTGACCTTGAGATTATGACCTGAGCCGAAACCAAGTCAAGCACCTAACTGACTGACTCACCTAGGCACCCCTAAGTATTTATAATTTTCTCAAACAAATTAATGAATGCAGTGTGATTTGAATCTTTATTTTCAAGATTTTATTTATTTGAGAGAGAGAGAGTGAAACAGAGAGCATGTGTTGGCGGAGGTGCTGAGGGATAGGGAGAAGCAGACTCCCTGCCAATCAGGGAGCCTGATGCTGGGCTTGATCCCAGGACCCTGGGATCATGACCTGAGCTGTGGGCAGATGTTTAATGACAGCTACCCAGACACTCCATGAACCTTTTTTTTTAAAATAAAGATTTTATTTATTTATTTGAGAGAGGGAGAGAGAGCATGAACCGGGGGAGGAGCAGAGGGAGAGGGGCAAGTAGAGTCCCCACTGAACGGGGAGCCTTTGGCAGGGTTCAATCCCAGGACCCTCAGGTCATGACCTGAGCTGAAGTCAGAAAATTAACAGGGAGCCACCCAGGCACCCTGATTTGTTTGAATCTTGATTGGAGAAGCAGTCTGTTTATTTTAGGAAAGTATAGGAATACTCTGGTTATGAGATGTAGATATCCAATATACCCCAAGATATGGATGGGTTGGTTATTGTAGACTACAACTATAGAGCATTCAAGAAGTGAGGCAGCAAAGAGAAGATAAGTTGTTTTTGAGCTTCAGGATTCCAAATTATCTATTTGTACTTATTTTGTTCTTTTTTCTCATCCTCATGCTTTTTGTTTCCTCTTAATATTGGCTTGCATGTGGCCAACATAGCCTTTGAGGCCATTCTATATCATGACCTCTTGGCTTTATTCCTATTGCTACCTAGGTTAATCTCTTTCTGTTTTCTAGTTCAAATTCATGGGAGGAAATCTAATCAATCTGTTTGGTATGTTTATTTTTTCATGCTGGCCCCCTCCTAGTCTACTGGCCAACCAAAGGATTGATTGTTTTTGAATTACCTTGCTCCTTCCTGTTCTATAATTACCTACAGTCATGCATGGGAATTCTGGATCATGTAGTATAAAACATGACTGCCTGTGGCTGCCCTTGTGTAGGGACAGTGGGCAGGGCCATTTCATTTAGCAAGGACTTTAGTTTTTACTATGATTAATAATAAAGGGTAATTTATGAAATTTATGAATTTATGATAGGATATTAATAATTTATGAATTTTATGAATTTGATAAGGTATTTATTAATAATAAAGGGTAATTTATGAAAATATGCTACTTTTAAGTAGGTTTATGTAGGCCTAAAAGACAGTTTTTAGGAAAACTATCAGTTTTCTGTAGTTTTCTGTAGTATACTACAGTATTACTGTAGTATAGTTATCTGGGGTGTAATGTTGATTTGGAGTTGTCTTATTAGGAAATTGCTGATACCCTAAAGTTTAAATTACACAAATTACTCTTAGAAAAGCAGACAAATTTCAGATCTTTATTTTATATTTATGTGTATTGTATAGATATAATAAAGTGTAAATTGTTGAACTAATGAACTAATAACTACCATTAGTTCATTATCCAGTTTGAACCTTATTAACTTTACAGAGATAACTAATTGGTTTGGTTTATCTATTCAGGCCTGTGTCAACATTTGTGTACACTGAGCCAAAAATACAAATGCAACTGTTCATACCATATGTATAAATTAAAAATTTTTAAACCAAGTTAACAAACTATTAAATAATATAATGTTGTAATCCCACATTTGACTTATGCCTTTATAATGAACTGGAAGGTTAGAATCAAGTTTAGAATTCTCAAACTCCTGTTTAACACTGGAATATGATTGCCTTGGGGAATCTGACTCTGAGTCCTTGTCTGGCCTCCTCTTTTGGTATCTGACTCTGTCTTGCATGAGGGACATCACTGTAATGTACATTTCCTTCCAGCCTATGTATAGAAGCTCTGTCCATGGTCCCTATTATCAGCTTGTTTTGACAACCCTTTGGACCTAACAGTAGGCACATAGATAGCAAGATCCTCCCTCCAGAACAATGCTTCAAAGTGGGTTCCGAGAGAGAATTAAGCCATAATGCCCTAAGGCATTCATTGGATAAAAATAATAAAATGCCAACAATCATGTACCATATTTGAGAGAATGGGTAAAATGGTTATATGAATAATTTTCTTTAGGGTTTAAGACAGGTTTGTGGGCTGAGAAAGGCTGGTGGAGAGTAGACCTGAAGAAGAGTCCTGTGTGGGCTCATGAATGTGGCTTGGGGATATTTGGGCAGGGAATTTTGGGATCTTGGGTACTCAAATTATGATCTAGAAGGGGGAGGCACAGGCTTCTGGTGGCACAGGCTGCTTCTTTCCCTTTGGCCCTGCAGAATCTTCTCTCCTAGAACTGGGAGCCGCTGAAGAATGGCTAGCATGGGGTCTGCTAAATTATGGGGCCCTCTTTGCCTATATCAAAGTGTGGTACTTCATCTATTAATTGTTTTTCACGTTTTACCTATTCGATGCTATGCTAATTTTTTTGGATTGAAAATGTGTTTAGATGTAATCAGGCTTGATTCCAATGAACATGGCAGAGTAGAGAATGCCAGAAATTCATCTTTCTACAAAAGCAGCAAATAAACTAGCAAATATTCTCAGAATCAACTTACTGGCATTCTGAAAACTAATAAAAAATTTACAGCAACCATGCAGATGTTTAATCAAGGAAATAAAGTTGAATCTCAGTAAGAGAGCTTTGTGACAGTTTAATTTACCTAGTCTCCATTCCCTGCTCTATAGTTTGGCAGAAGCTTTGAAGTGGCCTCATTCTTAAAGAATTGTGGTCATTTATTTTGGCCAGTTTGGTGGCTCCCTGAAGGACTAGCTCAAAAGACTTGCCCTTATTTTGCCTAATTCAGAACTCTCCCAAGGCCAAGGCTGCTACTTGGGGGGCACTTGTGGAAAACATAAAGGCAAATATATTAACCACTGCCTCCCATGGCAAGGAATAACAAATAAACAATAAGGTCAACTGGAAATATTTCAGTGTATATCTCTTTGAGACCCTGCTTTTAATTCTTTTGAGTACTCAGAAGTGAAATTGCTAGATCATATGATAATTCTATTTTTAATTTTTTTGAGGAACTGCCGTACTGTTTTCCATAGCAGCTATACCATTTTATATTTCCACCAACAGTGTTCAAGGGCTCCAGTTTCTCCACATCCCCACCAAAACATATTATTTTTTTCATAATAGTCATCCTAATTGGTGTGAGGTTCTGTCTCATTGTGGTTTGTAATTTGCATTTGCCTAATGATCAGTGACGTTGAGAATCTTTTTGAGTACTTTTTGGCCTCTTCTTTATCTCCTTTGGAGAAATATCTATTCAAATCTTTTGTCTTGTTTTTAATCACGTTGTTTGTTATTGTTTGTTTTTGAGTTGTAGAAGTTCTTTATATATTCGGGATATTAGTCTCTTACCAGATTTGATGTGCACATATTTTGGTTGCCTTTTCACTTTGTTGATTGTGTCCTTTAATGCACAGAAGCTTTTACATGTGATACAGTCCAGTTTATCTATTTTTACTTTTATGGCCTGTGCTTTTGGTGTCAGGTGCAAGAAATATTGCTAAATCCAATGTAATTCACAAAGACTTTCTTTCATGTTTTTTCTAAGAGTCTTTAGGGTTTTAGCTCTTATGTTTAGGTCTTTGGCCCATTTTGAGGTTGTTTTAATTTTTTTAAATGTAATATAGCATTCATCAATAAAGATGAAAAGGAAAGATAGAAATGGTAGAGTGGGAGAGATTTAACCTGCTATTTATAGCTAACTGGGCAAGTAAAATAGATAAGTAAAATATTTAATACAACTGGAGAAATTCCTGTTTATTAGTAAAATACGCTTTTAAAAAAAGTAAAAAAAAAAGCTTTTTTGAAAGCTATTTTGAAAATGTCTGGCCATTTTTGTTGCATTATAACCTATAACTGAATTTTAATTATTGTTCTTTTATTATATGTAGAAGCTAAGCTATTTCCTGTGAGCAAATGGATTGATGAGTTTTGCATAAGTATGGAACATCACTGAGTCTTTACAGGATTTGTGGTTCTTTGACTCTGAATAGGATAGTATGTATAAACTCCTTTCCAGCTAGCACCTTGTTCTGCAATATTTCTATTTCTTCCAAGTTCAGCTCCTTTTTAAAAAGATTTATTTATTTGAGAGAGAGAGAGAGCAAGGGGAAGGGCAGAGGGAGAGAGAGAATCCTAAGCAGATTCCGTGCTGAGCACTGAACTTGACATGCCAGGCTCCATCATAGGACCCTGAGATCATGACCTGAGCCGAAATCAAGAGTTGGACACTTAACTAAGCCATCCAGGCACCCCCAAGCCTGACTCTTAAAGCCTTACGTCTCACTTGTACCTTCTGATAAGCATTCTTATTATGTTAAATATGGTTGACTATCACTTTTATTTTTATAGAGACAGTATTTTAAAATAGATTTCAAATGGGTCATTTAGTAGCTATTGAATAGCTATTGAGACTTAGCAATGGGATGGAGGATTTTTAAAAAGGTATCTTTATAAGCAGTGGTAGATGGGAGTTGAATAAGTGAACTGTGCATTTATTTTAGAGATCTTATTCATTAGAAAATAGGGAACACTAGGGGAAAAGACTCTTGATTTTATTAACAAAATGTACTTCATGCATATAAAGCAATTTGAGTAGAGTCAATTCAGAGGGAAAATGATGTCAAAGAGGAGAGTAACAATTTTACTTCATAAGTTGCTAACTCAAGTAATGAGCATTTAGGAAATATACTGGTATGGCCTATAGATGAGTTAAAGTTTTTTCTTAATTAAACCTTCTTTGAAAGAGTTGGCTTTAGTGACTAGGCTGTTTTTATGTAGGGTTTTTCTGTGTTTGTTTTTATTTACATAGTTCATGTTGGTGAGTGGTGTCATCTATGGCAATAGATATGCTGTTGTTTAACTCCAGTTCTGATTTTCTTAAAAAATGAATGTGTACACAATGTAGTTTCCCTGTTATCCAAGGGACCTAATCCTTGGGTCTATTTAGCCATCAAATAAAGTACGATATTTCATTAGGGGGAGCTTCCCAAGTGCATAGGGTATTAACCAGCATACACATGGTTTACTTTATATCTCCAACATAAAAGAACTGATGTAAAGAATGGTATCATGTAAATGTTCTTTGATATTGTAATCAATTTTCACTTTTGTTTGATAGATTAGTATTTTGACAGGAATAGGATAATGATGCCTTGTTTACATTGTGATTTATTTTGGTAATTGCCTGATGCTCAGAAAATAATAAAACAAGTCTCAAAAAGAAAATAGACTGCAACTATTTAAGCCTATAATACTGCTTTCTTATTTTTATAAACTAATTTTAAGCACAGGTTTTATATTTAAAGCTGTGTTTGACTGAAGCAATTATAATACTGAACTCTCTGTGTAGTTTCGCAGAATTTCTCTGCAAATCCAAACAGGTGTAACATGGAGACTGCATAAAAGAAGCTGCTTCAAGGTATAACAGGACCTGTTATTGAATTGCTTGAAATGGTTATTCTAAAAAACAATTCACTTTCATACATGGATTTACTTATAGGTCAACATTTTATATATGGGATCCTTACGGCAAATGGGTGATAGGAAGGGCAAAATAGGAGGAAAGATCAATAAGTAATGATGTAATCAGTTGTAATTAGTATAGCAGGCAGAAGGTAAGAGGACATTTGGTTCTATTTTGACATGATAAATCGTTTCTAGACAATATTCTAGTTTCAGTATATTTATGCTATCTTCTTAATTTGTGTTTCAGGATTCGATAAGCATATACTTCCAGAAGGACTTTGGTCTGTCATTATAAATTAAACACGTTTTTTCAGATGTGTTGTTCAATGCATTTATAGCATAGATAATGTAGAGAAAGGTTGATGTGGAAATGATTGTTTTTATAAATATTCATCCAATGAGTCACCCACATGTTTTCAAAATGACTTATATGTATTAAGATATATGCATGGCAGATTCTATACTGCAGAAATAATGCTGATTTTGTAACAATTCACATAAAATTAAGCTTTTCCATTCTCTCCTTCTGTCTACCGCCATGATTGAATTTCATGTCTTTGGCAATGAGTACTTAGACGTTGAGTACATACCTAAACATACAGTTGATGTCTTCAGACTTTGGGTTAGAGCAAGATGCTTAAAAACTCTGTTGTGAGTCTTTAAAAAGAATAAAGGTGGAAGAATCACACTACCTGATACTAAGCCTGCTGTATAGCTATCGTTAGTAAACCTAACTGTGGTAATGGTGGAAGGGTGGGCACATGAATTAATGAAACAGAAAAGAGAATCAGAAAATAGACCTACATAAATACACCTAGCTAATTTTTGACACAGAAACAAATGCAGTTCAGTGAAAGAAGGGTAGCTTTTGTAACCAATGATGCTGGAGCAGTTGGATATCCATAGACAAAAAGGTGAACCTTGACCCGAACCTCACACTTTAAAAACAATTAACTCAAATGAATCATAGACATAAATGTAAAAATAAAACTTTAAAACTTTTAGAAAAAAATAAGAAAATTCTCAGTACCTGGTCCTAGGTAAAGAGTTCTTACACTTGATACCCAAATCCTAACTGATGAGAAGAAATACTAATAAATTGTTTGGGCTTCATCCAAATTAAAAACATTTGTTCTGTGAAAATCTTTGCTAAAAGGGTGAAAATACAAGCTATAGACTGGGCATAAATATTTGCAAAACTCATGTCCATCAAATGGTTAGTATCTAAAATATATGAAAAACTTAAAGCTCTTCATTAGAAGGAAATCTCATTAGAAAAGGGGTAAAAGATACGAACATAAATTCCATGTTAAAGGATGTGCAGATTATATGAAATTATGTTTAACATCATGAGCCATTAGGGAAATGCAAATTAAAACCACAAGGAGACACTACATACCTAAAAGAATAGGGAAAATAGAAGATAGTGACACTACCAAATGCTGACAAGGATATTGAGAAACTGAATTATTCATATATTATTTCTCCTTCGTAGTGATATTTCATCATGGTTTTAGTTTTCATTTTCTTATAGTTCATGACATTGAATGTCTTTTCATATGCTTATATGTATAACTTCTTTTGTTGTTTTGTGAAGTATCTATTCAAGTCCTTTGCCTGATTTTTAAATTGGGATGTTTATTTACTGCTAACTCTTCAGATTTCTTTATATGCTTGGGATACCAGTACTTTGCTTACTGTGTGATTTACAGTGTTTTCTCCTAGTCTATAGTTTTTCTTTTTATTCACTTAACAGTGTTGTTCAAGTTAAAAATTTAAAAATTTGATGAATCCAATTAGTCATTTTTTTTTAAATTTAACTTTACTATTTTCAGTGTTCCAAGATTCATTGTTTATGCACCACACCCAGTGCTCCATGCAATCGGTGCCTTCCTTAATACCAACCACCTGGCTCACCCAACCCCCCCAAAAACCCCCAGTTTGTTTCCCAGAGTCCACAGTCTCTCATGCTTCCTCTCCCCCTCCTATTTTCCCCAACTCACTTCTCCTCTCCTTCTTCCAATGTCCTCCGTGTTATTCCTTGTGCTCTACAAGGAAGTGAAACCATATGATAATTGACTCTGCTTGACTTATTTCACTCAGAATTTTTCTTTTCTATAGAATATGCTTTCTTTATCATGTCTCTAAGAATTTGTGTGTGTGTGTAAGAAAAATTTTATTTTCTAAGAATTTTTTTCCCTAAGAAAGACTTTTTCCTTTATTTTCTTACAAAAACATAATAGGTTTGAAATTTAAATTTAGATGTATCATCCATTTTGTGTTAATTTTTGTATAAGATTTGGAATTTCATTTAAGGTTCATGTTTTTATGGATTTTCAGTTTGAATACCATTTGTTTTAAAGACCATTCTTTCGCCATTGAATTGCTTTTCTACCTTTGGTAAATATCATTTGACAATATTTGCATGGTTTTATTTCCTGACATTAATCTATGTGTATATCTCTTCATCATTACCACTCTGTGTTGATTGCTGTAGCTTTGTCATTAAGTCTTGAAATCCTTTAATGAGTTTCTTCCACTTTATTGTATTAAAAATATTTTAGCTATTCTACTTACTTTGTTTTTCCCTATAAATTTTAATGCTAACCTTTCTATGTCTACAAAAATTCCTACTATGATTGTGATTGGAATTACACCAAATGTATATATCACTTTGGGTAGAATTGACATCTTACTCTAATGCATCTTTCAATCCACAAACACAATATACATCTCCATTTATATTGTCTTCAATTTCCCCTATGAGTATTTTATTGTAAAAATGCTAAAAATCATATAAAACTGGTCATATTTTGTTAGATTTATAATAAAATATTGTTAAGACTTGTTGTTAATGATGTTTCTTTTTTTAGTTTCAGTTTTCAATTGTACCTTGTTAGCATATAAGAATACTTTTGATTTAAATTGATTTTTTGCATGTTAGTATTTTATGTTACAACTTGATAAATTCACTTATTAATTCTAGGAGATGTTTTATAGATTCCCTGGGATTTTTAACATAGAAAATCGTGGAATCTGTGAATCGAGGCATTATTATCTCTCCTTTTCCAATATATGTGGATTTTATTTTTCTTCTCTAACTACTTTGGCTACTCTGGCTAGGACTTTCAGCTTAGTCTTGAGTGAGAAAGATTCTTTTTTCCAAAAATATTCAGTCCTTCTCCACTACATAGGTATTTTTATAGGTATTTTTTTTAAATTTTATTTATTTATTTGACAAAGATCACAAGTAGGCAGAGGCAGGCAGAGAGAGAGGAGGAAGCAGGCTCCCTGCTGAGCAGAGAGCCCGATGCGGGGCTCGATCCCAGGACGCTGGGACCATGACCTGAGCCGAAGGCAGAGGCTTAACCCGCTGAGCCACTCAGGTGCCCCTTTATAAGTACTTTTTATTAGGTTGAAGAATTACTATAATATTTCTGGCTCATTGTTTTTGTTGTGAATATTGAATTTTGTTAAATACTTTTACTATATGATGTTTTTATTCTTCAGAGTTAATTTTTAGGATTACATTGATTGATTTTCAAATATTGAACTAGTCATGCATTCCTGAGACCTACCCCATTTAGTCCTGATATATTATTCTTTATGTATATTGCTAGCTTCAGTCTGCTAATATCTTATTGGGGATTCTTGCATTTATTTCATGAGGGATGTAGTTTTCTTTTTTTGTACTTAGTGTGGCTTTGGTGTTAGCCTAATGTTGGCCTCACAAAATGAGCTGAGCAGTGTTCTGTCTTCTGTTTCCCAGAAGAGATTGTATAGAATTGGTATTATTGGGGCGCCTGGGTGGCTCAGTGGGTTAAGCCTCTGCCTTCGGCTCAGGTCATGGTCCCAGAGTCCTGGGATCGAGCCCCGCATTAGGTTCTCTGCTCAGCAGGGAGCCTGCTTCCTCCTCTCTCTCTCTGCCTGTCTCTCTGCCTACTTGTGATCTCTGTCTTTCAAATAAATTAAAAAAAACAAAAAACTCCTAGAATTGGTATTATTAGTTCTTCAAATGTTTATAGAATTTGCCGATGAAACTATCTGGGCTTAGTGATTTTTTTTTTCAGGAGGTTTGAACAATGAATTGAATTTCTTTTAATAGTTATAGGACAATTAAAGTTGTCTGTTTCATTTGGGGTGAGTTTTGTAATTTGTAGACTTTTACGAATTGGTTCCATTTCATCTACATTGTCAAATTTATGAGCATAGAGTTGTTCATAGTGTTCCCTTACTATCGTGGTAAGGTCTCTTGGATTTGTATTGATGTCTCCTCTTTTATTTCTGATACTGATAATTTAGGTGTATCTTTTGGATTCGTAATGATGTCTCCTCTTTTATTTCTGATACTGATAATTTAGGTATCTCTTTTTTATAGTCACCTTGGCTAGAGGATTATCATTATATTGATGTTTTCAAAGGACCAGCATTTGTTTTCATTGATTTTCTCTATTGTTTTTCTCTTTTCAATTTCATTGATTTCTGCTTTAGTCTTTTCTTTCTGCTTCCTTTGGTTTTTATTTTGCATTTTCTTTTTAATTTCTTAAGTCATAATTTTAGATTTTTATTGATTTGAAAAGTTTTTTCTTTTTTTAAGAATTTTATTTATTTAAGTTATTGGTAAAACTGATGTGAGGCTTGAACTCACGACCCCTAAATCAAGAGTTGCATGCTCTTCCAACTGAGTCAGCCAGGTGCCCCACAACCTTTTTTTCTAATACATGCATTTAATGCTATGAATTTCCCTCTAAGAAGTGTTTTAGCTATATGCCACCCATTTTTGACATGTTGTGTTTTTATTTTCATTTATTCAAGATACTTTTTACTTTTTTCAAGAATTCTACTTTGACATAGGTTATTTAGAAGTGATTTGTTTCATTCCAAATATTTGAGGAGTTTGTCAATATCTTTCTGTTTCTGATTTCTATTTAATTGTGTTATGGTCAGATAACTTTGTATGATTGTTATTATTTTAAATATACAATTTTTAATGGCCCAGAATTGGTTCTGTCTTGGTCACTGTACTGTGTTCAATTGAGAAGAATGTGTATCCTGCTACTGTTGAAATGTTTTTTAAATATGAAGTTTATAAATATCCTTACTTGATTTCTTCATGTTTGTTCTGTCAATTACTGAGAGAGGACTGAAGTCTCAAAATAAAGTTGTGGATTTCCTCATTTTTCCTTTTAAATCTGTCAAGTTTTGCCTCATGTGTTTTGAACCACTGTTGTTAGTTGTATGCACATTGAAATGTTGTTATGTTCTCTTGGATAATTGATTCCATTATTATTATGTAATGCTCCTCTTTATCTCTGATAATACCTCTTATTCTGGAGACTATGATGTCAGAAATTAATATTGCTACTGAAACTTTATTTTTTGATGCAGTCATTCCTTTTTTAAAATAAAAAAAAACTTTATTGAGCCGTAATTCACTTACTTAAAACATGAAAATGAATCCTTTTTAGTGTATTCGTAGGATGTTGTGCAGTTATAACCACAATCTAATTTTGGAATGTTTTCATTACCCCATAAAGAAATCCCATATCACTTAGCAGTAATTCTCTTCTCCACTAATCCCCCAGATCCAGGCAATCATTAAGCTAATTCTAACCCCATAGATTTGCCTAGTCTGGATATTTCATATAAATGGTATTATGTAATATGTAGTCTTTTGTGACTGGATTTGTTAACAGAATGTTTACAAGATTCAGCCATGTTGTAACATAAATCAGTACTTCATTTCTTTTCATATTCCTTTATATGGATATACCTCATTTTGCTTATCATTTCATCAGTTAATGGACACTTTGGTTGTTTCTCATTTTGCCTATTGTAGATAATGCTGATATGGACATTTGTTTAGAAGTTTTTGTGTAGATATATGCTTTTGTTTATCTTTTTAAAAAGATTTATTTATTTATTTATTTGAGAGAGAGAGATCGCATACTAGCAGGAAGAGAAGGAGAGAGAATCTCAAGCAGACTCCATGCTAAGTTTGGAGTTCAACATGGGGCTCAGTCTCAGGACTCTGAGATCATGAACTGAGTCAAAAGCAAGAGTCAGACACTCAACCACCTGCAGCACTCCATACACCTAGAAGTTGAATTTCCAAGTGATATGGTACTCAATGTTTAATTATTTGGAGGACTAACATTCTATTTCCTAAAGTGACTGTATCATTTTACATTCCCAACAAGTGTCTGGTGGGGTTCTTGGAGAAGGCTGTTAGAGAGTGTGAAGTCTTCTTGCTAGCTCCCAGAGTTTTTATACTTGGGCTAGTCTATGCTTGGCCTTCAGCATTTAGTTAAAATTTCTAATTTAATCCTCCTACCTGCTTATATGGCATTCAGTATTGTCTTCCCCACCTAAGCAAATGCTTTCAACTTGTTTCTTTCTAGAGGTTTGGGCTTGTTGTTTGACCTGTGATCTCTTATCTATGATAGTTTCAAGAACTTAATCTACAAGTCATTTATCTTTTTTCTTATTACAAATTTAGGACTAATGTCTTTCTAGTTCTCTATATCTCCAAGCTAAAAATGCTATTAAGTGGTGAGTGTTAGCTACTCTTTATATATTGTAGATACCAGTCCTTTATTATCTGTATGTTTTGCAAAAGTTTTCTTTTAGTCTGTTGCTTGCCTATCCATTTTCTCAATGGTGTTTTTTGATGAACAGAAGTTTTCAGTTTTGATGATATCTAACTTACTATTTTTTTCTTTTTTTGTTTGTACCTTCTGTGTCTTGTCTAACAAATATTTTCCTATGCTGAGATCACAAAGATATCTACGATATCTTTCTAGAAGCCTTAAAATAATATATATCTAAGGGCATTATTGATCTTGAACTTTTCTGGTACCATTTTTGGAAATCATTTTAATTTGTGTGTGTGTGTGTGTCTAATTTTGGGTTCTTCATTTTCTTGCACTTCTCTAACCACTCACTAACACTGTACTGTCTTGGTTACTGCAGTATTATAGTGAATGAGTCTAAAAATTATGTAGGGTGATTTTAAAAACTTTCTTCCTCTTTTCAAGATCTTTTTGGATAGTTTATGTCCTTTGCATTTCCATGTAAGTTTTAGAGTTAGTTTACCCATTTTTACAACAAAGACTCCTAGGATTCTGATGGGGGTGGAGTTGAATCTATGGATTAATTATGAGACAATTGATAATATTTTGACTCCATTCTAGGAACCTAGCATGTATTTCCCTTTATTTAAGGACCCTATAATTTCTCTCAGCAGTGTTTTGTTATTTTTTTGTGCAGGTCTTGTACATCTTTCATTAACTTTAAGTAATTATGATTTTAAAACTTACTGTAAATGATATTATATTATCTAAGAATTTTTCATTTTATAATGATTGATTTAGTATTAATTTGATGTTTGTGTAATTACTTTTTATACTGTGATGTTACAACAAAATTCACTTACTTAGATTTTATAGTTGTTTAATAGATGACTTGGAATTTTCTACATTTAACAGTCATGTTATCTTCAAATCAAAACTGTGCTGCTTTTTCCTTTTCTATCACTTTGCTTTTTTATTTATTTTCTTATTACATGGCTACACACAGTGGCACAATGTTGAATAGAAGTGATGAGAGAAGACATTTGTATCTGTTCCTGATCATTGGAAGAAACATCTTTGGCACTGCAGTATTAACTATAATGTTAGATGTATTTTTATAAGCAAATCATCTGGTTGAGGAAGTTCTCATATATTTTTAGTTTGGAGACCATTTTTATTACAAATGGTGTTGAATTTTGTCTAATAACCATATAATTTTACTCCTTTAATCTGTTGATGAATATGGTTGTATTTATTGATTTTTGATTGCTAAGCCAATCTTGCATTTTGGGAATCAAGCCCTATTTGAACAAAATGCAATATCCTTTTTATATAGTATTGTATTTGATTTGGTAATATTTTACTAAATATATTTTATATAAAATATATTTACTAAATTTATTAAATATATTAAATATATATGAAATATATATGTAAGTATAATAAATATATATTTAAATATATATTAAATATATTTTACTAAATATATCTGTGTTCTCAAGTGATATTTGTCTTCAGTTATATTTTCTTATAAATAATTTGTCTAGTTTTTGTATCAAGGTGTAATAGAGGTCTTCTAAATAAGAATTTTCTCTTATTACATTTTCTGGAAGTATTTGTAGCATTGGTATTATTTTTCTTCTTAAGTGTTTGATCAGATTAATTAATGAAGCCATCTGGGCCTATATTTTTGTGATATAATACAGTTTTACATTGTGCTTATTTAATTAACATTACATCATGAAAACTTCCATTTTTTCATTAAATATTTTTCAAAAAACAAGATTTTTTGCATTGTATAATATTTATTTGAATAAATACACTGTAATAGATGTAACTGCATTTGGATATTTTGGTTATTAAATATATTCCCTCATTGATCTCTTATTACCAAACAATAAAACAATTAAAATATGATGCTTGGGGTGCCTGGTGGCTCAGTCATTAAGCATCTGCCTTCAGCTCAGGTCATGATCTCAGGGTGCTGGGATCAAGCCCTACATCAGGCTCCCTGCTCGGCAGGAGGCCTGCTTCTCCCTCTCCCATGTCTCCTGCTTATGTTCCCTCTCTTGCTGTGTCTTTCACTGTCAAATAAATAAAATATTTAAAAAAAATAAATATGATGCTCTTTCCTCTAAAACATATCTGTGTGTACAAATATTTATATATAATATGTATATTAAATTGTATATAATATAAAACTGTAGAATATATTATATACATTATGTATATAATAAATATATGTGTATGTATAAAAAATAGATACATACACATGAATGCACACACACACATGCTGAGAGAGATGGGCAGATTGACGGACTCTGGTGTTAGATACATCAGTACATTAACACAGTCCAACTTTAGATCTTGGGAGTTTAGGAATTTTTTGGTGCTCTTTTCATAGTTTTCAGTATTTCTGTATATTTTTTTTTCCAGACTGACAATGTCACTTTGTAATTAGGCAGGAATGAAAAAAAACTAGACTGTTTTTATTCTTGGGAATTAAAAAATAAGGGATTTTTTTGAAGCTATTACAGGTTGAGAAATTACTAAAATATTATATGGTAATTAAAATTCTGGCAGTGTTCATATTTGAGATTTTTTCCCCCAACAGTAGAATGTTAAATGATGTCTGAGTCAGTGTAGTATTTCAGGCTCTCATGGGAATTGCCAAATGATTAAGAGGACACATATGCTCTTTGGGAATAGGTCCAGCCTTTAGTTTCTCTTCTTCAAAGTTTTAAAGAAATGAAAATCTTCATAGCAAATGGTTTGTTGTTGTTGTTGTTGTTGTACCATTTGGTTTATAGCATAGAAGGCTACCCAATGTCAGGAGACACCAGAAGAATTTGGTCTGAAGTGTTTAAAGTTGTTTGAGAAGGGGAAAGGAGATGAAAGGAATTACTTTGAAGAATTACCCAGCCAGTTGGTTTAATATGACCAGTGATAGAATAAAGTAAAAGTTTTAGAACATGTAGTTCATTGTGACTGCTATAGTTTTTCAGGATAATGAAATAAATGTTACTGTTCAGTCTTAAAAAATACTGGAAAAAACATGGTTACTTCATCAAGTGCCTGTAGAATGATTAGGGGGTGACAGTTTAGAAGTGTTACTGAAACTCTTTGACTTCTTATTTGGCCTTGTACAAAGGTATGTGAGAGCTTATAAGTTTTAGAAGAAACATTGAGAAAACAAAAAATAGAGGGCTTTTTAAAAGGTACATCTATTTATATAGGCAGAGATCGAGTGTTAACCCCCCCCCAACGAAACTGGGGCAAGAAAGACAAAAATCATCAGAAGTCTAAGATTATTTAGGCTTCAGAGCAACCTTGAGGGATAAAGATGAGTATAGCAGAAGGAATGGGACCAGTGGACCAAGGAAGGATAAGAGTTGGTTGGGAGTTTGAGAGAAAAACTGGAAACAAAGTAGAGAAAAATCCATATGGGTATTGGGCATAAGGTGGAGAAGTCTGTTTTTTTTTTTTTTTAATTCCCAAGTTGCATGATTTCAGGATGTTCTGATCAGTATCTATACCTAAAATATGGTATTTTTACATCAGCCTAGGTTTAAATGACACTAGGAACAAATAATGCCTTTAAGAAGATGAGCAAAGAATGAAGGATAAGAGTAAAATCTTATTTGCCCTATTTCTCTAGCTCAGTATTTCATAACGTATAGTCTGAGCACTACTCACAGTTGCATCACTTGGGATGGTAGCTAAATAGAATCTAGTGGCGTCTTGAGCCTCACTTTAAGCATAACTTATTTCTGAGGATCAGCATTTTTAACAAGCTTCACAGATGACTCAGCACAGGAAAGTTTGAGAAGCACTGCTATCTAGTGTATAAGGCTGACTTGTTCCCATCGTGTCCTAATCCATAACTCCTCTTTTTCTGCCCCATCACCCCATCCCCTTAAACACCCATCACCCTGTCCCTTTAAACACACATGTGGATCATTTCCTTCATCTGGAATACATGTCACTTATTCAAAATTGTTTTGTCTTATTACTCCTTTTTTCAGACTGAACTAAAATTACATTGCTTACAGCTGTTCACTGTTTTGCGGAGGTGCCAAATTGAGTAGTGCACATTTAGCCAGTACAGGGCTTAGTTTGTGAGTGAGCCTAGGCAACTGCCTGCTGGACAGCTATACTCTTTGTGGCTTATTTCTTCTGCTCATTATTAGGTACACTTTAATTGTTGTGAAGTTATAAATTGTATATATGTATGTATGTATGTATTTTTACTCAGAATGAACCTGACCAGAAAGCTATCTAAGAATGCTTGTAATAGAAGTGAAGTAGTATGAGAAAGTTACCTTTAGCCATGACATAGTTGTATAAATGAATTTCCAGTTGCATATTACTACAATTTTTTTGGAACAATACATATCTTAGTGCTTTTTGTAATTTGAGGATTTGGTAGTTTGAAAATCTATATAAAGCATTTGAAAATTTATAGAAAGCATTCTATTTGTCTTCTCTTTTTTTCCCATTAGGCAATGAACCACGTCTTTTTGGGTTATTTGTGTTTCCATATTTCCCTTTGATTATTTGAGAGGTAGGAGGCCAAAGTAGAAGGAGCTGGAGCTTCTATGGTGGGACAAATTGAAGTATCACCTTTGTTTTATTTTGTAGCCAGATCCATGATGAACATGGATAGGACATAGAGAATATAGACCAGAACCAGGAGGGGAGGTGGGTTTTAGCAATAGGCAGTTTGTTAGTCCAGTTATTTGTGTAGACAGTATGGTTGGGTGTGGTAGGTAATGTTTACAAGTGAGCTGAATACAAGAACCAGGGTAGCTGGTAGGAGGCATTGTGCAAAGATCAAAGTCAACATGGTAAGTCTGGCAGTGGGATTGGAGTAAAGTTGAAAGAGTTTTACAGTGACTATTGCATGTAACCACTACCTAGATTTTGCCATTAAATTTTGCTATAATTGTTTTATCTTTGTGTCAGTTTATTAATTTCATTACCTGTTAATTCATACTAATTATTTCACTTATTTAATTATAAATTCTGGAGATACATCAGAAAAATTAATATTGTTAAGATGGCAGTACTCTCCACATTGATCTAAAGATTCAGTACAGCCTCCGTAAGAATCACTGCTGGCTTTTTGCAGAAATTGAGAAGCTGACCTAAAATTTGTATGGAAATACAAGAGACCCAGAATACCCAGAACAATCTTGAAAAATAAGAACAAATTTGGAGGACTCACACTTCCCAATTTCAAAACTTCCTAAGTTACAGTAGTCAAGACTATATGATAGTGACATAAAGAGAGACATACAGATCAATGAAATAGAATTGAGAGTCCAGAAATAAACCCTCATTTTTACAGTCAATTGATTTTTGACTGGGGTGCCAAGACAATTAGATGGAGGAAAGGAGATAGGCTTTTCAACAAATGGTGTTGGGTCAGTAGGCAAAAGAAAGTTGGAACCTGTTTCCACCATATACAAAGTTTAATTCAAATTGCTTTTTTTTTTTAAAGATTTTATTTATTTATTTGACAGACAGATCACAAGTAGGCAGAGAGGCAGGCAGAGAGAGAAGGGAGGAAGCAGGCTCCCTGCTGAGCAGAGAGCCCGATGCGGGGCTCGATCCCAGGACGCTGGGATCATGACCTGAGCCGAAGGCAGCGGCTTTAACCCACTGAGCCACCCAGACGCCCCAATTCAAATTGCTTTATATGAAATGTAGAGAATTAATGAATTGATATAGACTGAAAGTAGATTAGTGGTTGCCTAGGGCTGGGAGGGGGTTGGAAGAAAACCAAGAGTGACTAATGCGTATAGGATTTCTTTTTGGGACGATGAAAATATTCTAAAATCAATTGTGCTGATGGTTGCAAAACTCTGAATATACTAAAAATCATTGAATTATATAGAAACTATCGCTCAGTAAGCTGTTAGAGAAAAACAAGTAAGTTGCAGAAATAAGTACAGTTCCTTCTAAATAGTTCAATACATATTATTAATATATATTCAATATTTGTTTATAGATTTTTCTTATCCAATTATATAAAGTGAAATGCATAAATCTTAAGTGTGTATTCGCTGAGTTTTGACAGATGCATACACCTGTGTAACCCAGTCCTCTATCATGTTATAGAATATTAACATCACCCCCAGAAAGTTCCCTCCTCTCTTCTTCCCAATCCATTTTCTCTTATACCCTACGAGAGGCATCCTCTGTTCCTTGTTATAGGTACTATTTTGTGTAAGACTTTCACTCACTATGATTTTTTTAAAAATCATATGATTTTATTTATTTGAGAGAGAGCACATGCACAGCAGTGGGGATGGGCAGAGGGAGAGGGAGAAACTACTCTAGTGATATGTATACTTTGGGATATAATCTTTGGGAGTATTTGAAACTAGCATTAGTAACCTTTCCAGAAACTCTTAGTAGGACTCAGGTATCAAGAACCACTGCACTAGTTTTGTATTGTTCACCTCCAGGGACACCATTCACACTGGCATTGTTAGAAAAGTAAATAAAAACAAGAAAGATTAGAACAGAAAGGAAAGATGAGGAAAAGAGATAAAAGAAATATATGTGGTATAAATGGTAGGTCATCACATGTCTGGTATCCTTTAGATAGACTAGAAGTGTCAGTTTCAATCATTTATTTTAAAAGTGTTGAAGAAATAAAGCAGATATGGGCATGTTGGTGGCTCAGTCAGTGAAGCGTCTGCCTTCTGCTCAGGTCCTGATCCTCAGGTTCTGATCCAGTCCCACGTGGGAGGCTCTCTGCTCAGTGGGGAGGGAGTCTATTCCTCCCTAAGTTCCTCCCCCCTGCTTCTGCTTGCTCTCCTTCTCTCTCTCAAATAAATAAATAAAAACTTTAAAAGGAAAAGAAATAAAGTAGATAAAACTAGAACTTCTCTGGCCAACAGATATGTATGTAAGATGACCAGAGCTCATTTCATTCACACCTTTGCTTCTTCCGTCCACAGTCTCTAAAGTTGAAATTCAGCATACAAGGTTGCCATGTTGCTTTTTGCAGTTTGGACTTTGATAAGTTATGGTGGTGTAAAGAAAAAAAAGTATTGTGCTATGTACCAAAGTAGAAACTATATGTTTATAATTCTTTGAACATTTTTTGCCTTTATTAAAGCAATTAACAATTGTCTTAATTAAGTAGTTGTCTCCAATTGTTGGATCTTTGATTTGACCATTGGGAATCCTGTGTGTAAGATAGATTTATTTAGCTACATATATATTTGAGGTTGCTAACATCTGTCTAGTTAAGTTTAATGTAGTGAATAAAGTACAGTTTTGTATATACATTAACAAATATTTTATTTCTCCATTTCTTCCAGTTCTTTTTCATGTTCTGATAACTAAACGATGCTGAAAGAGTTAATATCTGCATAATCACCTCAATCAGAAACTATGACTTTTTCCTAACAGGTTCAAAATTTATAACTGTTACTTGTTCCTGTTATATAAGTGGGAGAAGGCAGAGAAATTTGCTTATTTTTATTACTATTGATACCTATTTTTCTCTTCACTGGGTGTTTTGGCAGGTCGACTGTACCCATGGAGGTATACTGCAAATGTTATATTTAGTGATAGCATTGCAGGTGATAACATCATTCTGGTTTTCAGTACATCAGTAATGATTTGGCTGTTTAAGTTGAATACCAGTGAAAATGAAGAGTTCACACTCTTTGATAGTAATTATCTTGATGATATATTATAAATTTATTTTTTTATTTAATTGACAGAGAGATCACAAGTAGGCAGAGAGGCAGGCAGAGAGAGAGGGGTAAGCAGGCTCTCTGTCGAGCAGAGAGCCCAATGCGGGGCTCGATCCCAGGACCCTGAGATCATGACCTGAGCTGAAGGCAGAGGCTTAACCCACTGAGCCACCCAGGTGCCCCCCGGTGATATATTATAAATAACAGATCTGGTATTAGGATAAATATAAACATAATTTAAAGGAACCAGCCATCTTATTAAGTGTGCATTCAAGAAACTAGACTGAATTAAGTGGATCAATAGCACTTTAGTGAAGAAATAGTTGACTCACATATACTTAGGTTTACTTTCTCTAAATCATGAAAATCTCTTTGAAATGGTGATTCCCATTTTTTATGGTTTTCATTACAGATTTTATCTCGCAATCTTTAATAATTTTGTTTTAGAATTGTCATCATGTTTTCTGAGAATGTTAGAGCTTCCAGTAGGAAACTCAGTTTTAATAATGTGGCTAGGTAAAAGAGGTATCATAAACTACAGAGAAGCAAAAAAAGGCAGGGAGCAACTTCAGATTTCATTGAAGGTCTAACATCTGTGAAAAGAACAGGGGTAAGAAAGGACTGAGTAGGAAGCATATGAGACTGCAGTGCAGTTCTAACAAATTTTAGCCAGGCTGATGGAGAGTTCTTGAGCCAAAGTCACTTATTGGAGTCCTTTGTCCTACAGGAATGGGTCTGTACTAGAATTCCTGCTATGCTCAGTCAGTTGTCTGGGAGCAGTCTGGGTGAAGCATGGCCTTCCTTGTTCTGAGCATGTTCTTGGGCTGTCTATCAACTATGATCCCACATTTCCATGTGTTGCACACATCCACTTCATGCAGATTTGGGAGCAGTTTGTCAATGCATGGTGCCTGTGGTCCTGTATTCCTGAGGGGCAATCTAGAAGATGGAGGTTAGTTGGATGAACCGTGGTCTCTCCCCTCCACACACACAGATACACACACATGTACACACATGTACACATACAGACCACATAGTGATAAGTATTATGAAGAAGAATAAGAAATAGAAATGATGGCTTTGCTTTTTTAGATAGAATTATCAGAGCAGAATTCTCTGAAGAGATAATATTTGAGCTGATAACCTGAATGAAATGAGTGAGTGAGTGAGCCAGGCATGTGCATATATGGAATTTGGAGCATTCCAGCCAGAGGCAACAAGATCAAAAGCCCCAAAGCTTGAACATGAACACTCTTTGACATGTTTGAGGCAGGCACATGAGGTTAGGCAATGGGACAGTGTAAGAAATAAGGTCGGAAATGTAGGAGGGGAGTCAGATATTGTGGTCTATGGAAAGGACTTTAGGGAATGCATGTGACGCAATTCAAATTTCACCTGAGCGTATTTTGCTGTTTTATCTGTGAGTATATTGTGTTTGCCATTCTGAAATTAAAGTCACTCTGTTACTCCATTTCCCTTATCTAAAAACTATTCTTTTATCCATTTGTCCTATTAACTTCTCTGTAGTTCCTTTAATTCTGCTCTTTTAACAATACTGAAAAATTTCCAATTTGAGTCATGTAAACATCTTAAGTACTTTTCACACATTTAAAATTTTTCCTAGCAGTGGTTATGAGAAAGTTTGCATTGGCTTAGTGCATAATTTATTTGACCCTGGAAACATGAATATATTCAGCAGTTATGATGTCACCTGCCCTTAAATAGGATTTCAACTTCTTTCTAGTTTGAAGACCACCTTTTTGTTGGAGGTGAAGAAAGCCAGATGTTTCCCCAAATACCAGGCCAACCACTTCTCTGCTACTTTTGTTTTTCTAAGCATTTTTTTCCCCATGAGCTTTGGTTACTTTTAGGTTTTTAGTTTTCTTGTGATTGTTCTTACACGTTTACATTACTCATTTATGCTTGTCTTTATTTTGTTTTCCCCTTTATTCATCTTTTACGTGTTTTAAAAGTCCGACTTAGTTGGAGTGCTCCCTGTGTTGTACCTCTGGTTTGTTCATACATCTCTATTTTCTTTCTCCTTGTGTTCTCATGCTCTTTGATAGAATTTTACTTGTTAGAGTTGCCCATAATCACTCTCCTATTAGAACCTTTGGTCATGAAATTGTAGTTATAATTTTGAACTTTCAAAAATCGACTTTTTGTTTACAGGGTATGCAGTTGACTATACTCAGCTTTCTATTACCTTACTGTTAAAAACCCCAATCTGACATTACAGTTTTTCATCCTTTGGTTCCTTTTACTGCCAAATGTCAATCAGTTCAACTCTGCTCCTCAGGCTTAAAGTCTAGAATGCTTTTGTTGGAAATAATCTAATTTCAACCATCTTCTCAAGGCCGAGTGTTCTCAATTTTTTTAAACACACTGGTTCTCAGACCTGGGTGCACATTAGACTTAATTGGTCTGGGTTGGGGACAGGGCAGTCAGATTTAGGACTACTGTTGTAATGGAAAAGGAAGCTGTACAAAATTTTTCTGCTATCCAAGTGATGAGAAGATTTATTTTTCTTTATTCACTACCATCTTCTTAATATCTTCTCTTTTCATGAGATAGATTTTCCACCCACTCTTTATTATTCTTTTTTTCTTAGTTCTCTATCTTGGCTAAGAATGTTTTGTTCTCTAGATGAATAACTCTTTGCACTTATATCCCCAATACATTTTGTAAGAAACCATCACAACTGTCATTATTTTTGCTTTATAGATCGGTTTCAGTCAGTAGAAATGGCACAGCATTTCATGTATATCACATTAAATTTTCTAGAAGTGACATTATGAAAGCATAAAAAAACAGGTGAAATGAACTTTAGTAACCTGTTATTTAATCCACTGTGTCTAAAATGTTATCATTTCAACATGCTATACATAATGAATACATAATTTACTAATGAGATATTTATACTATTTGGAAGCCAGTGTGTATTTTTCATTTATAGAACATCTCAATTTGGACTAGCCACGTTTCAAGTGTTCAATAGGCACATGTGGCTAGTGGCTACTGTATTGGACAGAGCAGGTCCAAATAAATAATTGTTCATATTATTTTCCTTTAGTGTCTGCTATAGAAAATGCCTTTTGATTTGTTCTTTTGTCATAATTTCCTCCTAATTGGAATTAATCCTTTATCTTTTATAACATTTTATTTATACTTCCATCATAGCATTTTCATTTCCTATTGTTTTCATTATAGTATAATAATTGATTTGCTTTGTGTGTCTTTCTGAGTAGATTGTTGGGTCTCTGAGGGCAGATTCTGTGTACTGTATTCATCTTTGTGCCATCTTTCCCCATCCCCAGTAGTTCTCGTGGCTTTTTGAAATATTAAAGTATGCAATAAATATTTACGGAATTGAGTTGCATACAACCCATCTGTTGAGGTGCCTACATACTGCAGAGGGTTAGTAACTAGGAATGTGGTCAGTATTCCCTCAAGAATAAAGAGACATTTCATTTTTAAAAATCTAGCCACAAATCAAGATAGCGTACATTCTGTTTCGATTTTATCTACTCACATATGTCTAGCTCTTATTCTACCAGATCTACCATTTGAATGTTCTTTTATGATTTTCTGGTATATAGTATTTATTTCATTCTTTTTGTTTCAAATTCAGAGTTGCCTTGAATTTTGTTTGGATGATTAGCCTGGTGGTAGTGTTTGTTTGATTTTTGCTAGTTTATGTATGCTTCTTAAAGCTTTTCAGTGGCACTGTACTATTCATTCATTAGAAATGGGCTGGTGATAGAACTCAGGTATAATCCCATGTTAACAAACTTGATTAAGTAACACATTGCCAGGTTGTTGCTATTTTTATTAAAATAAGATCTCATTGATGGACTCTATGTATGTAAGATATATTGTGCACAGTTTCTGCTTATAAAGGATTTTCTATCTTCATCTCCCAGATATGTTTGTTAAATCTTCTCTTTCTCACCTATAGCCTCCCTAAGATGAGGCTAACTAAGGACAGATGTTTGTCATGACAAAAGCATAAAGTAACAATAAACTTTGAGTAGTATATAAATTGAAGCTGCTTTGGAAATAACTGCTCTATTTGAGTGGCAAATATTGAAAAAGTACTGCCAGCTTTAATATTAGAGGAAGTTGTAAGTTTTCTAAATATTGGCTTCATAATTACCAGACTATTGCATGGAGCCGGAGCTCTTGTGATTTGGAAGGGGCTGTGGTGGTGATGGTTTACTATTTCCCACCTTTGGTAAGGGATTCTGTGTAATCAGTGGCCCATAATCAGGAACATTATTAGGAAAACATTGTTTTTTTTTCCCTGTTGGTTGTGAGTGAAACAGCCAGAACTGAAGCATTCCTTCTTCTTGTGTTTATACTAAACTAGGGTTTTCGTGATTTCTGCCCATGTTGGAAAATACCATGGAGGTTTTCATGCAGAACACTTGCTTTACTGAAGGTGGTAGCAGGGTTTCCTGCTTTGCTGCCTGTGAAATAAAGATCATATTAGCTCCTCCTACCATGAATATCAGCTGCTGAGATGATCAGCCAGTAATTCTGTTAGAAATGCACAGGAAATGTTGGTCTACTCAGTGTAAGGGCAAAAAACAATTTTTTTCTTCTTACCTTCCTGGCAGCAGGCAGCAGGGAGGCCTAGGGCATGTTAGTGCATTTTTGTACTGGCACAGAGCCCTGGAGTTGAACTCACTGAGTCTTAAATGCACTTAGAACACAGGTTTTGACTGCTTATAAAGGAGTCATTCCAGACATATTTATGTTCAGCACAACTCTAAAGTTTTTATTCTTACTATCATGGTACTATGGTCTTTTTGTTTGTTTCTTTTATTCTGTGATGTTAGTACTTTTCCAAGGCCAAGTTAAAACAAATAACTACAGATAAGTTCAACTTGTGCTAATCTCTTTACATTTATGGAACTGCTTTACTGTAATCCTAAGAAAGATGTTGAAATTCAGGATATGTCTGTACAGGCCTGGTAGAATGGAAAGCCACAGTGCTGTTAGTAGCCAGTCCGTAAACACCTTTGCCACAAAATCAAGGTTTATCTTACTTCTCAGTTTTCTTTTCTCAGAGAAGCCTCAGCTATGGTTAATTCATTTAACCAAAAATAAATCATTTTAAATGGTGTTGGAAGTTTTCATAATACCAGAAATAAATTATAACCTAAAATCCAATGATTTTATTGTGTTACTCATGTTTATTATCCCATCATTTTCTCGACCACTAATTTTTGGCTGGAAGTTTTGGATGCTTTTCTTCTGGAGTTAGTAGTGGAAAGAATGGCATTTAGAGGCAAAAGACAAAAATCTGAGTTCAAGTGTTAGCTTACTAAGTGGTCCTAATTCAAATCATTTAAGCTCTCTAAGCCTCAGTTTCTAAAATATACCTGCATACACCACAGAATTATTACTGAGAGCACCAAATATGATATATGTTATATCATTTGTAAATTGTAAAGAACTACACAAATGCTATTCATCATTTTTCTTGTTTTGCACCCCCAAATCTTTAATACATCTACGGCATACACATAATCCCTTAGTCACAGGTTAGATATAGATATCATGGTATCACTTAAGAATGTATATTTAATTTTATAGATGAAAATGTATGTGTCACCAGATTTTCTTACCAAAGGTTCATATTAAAAACAACTATCATTATGGCAGAAACCATTTATGTATAAAGCCCTACCCATCTCCCTATACTCCCAAAGCAAAATAACTACCTTCAATTTAAATACAGAAATTAAACGTTTCTTTTGCTGGTTATATTATATCTTCTAAGAAACAATATTAAGTGATTTATTGGGTTGATCTCATTTTAAGATGATTTTAATCTGTTACTTGCTTGAGTTCCCATTGTTGATTTTTCTTTGTAAGGAACATAAGCAAGTTGACTCTTACTGCAAGAGTGTCTTAAATCTTAGTACCAGGAGCTGCTGTTTGAGTTCATCGTCACTAGAGGTGTAAACTAGGTAAAACTAGATTGCTAGAAATGTTCTTTTTTTAAAGCTTTCTCTGATTTTTTTTAAAGATTTTATTTATTTATTTGACAGACAGAGATCACAAGTAGACAGAGAGGCAGGCAGAGAGAGAGAGGAGGAAGCAGGCTCCCTGCTGAGCAGAGAGCCCCCATACGGGGCTCGATCCCAGAACCCTGGGATCAGGACCCGAGCTGAAGGCAGAGGCTTTAACCCACTGAGCCACCCAGGCACCCCTAGAAATGGTTTAAGTAGATAACGTAGATCATGTAGAGCTGAGAACTGGAAAGCTTATTCTGCTACATTGTGATCCTTACTTGTGTTTATTTTCAAATTTAGATAACTAATGTGTATATATACTTGTTTCCTTCAAGTATTGCTTATTCTACTTAAAAACCTTGGGAATTCTTGCTAGGGATAATCTAATGGAGTATCATGTGAAAAATGCATTTTGTATTTGTTACCAGTTTTCTAAACATTTTCTTTCTCTTTTGAATACTTTGTGTTCCTCTTATGTCATTTATCTCATTCTTTCTAATAAATAGTATTTGCTTATTTCTCTAGTTCCCCTTTTTAGGTTATAAAATTTTTCAGGGAGATAAGATATTTAATAACCTCCATATGTACAGAGCCAGACTCAATAAAAACTTCTCAAATTTAATTTTTGGTTACAGGCACCTAAAATTGGGGGAAAATTGCTCCCGATTAGAGTAGCTTATACTTGGTTTCCTTCTTATCTGCCAGTCATAGAAACTACTCTTAAAAAATGCCGTTCTGATTTAGGGTGACTTTCTAATGTAAAAAATCCCATTTACACAAATGCCATTAAAATTATCTAGTAAACCAATTATTTAAAAAACTCTCCATTTCACGTATTTTCAAATGGTATCCAACAGTACTCAGAAATAAAGAATTTACCCAAAATAGGCATTGCTTCCTTATCCTAAATGTAAAATCACTAGGGCTAATCTGAGTTAATTTTTATGGATTTTTAAGGTTACAGTACTTCTGATAATGACATGTTTGGTAATTTGTACAGATTAGATACCAGTGTCTGATAACTGATGACTTTAAATCTTTGTGCTCATTTTGAGCAATGTTAGTTTATAAGCATGAACTCACAGTCCAGCATACATCTGTCACCTCCTTTCTCCAACCTTCTTCTATCCTCACTGGAAAAAAAAATAGGTTCTTGAAAACTAAATGAGTGTGTCTTTATTCTTTTGTTATTTTAATAACTGTTATGTTTTTAATCAAGGAAAATAATTAAGTGTTAGTATTGGCAAATAATAACATGTCATAGTCATCATATTTTATTGAGTCTCCTCATATTTTAAGTTCTGGGTTTATAGAATGTGACAGCTGCTTCTTTGGTTACAAGGCTTTCATACTGATTAATGTATTCTATAATTTGATATTTCAAGGAATACTTTTATGATAGAAGAAAATGTTTTCTCCTCATAGGAAATCTGGCAAAATATCTTGGCTTTTGCTCAGATTTGGAAAGTGAACAGGAATCAGTTTAAAGTATTAAAAAAGTCATGAAACTCATTCTGGCTCTTGCTCTGTCATCGACTGGCCCTCTATTTCTTGTTTAAAATGACGGGAATCAATTAGATAATTTCTAAGACCTCTTTCAACTCTGCTAACATTCTTTTATTGTTAGCACTTTTTAGGAAGAGATAGCATGATCTGTTTATGGGTTGTTGTAGGATATCAAATAAAGGATGAAACAAAAGATATGTAAAATTTTTGGACTTGGACTGTTAAATGATGGTGAATTCATGCCCTCCAAAACAGAGGTTCTGTGTTAAGAGCTGGCAGGTTAAGAAATTAGTATCTTCCAAGAGTTTATGAGACTCATGAGAGTAGCCGTTGTGTAATAATATGACATAGTATTATATTGTGTGCATATGGTTTAAAAAGTACAACTCATAGTTAAAAACATGTTGCTTTCCTCATCCATTTTGACTTCCTGGGTCTTTTTCTTTTTTTTTTATTTTTTTTTTTTATTTTTTTTTTTAAAGATTTTTTATTTATTTATTTGTCAGAGAGAGAGAGTGAGTATAGGCAGAGGCAGAGAGAGAAGCAGGCTCCCTGCCGAGCAAGGAGCCCGATGTGGGACTCGATCCCAGGATGCTGGGATCATGACCTGAGCCGAAGGCAGCTGCTTAACCAACTGAGCCACCCAGGCGTCCCCAGTTTCTTAAAAACAAAAACTTGCAAATGAGTTTTTCTTTATCAACACATGATCTACTTACTTTGTGTTAGGTCAGATGAAGTGCTCTTCCTGCTACCACCCTTATCTCTCCTACCTTCTCTTAGTATGCCATGCTGTTTTCAGTTAAATCAGTAAGTAGTGTTTATAGTATTTGGAAAATGTAAATATTATGAATATGTTGCTGATTGTAGAGCCAGGTGTTGATCTTTCCCCAGAGTCCCTAATTACATTTCACCTATTCTTAACATGCATTTCTCATACACTTTGTTTTTTAAATTTTATCTTATTTTTTATTTTTTTTAAGATTTTATTCATTTATTTGACACACAGAGAGAGATCACAAGTAGGCAGAGAGGCACGCAGAGAGAGAGGGGGAAGCAGCCTCCCCGCTGAGCAGGGAGCCCGATGAGGGGCTCGATCCCAGGACTCTGGGATCACGGCCCGAGCCGAAGGCAAAGGCTTAACCCACTGAGCCACCCAGGCGCCCCACACTTTTTTTTTTTTAAATGCTCATTATATTTAGTTCCCTTACTTTTTTTTTCCTCAGAGACTGTACTGGGAACACCATTGTCTCTTTTACAAATTTTTTAAAAACGTATTTATTAGACAGAGTGAGAGAGAGAAAGAGAGAGAGAACACAAGCAGAGTGAGGGGCATAGGGAGAAGCATGCTCTCTGCTGATCAGGGAGTTCATTGCGGGGGCCTGATCCTGGGACTCCAGGATCATGACCTGAACCAAAGGCAGATGCTTCACCAACTGAGCCACCCAGGTGTCCCTCTTTTCGTAATTTTTATTTTTGATTTCTGATGGTATATAAAAATATAATTCACTTTAATATATTAGTTTCTTACCTGGCAATTTTGCTAAACTTTATTATTTCTAATTTCTATGTATATTCTTTAAAATTGTCTATGCAATCATATCATCCATAAATAACATTTTTGTTTCTTTTTTCAAGCCTTTCCTTTCCTTTCAACAATGGCGAGGGCCTAGGTTAAATCCAACTGTCATATTTTTTTTTTAAAGATTTTATTTATTTATTTGACAGACAGAGATTACAAGTAGGCAGAGAGGCAGGCAGAGAGAGGAGGAAGCAGGCTCCCCATGGAGCAGAGAGCCCGATGTGGGGCTCGATCCCAGGACCCTGGGATCATGACCTGAGCCGAAGGCAGAAGCTTTAAACCACTGAGCCACCCAGGCGCCCCCCAACTGTCATATTTTATTGAAAATTTTTGCACTTACATTAATTGGTAAGATTGACATCTTATTTTCCATTCATATTGAGGCCTATTTCAGTTAGGTGTCATGGTTATGTCAGTTTTATTCCTCTTTTTCTGTTCTCTGAAAGAGTTTGATTATATTTAAATTATTTGCTCTAACTTAATTGCATTATGGTCAGAGATCATGTTCTGCATGAATTCTGTCCTTTGAGATTTGCTTGGACTTAACCATAAAACCCAGAGTATATGTGGTCAATTTTTATAAATATCTAGGGGGTGCCTGATCTAAATATGTGTTCTTCATTTGATGGGTACACTGTTTTATGTACGTTCACTAGAACAAGTTTGTAATCCTGTTTAAATCTTTCTACATCTTTAGATTATTTTTTTCCTCCATGTTCTGTCAGTCAGAGATCTGTTTAAAATTTGCAACTATGATTGTGGATTTGTCTGTTTCTCCTTGTAGATCTGGTACTTTTAACTGTGTGTACTTGAGAATGTTACTAGTGCATACAAATTTAGGTGTTTTTAAAGTGTATTTCTTGGGGTGCCTGGGTGGCTCAGTTGGTTAAGTGTCTGCCTTTGGCTCAGGTCATGATCCTGGAGTCCCAGCATTGAGCCCCATGTCAAGCTCCCTGCTCAGTGGGGAGTCTGCTTCTCCCTCTCTCTCTGCCCCTCCCCCTGTTCTATTTCTCTGTCTCTTGCTCTCTCTCTCAAATAAATAGGACCTTTTTAAAAAAGTGTATTTCTTGTGAACCAAACCTTTTATCATTTTGAAGTGACCCTATTTTCTTTTATGATGCTTTTTGCCTTGAAGTCTGTTTTATCTAAAATTAATATAGTGATACCAGTTTTCTTTATTACATGTATGATACAACGGTTTTCATCTTTCATTTGAACCTTTGCATGTAACCTTTTATTTTTGATGTCTCTGGTAAATAACATACATGTTGCAATTTGCCCTTTTTTTGCAGTCTGAGGATACTTGCTTCTTAAACACTTTCATCAATGTACTTAACCACCTAACTTTTTGGTGACAATATTTTCAAAAAATTGAAAGAAGATATCACAAATACCACTGTATTGTCCCTCTGGATTCAACACTTGCTAGCATTTTACCATATTTGCTTTATATTTTTATGTGTTTTTCTCTCCAGTGTCTGTGTGTGCAAGTTTAATGATTATGTAAGTATTTGTGTGTATATATACTCTTCTTTTTTGCTAAGCCATTTAAAATTTGCAAACATCGTGTATGTTACATGTCTAAATACCTCAGCATGCATCATGCCTCACCAAAAGAAAAGGACATTATACTATGTAAACATATCATTATCACACTTGAAAAAATTAACAATGAGTAAACACAAGTGGGGAGAGGGGCAGATGGAAGGGGAGAAGCTGTCTCCCCACTGAGCGGAGAGCCCAAAACTGGGCTTGATCCCAGTACCCTGGGATCATGACCTAGGTCCTAAAGGCAGACACTTAACTGACTGAGCCACCCAAGCACCACAACAATTATTTTAAGGTATAATCTAATATTCAAGTCATATTCAGATGTCCCTAATGGTCCTTAAAAGTCTTTTATAGCTGTTCATATACTACATTTGTTTTGCTTCCTTGAAATTTTAAAAATCTGGAATGTGTTGGAAGAAAATTTACTATAGATCTCTCATGTTGCTGTATCTCTTGAGAGGAGTGGAGCTGGCTTTTTGGTCTGGACTATCTTTTAAAGGGTATTTATGTAGTGAACAGCTTGAAAAGAGGAAAAGCCAGGTTTGTTTACTGTCCAGTATAATAAAGCAAAGGTCAAGCAAGCTTACTGCCCATTATAAAACATATGGGTTTTCTAAACATTCAGTTTATCTACTGTAACAACAATGTGTATGTGAAGGCATTACCTTGTCTGCTTCATGTCATCCTGTGGAAACTGGATCAGGGAAGCCAGGGCTATTGCTGTGAATAATAAATTATTATCTGGTCAAAACATCTTGTATTTTCTGCCAGTATCCATGAAACTATGGCAGGCTAACTTGTTAGCTTCCAACTAGGGCAAAATCTCAGAACCCTGAATGTTCTTGACAGAATGGTCTTCCCACATTTTTTTCATGACACTGATTTTTTTAAACAGCTTCATTGAAGTATAATTTACATAAAATTCACTCACCTGAAGTTCACAATTCAATACTTTCTAGAATATTTACAGAGTTGTGACACCATCACCAATATCAGTTTTTGAACATTATAATCAACCCCCAAAAGAAACCCTTAGCTGTCACTCCCTATGTCCACCCAACACCCTAGCCCTAGGCAACCACCAATCTAGTTGCTTTCTTTATAAGTTTGACTATTCTAAACATTTCATGTAAATGGAAACATTCAACCTGTATTTTATGTCTGGCTTTTAGCACTTAGCATAATGTTTTCAAGGTTCATCCATGGTATGGTGTGAATCAGTACTTCATTTCTCTTTATTGGTGAATAATATTCCATTGCATGCATATACTACATTTTGTTTGTCAGCCCATCAGTTGATGGACATTTGGGTTGTTTTATACTTTTTAGACTACTCTGGATAATACTCTGAACATCTGTGTATATGTTTTTGTGTGGATATATGTTTCTGTTTTGCTTATGTATATATAATTAGGTATGGAATTGTAGAGTTGCTGGGTCATATTCTTGAGAAACTACTGAATTATTTTCTAAAGCAGTTGTACCAGTTTGCATCCTCATCAGCAATATATGAGGATTCTAATTGCTTTGGAATCCTTGTTAACACTTGATATTGTCTATTTTTTATTATAGCTATCCTACTGTGTGTGAAGTTATAGCTCATTGTAGTTTTGATCTGCATTTCCCTGATTGCTGATGATCTTCAGCATCTTTTTATGTGTTTAATGGACATTTGTATATCTTTTTTGGAGAAATGTCAATTCATATTCCTTTGCTCATTTTCATTTTTATTTTATTTTTTATAGTAAAAGGGTTCCTGTATTACTCTCCTGCATTCTCCTTCTGCCAGTTTCTCTCAGCTGTGTAATTATTTTGCTATCAGAGAGTATAACTCTTACAAGCTGTTATATCATGATAAGTAATTCTCCTAGGATTTGCCTTCAGAGTTAATCTAAAATTTGATAAAAAATTGATACTAATATAATTATCTAAGTATCAGTCACACTTAGAACTTGATATTTTGATTGGATGCAGAGACAAAAATTTTATAATTATAAGCCACAAAACCTGTGGAGCTCAAAAAAGAATCTTGAATTATAGTCAAATGTAGTCTTACAGATTCATTTGGTTTGTTTCCAATTTGGACGATGACATTCTTTTATAGATTTTTTCCTGAAGATTTTGTCTTTATTTTTCTGGTTATCATTAAAAATACCTTCTTCATCACATCACTACTTTTTACCAGTTTCTTAATTAATCTCCTCGCTGGATATAAGTACTAAAATAGTTCCAGATTTGCACATAAAGATATACATCCATTTTCCTAAGACCAGCATATGATATTGCCTTGTCTTTCATACCCTACAACTAGTTTTTTTCATCTTTGCCATTCTTTATTTGCTTAAGAAATATTTCAAAATTGAATTGATTTAATTATCAATAATTCCAAACATTTTTTATTTTTTCATTTTTTTCTGTTTTCTCTTGCTTATTTGCTTAGGTAGAAGTATAATTAACACAGTGTTGTATCAATTTCAGGTATACAATGAAATGATTCAATAATTCTGTACTTTACATAATATTCCCCACATTAAGTATCATCATCATCTGTCACCAAACAATGTTTATATAATATTATTGACTATATTCACTATGCTGTACTTTTCATCTCTGTGACTTATTTATTTTGTAGCTGAAAGTTTATACCTCTTAATCCCCTTTATCTATTTTACACAGCCCCCAACCCATCTCCCCTCTGGCAACTACCTGTTTGTTTTCTGTATTTAAGAGTCTGGGATTTATTTATTTATTTATTTATTGGTATTTTGTTTGTGCATTTGTTTTGTTTCTTAAATTCCACATATGAGTGAAATCATATAGTGTTTGCCTTTCTCTGATTTATTTCACTTAGCATTATACCCTCTGGGCCCATCCATGTCATTGCAAATGGCAAGATCTCATTCTTTTTTATGGTGGAGTCATACTCCATTGTGTGTATATATCACATCTTTTCCATTCATCTATTGATGGACACTTTGGTTGCTTCCTTTGCCCATTTTTAAATCGGGTTATTTGTCAGTAAGTTAATAAGTGTTCTTTATATATTCTGGATACAGGCCCCTTATATGTACGTGATTTACAAACATTTTTCCACTTCGTAGGTTGTCTTTCACTATCGTGATAGAGTTCTTTGAAGCACAATTTTTAAAATTTGATTAAAATTTTAAAAAATAAATTTTCATGAGATTTAAAACATAACTATTTTTTTCTTTTATCGTTTGTGCTTTTGATAACATATGTAAAAAGGCTTTGACTAACCAAAGGTCAGCAAGATTTAGTTACATTTTCTTTTTTAATTTTTTAAAAATTTTTATAAACATATAATGTATTTTTAGCCCCAGGAGTACAGGTCTGTGAATTGCCAGGTTTACACACTTCACAGCACTCACCACAGCACACACACCCCCAATGTCCATAACCCGACCACCTTCTCCCTCCCCGCCTCCCCCCAGCAACCCTGTTTGTTCTGCGAGATTAAGAGTCTCTTATGGTTTGTCTCCCTCCTGATCCCATCTTGTTTCATTTATTCTTTTCCTACTCCCCAAACCCCCCACGTTGCATCTCCACTTCCTCATATCAGGGAGATCATATGATAGTTGTCTTTCTCCGATTGACTTATTTTGCTAAGTATAATACCGTCTAGTCCCATCCACATCGTCGCAAATGGCAAGATTTCATTTCTTTTGGTGGCTGCATAGTATTCCATTGTGTATATATACCACATCTTCTTTATCCATTCATCTGTTGATGGACATCTAGGATCTTTCCATAGTTTGGCTATTATGGACATTGCTGCTATAAACATTCGGGTGCATGTGCTCCTTCAGATCACTACGTTTGTATCTTTAGGGTAAATACCCAGTAGTGCAATTGCTGGGTCATAGGGTAGCTCTATTTTCAACTTTTTGAGGAACCTCCATGCCGTTTTCCAGAGTGGTTGCACCAGCTTGCATTCCCACCAACAGTGTAGGAGGGTTCCCCTCTCTCCGCATCCTTGCCAGCATCTGTCATTTCCTGACTTGTTTGTTAATTTTAGCTATTCTGACTGGTGTGAGGTGGTATCTCATTGTGGTTTTGATTTGTATTTCCCTGATGCCGAGTGATGTGGAGCACTTTTTCATGTGTCTGTTGGCCATCTGGATGTCTTCTTTGCAGAAATGTCTGTTCATGTCCTCTGCCCATTTCTTGACTGGATTATTTGTTCTTTGGGTGCTGAGTTTGCTAAGCTCTTTATAGATTTTGGATACTAGCCCTTTATCTGATATGTCGTTTGCAAATATCTTCTCCCATTCTGTCAGTTGTCTTTTGGTTTTGTTGACTGTTTCCTTTGCTGTGCAAAAGCTTTTGATCTTGATGAAATCCCAGTAGTTCATTTTTGCCCTTGCTTCCCTTGCCTTTGGCGATGTTCCTAGGAAGACGTTGCTGCGGTTGAGGTCAAAGAGGTTGCTGCCTGTGTTCTCCTCAAAGATTTTGATGGATTCCTTTCTCACATTGAGGTCCTTCATCCATTTTGAGTCTATTTTCGTGAGTGGTGTAAGGAAATAGTCCAATTTCATTTTTCTGCATGTGGCTGTCCAATTTTCCCAACACCATTTGTTGAAGAGGCTGTCTTTTTTCCATTGGACATTCTTTCCTGCTTTGTCAAAGATTAGTTGACCATAGAGTTGAGAGTCTATTTCTGGGCTCTCTATTTTGTTCCATTGATCTATGTGTCTGTTTTTGTGCCAGTACCATATTGTCTTGATGATGACAGCTTTGTAATAGAGCTTGAAGTCTGGAATTGTGATGCCACCAACTTTGACTTTCTTTTTCAATATTCCTCTGGCTATTCGAGGTCTTTTCTGGTTCCATATAAATTTTGGGATTATTTGTTCCATTTCTTTGAAAAAAAAAAAAGGATGGGATTTTGATAAGGATTGCATTAAATGTGTAGATTGCTTTAGGTAGAATAGACATTTTCACAATATTTGTTCTTCCAATCCATGAGCATGGAATATTTTTCCATTTCTTTGTGTCTTCCTCAATTTCTTTGATTACTAATTTATAGTTTTCTGAGTATAGATTCTTTGCCTCTTTGGTTAGGTTTATTCCTAGGTATCTTATGGTTTTGGGTGCCATTGTAAATGGGATTGACTCCTTAATTTCTCTTTCTTCTGTCTTGTTGTTAGTGTAAAGAAATGCAACGATTTCTGTGCATTGACTTTATATCCTGACACTTTACTGAATTCCTGTACAAGTTCTAGCAGTTTTGGAGTGGAGCCTTTTGGGTTTTCCACATATAGTATCATATCATCTGCAAAGAGTGATAGTTTGACTTCTTTGCCGATTTGGATGCCTTTAATTTCTTTTTGTTGTCTGATTGCTGAGGCTAGGACTTCTAGTACTATGTTGAACAGCAGTGGTGATAATGGACATCCCTGCCGTGTTCCTGACCTTAGAGGAAAAGCTTTCAGTTCTTCTCCATTGAGAATGGTATTTGCAGTGGGTTTTTCATAGATGGCTTTGATAATATGAGGTATGTGCCTTCTATCCCTACACTTTGAAGAGTTTTGATCAGGAAGGGATGCTGTACTTTGTCAAATGCTTTTTCAGCATCTATTGAGAGTATCATATGATTCTTGTTCTTTCTTTTATTAATGTATTGTATCACATTGATTGATTTGTGGCTGTTGAACCAACCTTGCAGCCCTGGAATAAATCCCACTTGGTCGTGGTGAATAATCCTTTTAATGGACTTTTGGATCCTATTGGCCGGTATTTTGGTGAGAATTTTCGCATCTGTGTTCATCAAGGATGTTGGTCTGTAATTCTCTTTTTTGATGGGATCCTTGTCTGGTTTTGGGATCAAGGTGATGCTGGCCTCATCAAATGAGTTTGGAAGTTTTCCTTCCATTTCTATTTTTTGGAACAGTTTCAGGAGAATAGGAACGAATTCTTCTTTAAATGTTTGGTAGAATTCCCCTGGGAAGCCGTCTGGCCCTGGGCTTTTGTTTGTTTGGAGATTTTTGATGACTGTTTCAATCTCCTTACTGGTTATGGGTCTGTTCAGGTTTTCTGTTTCTTCCTGGTTCAGTTGTGGTAGTTTCTATGTCTCTAGGAATGCATCCATTTCTTCCAGATTGTCAAATTTGTTGGCGTAGAGTTGCTCATAGTATGTTCTCATAATGTTTGTATTTCTTTGGTGTTGGTTGTGATCTCCCCTCTTTCATTCATGATTTTATTTATTTGTGTCCTTTCTCTTTTCTTTTTGATAAGTCTGGCCAGTGTTTTATCAATCTTATTAATTCTTTCAGAGAACCAGCTCCTAGTTTCATTGATTTGTTCTATTGTTTTTTTGGTTTCTATTTCATTGATTTCTGCTCTGATCTTTATGATTTCTATTCTCCTGCTGGGTTTAGGGTTTCTTTGTTGTTCTTTCTCCAGCTCCTTTAGGTGTAGGGTTAGGTTGTATATTTGAGAGCTTTCTTGTTTCTTGAGAAAGGCTTGTATCGCTATATATTTTCCTCTCAGGACTGCTGATTTAGTTACATTTTCATTTAAGGGTTTTTATAGTTTTAGCTCTTGCATTTAATTAATGATCCATTTTGATTTAATTTTTATGTATGGTGTGAGGAACTTGAATATGCAAGTTCATTGGTTTGCATGTGTATATCCAATTGTCTCAGCCCTATTTGCTGAAAAAACCTAGTATTTTCCTTTAGTAAATGTTCTTGACCCCCTTATAAAAACAAATGCATCATAGATGCATGGGTTTATTTTTGGAGTCTCATGTCTATTCTTTTGATTTATGGTTCTGTCCTGATGCCAGTTTGATTACTGTAGATTTGTAGTAAGTTTAGAAAATGAGAATTCTGTGTTCTCCAACTTTCTTTTTCAAATCTGTTTTGACTTTTGAGGTATCTCGCAATTTCATATAAATTCCATATCAATTTTATATATATTTAGTTATCTTTATATTCCTGAGTATTTTATTCTTCTTCACACCATTGTAAATGGATTATTACTTAATTTCATGCTAGTATATGGAAATACACTTTTTTTGTATATTGATTTTGTGCCTTGTAACCTTGTGAACTTATTTATTAGATTTAATAGGATTTTCTCTATATAGGACTGTGTTATATGTGATTAGAGATAGCTTTACTTCTTCCTTTTTAATATGAATGGCTCATTTTCTTGTCTAATTACCCTGGCTAGGCTCTGTAGGATGATTTTGAAAGGAAGTAACAGACTAGACATCCTTGTCTTGTTCCTGATATGTAGGGAAAGGATTCAGTCTTTTACTAGTAATTATGATGTTCGCCAAGGGTTTTTCGTAGATGTCTTTTATTAGCCTGAGGAAGTTCCCTGCTATTCCTACCTATATCTGTGGTAATGTCTCCTCTTTCATTCCTGATTTTAATAATTTGAGTCTTTCAATCAAAAAGTCTTTCAACAAAACTCCTTAACTTGAGTGTCTCTTTCTTGTTGGCTTGTCAATTTTGTCAATCTTTTCTAAGAAGCAACTTCTGGTTTCTTTGATTTTTTTCTATTTTTCTATTCTCCACTTAACTAATTTCAACCCACATATGTATTATTTTCTCTCTTCTACTTGCTTTAGGTTAGTTTGGTCACTTTTCTAATGTCTAAAGGTTAAAGTTTAGTTTATTTTTTTGAAGATTTTGTTTATTTATTTGACAGAGAGAGAGAGACAGCGAGAGAGGGAACACAAGCAGGAGGAGTGGGAGAGGGAAAAGCAGGCTTCCCATAGAACAGGGAGCTTAATGTGGGGCTCCATCCCAGGACCCTGGGATCATGACCTGAGCTGAAGGCAGATGCTTAATGACTGAGCCACCCAGGCACCCCAAAAGTTTAGTTTATTGACTTGGCATCTTTTTTAAACATAGACATTTACTACTATAAATTTCCTGTAAGGGATACTTAAATGCATCCCACATTTAGTCTGTTTAGTCTATTATATTATTTCCATTCTTTATTTTATTCTCAAGCTTTTTGTATATTTTAAACTATTGGGTTTTCCTGTAGACATCATTTGATCTGCTTTTTTATATAGTCTGACTACCTCTGAATTTTGATTGGCTTGTTTAATGCAGTCATATTGTTTTGATTGATATAATTAGATTTCTGTCTGCCTTCTTTGTCTACTGTATTTCTTGTGCTTTCTTTGTTCTTCTGTTCCTCCTCTACAGTCTCCTTTTTAATTAAGTGAATATTTTCTAGTTAAATATTATAACTCCTTTAATGATTTTCTCCACTATTTTTTGAGTTGTTTTCTAGTGTTTGTTCTAGTACTTACCATGGACACAATAATCTGTCAGAATCTACTGAAGATTTCTAGCAACTTAATTCCAGTAAGATAAATATTACTCCTATGAAGCTCTAGTCCCTTTTTCTCCTTTTTATGTTGTTATTGTAATACATCTTACATCTATATATGTTACAACCTCAGAAATACATTGTTATAATTAGAACTTCCAGAGTAAACTTAGGTCCCTTAGGGAGAGCTTCAGAGCTCTTTGGTTCCCCAATCTACCACCACCCAGGGAAAACTTCTGTGGCAATGTTCCAGAGTGGGGGGGGCAGGAAGAGTGACCTGTTTCTCTTGAAGTGACACTCTGCTTTATAAGCAGGGGGGCACAGGGAAGGACCATTTGGTCTTCTCATCTTGCTTCTGCTAGCATCAACCCTATGCTCTGTGGATGAGCTGTGGTTGGGGCAGTTGAGTACAGTACTGTCAGTCTGCCATGCCTAGAGTATAGAGCTTTTGTGTATGAGTTGAGGCTGTGTAGAAAACAAAAGCCTTAGAATTCTCAGCTGTTTTAGGTTAGAATAGAGCTTGTGCAACTTGGAACTGGGCAGGGGGAGAGTGATAAATTCCGATGACCTGTTGAATTGAGATGCTGTAGTGCTCAGCTGGAAGCTGGAGGAAGAAGGAGCTATGGGTTCATATCTACTTCCACCCCTTGTGGAGCTTTTGTTAAGCTGAGCAGGAAACGGAGAGAGGAAGGGAGTGGGTCATGGCAAAAATGCCATAGATTCTTGCTGTTCATACTGAGATTTAGTAAATTTTGTTGAATGGTGTTTCTTCATTTGAGGTAGCTTCTTAGGGCAATATCCAGAGACATATATTTTGTTTGTTTGTTTGTTTGTTTTAAAGATTCTATTTATTTATTTGAGAGAGAATGAGTGAGAGAGAACATGAGAGAGTAGAAGGTCAGAGGGAAAAGCAGACTCCCCAAGGAGGTGGGAGCCCGATGCAGGGCTCGATCCTGGAATTCTGGGATCATGACCTGAGCTGAAGGCAGTCACTCAACCAACTGAGCCACCCAGGCACCCCCCACTTTTTAAAAAATATTTTATTTATTTATTTGAGAGAGAATGAGGGAGAGAGAGCATGAGAGAGGAGAAGGTGTTTGTTTGTTTTGATTTCACCAGCTATTGTTGTTTTGCGAGGGAGATGATCCTCAGAGGTCCTCAAGCTGTCATTCACAAAGCCTGGCATGGCATTGGCATTTTGGAGAGTCTGTGGTAGTTGTCCTTCATATATACCACATTCCACATTTGTCTGATTATTTCCTTATATCATGTCATTTTACACGTACTTATACTTGACATAATTATTGTTATATTTCTTTTATTTTTCCTTTCTATTCTAAGATAGCACTTTCTTTCTCTCTTTTGCCTTTTTATGGATTTATTGAGTATTGTCCCCCTCCACTCCTTTGGAATTAACACCTCACTTACCTTCTTTTAAGGTTTACCCTAGGAATTAGAATACCTAAGTTGTATGCTTACCTTATCAAAGTCTAAAGTAATCAATACCCATCCATGCATGTTTTCCACACAATTACAATGACCTTAGAATACTTTAACTTCACTCATCCTCCCCTGACTTACATTGTATTATCACTGTTTTTCTTTTAGTTCTGTATTTTTGAACCCTGCATCTCTTTTTATAATTGTGTTTTACAGTTACTATTTGTTTAAATTCACCCACAAATTTACCACATTTTTTTTCTCCATTAGTTTTCATATTTTAGACCTTCCATTTCAATTTCATTTCCTTTCATATAAAGACAGAAGATACTCAAAAGGTTTGAATTTCTTTTTGTGTTGTCCTGTTGTGGACATACTTTCTCAGTTTTTATTTGTCTAAAAATGTCTGTATTTTTACCTTGTTGTTGAAAAGTATTTTTACTGGGTAAAAAAATATAAGTTGACAGTTTTCTCTCAGTATGTTAAAAATGTCATTCTAGTCTGGCTTTTGTACTTCTGAGAACTAATCTGTAAATTAATTGTCACTCCTTTGAAGGCAATCTCTTTTGTCTTTCTTGATTCTTTTAAGGTCATGTCTTTGTTTTTATGTTGTGAGGTTATACTATTTTGTGTCTATTTTGGGGTTGGATTTTTCTTCCATTGAATCTGCTAGACTTCTTCAATTGCAGATCTCATTATTTTTAAAAACTCTTTGCCATTATCTCTAACTGTTGTCCCTGCCACATTCCCTCTTTTACCTCTTCTTCTGTAAACCTAATTACCTGTATGCTATACACTTCCTCACTTTTTCTACCATGCTTCTTAACTATTATTTCACAGTTTCCATGTTTTATCTCTGTAATATATTATAGACAATTTGTGTTAACTTTGTCATGTTATAAATTTTACTCTCTTTAGCTATATATAGTCTACTTTGAAGGTCATCCACTAAGTTTTAAATTTCATAATTTTTACTTACAAAATTTATATTTTATTTCAATTCAGTTACATCACCTTTTTTTGTTTACAATTTCTTGGTTCATTTGTTATTTTCCAATTTTAAGAATACCTTTCATAATTGTAAACATAGTTACATATTTTGTGTCTAGTAATTCTAATATCTGAAATTTTTGCCAAGCAGTTTCTGCTGTCAGAAGTTTCTCCTGGTTTTTGCTTATGATATTTTGCTTCCTTGTATGCTTAGTGATTTTTTAGTAGGATATCTTATTTTCCTTTCAAAAAGTTTTTTTTTAGAATTCTTTGAGGTTCACTCTGAAGGTATGTTTTTCTACACAGACTTTGTGTGTATTTCTTTTTTTTTTTAATTTTTTTAATTTATTTGACAGACAGAGATCACAAATAGGCAGAGAGGCAGGCAGAGAGAGAGGGGGAAGCAGGCTCCCTGCGGAGCAGAGAGCCGGATGCGGGGCTCCATCCCAGGGCCCTGGGATCATGACCTGAGCTGAAGGCAGAGGCTTCAACCCACTGAGCCACCCAGGAGCCCCTTTGTGTGTATTTCTGCCCAGGCTCTGGGAGGTCAAAGCAATTAGAGTCTGCTCTAAGCACCTTCGCAGTTGGAGGTTACTGGGCCACCCAGCTAAATGCTAATTTGGATTGTAAATCTGTATGTAGGCCAGTTTGTGGTTATATTTTCTCAGAGATATGTCCCCCCAACCCCCGGTACTCACTGCTGAGTGCCAAGATACCTTTCTTAAAAGTTCCTGGGGAAGCAATTGTGGGGTACTTTTTTTTTTTTAATGTATGAAACACCTTTAACCTGAAGAAGTTGTGAAAAAAGAATCTCAAATTCTCACAAGTTTGGTCAATGCCCTCAGGGCAAAAGTAGTTTCATTGTTTGTTTACTGTTTTTTTTTTTCCCCTCTAGATTTTGGCCTGATAAATCCTATTGTGCTTCTTTTTGGTGCTTTAAGATATTTTTACATTTTAAACATTTTTAGTTTTTTTTTCCAAGCAGTCATATCAGTCGGGATACTTAGCCACATCTTGGAATATTTCTTATTTTTCTATGCCATTATTTTGTAATATATATATTTTGAATCACTGAATCAGAATTACCTAGAGATGTTTACTAAACTTTCAGAATCTGGTAGCCAATTTCAAACTAACTGAAATAGCATCTCTAAGATGGGGTCCTAGTACCTGAATTTTTGTGAGGTTCTTTAAATGATTGTAATGCATATAGAAGTTTATTTTTATTCATACTTTTAATTCTCATATCTGTTTTTTTTTTTTTACTGTAGGAGCCTGAGATCTGAATTTATTGTTTTCTATACTTGTTCTAGCACCATATGTTCATCAATCCATTATTTTCACATTTATTTGATATGCCAACTTTTATCATACAGTAAATGTGTGTGTGTATGTGTGTTTCTGGCCTTTCTGTTATGACTCATCAAGCTGCCCATTCTTTGAATGATACCATGCTGTTTTAATTATTATAGTTTCATGATGTATTTTACTATGTGATAATAAAAAATCCTCCACACTTTTTATTATTTTCTCCTTAAAACATTTAAAACATTAATATAGTTGCATTATTTTCTTGCTTTAAGAATATTCAATGACTTTGCAGAATTAAATAGCTTTTCCAGTTTTTAAAAGAACTTTCTTTTTTTGGCCTTATCTCCTCCTATACTTTTTTCATATGGACTTAAGAAGTCCTTAGAGTAAGGTATTTAATGTTTATTTTACCTGGCTCTTTGCCCACAAAAATTTTGTGTTTTAATCTTAGTACTTGCCATGGCCATTTTTGCTCTAGATGTCTTTCTGCCCATCCTTCAAAATTGAAGTCAAGTTATTTACTTTCTTTCTCTGCAGAGCTGTTGTGAATATTCCTAAGCTAAACGGAACTCCCTTTCTTAATTTTGACAGCAATTATTGACTATACCACTCCTTTTTACTTGGTAAATCCTACTGAATCACAGGTTGTAAAAGCTGGAAGCTTCTGAAAGAGATTATATTATCCATCTTTGTCATTTTACCGAAGAGAAAAAACTGAGTTCTAGAGTATGGGAATTGACTTGTTTATAGTCTCCTAATGATTCAATTGTTGAGGTAAACTCAGAATGTATTTCTTATATTTTAGAGCTCATTCTGTTACCATTGTCTCCTACATCATTATTCCATTGTATTTAAATTTATATTTATGTAGGCATAGGGTTTTTTTTTTTTTTTTACTAGATTGGAAGTTTCTTAAAGGCAGCGTTCATGGCTACACATTTTTTGGTATCACTAATAGCCCTAAAATTGTGCTTTGTACTTACTGGACACCTAGTAAATATTAGCAGCTGTTGGTAAAAAACAAGTTGCGCCATTAACCAAATGTCAGATTGGGGCTAGTTCCTTGTGGCCATCACTGCTATAACTGTATGGAAAGTGGCATCTAGTGGTTGGTGTGTGTATTACAATGCCTTTAAACATCCCACCCCCTGCCCCCCAGCTCCAGTCTCATCATGATGTAGGTAGAATAAATAGAATATAAATTAAATTTTTAAATTGAATGCAAACAAATATAAAATGTTTTAAATAGTGACCTCTCTAAAGTACAGCTACATGTTAAGCAATAAAGAAGTGAAAAAAGATGAAATTATTAATTTTAAAAAATATACTGTATAAAATTACTTCCAAAATAACATGCACACATATTTAAAGTTATATTGGTTGTTTACAGATTATATTAGGATTTGGAGGATTTTGTTGGATACTGAGAAGCCAGAAATACAATTGTAAAGAAAATTCACATAGTATCTTCTCCATATTAACAAAATCCTCTGTCTATTGCTTTGCATTGTTCTCAGGAGGTTAATTTACATTTTAAAAAGAAAGATTTTTTAGTGAAAGATGAAAATAGAAAGTTACACCATCTTTTACTTGTAACACCAGAAAATGATGATCACATATTTACATTTAAAATAGAGACATACATTCCAAAGTCAAATGTTATTTTTAGATGTATAGCCATTTTAGATTATCATTTACTCCTCCATTAATGCATGTCACTGATTATTGATAATATGAGCAATCTAATTCAGTGAATATGACCATTGGCAGTCTTTATCTTGTGAATCAGTGGTTTCTAAAATTTGTATGTTTGTACTTTGAAATCTAGAATTCATGCTTACCCAAAACTATTAAATATCTTAAATTAACCTCCATTCCTGACACACTGTAATGTAATTCTTCTGTATGGAATTCAGAGAGCAATATGTACTATCTTTGCATCTTCCACCTGCACCTAACATAACGTAGTGGGTGATCACCAAGTATTTGTTGAGTTAGTTTTATATGTTGGAAGGACCTGTGTCTTATCTGTCTTTAGTGCCTAGCAAGTTTTCTGGCCTCTAATCATGCCCAATTCATGTTTGATGAGTAAGTTTGTATAAGTCCATTTACCTTGTGATGTCATTGATGTATAATACTAAAACCAGTGTATAACCTAACCACATATATATCACAAATAATAGCTGCATAGCAGACTTTAGATTAGAGATGTCAGGAGCATTTTTTACTGGAACAACATCTTGCATTGTAAGAGATTAATTCCCAGCCTCAAGCCATGTTGTTTGCTTTTATCAGGAAAAGAAGTTTGAACATGTGGCTCGCTTCTAATTACAGCTGAGTGTGAGTGGGTTAGGAGTTAAGAGTAGAAGGATGAGGTCAGTAGTTTGATAAGGAAATGGGAAAATATGCTTGTAGTGGTTGGAGTAAAGGAACACAGGGAATGCTAGGAAGGAGGCTAAGGTATTTTTAAGTCATGGTCTTTCAAGACTAAGCATTGATACACATTACTTGGTATTTACATCACATAAAAGTTTCTTATTTAATGAGAAGCATACCACCGTATTGTACTTAAATGGTGAGCTATCTACATATGTTAACTAATTATGATTTGTTTTTCTAAGAAGTTCAGCTTTATGCTAGGGTATAGGGTAGATCTGGATGGCAGAAGTCATCTACTGTCTTGTTCTCTTATGGGTTCTTATTTTATTTTATTAATTTATTATTTTTATTTTATTTGACAGAGAGAGATACAGTGAGAGAGGGAACACAAGCAGAAGGAGTGGGAGAGAGCAAAGCAGGCCTCCCACCAAGCAAGGAGCCCAATGCTGGGCTTTGATCCCACGACCCTGGGAACTTGACCTGAGCCAAAGGCAGATGCTTAATGACTGAGCTACCCAAGCGCCCATATTTTATTTTATTTTTTAAAGATTATTGTCTTCCACCCAATGTAGGGCTCAAACTCACAATCTCAAGATCAAGAGTCGCTCTACTAACTAACTGAGCCAGCCAGGTACCCCTCTTACGGGTTCTTATTTTAGAGGAGAATATTTTTCTAGCTTCAAGAACTCAGTTCTTAATATGAGTTAATGAACTTACTAGTAGTGGCTCTTTAGACTATCTAGACTGTGGGTGCTTGCTTTGGCAGCATGTACACTAGAATATCTAGACTGTGGGAACATTTGTGGTAAAACTGTTGGAGTCATTTTGACTGAGCTACTAGTGATGAGACAGAGGGAGCAAATTTTAAAAAGTTGGTAAGAGATAGCGTTATGTATTTTATGCTCTGTGATTGCTCATAAATGCCAAGATACATGCAACTTCAACTAGCAGACATCTTTGGCTAGTTGCCAAGGTCATTGCTAATATAGATTGAGAGGTCATGTCTTCCATGTGATGTTAGGACAAAACAAGGAGTTCCTAAGAGCTTGGACAAGTGACAAATCATATTACAGGTCTGAATTTGAATTCTTTTTAATTTTTAATATCTTTAATATCTTTTAAACAAGATATTTTTCACTTTAAAATTATAAAAATTACATATGCTCATTGTGGAAAAATTAAAATGGAAGTGTGTACCATAAAAGGTGAAAGCTTCCCCAGAGGTAACCATTGTTTGCAGTTTGGTATGTATTCTTCCAGATATTTTTCTGCCATTTGGTTTATAAGTTTGGATTGCTAAATTTAGTTGAGGGATAAGTCAGAGACTCGTTTTCAGATTCATATTAAATAATTTCCGTCCCTTTTTTTCTTCCTTACAGGCTTGCTATGGGTGTTCTCCAGGATCAAAATGTGACTGTAGTGGTGTAAAAGGAGAAAAGGTAAGATTTGAAATGAACCTTTGAAAACTTAGTAAAACCAGTAAAGTAGTGTTTTAATGTGTTTTTAAAAAAGAAAACAGGGCTCTACCTCAGCATCTAAGTAAATAAAATGACTTCTACCATACTGCTTATTTTAGATAGCTGTAAGGATTAGATTATATCTCAGGGGTTAGCAAACAGTTTCTGTAAAAGACCATAGAGTAAATATTTTAGGCTTTGTGGGCCACATAAGTTTTCTGTCACACATTTTTCTCTCATTTTTAGAAATAGCCCTTTAAGGGTGTAAAAAAATTTCTTAGCTCTTGGACTATACAAAACAGACTTCTTACTGCATTTGGTCTGAGAGCTGCAGTCTGCCTATCTATGATCAATCTTGTTGAACTCACTGATTTAAGACGCAGAAGAAGGGAAAAACACTTAAGGAACCTAACATCAGGTTACTAATCTGTGTTGGCTATCATGCTAGACAACTTCATATATTTTTATTTCGTTCGTGTAAGTTAATGATTGGTGAATCTCTATTTTATCACACTTTTCCCATAGCAGCACCTTTATTGTGTACATGTGATAACTACAAAGTAAGTATTGGTGAGAATTAAATAGCTTAAACCCAGCCACTCTGAGTCAGTGACTGACAATGAAGTTAGAAGACTAAGAAGGTATAACGAATTGTGGCCTAAAGAGAATTGTGCTAGGAGAAAGAGGTTCGTACTCTAGTCTCCACTGTCTGGGGCTCAAATATTTTTGAATGAATCAGTGAATATTACTAATTATATATGATAAAGTTTAGGATAGTATTTCAAGAGCATATTCCATTTACAGATACAGAAGGTCTACTAACATTAAAAATGTTTAAAAGTCCTGGAGTAAAGAAACCTATTTGTTCTGCAATGCTGTATTTCCAAGCTCCATCTGACTCACTTCTTCCTAACAGAGCTCCTGTTACTAATAATTGACCAGTCTTAAATAGGACACCTATTCAAGTGACATTAGTTTGAGGGGAGTAATTTTATAGTAAGTGTGTGTTTTCTGTAGTGATAAAAAGAGAAACGAGATTCATTTATATTGGTAGAGCGACTTTAAAAAAGATTTTATTTATTCATGTGAGAGAGAGAGAACGCATGTGCAAGCATGAGCCTGGGGTTGGGGGTTAGGGAGAGGGAGAAGCAGACGAAACTTACACCTACTTAATGGCACAGGAGAGTGACCAAAAGCAGGAAAAAAGTAGAGAGGATTCTACCCTAGAAAGAAAGGAAGTCCACTGGGCAAGTTTGCACTTACGGACTTTTCTCCTGAGTGCATCCTTCAGTCTGCATGGCAGAGGATGGCTAGAACCCAGACAAAAAGCCACAGTCTTACTGGCTTAAGAAGTTAAGAAGACAGAGTTGAGGATGCCAGAATGACTGTAAAGTGATGAGAGATATGCTGCAATAGAAGGAGGCACAGAGAGCACAGCCCAAAAACTTACCTGTAAATTCCACCAAAATTCTTGGTTGAATCCTGAACTTTGTATGTATAGGGGAAGATTCATTCAACCCACCGAAAACAACAGCTGGAAGTCTTCAATAACTGAACATAGATTTAACTGCTATCCATTGAATGGAAAACAAAGTTTTAAGTTTAAGTTCATTTAACTATTTCCAAAAACAGAAGTTCAGTACACTTCAGAGGAAGATAAAAGAATCTAGGATGACTATAACATACAATGTCTAATTTGCTATTAAAACTTACTAGGTTTAAGAAGTAACAGGTGGGGTGCCTGGGTGACTCAGTGGGTTGATGACTCTGCCTTCAGCTCAGGTCATGGTCTCAGGGTCCTGGGGTCGAGCCCCACATTGGGCTCTCTGCTCAGCAGGGAGCCTGCTTCACCCTCTCTCTGCCTACTTGTGATTTGTCTGTCAAATAAATAAATAAAATCTTAAAAAAAAAAGTAACAGGTAAAAGTGATCCATAGTCAAGAAGAAGACTCATGAATGAAAACTAACTCTGAAATAACACAAGTGTTAGAATTTATAGACAGATATTTAAAACAGTAGGATAAATCTATTTGTTGATGTAAAGGGAAATGTGCTCCTATGAGTGAACAAATAGAGAGTCACAACAGAGCACTGGAAACTTAAAAAAAGGGGCAATCTAGATTTGAAAAGCAAAACATGAGAAAGAACAATTCACCAGTTAGACTTTTAACAGTAGAATCGTGATGATGAAAGAAAGGGTCAGTAAATTTAAAGATGAATCTGAGGAAAGATATAATCTGAAGAAAAAAGAGAACAAAAAGAAAACAAAAGCATAGGGCCTCACTGACCTGTGGGACAGTATTACATGGTTTAATGCAAAATGTAAATGGAGTCCTATAACAATGGGAGAGAAGAAAACAGGGGAGAAAAAGGAATAATAATTAAAGGGGCAGTAGTAATGACAAGAATTTCTCACACTTGGTAAAAAATACTAATTTACAGATACAAGAAATTTAGCACACCACAAGCAGAATAAAATGAAGAAATAAAAATGAAGCTATACCTAGGCACATCATAATGAATCAACTGAAAAAACAGATTTAAAGAAAATCTTGAAAGAAGCTAGAGAATAAATACACATTACATACAGGGGCATAATGATATGAATGATGCCAGACTTCTCATCTGAGAGAATGGATACTGTACAATAACGTAAAAACATTAGAGAGTTGAAAAATCTGCAAACACAGTTGTTATATACAATGAAAATAGAAATAAAGACAAACAAACAAAAACCAGACTCTTAAATACAGAGAACAAACTGGTAGGTGCCAGAGGGGAGGTTGTGGGGAATGGGTTAAGTAAGTGAAGGAGGTAAAGATGTATAAATCTCCAGTTATAAAATAAACAAGTCATGGAGATGAAAAGTACAGCACAGGAAACATAGTCAACAATAATGTAATAAAGTTACTTGGTGACAGGTGGTGACTACATTTAGGGTGAACACCGAGTAATGTGTAGAATAGTGGAGTCAATAAAGTCAAATTTAAGACATTAATAAAGTGAGGTAATTCTTCATCAGCATATCTGCATTAAAGGAATATAAAGAAATTTCTTCAGGCTAAAGGGAAATGCGGATTTCCGGGAAGGAATTGAAAGCACTAGAAATGGTGTATATATGGGTAAATATAAAAAATGATATCTTTTTCCCCTCTCTAAATTTATTTACAAGACACAACTGTTCATTTAATTTTTTTAGTAATTTTTTTTAGTACTGAATATTTTATTTCATTTTTTAAGTTTTTATTTTAATTCCATTTAGTTAACATACAGTGTTATATTAGTTTCTGGTATATAACACGTCCATGTATCACACAATGCTCATCGTGATGATTGTAGTCCTTAATCCCCATCACCTATTTCACCCCATCCCCCCACATACCTCCCTTCTGGTAACCGTCAGTTTGTTCCCTGTAGTTAAGAGTCTGTTTCTTGATTTCTCTCTCTCTCTCTCTCCCCCCGCTGTGTTCATTTGTCTTTTTTCTTAAATTTGACATATGAGTGAAATCATATGGTATTTGTCTTTCCCTGACTTATTTCACTTAGCATTATACTCTCCAGCATCATCTGTGTCATTGCAAATGGCAAGATTTCATTCTTTTCATGGCTGAGTAATATTCTATTATATATATACATATACCACCTCTTCTTTATTCATTTATCAACAAGTAGACACATGGGCTGCTTCCATATCTTAGCTATTGTAAATTATGCTGCTATAAACATAGGGGTACATGTTTCCCTTTGAATTAGTATTTTTGTATTCCTTTGGTAAATACTCAGTAGTGTGATTGCTGGATCATAGGTTAGCTCTATATTTAACTTTTTGAGGAACCTCCATACTGTTTTCCAGAGTGGCTGCACCAGTTTGCATTCCCACCAATAATGCAAGAGGGTTCCTTTTTCTCCACATCTTTGCCAATACCTGTTGTTTCATGTGCTGTTCATTTTAACCATTCTGATAGGTGTGAGGTGATAGCTCATTGTAGTTTTGATTTGCATTTCTCCAATGGTAAGTAATGATGGACATATTTTCATGTGTCTTTTGGCCATCTGGGTGTCTTTGGAGAAGAGTCTGTTCATGTCTTCTGACCATTTTAAAAAATATATCAGCTAATTTTATTTATCTTATTTTTTTCATCCCCACAAGAGTCCTCTTTAATACCTATCACCAGCAACTCTCAGTTTGTTCTCTTAACTATACAGTCCCTATGGTTTGCCTCCCTCTCTGTTTTTTTCTCATTTTATTTTTCCTTCCCTTCCCCTATTCATCTCTTTTGTTTCTTAAATTCCACATATGAGTGAAATAATATATTTATTTGTCTTTCTCTGACTTATTTCACTTAGCATTATACTCTCTAGTTCCAACCATGGTTGTTGCAAATGGCAAGATTTCATTATTTTTGATGGCTGAGTGATATTCCATGATATATATGCCACATCTTCTTTGTCCATTCATCAGTTGATGGACATTTGTGCTCTTTCCATAATTTCGCTATTGTTGATAGTATTGCTATAAACATTGGGGTGTGTGTGCCCCTTTTGAATCAGCACTTTTTTTTTTTGAATCAGCACTTTTGTATCTTTCTGTAAATACCCAGTAGTGCAATTGCAGGGTCATAGAGTAGTTCTATTTTTAACTTCTTGAGGAACCTCCATATTGTTTTCCAGAGTAGCTGCACCAGCTTGTGTTCCCACCACATTGTAAGAGAGTTCCCCTTTCTCCGTATACTTGCCAACATCTGTTGTTTCCTGAGTTGTTAATTTTAGCCATTCTGAAAGGTGTAAGGTGGTACATCATTGTGGTTTTGATTTGTATTTCCCTGATGATGAGTGATATTGAGCATTTTTTTCATGTGTCTGTTAGCAGTTTGTATGTCGTATTTGGAGAAATGTCTATTCATGTCTTCTGCCCATTTCTTAACTGTATTATTTATTTTCTGGATGTTGATTTTGATGTGTTCTTCACAGATTCTAGATTCTAGCCCTTTATTCTACATGTCATTTGCACATACCTTCTCCCATCCACCAGTTATCTTTTAGTTTTATTGATTGTTTCCTTCAGTGTACAGAAGCTTTTTATCTTGATGAAATCCCAGTAGTTCATTTTCACTTTTGTTTCCCTTGCCTTTGGAGATGTGTCTAGTAAGTTGTTGCTGCAGTCATGGTCAAAGAGTTGCTGCCTGTTTTTTCCTCTAGGATTTTGATGGTTTCCTGTCTTACATTTAAGTCTTTCATCCATTTTGAATTTATTTTTATGTATGGTGTAAGAAAATGGTCTAGTTTCATCACGTCACTGTCGTTTTCCCAACACCACTTGTTGAAGAGACTGACCTTTTCCAATTGGATATTCTTTCCTGTTTTGTTAAAGATTAACTGGCCATATAGTTGTGGGTTTATTTCTGAGTTTTCTGTTCTGTGCTATTGATTTATGTGTCTATTTTTGTGCCAGTATCATACTGTTCTGACTACTATAGCTTTGTAATATAACTTGAAGTCTGGAATTGTAATGCTTCCAGCTTTTTCTTTTTTGAGATTACTTTGGCTATTTGGGATATTGTGTGATGGATAGAAGATTGTTGAAAGCATAGCATGAGAGCTTCAAAATACATGAAGCAAAAGTGACAGAATGAAAGGGACAAATAGACAAATCCACAATCATAGTTGATAGATCCTAATACACCTATCTTAGTCATTGACAGAACAACTAGAAAAAAAATCAGTAAAGGCATAGATGATTTGAATTCCATTATTAACAACCTAGACCTTAATTGACATATATGAAGTCCTACATCCAATTATAGAATTTTTTTTTCCCATAGGCAGATGGAATTTCTCCATGATAGACCATATGATGTGCTATAAAATGAGGCCCTATTAATTCTAAAAGATTGTAAACAGAAGTATATATTCTCTGACTACATGGAATGAATATGAAATCAATAATAATAAGATATGTAGAAAATTCCCTACTATTTGGAAGTTAGCAAACACTATTCTAAGTAACTGATAGACCAAAGAAGAAATCACAAAGAAAATTAGAAAATATATCAAGTTGCATAATGATTAAACTGCAGTATACTAAGAATTGTAGGATGGAGTTAAAGCAGGGCTTAGTGGGAAATAACTTTAAATACCTATGTTAGAAAAGAAGAAAGCTTTAAAATTACTGACCTACATTCTCCACTCAAGAACCTGGAAAAGGGCAAGTAAATCAAATTTAAAATAGGGAAAAGAAGGAAATACACAATAGAGTACACAATTCTAAGACAGTATAAAACTATAGTAAACATGATAGTGTATTAATAGCAAAGGAAGAGACATATAGATGAATGGAACAGAATAAAATTCCATAAATAGACCCACAGAATACATAATGAATTGATTTTTTTTTTTTTTTACAAAAATGCAAAGGCAGTTAGGTAAAGAAAAGATAGTCTTTCAACAAATAGTACTGGAACAATTAGATGTGCATATGCACAAAAATGGACTTTGGCTCATTGCTTGCACGATATACAAAAATTAACTCACAATAGATTGTAGAAAAACTTAAATCTAGGGGTGCCTGGGTGGCTCAGTCATTAAGCGGCTGCCTTCGGCTCACGTCATGATCCCAGGGTTCTGGGACCGAGCCCCGCATTGGGCTCTCTGCTCTGTGGGAAGCCTGCTGCTCCCTCTCCCACTCCCCCTGCTTGTGTTTCCCCTCTCGCTGTGTCTCTCTCTGTCAAATAAATAAATAAAATCTTTAAACAAAATAAAACCCCTAAATCTAGACATATTTTAGGAGAAAACATAGGAGAAAAATCTTATGATCTGGGTTAGGCAGATATTCCTTAAGATACCAAAAACATAATCCATCAAAGAAAAGGTTGATATCTTGGAACACTGAAAAAATAAAGTAAAATAAAAAAAAAAGAAAAGGTTGGTAAATTGTATTTCATCAAAATTAAGAAATTATTCTTTTTTGAAGACATTGTTCAGAGAATTAAAAGACAACCCACAGTCTAGGAAAAAATATTTGCAAATCACTTATCTCATAAAGAGTCTTATATATAGATTATGTAAAGGAATTTCAAAACTCATTAATAAAACAAACCCCCAAAATAAAATTAAATTAGAAACAAAGTAGCAAAAGATTTTAAGTTACTTCACAAACTAAGATATGTAGATGACAAATAAATGCATGAAAAGTTACTCAGCATTAGTAATTAGGGAAATGCATAATAAAACCATAATAAGATACCACTATAAACCTACTAGAATGCCTAAATATTAAAATATATCCATACTGAGTATAGATGAGGATGGGGAGCAACTGGAACTATTATATAGATTGCTGGTGCAAATAGAAGATGATGCAAACCCTTAGGAAAAGTTTGACAGTTTCTTTAAAAGGCAAGTGTAAACCTATCAGATGACTGTCCTTTCCTAGACATTTACCTATGAGAATTGAAAGCATATGTCCGTGCATGAGTAGTACATGAGTTCATGGTAGATTTATTTGTAATAACCAAAAACAGGAAACAACCCAATTACTATTAACAGGTGGGTGAATCAACAAATCATAATAAATTTATACAGTGAATAATACTCAGCAATAAAAAGGAAAGAGCTATTGACATATACCACAACATGCCTAAATCTGAAGTAATTATGCTGAATGAAAAGTTAGAAGAGTACATTCTATATACGTTCATGTATATAAAATTCTAGAAAAAGAAAATTGACTTATAGTGACAGAAAGTAAGTCAGTCATCACCTGGGGGGGATGAGTAGAGGCATGAAGAAAATATTATAAAAGGGAACACAAGTTTTAAAAATATTTTGTACATATTCATGTTCACTTCAATATTATATTTAATTAAAGACTTAATTTTTTAGAGTGGTTTTAGGCTCACAGCAAAGTTTAAAGAAATATATAGAGATTTTGCATATACCTCTAGCCCCACACATGCATACATGCATAGCTTCCCTGACTATCAACATCCCCACCAGAGTGGTACGTTTGTTGCAATCGATGAACCTACATTGATGCATCATTATCACCCAAAGGTCATAATTTGCCTTAGAGTTCACTCTTGGTGTTGAACATTCTGTGGATTTGGGCAAATGTATAATGAATGACACGTATTCATCATTATATTATCATATAAGTATTTTCACTGCCCCCAAAATCTTTTGTGTTCTACCTGTTTATCTGCCACTCTCATCCCTGGCAACCACTGATCTTTTTACAGTCTCCATAATTTTGTCTTTTCCAGAATATCATATAGTTGGAGTGTGCAGTCCTTTCAGATGGGATTTTTTTCACTTACTAATATGTATTTGAAGTTCCTCCATGTCTTTTCATTACTTAATTGTTCATTTCTTTTTAGTGCTGAGTGATATTCCATTGTCTGGATGTACCAGTTTGTTTGCTTGTTCATCTACTAAAAGACATGTTAGTTGCTTCCAAGTTTTGGCAATGATGAATAAAGCTGCTATAAGCATGCATTTGTGGGTTTTGTGTGTGTGTGTGTGTGAAAGAGAGAGAGAGAAAGAGAGAGAGAGAGAAAGAAAGAAAAAAGAAAGAAAGAGAGAGAGAATATGTTTGAAACTCCTTTGGGTAAATACCAAGAAACATTGGTGGATCATATGAGTATATTTAGTTTTGTAAGAAACTGCCAAATTGTCTTCCAAAGTAGCTTTTTCATTTTGCCTTCCTACTGGCAATGAACGAGGAGGGTCCCTGTTGCTCCACATCTTTGGCCCTATATTTGGTGTTGTCAGAGTTTTAAATTTTGGCCATTCTAATGGATGTGTAGTGGTATGTAATTGTTGTTTTAATTTGCATTTCCCTGATGACATATCAGATGGAACATCTTTTCATATGCTTATTTGCCATCTGTATATCTTCTTTGGTGAGGTATCTGTTAAAGTCTTTGGCCCATTTTTAAATCAGGTTGTTTGTTTTCTTATTGTTGAGTTTTAAGAGTTCCTTGTATATTTCAGATAGTAGTTCTTTATCAGATGTGTCTTTTGCAGATATTTTCTCCCAGTCTGTAGCTTTTCTTCTCATTCCAATTACACTTTCACAGAGCAAAAGTTTTTACTTTTAACGAAGTCCAACTTATCAGTTATTTCTTTCATAGATTATGCCTTTGCTGTATCTGAAAAATTATCACCATACCCAAGGTCATCTAAATTTTCTCCTGTGCTGTCTTCTAGGAGTTTTATAGTTTTGTATTTAGGTCTATGATCCATTTTAAGTTGACTTTTAGGAGGAGTGTGAGGTATCTGTCTAGATTCTTTTTTTTTTTTAACATACAGATGTCTAGTTGAGCAACATTTGTTGGAAAGATAAGGGAATTTTTGTGAGTGATGGATATGTTCATTATTTTGATTGTTACATATGTGAAAATAATTTCAAATTGTGTACTTTAAATATGTCATATTTATTGTATGTTAATTGTACCTCAATAAAACTGCTTTAAAACAGTAAGTTTAACACACAAATAGTAAAATATATCAATTCTGCCAAAGAAATGTGTCCAAGTGCACACTGCTAAAAACAAAACTTGGTACACTCCTGATGACAAGAAACATATCAGATAAAGGGCTAGTATCCAAGATCTATAAAGAACTTCTCAAACTCAACACCACCAAAAAACAAATAATCCAGTCAAGAAAATGGGCAGAAGACATGAATAGACATTTTTCCAAAGAAGACATCCAAATGGCCAACCAATGCATGAAAAGATGCTCTACATCACTCGGCATCAGGGAAGTACAAATCAGAACCACAATGACATGGCACCTCACACCTCACACCAGTCAGAATGGCTAAAATTCACAACTCAGGAAAAAACAAATCTTGGCAAGGATGTGGAGAAAAGGGAACCCTCTTACACTGTTGGTGGGAATGCACGCTGGTACAGCCACTCTGAAAAACAGTATGGAGATTCCTCAAGAAGTTAAAAATTGAGCTACCCTATGACCAGACAATTGCACTACTATTTACCCCAATAATATGAATGTAGTGATCCAAAGGGGCACCTGCAACCCAATGTTTATAGCAGCAATGTCCACAATAGCCAAACTATGGAAAGAGCCTAGATTTCCATCAACAGATGAATGGATAAAGAAGATGGGATACACACACACACACACACACACACAAACACACACACGTGCATATACATATACATATACACACAATGGAATGTTACTCAGCCATCAGAAAGGATGAATACTTACCATTTACATTGACACATTGACATGGATGGAACTGGAGGGTATTATGCTGAGTGAAAAGTCAATCATAGAAAGGAAATTATCATATGGTTTGGTTTCACTCATGTGGAATATAAGAAACAGGGCAGAGGGTCATAGGGGAAGGGAGGAAAAACTGAATGCAAAGTCATCAGAGAGGGAGACAAACCACAGAAGATTCTTAACTCTAGGAAACAAACTGAGGGTTGCTGGAGGGCAGGTGGGTGGGGGATGGGGTAATTGGGTGATGGGCGTTAAAGAGGGCACGTGATGTACACGCACATTATGAGCACCGGGTGTTACATGCAACTGGTGAATTATTGAACACTGCATTTGAAACTAATGACACACTATATTTTGGCTAATTGAATTTAAATAAAAATAAGAAAAAAGGAAAAAGAAAATAACCAGCTGACAACTTATAAAATTCCTGTTACATAGATAGTAACTATGCTTATCATGGTAAACATAGCTTAATGTATAGAATGTCAAATCACTATGCACACCTGAAAATGGTATAACATTATATGTCAACTATACTTCAATGGAAATTATAAAGTAAAATACAATTCATGTCACACTCAAACATTACCTAAACAAGGTGTTCTCCTCTACCAGTGGCATCAGCATTTATTGGGAGCTTGTTAGAAATGCAGGTTTCCTAGGCTCCATAGGAGACCTACTGAATCTAACTCTAACCAGGTAATTTGTGTTTTAATAAGTTGATCAAACAGTTTTGATGCAAGCTGAAGTTTGAGATCATCTGACCTAAATTATCATTTAGCAGTTGTCAAAGGTCAATATTCTTGTTCTCCTGATTATATACATCAAATATTTCTTTGTACTATATAATTACAAAAACAACATAGAAATTACTCAAAAAGAAGACAAAATTGCCCATAATTGCATTTTTTAGTTAATAATTGTTTTCATTTGTCCATTAATGGTATTGCCTTGCCCATATGTTTGTATTACATTTTTGCAATATTATAATCCAAAAATAATTTTAATTTCAATGGTCATTATAGCAGTTTGTCCCTCTGTTTATTTTTTCTATCTTCAGAAATCCAGTGTTTTTCCTGTTAATTTTGTATCTTTTTTTTTAAATTTATTTATTTGTTAGAGAGAGAACGAGCGAGCACAGGCAGACAGAGTGGTAGGCAGAGGCAGAGGGAGAAGCAGGCTCCCCGCTGAGCAAGGAGCCCAATATGGGACTCGATCCCAGGACGCTGGGATCATGACCTGAGCCGAAGGCAGCCGCTTAACCAACTGAGCCACCCAGGCGTCCCAATTTTGTATCTTTTTTGAGAAACCATTCTTAAAAATATTTTTTTCATTTCCATGATCAGGTAATTTTCTTATTGTGATTATAAAGTGCCCTTCCTGTAAAATTGAAACACTTTTATGGGCACCTTTGACTGACAAAGTACATTTTCTTTCCAAGTAAATCAGCTTGTTATTCTTTTTAATACTAGCTTGCGGTATATAAAAGAGCTTTAGCACAAAAAGTTACCCTTTGTATGATTTCCCCTAACCCTAACTTATACTTTTTCTGTATTTGGGGCAAAAACATTGCCCATAAGTGTTATATAATCCATTAAGGAAATTCATTCATAGAATGGATATTTTCTGGGTATTTGTCTGTTGGTTACTAAGAATGCAGTGATGGAAATAGCACGATCAATTAGATGAAGGGGTAATGGAAAGAGTAGAGTCAAGATTATTACAAATTTGTGGTCTACATTGTGCTATTTCCTGGAATAGGGAAGATGGTAGAAAGATAATGAACTCAGTGTTTTTTATATTAAATTTGCTCTTGGGAAAATTACACAATTTTTCTGTGTCCCAATTCTTCATCTGTAGAATTGAAATAATAGTAGTATTTACCTCATGTTGTCACTAGGAGAATTAAATAAATAAAACCTGGGAACACTTTAGAATAGCTCAATAAATGTTTGTTATCATTATTGTTGAGTTTTATGTCCCTGTGACATATTCAAGTGGAGATATTTAAAACAATTGGCCCCGTGAGCTTAACTTTTAGGGGAAAAAAAATGTGTGGATATTTGAGATCTCCCGGGGAAAGAGAGAGAAGGGTCAAAAAGGGAATCCAGAGTAATAGCAATATATAAGGGACAGGCAGAGAGAGAAGATTACTCCACAATGAAAAATAAGAGTAGTTTTTTATTTAAATATGGGCAGGCAGCATAAGCTAGTTTTTTTAAAAAGAAGTTTGGCCTTCACAAATAGACATACTATTGCCGTTTTCTACGTGAGTGTTAGCAAATTATAGTAAACTGTAGATTAGTTTTAAGGACTGAATGAATGCCTTGCCACCAGTAGCAAAGGCAGGCAAATAGCAAATGTGAACCTTTCATACCATCTGTGGGAATTAGATAGAAGACCCTCCCTCACCCCACCTCATGGCAGGCTTCTATAGCTTCTATTGCAGGAAACTTTCTACCTTTTAAAGGCTGGGGATTGTTCTTGCAATTCTTTTCGCTACTGTACATTAGGTGCCCTTCTCTCTTTCTTGGTATAATACTGCTCAGTCAGCTAGATAGGAACACAACATTATTTAACTGTAGTATCAGGAGATTTCGGGTACATTGTTATGTTAATACAAACACAAGCTTTTTAGCACTCTCCACTTTCAGTTTCTGGTTTATTCCTCTCTTATGTATAGCCCAAATAGCAGTTTTGCTTCTAAAAAAAATAGCTCTCTTCAAGCATTATCCTCAAGTTTTGGCAGAGAGATGTTTTAAATATCAGTGGAGATCCCAGAATGTAGCTGTTTTCCACTTATGGAAATCTACTTGAACTAGATTTTTTTCCCTTTTAGCTTCCTTTCTGACTTGCGCTTGCAATCACATTTCTACTACCAACTCTCCCAAAGATGGACTATGTAACAATTTGAGACAATCTAGGTCTAGAAATTTTGAACCTTTTATTTTTTTCCCTTTTGCTCCATTTCCCTCAAAATAATTGATGAGGTTGATTAATACTAAATTATCATAATTATATGGCTAATTAAAATAACAAAGAAATGTATTTATAGAAAATAAAGAGAGAGAAAACATGTTAACATGTCAATAATAAGCATTGACAAAACTATAGGAATGTTTAGACCTACCATTAATTGGCTAACATTTGCTTCATTGCCTTTGTCACTGGGAGTGGAAACTGACCAGAATAGCCTCTTCATAGTACTTATATTTATTGTGAGTCAGCATAACAAAGAATTATTTAATCCAAAATTATCTAAGTTATCTAGACTAAACTTAGTACTTACCACACATACATTCCCCCCCCACACACACACACTGAGGGTGTAATAAAAATCTACCCTACCTTAACCTCTAGGAGTATGTGCCTCCAATGGTCCATTAGTCAGTTGCCTTATAGATATGGATGCTTTCTCTTTCTCAGGTGCTGCCTAGGCTGTCACTGTGGATAGGATCTGGTGAAAGGGTTCCTAGAATGAGGGCCAGAGACTCAGTCTTCAAGCCTTAGAAAAGTAGAGGAACTATTTACAGCTCTGCAGTTGGGAGCACAAGCCTTGGATCTGTGAGCCCTCAGGGTTCTTAAACTTAATAATGTTGAGTTTGCTTTCTGTGGTTGGATCTCCTAGGAGTTTCAGGGCTCACACTCTTTCCATAATTGGCCATATGCAAGTTAACTAACCGTAATATGTTGATATAATGATATATTAGTATAGATGGCAGCTCTATATGCCCACCTGTCTGTGCAGATATGCATATCAGGCAACATTGTATAGATGCTGATCAAATGTAGGAAACCTCACTAGTAGGTTGGGAGCCCTTCTGTGCTGGTGTTGATAAGTGCTGTGGTCAGAACAGACTTGAGTTCAGTTCAGTTACTAATTCTGAGTAGAGGAAAACAGTTATATGTTTTTTGTTCTTCTGTAATGACCATGTATTCCTTTTTGTATTAATTTTACAACTAGAAGAAATATAAAATTTTTAAAGTTCTAGAGCCCTTTTCTGACTAATTTATCTCATCAGCTAATGAATTTCTATTCTGGATAATCCTGCAACTGCCCTACTCTGGAACAAATCTGAAAACTTCTCAGATGGTTTCCTTTTACACTTCTTCATCCCTGCACCATACTTATTTTATGTAACCCCTACAGACCAGTTTCCTGGATTTATTGCTATCTTCCTTGTTAAATTCTTGATGTCAATATATTTAAACTTTACCTCATCTCTGATATGCTTTTTAGTGTTATAAGAAAGCAAGAGACTACATTACAATATATGATATAAATTCAGAATGGTTTGTGGTTTTCCACTTATATCTTGTAGGTTTTCCCATGTTAGTAGATATTATGATTTTAGTATCATTAAATTAACATTCTCTAGTCTTTTGATTCTTTTTAATCTCAACCATACTCATGCTTGAAAATTCACAAATAACTTCATCACAAATAATATTCACTCTTGTTCAATTGCAGGGGGAGAGAGGATTTCCAGGTTTGGAAGGCCATCCAGGATTGCCTGGATTTCCAGGTCCAGAAGGGCCTCCAGGGCCTCGGGGACAAAAGGTATGTGTCAGGTTGCCAACCAGTAATACTAGAGGCATGAAGCCATCTTAAATGTGGGACTAGGTGTCAAATCAACTAAGAAGTTACTGGATTATAGCCAGAAATTAGTGTCTAAATAAAACAATAGAATAACTAAGAGTCTGTATTTTATTGTTGGTTTAAAAAACCTGAATATTATTGCCATATTCAGATGTTTTTGGAAGATGCTGTTAATTGGATGTGGTTATTGAGATCCTTAACAAAAATTAAGTTTTTTCAGGGGCTCAGCTGAGCTAGAGAGCTAAACTGCCAGGTGTCAGAGTAGCTGATTAAGAAAACAAGCCAAAATGAAAGAAACCATCAAGCCTTTTACTGTGGCAGTGTAATAAGCAAAATGTTTAACCGGCAAAAGCACCAGCTTCCCCACTGTTCCATTTTTCCCCATTAAACAGTACCAGTGAGGACCTCGTCTTTGTTGGCCAGCAGGAAGTTAAGGGCTATGCTGTTTTCTAACACTGTTTGGGCCAAGGAATTGAGGCTAGTCCGTTCTGCTGCTAAAACTGAAGTAGTTTCATTAATGAGTTAAGTAAAGGTCAAAGACAGGTTGCACACACATTTTTGGAATTGAATGACCCCAAGTGGGAAAAGTTGCCTGGAGCATACACATGAGTATAATCGATAATACCACATGTCAGTTCTCAGTAACCAGAGTACCTGGTTTTGGAATTCTCCTCTTACTCTGTTTAGTTTGATATGCTCAGTAGGAGGGGCTGTCTTGAATATGTGACAGTCTCTTACCAATGCCCCATGTGTACATGTTATATTGGTAAGAATGTTGAAGGCCTGACTTTTACAAAAGAAATAATACCCCAGGGGAAACACATACACAGTGTTGGTAGTAGGGGTCAATGAGCCAGAAGTCCCTTCTGGTGGGTAGAGTACTTGAGTAGAATTGGAAAAATTTGTGTAGGGTGAGCACAGTTATAGGGAGTAGGAGGCCGCCACTACTGAGGTCAAAATAGGCCCAGTGGCACATCCCATTTCCTTTTTCCCAGATGCTTCAGTTAAAGGAAAGCAGAAAGGAGCAATGTTACCTCTGAGGAGGCATTTTGTTTCTGTAGTCTCAGAGTCCAACTGTGGGAATATCAGGTCCAGTATAATAAGGTTGGGGTATCTGAGGTGCTAAAAAGTTCCGTGTTTAGAGAAATGTCCATTTGTTATATTCAGTGGCACAGCAGTAAGGTATTTATCTATGGAATTGAATGGTGGGTGACATACTCAGCAGTTTATCAAATTCAGACTGGTGGCAGTTTCCTGGGACAGGTATAGCAGTGAATTTGGTGAGGTAGAAGTCACATAGGCTATTCTGTGGGAGAGAAAGATGAGAGGATAGATCCATATAGCCTTTCTGTCCTGTACCCAGGCTCATGGATCCAAAGGTGCCGTTGTCCTATCCCCACTGACTGCAACACAGGTAGTCGCTTCTCTACCATTAGTGAGGATAGCATCTTACGTGCATGTTAAGATAGGGAATGGGAAAAGAGCATTGTGAATATTAAGATTCAGGGAAGTTCCTGGGTTTTCTAAAAATAGTTCTTTCGGTTGACTGTCCTTTACCTTCTACATTAGGTAGACTGGTGAACTGACAATGAAAGGGCCAGTTCTGTTCATTTGCCTGGAAAGGAAAAGTAGTCTAAAAACCTTTTTTTTCCCTAATCTTGTTTCACGTAATAGTGGTACATTATGTTACTAGAGTATTGAGATGAAATGGATACTCATCAGGTAGTCTTTCCAATAAAGGAGGAAATTAATTTAAATACATAAGTACTTTTAAACACTTAACTATATCAGAGTGTAGATTGGGGGTGTGTGCTTGGGCATGACCTCTGAGGAGGTGACAGTATATCATGGTAGTTTTGTTAGATTCAAGAGCAGAAGGGACCTGTGCTGAATTTCCTGAGTGGAACTTTATGTATGTGAAGGAAAAAGCAAGACTCTAAATGACTGCATAGAAGTTAAGTAGATGGGACATTTAACAGAATTTCTTAGGGCTAATGAAGTGTAAAAATAGCAGAATGTTTCTTGTGTACCCAGAAGTGGCACAGAAATAGAAGAGAGATCTGAAAGAGTCAAGTGGTTGGAACTGAGCATCAAGTCAGCAGTAATCCATCCATACTACTGGTGTGGGACATCTCAGTAATTCCAGCTTGGATGGGACTGTCCCACACTTCAATAACTTGGAACTCCCTACATTCTCCATAATTTAGGCACAGCATTACGAAAATGAGGTGGGGACTTCAATCAACCGAGGTTAAATTTCAGTCATGTTAGTGAAGTGCGTGCTTTGAAATAGAAATTAAGCTGAACCATAGGAAAATGAAGTGACAATTCTTGCACCTGAGTTTGCCCAGGAATAGGGGCTAAGTTTCTTGTGTACCATGCTTATTGAGAGGTAGCACTTTTAATAAAGATTGGTGGCAGCTTAAAAAAAGTTAACTACATCCGAATCCCTTTGAAATAGTGTAGCATTAACTAGAACTATTGTACAATAGTACGATAATTTTTAAAGGTGTGGTGGTATGCATTTTAGATTTAGAAAGTAGTCCAATATTTTGCTGTGATTCCATTTTAATATCTGTACAATGAGAAGTCTATACTGCTTTCTAAACTTTTGGGATTCTAAATTTGAAACACTTTGTGACTCTACCACCAGTATGACTTCATGCTTCCCAGCATAGCTGAATTTATACTTGTTATGTGATTCAGTGTTCTAGTATGTGCAAATATATATTAACATATATGCCCAGTCAAAAATTTCATAGGATTGTTCTTTAATCTTTATATTCTTATATATGAAAGTAAAGATATATTAAGCAAATACGTAAATAGGAATGTACAGATATAATTTTCTGAAGGATTTCTGTATTCTTAAAAATAAAATTTAATTAATTTTTGATAGATAATATATTCATTTTATTGAAAATAAATTAACATAATATAAGAAGGTACATAGTGAAAAATATTTCTTTTCCACCTATGAACATTAGCCACTGAGTTTTACATATCCCTAATAGGTACCAATTTCTAATACTTTCTTGTGAATATATTCAGTGGTTTTTATGGATATGCATATAGATACAAATATATACATGCACACACATGCTCATATACACACAGATACACTTTTACCTCCCTTTGTTTAAAAAGTGGTAGCATAGTCAACATGTTTGACCTTTGTTTTTCATGTAAAGCACATTGTAGGTACCTCATATCAGTATACACAGAACCTTCTCATTACCTTTTATAACTGCATTATATTCCGTTGTGTATATAAACCGTGATTTTTTAAGCCAGTCCCCTATTGATGATCAGTTAGGTAATTTTCAGGTTTTTTCTTCTACAAACAGTGCTACTAAGATGTACAATTTTAGTAGACTACCTTTCCCCCATGAGGGATTATCTCTTTACTAGAAGTGATATTGCTAGCGCAGAGGGTACATGTATTTATGTATTTTTATGGATACTGCCAAATTGTCCCACAAGAAGTTGTATGATTTACCCTTGGTTCAGCAATAGACAAGAAGAGCAATTTCCCTATATAGTTTCACCCACCCATATCAGGAAATTCGGCTTTTTATCAATCAGATAGATTAAAAATGAATGGTCTCTCAATGCTTTTAGTTTGCATTTCTCTTATTAAGAGTGAGATGAAGCATTTTTTCATAGGTCAAAGAATCAGTTGTGTTTTCTGTGAACTGTCTTCTATGACCTTTCATTTGCCCATTTTTCTACAGTATTCTTGGGGGATTTATGTGTTAATGAGCTATTTATATATTAGGGTGTTTACCTTTTGTCTGTGTTGTGAGTTGCAGTTATTTCCCCTAGTTTGTCATGTCTTTGCTGAGTATATGCCTGTATTTGTGCGTGCGTGTGTGTGTGTGTGTGTTTATGTGTCTCTGTGTGTTTCTCAGGGGTCCTTTGTGGCTTTTGGATTTGAGTAGCAAATGCCTTTCCCACTGAAAGATTATAAAATAATTTTTCCATTGTTTTCTTCTAGTATTTTAGTAGTTTCATTTCTTCATGTAAATATCTATTTCTAATTCATTCTTGTGTGTGGTTTGTTATATAGGTTCCACCTATATATTTTTTTCCAGATATCCTCACAAATGTGTCCCAGTGTAAATGTCCCCATTGATTTGCAGTGCAGCTTTCAGTATAAACCAAATTCACATGAATATATGGACTTGTTTTTAGACCTTCCATACTCTTTCAATGATATGCTTTTTCAAATATCAGAACAAAAGTATTTTAATTATTGATGTATTATGCTGTATTTTTGTATCTGACAGGGCCAGTTTCCCCTTACTGTTCGTTTTTTTTTTTTTTCCGGAATGTTCCTCAGTGTCCTTGCTTGTTTATTTTTCCATATAAACTTCAGAGTTGCCTTATTCAGTTTGAAAAAAAAAAACTCATGTTATTTCTATTTTTATTGTGTCAAATTTTAACTAAATTTGTTGAGAATTGACCATTTTTTTATGTTGACTCCTATTATCCAAGAACATGGAATGTCTTCCCATTTATTTTCATCTTCCTTTTTGAACTTCAGAAATGTTTTAAGCTTTTCTTCTTATGAATCTTGTACATTTCTTATTAAGTTTATTCCTAAATATTTTACCTCTTCTTGCTATTGTAAATTGCATATTTTCTTCCATTATGTTTTCTAACTGGTAGTTAATATTTAAGAAAGCTATTTGTTTTTTCATATTAATTTTATATACAGTTACACAGTTATCTTTCTGAATTACCTTACTGATTATAGTAGTTTTTCATGTAATTTTCTTTGCTTTCCTTGCATGCAATCATATTATTTGCAAGTAGTGGTAGTTTTGCCTCATCCTTTCCAATTTTTATACCTCTGTTTTCCTCTTATTTACATGTTGGTTAGGACAACCAGCACAGTATTAAGGAATCTTTTGTTTTATTTCTGCCCTTAGTGGAAAGACGCAAAAAGATTCATGGAGCAAACAGCCTTCTGGTTGTTTTAAAATAGAATTAGATTTACTTTAATCTCCTTAGAGATGCATCTGTTGTGGAAAGAGTTGATTATTAAACTTTCTAAAAAGCAAGGTATAGTAGGCAGAATAATATCTACCCACTAATGATGTCCATGATGTAATCCTCAGGACTTGTGAATATGTTAGGTTATAGAGATAAGCAAAATTAAGATTGCAGATGGAATTAAATTTTCTATTCAGCTGGTCTTAAAGTAAAGAGATTATTCTGGATTATCTGGGTAGGGCCACTATAATCACAAGGGTCCTTTAAATATGGAAGAGGGAGGCAGAAGAGTCAGTATCAGATTGATACAATGTTAGATTCATTCAACCATTGCTGGCTTTGAAGATTGAAGAGGGCCATGAGTTGAGGAATGCTGGCTGCTCTAGAAGCTGGAGAAAAGGAAATGGATTCTCCTCCTAGAACCTCCAAAAAACAACAGGGTTCTGCCACAGAGACCACTGCCATACTTCTGACTTTCAGAACTCTCAGATTGTATAGTTTTAAGCCACTAAGTTTGTAGTGATTTATAACAGTAGCATAAGAAACTAATACACCAGATAACCTTTGTTCCAAATGAAAATTTTTATGGAAGCCCCACATAAAACATAGAAATAGAGCTGCGCTGTGGGAAGGAGGGCTGTGACATAGGCTTCAAGGAACCTCCAGTGGAACCTCTAAGGTTATGAGTTGTGTAATTCAGAAACCGCTTGTGTAAAGCAAGATGTCCCAGGTTAATAAAACCTATCTAAAGCCTCAGGTGGTGGCCTACTAGCTGTATACTCCACTGAAATTCTCATCTTTTGGAGTAGAATTAGGTTTTCTTTATTCCAGTAAAAAAATAAACTAGTTAATAAAAACTTAATGAGGCAAAACTTAAAATTCTCAGTAATGCAATTGTAATTTAGAAATGGGTACATAGATTAACACAGAGGTGGGCAGACCTCTTTTTTGTGGAGTCTACAGAAGAAATTTAGAAAGTCTATGGTTCTTTCTTTCCTGAGCTCTGCCAGTAGCAAGTGCCTTATAAAACAAAGCAAAGGTTTAAAACGGCAGACTCAAGAGCAGCACATATTTGAGCTCAGAAATGATGCTATTTGGGGCACCTGGGTGGCTCAGTCATTAAGTGTCTGCCTTAGGCTCAAGTCATGATCCCAGGGTCCTGGGATTGAGCCCTGCATCAAGCCCCACATCAGGCTCCCTCCTCCGTGAGCCTGCTTCTCCATCTTCTGCTCCCTCTGCTTGTGCTCCCCCTGCTGTGCGTGCGCTCTCTCTGTCAAGGAAATAAATAAAATCTTAAAAAGAGATGATACTCTTTATTACCAGCATGGCAAGCAGATCGACACAATATAGAAACTGCCCAGATTTTCAGCTTGTATTTGGGTTATGCATGAATGATTTGAGGAGTATCGGTACCACTATTGCATCTTTGTTTTGTATGATTTTCAGGGTTCACTTTACAGATACAAAGTTTCTGCTACATGTCAGCAGTTTTCTTCTCAATAAGTGAAGACCTTTCTTTTCTTTTTTTTTTTTTAATAACTTACCTCAGTGCTTTCAGTCTCGAATGCTTCTTTCTTAGGTATGTAAGTTTCTCACTTTCACAAAGATTCACAAAAAATTTAAGTCTCTTATTGTTATAATGTAAAATTACTTATTTAAGGGCTATTTTTGGAGGAACAAGAACTAAATATATTGTGTTTTTCAGGGTGATGATGGAATTCCAGGGCCACCGGGACCAAAAGGAATCAGAGTAAGTGATATTTGCTGTATATCAAAAGTTTCGTTGGTCAAAACAGAGAAAAAGCAAATAAAGTGTTGTGAGACAACTGAAAAAGACTCATATTAAAATGCAAAAAGAGAAATATAGTCTTTAAAAAGTTAAATGTAAGAGTTGGTATATGTCTACAATTAGCCTTTCTTCAGTATTTTGGTAGTTATCTATGTATCCAGATGTCTGCTTAAACTAATATAAGATTTTAAATTAGTTTATGGATAAGAAATACAAAAGTGCTAAATTCTAACAGTTTATCAATATATTAAAAACATGTATCATACATTTAAACCAGAACTTCCCAACCATGTGATTTCAGTCCTCTGGGTTCAGAGGGGCAATCACCTCAGGTTGTGTACCCTTACTCGTGTACCGTATACAAATATTATAATTTTCTTTGTTATCTTGAAGAGAGTCAGTTTGAGAAGCACTAATTTAAACCACTGTGTTAAAAAGTAACTACTTTGGAAGTATACAACATTTTCTCAATTCTAAGATGTATAATTTTTGTGTTAATGTTCTGAAAACCAGGATTTGTCTTGAAATGGAAGTGCACATTTAGAGTAATTTTTCTGAAAAGCTTTTAGGTTGACATATATCTTTCAATGTGTTTCAGAATTGGGGGAAACTAGTTTAAAAATAGTCCTGGCTTTTGGAAAATTGTATTTAACTTTTCTGAGCCTCATTTTCTTCATTTGTTAAATTAGAGAGTTAAACAATACAATCTCCAAGGTGCTTTTTAGCTCCAAAATTCTGTGTTCATAGATTGACAGAGCCCTTTAATACAAGTATAAAGTACATGGGTGATGACATAACATATTTATTTATGTGACAAAGACAGTTAAACATTCTGATCCCTTGATCTCCAGAAATTTAGTAGCTGTACAAATTTTACATAAACATTAAAAACATTCTGTTTGCCGTATACTTCTTGACAACATATAGTTTGTTGTGCTACTCATGCCTGGTGTTTTTTAGGGAACTGGATAAACAGGAAAGAAACTCAAAACCTTGTCCATTCTTTCAATTCCTATTTGAAAGTACCTGAGTAGTCTGTGTCCCTCAACTAGAACTTCAGAAGTACATAGGAATAGGTAGCCTGATAGTTCCTCATCCTTGCATCTCAGCCCATAGGCAATCTTGACATCCAAATTTTGAAAGACTTATTATGGAAAATTTTAAGCATACCCAAATGTACAGAGAATATAGTACAGTGAACCCCCATGTGCCCATCAGTCAGCTTTAAAAGTTAGCAACATTTTGACAAGTTTGTTTCATCTATACCCCACCACTATTTTGGGGGAATATTTTTAGGTAAATCTCTCATATCATTCATTCCACCAATGAATACTTCAATATGTCTACTGATAGCCACATGACCAGTATACCATGATTACACCTCAAAAAAGTAGATTTTTCAAATATACTTTAAAACTCAGTCCTTATTAAGATTTCTATGATAGATGTCCTTTAACAGTAGGTTTGTTCAAACCAGGATCCAATCAAGTTCCACATACTGCATTTGGTTGCTGTGTTTCTTAAGCCTCTTTCATTATGCTATTGGATAAACTGGGTCATTTGTATTATACTTCATTCTACGTTCTGGATATGACTGTTTCTTCGTGATGTCATTTATTTCTTTTTATATATTTTTAAGATTGTATTTATTTGAGAGATTTGAGAGCAAGTGAGTGAGTGAGAGAGAGCGCACGTGCCATGTGCATGAGTGCAGGGAGGGGCAGAGGGAGAGGGAGAAGCAGACTCCCCGCTGAGCAGGGAAGGGGATGCTGGATTCGATCCCAGGACTTTGGGATAATTACTTGAGCCGAAGGCAGATGCCCAACTGGCTGAGCCACCCAGGCACCCCCATGATGTCATTTTAATTGTTCATCTGTCCCCGTGTTTCATGCAGACTGGAAGTTACCTTATAAGAGGCACTAGAGAACTTCCTGGGGATATAGAAAGATCTGTGTACCTAGGATTTGTGTATTATACTATACATAAATTATACCGCAAAATATGAAAGAAAATAGAAAAAGAATACTATATACATAGTGCTGCATACTTACTATTGAATTACATCTCATGGCACAAACATCTGTTATCCCACTCTTTTGATGTTAGGCTTGATCAGTCGTCTCAGGTATATGAGCCTGATTTTGCCATCAGAATTTCCCCATCAACTTTCATCTAATGGTTTAGTATTCATTGGTGATCATTGCCTAGATCCATGTTTTGTTCAGAGTTGCAGAATGGTGATTTTTAAAATTCTGTAAATTATTTATTAGCTAGAATTCTAATTTATCAGCTGGAATTCTAATAGGTAGTGATATAGTACACCAGCAACTTTGAGTGATGGTCAGGAAGGTTTTAAGAATTTGTTATCATTATAAACACATGGAATTTATGGGACCAGTCACTTATACTTATTCTTTTTGAAGCCAAAATTATCCTATCTTTGGCTTGTGGAAATCCCTTTAAGTTGGACCCTGTCCTGTGTCCTTTTGAAAAAACTATATTGATTTTTGATAACTTCCTTGCTTTCTGATACAGGACTCTTCAGGCTCATTTTGTACATTTCCTCTCCAGATCTGAAATTGGCCATGTATCTGATTCTAGGCTCTTTTTAGTAAAAAATATGATTTAGATACCATAGTCTAATGTTAGGGGTTTTCTTTGCTACTGGTAGTCAATTATTTTGGTGTCTTTTCAGTTGACAGAATTAAGAAAAAAGTATTTTCTAAAGAGAAAAAATATCATGAGTTTATATTATTACTTCCAATTGAAACTTAAAGTGAAAAGAGTTCGTATACTTTTTCTTTCCCCTGCCACCTTCCCCTCCCTTTGGTGAAAATCTCAATTCCTAATAACATTAATATAATTTATTATTTTCTTTATCCTACAGTATACATATGATAGCTTCGAAATAACAATTCGCAAGTGAACAAAATAACGATTCGATTTTAGTAGTAATGATAGAATTCTTAAGTGCCATTATTTCTTTGCTCTTCTTTTTTCCTCTTTGAATTGACTGGTTTCATTAAGAAAGTACAGGTGAAATATCTGTTTTAAAGGTACTTGAAGTAATTTTTTTCTTTGCATGATTTATGTCAACAACCAGGTATATACTAAGTTCATTGGTTCCAGTTTGTTTTCAATTTTTAATAGTTTTCTCTTTTTATCTCTTCTTAATTGTTATTTTTAATTATTTAAAATATTTACATTGTTTTCTAATAATGGTATAGTCAGAGGTGCTTCCCACCCATTCTTGCCATCCCCCATTGTTTTTCCTCTTGCCCCTACCTTTTTCCCACTAGACGTAATTTTTATTTTATTTTTTATTTTTTAAATTTCTTTTCAATATACCAGAATTCATTGTTTACGCACCACACCCAGTGCTCCATGCAATACGTGCCCTCCATAATACCCAACACCAGACTCACCTACCTTTCCACCCCCAGCCCCTTCAAAACCCTCATATTATTTTTCAGAGTCCGTAGTCTCTTATGGTTCATCTCCCCCTCCAATTTCCCTCAACTCCCTTCTCTCCATCTCCCTATGTCCTCCATGTTATTTCTTATGCTCCACAAATAAGTGAAACCATATGATAATTGACTCTCTTTGCTTGACTTATTTCACTCAGCATAATCTCTTCCAGTTCCGTCCGTGCTGATACAAAAATTGGGTATTCATCCTTTCTGATGGAGGCATAATACTCCATAGTGTATATGGACCACATCTTCCTTATCCATTCGTCCGTTGAAGGGCATCTTGGTTCTTTCCACAGTTTGGCAACCATGGCCATTGCTGCTATGAACATTGGGATACAGATGGCCCTTCTTTTCACTACATCTGTATCTTTGACATGAACAGACACTTCTCCAATGAAGACATACAAATGGCTATCAGACATATGAAAAAATGTTCATCATCACTAGCCATCAGGGAGATTCACATCAAAACCACATTGAGATACCACCTTACACCAGTTAGAATGGCCAAAATTAACAAGACAGTAAACAACGTGTGTTGGAGAGGATGTGGAGAAAGGGGAACCCTCTTACACTGTTGGTGGGAATGCAAGTTGGTGCAGCCACTTTGGAAAACAATGTGGAGATTCCTTAAGAAGTTAAAAATAGAGCTACCCTATGATCCTGCAATTGTACTACTGAGTATTTACCCCAAAGATAGATGTAATTATTTTTATTATTTTTTGTTTATCTTTTCACTGTTTTGTGTCTCCACCCTTCTTATAAAAGTATTGCATATTATATATGCTACTTACACTTTCTTTTACTTAACATTGTGTCCTGGAGATTACTACATATTTCAGTGCACAGAAATCTTTCTCATTCTTTTTAAGGGCTGTATTGGTTTACATTATGTGGATGTGCCATAATTTATTTAGTCATGCCCCTATTGTTCCTAATGTTTAGCGATAATTATGGTTATATGGTGATTTCTTTTAATTATTTTTTTTATTTTTTTATTTTTTAAAGATTTTATTTATTCATTTTACAGAGAGAGAGATCACAAGTAGGCAGAGAGACAGGCAGAGAGAGAGGAGGATGCAGGCTCCCTGCTGAGCAGAGAGCCCGATGTGGGACTCGATCCCAGGACTCTGGGATCATGACGTGAGCCGAAGGCAGAGGCTTTAACCCACTGAGCCACCCAGGCGCCCCTCTTGTAATTATTTTTATTAACATAATGTATTATATGTTACAGGCTGTGTACATCAGGGGTACAGGTCTGTGAATCATCAGGCCTACACATTTCACAGCACTCACCATGGCCATTTCTCTCTCTCTCTCTCTCTCTCTCTCTTTTTTTAATATTTTATTTATTTATTTATTTATTTATTTGAGAGGGAGAGAGAGAGACTAAGAGGAACAGAGAGTGCATCCATGAGCTGGGGGAAGGAGAAGCAGACTCCCCAATGAGCAGGGAGCCCAATGTGGGGCTCAATCCCAGGACTTGAGGATCATGTCCTGAGCTAAAGGCAAATGCCCAACCTACTGAGCAACCAGGCACTCCTATGTGGTATTTCTAAACTTTAGTTATAACAATTCTGTAATCAGTAACCTTGAAATTCAGATTTTGTTTCATAATTTCTAGTGTACCTTTGGGATAGGTTCTTAGAAGTGGGTTGCTTCAAAAGGTAAAACCATGTAATTTTGCTAGCTACTTCAAATTTCTCTCCATGATGTTTGAATTCCATTAGCTGTGTGTAAGAGTACCTCTTTCACAGAGTCTCACCTACAGAGAATATTGTCAAACTTTTATTTTGCCAATTCTGACAGGGAAATTTGAAGAATTTTTGGAGTGATCACACTGATGTTCGCAGGAGCAGATATATTTGCCACTTACCCATCCCCTGCTAAATTCAGTATTCATCACAAACCTGGGACAACCACTTTATCTTTTAGGAAAGACATTTATTCCATGAATTTGCCCACTCCTGCTAAGTGCAATGAAGACAGTGCTCCCTCAAATAGGAGTTTTTTCAATAGTTTCCAGGGAAGAGAGTTTTAAATACGTGTAGGAGGGTTTTTTTCCTATATAGAAAGCGAATGGTAATCATCAATGAGACACATTTGTCCATTGCTTTTCTAAATGTACTTTTTGTAACTCTCTTAGGTAAGATATAATTTTATTCTTACTGATTGTTGTTTGGTTCAAGGAATTTCTTTCTTATTATAGGGTCCTCCTGGACTTCCTGGATTTCCAGGGACACCAGGTCTTCCTGTAAGTAGAATTTGGCTTTTTAATTGAAAATTCCTTCAAAAGTATTCTAAGAAATATTATATATGTGTTATAACCCTTTTCAAAGGGAATGCCAGGCCATGATGGGGCCCCAGGACCTCAAGGTATCCCTGGATGCAATGGAACCAAGGTGAGATTTTTTTTTCAACTTAATCTTAGGCAATATGCTTGATAATAATAGATTTTAAAGTTTAAGGAAATCAGTATGAAGAATATTAGAGATATTTTAGCTTCGTGTCTAAGACATATATAGGGTATATTTTGTGTTAAAATTTTCAATATATTGAAAGATCAATAATTCTTTAGACATGGATAGTCAGCTGAGATATTGCATTGGATTGAAGATTATTTACTGAATCCTATTTTGACTTTAGTTTAAAGTAGGATGAGAGTTAAAAAGGAATTAGGGTATATAAGTTTCAAATATTATGTTAGTTGTTAAGAGTAATACTTAATGAATGTCATTCATTACCTTTGCCTTTTTTAAAGCTAGGTACAATGTAAGTTTTCAAAAATTCATGTTTTTGAAATATTTTTACCTTGCCTAATAACTTAAGAAAAATCCGAAAAATCTACCTGTAATACAGGACATTAACTTTTACTATAAACTATTAGTATGAAAATGGAAACTCTTCTCCATCAGCTAAAATGATGAATTTAATATTTAAAAAGAAAAATAAAACCTTACATATGAAAAACATTTTTCCAACCCACTTTTCTTACCTTTCATCGACTGTTTGAATTTATTATAAAATGATAGCAAGGATAAAAAATGAGAAAAATTTGCTTTTTTGACAGATTGTTTATTATAGCCTCTGTTCCTGTTCCCTCACTTTTCTCATTTTCCTGTCTATTAATGCAATTTTTTTATTTTCTATATATCCTTTTGGCATTTTGCATTCTTTACATGATATTCTGTGGAATTGTTCATGAAATATCCTCGATCCTTCTAACTTAATGGCATGTGTCAGATGTTGTATTAGGGTACATATTTAAAATAACTTGAACAAACTATTTTGTATTATGAAGACTGTATTTTGTGATAATTGTTGCAATATATACATGAAGGCAATAAAATTATTTTTACCTCCAATATTGCTCCAGGTCACTGTGACCTTTGCCAACAACATTTTTGGGGGATGGGGATTTGTGAGGCTTACATGAGTTCTTCATTTCAGCTGGGGCAGCCTTACAGGGACAGGACTAACGTGGAATAGTTTGCATGGAACATTGCTTTTAAAGTGGGCTGCATTCTTGTGCCTATTCTGGTTATATGTTTATTTGCCACATGCCTTGAGCAACAAAAGGACCACTAGCCAAAATTTTAAATTTGAATACCAATGTATCCACAATGCATATAGTCTGCTATATGATGAAAGGGATCTTTTCTTTCTTTTTATAAAGCAGCACCTTAGCAGATCTCATGATTAGTTTATGTGTGAGCCCCCCATTATGTAAGCAACAAATTTCTTTTTTCATTTTATTTATTTGACAGAGAGAAATCACAACTAGGCAGAGAGGCAGGCAGAGAGAGAGGAGGAAGCAGGCTCCCTGCGGAGCAGTTAGCCCGATGCAGGGCTCGATCCCAGGACCCTGAGATCATGACCCGAGCCAAAGGCAGAGGCTTTAACCCACTGAGCCACCCAGGCGCCCCAAGCAACAAATTTTTAAATGGAATTTATTATGTATACTTCCAGATTAATATTTTTTAATATTTCTTACTATGAAACTAATAGAATGAGCCCTAGAGATGGAATCAGAATATATGGGTTCTTTTGTTTTCTGTCTTCTAAACTTGATGTACAGGTCTCTGGGCCAGTTTTTTACATATGTAAAAAGTGATGGAGAGAGGAGTACTGGACAAAGTAACTCAAAGGCCCACAGCTGTAATAATCTTACTCTTTTAAGCCTTTGAGAAGGATGTCTCTAGGATTACCATAGCATGTAGGTATTAGAAACGAGGTTGCTTTGGGGTTCTTCTACAGCAATTTTACTTTTGTTTTCTAAACCAAGTGTCCATATTAGTACTTTACAATAGTGAGTGAGAAAAATCGGGTGCCTAGAAAACATAATGACCTGCAATTGCCAGAACTATTGCTGTTATTGTCCTTTTGGTGATATTAATGGCATTCTTTCTTACCACCTTTTCCTCTTTACAAAAATAATTTGAAATAGCTTACAATAAAAGAAAAATGCGATAGGGCAGTTAAAATAAGAATCTATATAATGCATGGGCAGGAAATTGAGATAAATCATTAACTATTAAATGTGATGATGGCCAGGAGTCTTTGGTGTGATCATCTCAAAATGGATTTGTCAGAAGGAAATGACTGGGGTAGAAGATTTTTTCTTTATTTCTGATTAGGATTGATGAATAGGGATAAAAGTATCTTAGAAAGCTGAACTGATATGGACGGTTGATATTGAAGTAATTGGAAAGGGGAGGATAATGAGTTTTTGGCAACTGGCATGTTTCAGAATGACTTTTACAGGAATCTTTTCAACAAGTTTTATTTGTTGGTATAGTTATGCTTTGTTTCTTGTTCTTCCATACTCTTTTATTTTTAACTCCTAGGGAGAACGTGGATTTCCAGGCAGTCCGGGTTTTCCTGGTTTACAGGGTCCTCCAGTAAGTTATACAATTTGAGATTATAATGAACACAGGAATTGACAGAAGCAGAAGTGTAGAAAGTGAGCCCAGTCCATTCATGTGGAGCAAAGTAGTACATTGAAAACTAGTAAACTATAGAAAGATTCTTTTTAAAAAGAAGTTGGTAATACAGCTCTGTGCTGGGTAAAAGCAAGGATTCTGTTGTATTTAATATAAATGTCATCTTTATGTATCCTAAGATAATGTTTACTTAGAATGACCCTACAGTAATCTATTTAACTGACTATTTGGAAAGCAGTGTGTTCTTTTGCTCTCACCCCTCTCATATATATAAAATAATCTTTTTCTTTTTAATAATAGGGACCTCCTGGGATCCCAGGTATGAAGGTAAGCATCTTATACTAGGAAAGTAAACATTTTGAATAAGATATTCAGAAAGCTTGCAGCTTCAGTCAGATAATGTCTCTTGACTTCTGCCTTAAAATAGATGTTTCTACAAATTGTGTGGTTACCTACAAGCGTTCCTTAAGTAATCTCCTTTGTTCCATGGAAGTATCTTCTATGTGCTGATACACTTGTAAATGTGTATATCAGACTCAATTTTCTTTTCTTCTTTTCTTTTTTTTTTTTTTTAAGATTTTATTTGAGAGAGAGAAGGAGCATGAGCGGGGGTAGGGGCAGAGGGAGAGGGAAAAGCAGACTCCCCGCTGAGCGGGGAACCCAACACCAGGCTTGATCATAGTACTCTGGGATCATGACCTGAGCTGAAGGCAGACACTTAACTGACGGAGCCAGCCTGGCGCCCCTCAAGTTTCTTCTCTGTTACTTTCAGTTCCCATCACATTTTGGTTCAGTTGACCATTTGCTCCCTCTAGAAATGCTCTTTTTCCCTGACTTCTGTGACACTACCCTTTCATGATTTTTCTCCTGTATCTCTTTGGTCATCACAGTCTGCTATATGAGCTCGTTCTATTCTATGTAGCAGGTATCAGGACAGAGTTCTGACCCCTTTTTCTCTTCTATGCCTAGCAATATTGTTAAAACTCATGGTATTGTTTACTCTCTAGCTACTGAATACCTACATTTATATCTCTAGACTTTTCTTCTGCATTAGATGCATGTATTAAACTGCCTCCCTAACATCTCTACTCAGATATCTCCGAGACATTCAAATTAACATGTTCAAAGTTAACCCAGACCCCTGAAACCTGAACATTAGTATTTACATCTTCTACTCCTTCACACACCTCCTCATTCCATTCTATCACTAAATACTGTTAATTTTGCCTATAAAATGTATCTTAAATTCATCTACTTGTCTCCATCTCCAGTGCCACCACACTAACCATATTGTCTCATTTGGACTATTATAATAGCTTCTTCTTAATTAGTCTATTTTTTTCCACTACTATCCCTCACCTCATAGCTTGACTTATCCTAGATTAAATATTCAAGAATGACCTTTTAAAAACATAAACCAGTAATTTAATCTCACTGCTTATAAACTTTCAAGGGCTTCCCACTGCATCTGAGATACAGTCCATATTCTCTTTCAAGGCCTGTAAGACCTGCATGTTCTGGACCCTGCTTACATTTCCAGACTTCTCTTTAAACCACTTTTCCCTTGGCTCACTGTTCACACTGGTCTGCATGAAGTCATTTGAATGTACCAAGCTCTTCATTTTTTGGGACCTTTGTAGATGCTACTTCAACTACCTAATACTCTTAACCCACTTTTACCTGGCTGACTCCTGATTATCCTTTAGATCTCAGCCTCCATGTTGCCTTCATGGATTGCTCTTTTTCGACTACCCAAACTAATTCTTCCACTATATCTTTTTTTAAATGAAATATATTTAATGTGTAACACTGTATAAATTTAAGGTATGTAACATGTTAATTTGATACATTTATATATTATGGTTGCCATTATAACAATAATTAGTGCCTCTATCATGTCACATAATTATCACTTCTTTTCAGTTCTCCACTTTCTTTATCATGTACCATGTTATTTTTCTCTATAGCCTTTAACTGAACCTTTTGTCATCTTGTTTACATGTTATGATCTGCATTTCAAAGCCAGTACATTGATATCACCATGAGGACAGAGGTCTTGTTTATCTCCTTCACTATTGAGTATTCAGAGCCTAACAGTTCTTGGAAAGTAGTAGTAATTAATAAATGCTTTTTAATGATTGAGTAACTGAAGTTACCACAGGCTTCTAATAAATCGGTTGTACTTCAGTGTATTCTGGCCACTTCCCCATTTCCCTTTAAAAGGTAAATTTATTCATGTTAATTACTGAGCTAGCCTAATCTTCAGAACATTTATATGACAGATTTAATTTTCAGATTTTTTTTTGTGCTCTTGCCCGCTTTCATGTGTCATAACTGTTACAACTTCCACTGATGATTTCTTTCAGGGAGAACCAGGCAATATAGTTATGTCATCACTGCCAGGACCAAAGGGTAATCCAGGATATCCAGGTCCTCCTGGAATACAAGTAAGTATCCAGTGATTTTCTTCTTTTCTTTATTAATTAAATCAGATCACAGTATCACTTTTTTCCCTTCAGCCTTTAGTTCCCTCTATTTTAGTTACGGAAATTATCTGAAGTTTGATAGACATTGCATGTACCTCATACCTGAAAATAAAAGTAATCTGGACCAGGGAGAATTTTATAAAGGACTGCTTTGTTCTTTTATCTTTCTGTCCAGTTTCCATGGAAATTTTTGTTTTGGGGTTTGGCAGCAGAAAGACACTTCTGTATTCTTTTTCTTCTGCTGTGAGGATCAGTAGGTGGTAGGAGTAGTCCTGACAATTGTAAATGGTCTGATTAAAAATAAAAATTGTAGGACTCTCATTTAAGATATTAGAAGACATCATTTGTAACACTGTTAGTTATGTATAACATAAGAACATATTTTGAAGGCTGAAGGAATAAAATTTATGCATGCTGAACATCAAGTATAATCTTTTTTTAAAAGATTTTATTTATTTATTTGACAGAAAGAGACACATCAAGAGAGGGAACAGAAGTAGGGGGAGTAGGAGAGAGAGAAGCAGGCTTCCCCTGGAGCAGGGAGCCTGACCTGCAGCTTGATCCCAGGACACTGGGATCATGACCTGAGCTGAAGGCAGATGCTCAACGACTGAACCACCCAGGCGCCCCCATCAAGTAAAATCTTAAGAAAAAGTTATGCTAGTCTATAGATAACACGCATAAAGAGAGCGATATCTTTTGAGTATTTATAGATCAGGCAGTCAATTTCTTGAGGTTTATATTTCACAAAGATTGATCCCTTTGCCAAAAAATATCAGTACTTTCTAATATTTGATTACTAAGATACAGTGTTGGGGAATTTTTTCATCAACTACCAACTCATTCCATGCTTGACGAAACCCATCCATGTGCTCTTAAGTAGTCTCAATCTTGCCCTTTATCCCTTATAATTTTTAGTTATGCAATATTGGAAAATGCAGCAGAATATATACAAAATATATGTATGTTATGAAGTATAGCTACCAAATGAACATCTATGAATCCGAAATAACATTTAAGAACCAGAACATTTCAAATAATTTTGAATCAACCTGGGGTTTCCTTGACAGTCACAGCCTTCTGCATTCTACCAAGATAGAATTACCATTTTGAGTTTTCTGTTGCGTCTTAAAGATAGTGCTGTCATAAATACATGTATCTCTTGAGTGTTTAATTTTCATTTTAAAATAACATAAAAATTTATATAGTTTTCTGTAACTTTTTCTATTTGATATATATTTTTTTAACTTTATTTTTTCAGTATTCCAGAATTCATTGTTTATGCACCATACCCAGTGCTCCATGCAATACGTGCCCTCCTTAATAACCACCACCAGGTTCACCTATCCCCCATCCCCTCCCCTCCAAAACCCTCAGTTTGTTTCCCAGAGTCCACAGTCTCTCATGGTTTGTCTCCCCCTCCAATCTGATATATTAAGATATATCCATATTATTATATGTGACTGTAGTTATTTCAGTTTCACTTCCATATGACATTCCATTCTGTGAACATACTACAGTTTGTTTCTCTGATCTCCTATTATTAAATATTTGGTTGTTCAGGAATTTTTTTCAATTACAAAATCATCCAGGATTTATACCTAAATATGGAATTGCTGGATTTCACTGAAGTCAAATTTTCAGCTTTTTAAGATGCCAAATTGTGTTCCACAAGAGTTGCATCATTCCTTTATTTGTTGTCCCAGTTATTCTCACTTCCTTGTCTTTAATCTTATTTATTTTTTATTAATTTCATTAATTTTTTACATCATTTGAAATTTTTAAAAAAATGTTTTATTCTAGTATAATTAACATACAGTGTTATATTCATTCCAGGTGTACAATATACTGATTCCACAATTCTGTATTTATCACAATAAGTGTACTCTTCACCTGTTTCACTTATTTCACCCAGTCCCTCATCTGTGTCCTCTCTGGCACCATCAGTTTGTTCTCTTTATTTAAGAATCTGTTCTTTTTTTATTGTCTCTTTAATTTGTTTGATTAAATTCTTAATTTGAATTCCACATAATGACTGAAATCCTGTAGTATTTATCTTTCTCTAACTCATTTTACTTAGCACTATACCCTCTAGATCTATCCATGTTGTTACAGCAAATGGCAAGATTTCATTCTTTTTTATGCCTGAGTAATATACTAGTGTGTGTATGTGCACGCGCACAGCACATCTTTATCCATTCGGCTATGGTTGGACACTTGAGTTACTTCCATATCTTGGCTATTATAAATAATGCTGCAATAAACATAGGGGTGCATATACATTTTCAATTTAGTGTTTTCATTTTCTTTGGGTAAATACATAGTTATTTTTTACTTTAAAATAGAGAAGCCACCTGGAAACTGGTCCTTCCCATTTCTGGCATAAAAGCCCACTAAACACCTATCTTTATCACTTTATTTTGTAAAACTTCCTTATACGTGTTTGTTCTCTATTTGTTATCTGCCACTGTAAAACATACGTTTTCTAAAAGCTGCTAGCCATTCCTTTTAGTTGAATTTCTTTATAGTTACTTAATCCTTTTATTCTTATACATTTTAAAATTCTGCTTATAATACTGCAGAATTGTAGAATTGTATAACCAAATTCTGGCAATTACTTAAGTTAAAATTTCATTCATTTAATTCTTTGCTTGATACAGTGAGAGGGTTTTTTTTCATCCTTTTCTTTACTTCTTTATAACAGGGCCCAGCTGGTCCCATTGGTTTACCAGGGCCAATTGGTACCCCAGGACCACCAGGTTTGATGGTAAGCTTGCTTCTGTAATTTCATTTCTCCTACTTTAAAAAAAATTTCCCTCAGGAATAGTAATATTATTTCTACTACTTGAAAGTATAATGTATTTTCAAGGTTTACAATCTATATTTTTTATTTTATTTTATTTTTTAAAGATTTTATTCACCCATTTGACAGAGAAAGAGAGCACAAGTAGGAAGAGCAGCAGGCAGAGAGAGAGAGGGAGAAGCAGGCTCCCCACGGGCGGAGAGCCCGATGAGGGGCTTGATCCCAGGACTCCGGGATCACGACCTGAGCCAAAGGCAGACACTTAACTGACTGAGCCACCCAGACACCCTATTTTTATTTTTTAAAATATTACTTACTTACTTGAGAGAGAGAGAGCGCGTGAGCGCACAAGCTGGGGGAGGGGCAGAAGGAGAAGGAGAAGCAAACCTCCCCCTGAGCAGGGAGCCGACCAGGGGCTCGATCCTGGGAGTCCAAGATCATGACTAGAGCCGAAGGCAGTTGCTTAATGGACTGAGCCATCCAGGTGCCCCTAAACATTTTTTTTAATTTACAGGATATTTTACAATGCTATGGTAAACAATATACATGCTAAGTAATAGCTTCATTTTATAGATGGGGAAAAATGAGGTAGGTAAAAGGAAAGATTTTAAATAAAATATTTCATTGGTTACCTCTTGATGTGTCAGTGTTGAAGCTGATTCTAGCCATTGCATTAAGTCTTCTAGGGCAGTTCTCTAGTCACTTGATGAAATGTGTTTCTTCAAACTGCAGTTTTCTGTTTAAGAGGAACAAAAATGGGTATTCAGAAAAAAAAATATTGGCTCTCATTTCTGAGGGGCCTGTGACAAAACAGTAGAGTTGGTGAGGGTAATGAATCACTCTGCAATGGGATAAGGATTTGTGTATCCTAGAAAAGAAGCAAAAACGTCTAAAGAGCTTGACTATGCAGCTAGTTTTCTTTACTACTTCTATGGTCACTCATACTTTCTGCTGTAATTAAATTCTGAGTATTTTTGCCCTGAAATACTTTGATTTCATTCAAGTCATGTTTTGGACTTAGAACTTTGCTTCTTAAAAGGGCAAGAAAATTGGACTTCACTCAAAGTAATTTTTCATGTGCCACTCTATCTCTCATCTACCATATATTTAAGTGACAGTTTTCATTATACCTTTAGAGATTGCACAGTTTTGCTTGTGACAATTGGTCCTCTATTCTTGAATGAAGGAAATAACATTTGGTAAATACTAAAAGAATCTACCAGAAAGACTGATTTCTGCTTTCCTGGAAATATCTACGAGAGGATTAGAAAACCCCTTTGTTTAGTCTGTTTTGGTTGTAGACATCTTGCAAAGCATGAGACTCTGGACTATGGCACTTTTTCCTGACTCTGTTGTTACAACATCAGGATACCCTGGGTGTGTTGTTACATCTTGAATTTCCTCAACTCTTGTGGCTATATAACTGATTCACTCTGCATTTCTTTTTTTTTTTAATTTATTTGACGGACAGAGATCACAAGTAGGCAGAGAGGCAGACAGAGAGAGAGGGGGAAGCAGGCTCCCCGCCGAGCAGAGAGCCCGATGCGGGGCTCGATCCCAGGACCCTAGGATCATGACCTGAGCCGAAGGCAGAGGCTTTAACCCACTGAGCCACCCAGGTGCCCCTCACTCTGCATTTCTGAATGTTCCTTCAATTAACCCTGATTCAACAGGTGAAGCAAAGTCTTAGAAATGCCACCAGAGTACAATATGTAAATGAATAGGTCCATTGAGATCAAAGAGGTGATATACTAGGGCAAACAAATGCCTGTTTAACTTTTCAAGCCTTGAAACATTACAAAGGTCACATAAAATTAAAACTGAACTAAAAAAGTAAATAGATGCTTTTAGAACTAGAGATTTAATTGCCTTAAGACACCAAAATTATTTACCTGTAATTCTGATATGAGAAATTTGATATATTTGTTGCAATTAACTTTTGTATTGATTTTTGGCACTTGTGTTACCTCCCTGCCTCTACATATCCTTCTGTTTCTTCCCCTACCCACTTGTTTGCTGTCACAGGAAGTCTCCACATTTATTTGGCTTGTTAAAATCAATGTAAATCTGAGAAAAAAACAGGAAAATATTATTTTGAAGGGCTTTTTCAGTCCTCGTTTTTTTATGAAACCAAATAATGATTTTGAAACTGAATACTTTTTTAATAAACTTATTAATATATCCCTTTTCCCCTTGTGTCTTCTATTCTTAGGGCCCTCCTGGTCCACCGGGACTTCCAGGACCAAAGGTAATTTTCTTTCATGTGCATTTTATTTGGTGTGAATTCTTTCTGTTAGCGTCAATGAGATTTTAAACTAAAACCTCTCTCTTCAGGGGAATATGGGCTTAAATTTCCAGGGACCCAAGGGTGAAAAGGTGAGTAAAGAAAAATGTTGATTATGCAGCCCTCAGTTTTTTCCTTTCCTCATGATTTGAGCTTGTCTTTTTGCTTCTTGCAACTGACTTGGCTTACATTTTATATTATTGTCTGTGTAAATTACGAAATATTACTTTCTTATTAAATCTTACAAACAGGGTGAGCAAGGTCTTCAGGGCCCCCCTGGGCCACCTGGGCAGATCAGTGAGCAGAAAAGACCAATTGATGTAGAGTTTCAGAAAGGAGATCAGGTGAGTATGTAGAGAGGAAATCAATGAACATTTTGCTATAAAAGCAGCATTCCATTAAAATGCATTATAAGCTGGAATATAATTATATGGAAGGTACTTTAAAAATAAAAAGAATTTGAGATAATTAAATTTTTAAAGAGCTTTATTGAGATATAATTTACATACCATACAATTCACCCATTTAAAGTGTACAATTCCATTCTTTTTTGTGTATTCACGGGGTAGGGAAACCATTACTACAATCTAATTTTAGAACATTCTCATCAGCCACCCTCCAAACCCCATACATATTTGTTGTTACTCTTCATTTCTCCCCAAACTCTCAGCCCTAGGCAACCACTAATCTACTTTTTGACTCTGTAGATTTCCTGACTCTGATCACTTCACATAAATAGAATCATACAATATATGGTCTTCTGTGTTTGGCTTCTTCTCCTTAGTATGTTTTCACATTCTTCGATATTGTAGCATGTATCAGTACTTCATTTCTTTTTATGGCTGAATAATGTTCCCTTGTGTGAATATTCCACATATTGTTTATCCCTTTATCAGTTGATGGACATTTGTATTGTTTGCATTTTTGGCTATTATGAATAATGCATTCATGTACAAAATTAGGTCATGGTAAGGTCGGTGGTCATTGTCTTAGATGACTGTCTTCTCTATATTTCACTGATATACAAAGAGAAAGATGGTATTATAAACCATTGTCATGTTTAGAAATAATTATCTGATACCTTGCTTCTATAGAGTAGATGAGATCATACATATCTTTTATAGCACAGTGACCCACCCTTGAACAAAGTGTGTACGTTGTTGTTTCACTTAAATGCTATAATAAAGTTAAGAATTAAGGACAAATTGTACTGAAACTCTACCATCGATATGGATTGGGTCATTTAATTCTCTGCCAAAACGTATGTGTGTTATATAGACCCTATATCTCCTAGTTTTAGGTATTCTTGCTTTTCATAAAATGTATCATTAATAATTTCATTTCAAGTGTTGTCTTTTTATTTACCTCAAAACTCAGCTTGTACATACATTAGAAATGAACTGAATTAACCAAAGATGGCTCTTGGTTCTTTTGCCCAGCAGATTTCAACTTTGAATTAGAAACATCCTATTATCTTTGGTTATACTGCATGAGTCTATAGTTCAGTTTGTTAAAAGTGTTCTTAGCTAGCTCTAGTATTAATGTTGCTTTCCTTTCCCCTACTACTGCGTAGGGACTTCCTGGTGACCGAGGGCCTCCTGGACCTCCAGGGATACGTGGTCCTCCAGTAAGTCACCTAATATTCTTTAATGTCATTTAATGTAAATTGGTATTGATACATAGCACTCCATGAACCAGTGTTGAACTACTTTTGTGTGTACAGGGGCCTCCAGGTGGTGTGAAAGGTGAGAAGGGTGAGCAAGGAGAGCCTGGCAAAAGAGTAAGTATTCTTTTTGGAAAAAAGAATTCTAATTCTCTTTGGAAAAAAATTTAAATATTTGTTTGTGTATGTGTATAATTTTATTCTTTCCTCTTAATTCCTACTTTCTTTGTCTCAGAATGTCATATTCATTTATTTATTGTAATAGCAAAGTCTGAAAAGTTTACTTAATAGTCCAAGGCAGGGATAAAGTTTGTTATGTTCTTTAATCTCATACTTCCTAAATAACAAATTTATATTCTTGCATTTCTTTTAATCTTATAGGGTAAACCAGGCAAAGATGGAGAGAATGGCCAACCAGGAATTCCAGTGAGTAGATAAAGCATGTCCCCTTCACCTCACCCCCCAAAATAACATTTGTATGTGGTTCTAGAGAAGCAGGATGGCAAACAGGCTTGGGTTTAGAAATAGTTATTATGAATGGAAATTATACATTCTCTTTTGAATACAAACTTAAAGTTTCTTTGTTAAAAAACGAAGTTCGGATTTTTAAGTCAGGTTTATAGAGATATAGCATGTATACAGCAAAATGAACCATTTTCAGCATACAGTTCTGTGTATTTTGGCAAACACACACAGTTGTATAATCAGCTTTAAAATCAAAAACAGTTCCATAACCTTCAAAAGTTCCCCCAATGTTCTTTTGTAGTCATCTTCCCCCTTACCACCCAAAGCCCCTGGCAGCATTTGATCTATTTTCTATCCCTATGACATTCCTTATTCCAGATTGTCATTTAAATGTAGTCATATGGTATATAGCTTTCTGAATCAGGATTCTTTCACATAGCATAATACATTGTACTATTTATCAATAGTTCATTCCTTTTATTGCTGAGAAGTATTTGATTGTAGGGATGTATCAAGGTTTGTTTATCCATTTGTCCAGGGGATGATATTTTGGTTGTTTCTGGTTTGGGCTGTTATGAATAAAACTGCTCAAAACATTCACATACAGTATTTTGTGTGAACATAAGTTTTTTTTTCAATAAAAGTTTTGACAGATAATTACTACAAAATAAAGTAGAAAATAAAAACATGCAAGTCTAGGAATATTATTTCAAGCGTCCTCAGTATCAAGAGTATGCACAATAGATGTTAAAAGAGGTTTTCTGTGCGGTGACTAACATAACATAATTTTTAAAAAAAAGGTTTTCAAGGACAGAAAATTTGATGAAATTTTGGAGACCATTCTGAAGGAAAGGAGTAATTTTTAACAAGATTAGAAGTTGGAAGTCTTAAAATCAGATAAATTGGTTTTCAGATGATTTTGCTAAATAGGCAGTCCTCAATTTGTAAACTCTATAATCACAAATTACTTTTAACATAAAATGGTTTAAAGGGAGGTAAATTCAGGGCCTTAGCTCCTGACAGATTGGTCTTTGTTTCATGGTTTAGGCAGCCATGATGATCAATAATTACCTCTGATTGGTTTTGACAGATATCTTCAGGGAAAAGACTGTTCTCTTTTCACTGGGAAAACTCAAGTCAGGCCAAATAAAGATAGTCACCAGACAGGTCAAAAAATGACAACTCTTTGGGAATAGGTACTTGAAGAAGCTCCATCCTAGTTCTTTCCCTTCCATTTGCTGCTACACTGCTGGTTTTCACCTTGATTGTGAGCTGTTGGTTTTCAAGGATACCATGGGGCTGAGGAAGGGTGTTGGAACTAGAGCAAGTTAAAATGTCACAAAGCTCTGTGATCTTACTAAGATTAAGTCATTTTGTTTTCCCCAACAAATACTTCCTGGATTGCTACAAGCCTTTGGTTAATTTCTAGTGTTCTAAAAAAGTTGACTCTGACCATTTTTTGCCAGTGTTCTTTGTTGCTTTTATGGAGGAGAGGGCGTTTGGACATCCTGACTCTACCATTTTTTTTTATTATGTTATGTTAGTCACCATACAGTTGTCAATTATTTTTGATGTAGTGTTCCATGATTCATTGTTTGCATATAATACCCAGTGCTCCACGCAGTACGTGCCCTCCTAAATACCCATCACCGGGCTTACTCTACCATTTTTGCTGATGTCACCCTGATCTCTATATTTTAAAGGGTTTGCCTGGTGATCCTGGTTACCCCGGTGAACCAGGAAGGCATGGAGAAAAGGTAAGAATTTTAATACTTTGAAGTGACTGATTTTATTCTACTTAACATAATCCTTTTCTCTTCAAGTTTTTTTTAATTTTTTTAAAGATTTTATTTATTTATTTGACAGACAGAGATCACAAGTAGGCAGAGAGGCAGGCAGAGAGAGAGGGGGAAGCAGGCTCCCTGCCAAGCAGAGAGCCGGATGCGGGGCTTGATCCCAGGATCCCGAGACCATGACCTGAGCTGAAGGCAAAGGCTTAACCCACTGAGCCACCCAGGCACCCCCCAAGGTTTTTTTTAAAGATTTATTTTATTTTATTTATTTGAGAGAGAGAGAAGGCACGAGAGGGTAGTGGTCAGAGGGAAAAGCAGACTCCCCACTGAGCAGGGAGCCTGATGTGGGACTCAGTCCGATCCTGTGACTCCAGGAGGCGAAGGCAGTTGCTTAACCCAACTGAGCCACCCAGGTGCTCCCAAGGTTGAGTTCTAAATGAAAAATTTCTTAATAACTAGCTTTTGTATTCAAAACATACCTTCTTTATTCACCTTTTGGTGTTTTGTATCATTTCCTCTAAATTTTCATTCATTATCCTAAATCGCAATCCATGGGATGGAAATACATGAAGAATTGTTTAACTTTAGCATTTCTGTTGTGAAAAGTTGGTGCCTTCATTTTGAGCATGAATTGGCAAAACTTTTGTTCTCTAGAAAGTGGATTCAGCTCTATATTAGTGAGGTCCTCATACTAAAAAGGCTTGTAGCTGTGAATTTAGAATGTCTCCACTAAACATTTCCATTCTCTGTGCAATCATTGTCTGAAAGTCTGTGGCTAATTCTTTGTCACTTTTTTTTTTCATTTGGCTATACAGCCTGACTGGAAGTCATTTATTTAGCTATCTATTTTAAAAGTGACTTTGAAAAAATGTACAAAGCACACATTTCCCTTATTTATAGCAGACCACAAAATATCAAGTTTTCTAATCTCTGTGGTCTCTAATTGCTTTATATGAAAACCAATATTGAAAAGCATTTTTTTGCAGGAAAGGAAGAAAAGGTGTTACAAACTTGAATGTACCCAGAGAGCGCATGTTTTAATGGTGGTTTATCTCTAAACTAGATCCAACTTCAAGTTTGGACTAGGAGGCCCAGCCAGAATAAAGGAAGATAATAAATACTCAGACAAAAAGATTTTTTTTTCAAGTAGTAAGTAAAGTAATAGGACAGAATAACTCTTTAAACTAAATAAATGAAGCTTTTAGATAGATGAAGAGTTCCTATGAACAAGTCTAGAACAAAAACAGGGTTGAGAAAGACATCTATCCTTGGGTCTTGGCCGGTAGAATAAGAGTTGCATGCTGTGTTTTTCGTGCTGTTGTACCTACTGGTTTAGAGTAACTGTTTTGTCTCTGAAGTTGTCTTTCATTAGTTTCTAAGAGGAAACTCACAAAGCAATTATAATTAATTAGCTGTTGCTGATTACAGTTAAGTCCATCAGTTCTAAAATATCTGTAACTAATGGAAATATCTGAGACAACATCACGGGTCTTCCTAGACTTATTTTAATACTGTCTCATTGCCTCAAGTTGTGTTTCTGTTTGAGATATTTTATTATGGATTCCTGGGTCTTTCTGAAATTTAGTTATCTGCTATGTTTTTAAGGGAATTGGTGTTTTTATGTGATTTTTTTTACTAATCTACTTCACACTTGTGTTAAACAGGGCCAAAAGGGTGACATTGGCCCAACTGGGCCTCCTGGACTTGTAAGTTTTGGTTTTTTTTTTTTTTTTTTAGTCTTCATTTAGCAAATTTATATGAATGCATTCTTATTTTTATGCCTTAGTATTCCTATCCTTTTCCTCATAGAACACAAAATTCCAAGTCATTGGTAACTTCTACTGGCTTAAAAGTCTACATCTAAAAACTTCAGTAATGTTAACCTCAAAGACTTTGTATTGTTCTTCCTATATGTTACTTCTCTATAGTAAAGGTTCAGGATTATGGCACTGGGTTGTTTTGCATCATGAATGCCAAACTATTTCTCAAGTAACCAGCAGGTGGTGCAAGTGTTGCTTATAAAGGTTCAATAAAAGATACTTGGGAAACTAGGGATTGGCCCTTTCTCCTGCAGAGCTCTGGAAAGATGGATTTGGTCTTAATAGGTTTTCTCAGTTAGTGATTGTCTGATTCACACATCCTTCTTCCTTGGGTATGTGCTTTCTAGGGGCTCTTAATCATATGTAGGAAACTGCTCTATGAAAGAATAATTAGGGGGTTTGCAGATTTTGTCATGTTTGCATTCACCATGAAATTTAAGTCAAATATATTTCCAATCTTATTATGAATAAAATATCATTACTACAGTTTGACATATTGGCTTTCCTTTGGTTGAAATTTGGTAAGACTCTTGGTTTTATACTGCACTGAATCTGTAAAGGTGCAGGTGTCATAACATCTATATGTTCAGATGTTTGAGTAACATTAATTCTTGCTGTCCATAGTCAGTCTCAGATATTGATACTTAGTACTTAACAAATATAATGAGGATATACTTAAAAATCTTAGACAGTTTTTATTCACTTTCATTTTAAAATCAGAATTTTAGTTCTCTGAGAAATAGTTCCTTTATAAAATTAGATAATAACATTTTTAAAGATTTTATTTATTTATTCATGAGAGACAGAGAGAGAAAGGGAGACAGAGGAAGAGGGAGAAGCAGGCTCCCTGCTGAACAGGGAGCCCAATGCGGGACTCAATCCCAGGACCCTGAGATCATGACCTGAGCCAAAGGCAAACACCTTTATCTGACTGAGCCCCCCCAAGTGCCCCTGAGATAATAACATTTTGATAAATATCAGAAGAAATGGAAAATTTTAAAAAGATTTTATTTATTCATTTAGCAGAGAGGGAGAGTACAAGCAGGGAGAGCAGCAGGCAGAGTGGGAGGGAGAAGCAGGCTCTTCGCTGAGCCAGGAGCCAAATGTGGGTCTTGATCCCAGGACCCTGGGATCACAACCCGAGCCGAAGGCAGCTGCTTAACGAACTGAGCCACCCAGCTGTCCCAGAAATGGAAATTTTGAGAATGCATTCCTATCCAGCAGCTCACTTTCCCTTTTGAACTATCATCTCCATTCTAGGTCCCATAACTTTCAGTCTCCTTTTGTCTAAATAGTTGTATCCAATAGAATCAGGATGAAATATTGTACTTTGGCAGTAGGTATTGATTTGTATGCCAGCCCAACATTTGCTTAAATCTAAAGCTTAATTATCATTATAGCTCTATGAGATTAATTTCTTTATATTTCAATTATTTAACATGAAATTCTTTAGATCGTGAGATTCTAAGAAGACCAAGAGAAAAGGAGTGATCAGTCAGTTGATTCTAATCAATAAAGCCCTCCTAAAAGAGATGAGTTTGTTTCGTTTTGTTTTAGAGGAAGAAAGAAATGTGGGTTGATAAAGAGAAAGATTGGGAGAAGGCATTATAGATATTTGAAATGGCATATTCAAAGCAAAGGGCAGGAATGTGCAAGATCTATGAAGTGGTTATAATCAGACAGACCTCACTCTCCTAAAACTTCACTGCTAGAAATAACAGGAGATGAAATAGGTGAGAGAGGTATTGGAAGGGAGAAGAGATTTGACAGAGTCCATGGTGAAAAGTAGCATCAGACATAGTAAGAAGTGGTGAGCAATTTTGAGTCCTTAAATAGGATAGCTAACACAGAGAAATTTATTTTTAAGGAAGTATATCCTAGTAGTAGATTGGATTGAAAGGAAGAAGCTCTGAGGTGCTTCTGTTAGTCCAAGTGTAAGATGGGCATAGTGGCTGTAGCAACAGGAAAGAAGGAGGTGAAATAGACATTTTCAGTAAAGAATTATCAGGCTTTGGTAACTGGAATGAACTGAATGTGATGAGACATCAAAAAAAATGCTAGCTCAAAAGCCTAGGGCTCAGGAGGGTGGTAATATTATTACTGGTATTTAACAGTTTCTAATCAGTTGCAGGATAGGAGTGATACGGAATGTGGCTCATAATATGTGTACTTGTCTTGATGATATTGCATGCAGAGCTTTGTGAAAATGATGACACTGTAATTGTATGTAGCTGATAGGTTATTTTTAGAACAAACCACTTCCCCTTTGAGTTCCTTTATTTTTTTTCTTTCATAATGAAGGTAATTCCTAGGCCTGGGACTGGTGTAACTGTAGGAGAAAAAGGAAACATTGGATTACCCGGCTTGCCTGGAGAAAAAGGAGAGCGAGGACTTCCTGGAATACAGGGTCCGCCTGGCCTACCTGGACCTCCAGGTAAAAGAGACTGATCTTAATGTTCTTGTGTTTGTTGCATCTTTCCTAATCCACATGTCTGGTATTACTGTACTAGTTCCAGGATGAGCAGGGCAGTAGAAGACGTGCGTATTTTTTAATTGACGGATGCTTCTCAACTCGTACTATAGCTTTTCTCACCAAATTTCTCACCTGTACTTTAAAAAAAAAATCCATTGGATAGTTCCCTTTTACCCCCAAAATACAATTTCTACCTTTTATTAATAAATTGCACCCAGTGTTTCTATGATCCAAAATGAATCATTACGTTTTTCATTCTGCTATGGAAGGAAATGCTATTCTAATAATGCCTAGTTTTATAATATTTCCTGTATTAAAATAGTAATTGACACTATCCACTTAGAATTCCAGAAATATCTATGTAGAAATCCTTATAGTGATTTTGCTCTGCAATAAAATTTGGGGGCTCAGCACTGAATGTTATATCATTCCCTTATTGGAGATAGATAATACAGTAGAGCATTTCTAATTTGGCCATAGACTAAGTAGCACCCTTGTCCAGCATGTGTATTTGGATGTTCTCTAAAATGAAGATATAATATGGATTTATGTAAAATATGAAAAGTCATCTGGCATAGCACCTGGCAAACATATATGTTTAATAAATTATTGTTCCCTACCCTTCAAAAATTTGACTAATGAAATAATAACATGATGAGATGAGTGATACTCAGTGATCCCCCCCAAGGAGAAAGAATAAATGTGGGTCCTTTTCTTTCTAAGGATATACTTTGAATTTCTAATTTCAAGGTAGTAGACTAAACACATACTATGTCTAGAAAATTCAGATAAGGAATTCTTCCAGGATGCAACAAAAAAGTTATAGAATTAGGTCATATGAAAGAAAAATTAAGAGACAAGGGATAAACCTAGAAGTTCTGAAATTTACCATGCAGGAGTTCAACGAGGAGAGAATGGGACAACAGGCAATATTTGCAAAATTAATGACTGAGAACTTCTATTTATTGAAAGAAAACATGAGTCCTATGAAAGTGCATGAATTACCAAGCAAGAGTAATATAATAATACACAAATACATAATGACATATTGTAGGGACATTTTAGAATTTAAGGATTAAAAGAAACTCTTAAAAACTCTCTGAGGGAAAAGGCAGACCACCTACAAAGCAATGAGAGTCAGAGGAAGATATTGGAGCATTTTCAGAGTAATAAAATAATTATGAATTTGAGATTCTTTATTATATCAAACTGTTATTGTAATGTGAAGATAGGATACTTAGAAAATTTCCCACCTCAAGAACGTCTCTAAAGTAGGTACTGGAGGGGTTAGTCTAAGAAGAGGGAAATGAATTCAGGATGAACTTGGGGGTGGGAATGGGTAAAATATAAGAATGAATGGTTAGGAAAGATATTTTGTGGAACTATAATTGTACACATTATTACCATAGAATGTAGTGATGTAGAGAGAAGAGGGGGAAATCAATCTTAAGGTTTGTTTGTCTTATTAGCAAGAGAGAATACTAGTATTATTAATTCTCAGTTTTTAGAAAAATGTAAGTTTAAGTACATAGTCAAAATTTTAGTAGTAACCACTAGAGAAGGCTATAAATAAAATGCATGACTTATACATCCTTTGAGAAAAGAGAATAACCAAAAATCTGGATTTACATAATATAATTTAAAATTGGGACAAAACAGACACAGACAAACTTTGTTAAATAGAAAATAAAATATAAGATGACGAGAAGTCAAAAACAAATCAGCAATTCCAATAAATGTGAAAGGACTAAGCATTGATTAAAAGACAAAAACTAAAATAAAATTGAAATATGAATATATACTGTGCATAATAGGCCCATTTAAGTTAAAAGGACATATTTTTTTTTTTTAAATAAAGCAGTTGAAAGGTATTAGGCAAGTGCTATCTAAAAGAAAGCTGGTTTTGGGGCACCTGGGTGGCTCAGTGGTTTAGGCCTCTGCCTTCGGCTCAGGTCATGATCTCGGGGTCCTGGGATCGAGCCCCACATCGGGCTCTCTGCTCAGTGGGGAGCCTGCTTCCCCATCTCTCTCTGCCTGCCTCTCTGCCTACTTGTGATCTCTCTCTCTCTGTCAAATAAATAAATAAATAAAATATTTTAAAAAAAATAAAAAGAAAGCTGGTTTAACAATTCTAATACAGTATGAAATAGAATTCAAATCAAGAAGTACATTAAAAAGAGATATTTCATATGGATAGATATAGACAGATTATACCACAATGATGTAAAAGTCATGAAATTTGTACATCTAAAAATACAGCTTTGAGTATATAAAGCAAAAACTGATAAACTACAAGTGATAACATATTAAGGAGGTGAAAAATAAATCAGGATATAAATGATTTGAGCAACACTGTCAAGCTGCATATGTGGGAGAAAGAAAAGCTGTGTGCAGCAAAGAATATACATTCTTTTCAAACTTATGTGAAACATTTACAAAAATCTACTCTCCTAGATCAGAAAAAATCTTTCATTTTTAAAAAGATTTATCTATTATTGAGAGAGCAGGTGTACGTTCGCACTCACACAGACACACAGGGGTGCAAGTTTGGGGAGGGGCAAGAGAGAATCTTAGAGCAGACTGGAGCAAATGCCACTGAACTTGAGCCCAGTGTGTGCCTGGATCCCACCACCCATAAGATCACAACCTGAGCCAAAACCAAGAGTGGGACACTTAACTGACTGAGCCAAACAGGTGCCCCCTGAAAAAATCTTTTAAAATTATTTTTAAATAATGGGATGCTATACAGAAATAAAAATGAACTTACAGCCACATTCAAAAATATTGGAACTTTACAAACATAATGAAAGAAGCCCGACATAAAGGAGTACATTCTGTATGATTTCACTGCAATGAAGTTCAAAAACAAGCAAAACTAATTCAGAAGTTAGAATATTTGTTATCTTTGGGGAAGAGAGGGCAGTGACTTGGGATGGGTAGATGAAGGGGCTCCTGGAGAGCTGGTGATGTTCTAGTTTTGGGGGGTAGTGGTTACCTGGTGTGTTCCTTTTGGATAATGTATTAAACCGTATACCCTTACACTTTTTGGTATGTATGCCATGTTTCAACATGCAAATCCAATCAGCTTGATCCAGAATTTTTTTCTGGTTAGTACTAAGGCCAGCTGGCATAGCGTTTAGTCCAAGACTCTGGAATTACATGATCTCGATCTCCGTTCATATCCTGGATTTAACCACTTCCTGTCATGGCGATCTTGGCCAAGTTATTCACTCTCTGAGTTTCAGTTTCTTCATCTGTAAAACAGATTTATTATTTATTTTATTTATTATTTATTATGCTACCCTGTGTATAGTTATTAAGGGGATTAAATCCTCTCAAAAAATTAAAAAAATTCTTTGCAGGCTATGCTCTGTGACCACAGTGAAATGAAGTTAGAAATTAACAGCAGAAAGCACCAAATATCTTTACATTTGTATATTAAAATGAACATATGTAAATGCCTTTGGTGGTAAGCAAGAAATCAAGAGAAATGACTAAATGCTAAACAACTTTATATCAAAACTTATTAAACATAGCCAAAGTGGTACCCTTAATGTATCACAAATTTAATGATACTAAACATAAATGAGCTAATTTGAAAAAATAATAAGAACTGAAATAAGCATAAACAAAATAGAAGGAAAAACTTGAAAAAGGTAAAAATAAGAAAAAATATGATCAAGAGAAAAACAAGAGAAGGCACAAATAATATCAATAAAGTATTATTACCATAAATACAATTAAATTTTTTTAAATTACAAGAAAACTGCAAAACTCCATCAATATATTGGAAACTCTAAATGAAATATCCATTCCTCATGAAACAAAAAACACAAATTACTAAAATTTTCCTGAGAAAGTAAAAAAAACCTTAGTAGATTAATTACCATGGAAGATTTAGAAATGTTAAGGATTTCTATGAAAAAAAAACATTTTATAGGTGGTTATATAGTTTTGTGGATGAATTCTACTAAGTTGTTGGGTGAGTAATTCTGATATTTTACAAACTTTTTCAGAACTTTTTTTAAAAAAGGACATTTAATTTTATAACATTGACACCAAACCACCAAGGAGATAGCACTGGAAATAATTATAATTCACTCTCATTTATGAATATAAAAACAACAATCCTAAATAAAATATTTGCAAATCCAGAAAAATATGAGATAATATGATGACATGACCAATTAGATTTTACCCTAAGATTTCAAGGATGGTTCAACATTACTGTAATTGACTATATTGACAGATTAAAAGAGAATAGGCCAATATTTGCTAAGAAGAGAGTAAAATTCAATGCTCATTCAATTTTTTTTTAAAGATTTTATTTATTTATTTGACAGACAGATCACAAGTAGGCAGAGAGGCAGGCAGAGAGAGAGAAGGGAGGATGCAGGCTCCCCGCTGAGCAGAGCCCGATGGCGGGGCTCGATCCTGGGACCCTGGGATCATGACCTGAGCCGAAGGCAGAGGCTTTAACCCACTGAGCCACCCAGGTGCCCTGCTCATTCAATTTTTGAAAGGTAAAAAAGTTATCAAACTAGGTTTAGGGACGCCTGGATGGCTCAGTAGGTTGAGCTGCTGCCTTTGGCTCGGGTCGTGATCCTGGGGTCCTGGGATGGAGTCCCCCGTCAGGTTCCTTGCTCGGCAGGGAGCCTGCCTCTCTCTCCGCCTCTGCCTGCCTTTCTGCCTGCTTGTGTGCTTTCTCTCTCTCTCTTTTTCTGGCAAATAAATAAATAAATAAAACCTTTAAAAAAAGGAAAAAAAACTAGGTTTAAAAGGGAACTTGATGAAGCTACTTCATATAGGAAGTATAGGACTGTATAGGAAATGTCATACTTTTTGTGGTAAACATCAGGAACATTCACATTCAAGTAAAAAATAAGATACACATACTCGGAATTGTCTATACCATTTGTCCTTACACTGGAGAGACCAGCCAGTACACTACATCTGGAAGAAAAAAGAGGTGTAAGGATGGAACAAAACCCCAAATTTGAGTTATTCACAAACCCTATTATAATCTACCTAGAAAGCCTAAAAGAATCAAATGACACATTACCAGAACTTAGAATGTTTGCAAGGTGGACAGATATGACAGTTGCATACTTAGATAATTTGTCTTTCTCTTTACCAGCAGTAAAAAAATAAAATGTATAAGAAAAAAAATCCAGTTAACAATAGTAATAGCAATAAAATTCACAGTAGTAATCAAATTAGCCCATGAATAAACCAAACAAAAGATGTGTAAGAACTTTTTTCAGAGTTCTATAAGATATCATTAAATAATATAAAATTAATAAATAATGGAAAGACTTAATTTCTTGATATGAGAACTCAATATTATCAACAGATGATTCGCCCAAAATTTAATCTTTAAATTCAAATTAATCTCATTCAAAATTCCAGTATTTTTTTAAATGAAACTGACAAACTGATTTTAAAATGCACTTAGAAGATAAATTTGTAAGTCTAGTAAAGATGGTTTTTATTCATTTTTTCTTTTTTTTTTTTAAGATTTTATTTATTTATTCGACAGAGACAGAGATCACAAGTAGGCAGAGAGGCAGACAGAGAGAGGAGGAAGCAGGCTCCCTGCTGAGCCGAGAACCCGATGCGGGGCTCGATCCCAGGACCCTGGGATCATGACCTGAGCCGAAGGCAGAGGCTTTAACCCACTGAGCCACCCAGGCACCCATTCATTTTTTCAACTAACATCTTCTTTCATGAAAATAGAAGCATTTTCTCTTTTTTAATCCTATTAATACTTTATTTCTGAATTTTTCCTGAAGCATTTTCTTTTTTTAATTTAAATTCAATTAGCCCACTTATAGTATATCATTATCAAGATGGTTTTGAAAAAGAACAAAGATGTATATATTTTCCTTAGCAGTTTTGAAAACATTATTCAAATCATTTATAATTATAATGGTTATTTTTATTATTATAAAAAGATGCATTCATGTTACAGGAATAGGTAGTGCAGAAGAATGTCCAGAAATAGAACCATGTTTGCATGAAAACTTTGAGATGCTTCTTTTTCTCTTGCTAATATTTTCTAGTATTTCTTAGATTAAAAGATCGTAACATCAAAGAAGAGCAAGTAGAGGGTTGTTACTACATTTCCCAAAGTAGTAAAGCTACCTTAAATTATTCTTTCTTACACTCAAACTGGTAGTTACATTATTTAAAACTTTTCATGCTTTTCCAGATGTCAATTCTTATAGAAAAAATAAGAACATAACTGGCCTTATACATTAAAGGAAGATCTTATTATTTATGTCTCATTGAGAACTAAAGTAGTATCTCTAAAACAAGATCATTTTGATCACTTTATTTTTTTAATCTTAGGGACTGCAGTTACCGGTCCTCCTGGCCCCCCCGGCTTTCCTGGAGAAAGGGGCCAGAAAGGTGATGAAGGTCCACCTGGAATTTCTGTTCCTGGATCTCCTGGACTTGATGGACAGCCTGGGGCTCCTGGACTTCCAGGGCCTCCTGGCCCTCCTGGTCCTCACATCCCTCCTAGTAAGCTATACTTTTCTCCTAAATTCTGTGGGTTTTGTTTTGTTTTCATTCATAGGTGAATCCAGCTGAAGGTTTGCACTATTCTACTGCTTTTTCTACTTTTGATTTTTGGTGATTCTTTGATGTTTAAATTTTCTCTTGAAATTATCGCCAATATTATATCTTCCTTTTGCTTATAGGTAGTTGTATTACTGCAGAGAAGTAACTGAAAATAGATCTTTTTTTCTAGTCTGCTTTCTTTTTGTTTAGTCTTCTGGATATTTTGCAACAATTAGTTTGCTATCCTTTATCTTGTCTCAGGTGATGAGATATGTGAAGCAGGCCCTCCAGGCCCTCCGGGATTGCCAGGTGATAGAGGACTCCAAGGAGAACAAGGAGTGAAAGGTTTGACCCCCATATAGTCATTCCTTCATTCTTTCAGATCTTCAGCCAAATGCCCTATATCCTCCACTCTACCTCAGTCACTCACTGTTATGGTCTTACTCCCAAGATGGTCTCATCACCAGTAGTGCACACTTACATAATCTTGATTTCATGAATTCCATTTTCTGACCACTGTATCCTTTCTAGCTCACTACCTATAATAACCTGACTCCAATATTACTTCCGCCTCACTGATACCTACCAACTTTGACTCTCCCTCAACCTTTTGATATTCTTTCTTCCCTCATAACCTATAAATGTCAGGATCAACAATCTCATGTATAAACCCTTGCCTCCTTCACTCTTCTCTCACTTGATTGTATGTACTCACTCGGAACAAAAGCCTAGTTTTGGTAATTCCAAATTATCACATCTTCTGAGCCTACACCTTCTCTTCCCTCCTCAAATTTTTAACACCTCCTCTTCCATTCTCATGTTAAGATTCTGACCTGCTTCCACTCCCACTGACCAACTGAAGCAGTAAGAGAATTTTCACAGATTACCACTATCACATTTACCTACCTACTTGAATCTGTGCACATATATTCTGCACTCCAGCCTATTACTATCATTGCTCTTATCTAAAGCCAGTTCTTCTATTTGTACAGTAGATTCCATTCCCTCTTGTGTTCCCAAGGATTTCATTCCAGAAATTCCTGCCTCTCCCACGTTGTCAGTTTTTCCCTTTTACTGGATCATTCCTGGCGGCATACAAATATACCTTTTTTTCACCCCGCTAAAAAATACCTTATCCCACTTTCCCTGCCAGATCCTGCTCTGTCTGTTCCCTTGCTCCCATTGCAGAAAAACTCCTCCAGAATTTTCTACTTACCATCTCTGGATACTCTTTACTCCAATCAAGTTTTTACTCCCCTAATCCACCACTCCATAGATGCTGTTTTTGTCAAAGTCACCAGCAGCCTATATCCCGCTAATCCAAATATCTTTTTTTACTCTTTTTCCATTTCTAAACACTTTCCTCACTTGTCCTGATTTTCTTCATGCCTCCTTGGATTATTAATATATTAGATATAGAGGTAGTGATAGAGATAGATATGTCTATATATATTCCTTTCTGTATAGTTGTCTATCTCAATCTCTTTATATGTATATCAGTGTATCTATATAATCTCCCATGAAAAATACAGAACTTTTCCAGGACTCTAGAAGACTCTTGTGCCCCGTAGTCAGCACTCCCAAAGGTAACCACTAGCTTATCCTCTATTATACATTAGTTTGCCTAATCTTGAACTTTGTATAAATGGACTCATACAGTATGGGCTCTTTTGTGTCTGATTCTTTTGTCCAATATTATGTCTGTAGGATACCTATATTTTTGTTTCTAGCAATATTTTTCACTGCTCTTTGGTGTTCTTTGTATGAATATACCTGAATATTCATTCTAATGTTAACAGACATTTGGTCTAGGGCTATTATAAGTAAAGCTGCTATGAACATTCTTACACATGTATTTTGTATGACATAAGCATTTATTTCTGTTGTGTATATACCTGAGAATGGAATTGCTGTGTTATAGGGGTAGTTGCAGGTGTTGTTTCCATAGATAACACCAAACCATTTTTCCAAAGTGGTTTTAGTTTCTAGTTACCTGATGACTTATTGATGCCAAATCTCTTTTCTTATAGTTCGTATATTCTCTTTGTAAAGTGCCTTTTTCCTATTTTTAATTGGGTTGTTAGATATATGTATCACAACTATCTTTTTCCATTCTGTGACTTGGTTTTTTACTCATGTTTTTTTTAGCATAAGTTATTAATTAGAAGAAATCCAATCATTAATGTCTTCTTTTATGGTTAGTGTTGTTTATGTTCTGCTTTAGAAATCTTTGCTTATCCCAAGATATTATGTGTTTTCTTCTAAAAACTTTATCATTTTGACTTTTACATTTTGATCTTTTATCTGTCTTCAAGTAATGTTTGTGTTTGAAGCAGGCATCAAAGTACTTTTTCCATATGGATATTGAATTGGCTCAATATTGTAGTACAAACGACCATCATTTTTCCAATGAATCACATTAGCACTTTTGTTGTAAATCTTAACAATACCATATGTATGAGTCTGATTCTGACCTCTCTGTTTTGTTCATTGTTCTATTTGTTTCTCCTTCCACCAATGCTAGACTATCTAAATTATTGTAGCTTTATAGTAAGTCTTGGCTTAATTTGCATTTTGGCATGTATTTTAAATTTCTCTATCCAATGTATAATTTTGGAATGCCCCAAATATTTTAGTCCTTGTTCCTCTTCTGTATTTGAACTCATTCAGTCACTCTCCTGACTTTAAATATCACTTATTTGCCAGTAACTTTGAATTTTATATCTCTTATCCAGAGATAACTTTTTTCCTCTAGATTAGTATATCTAGCTGTCTACTTAACATTTTGAACTTGACATTTGACCAAGTTAAAGTCCTGATCTCTGTTGCCTCTTCCCTCATAATTTTACCACTCATATCTTCCCTTTTTAAAATGCAGGCCACCCTACCCTTTTGGTTGCTTGGACTAAAAACCTTGGAGTCATCTTTGATTCTCTTCTTTTGTATTCCATGTATGATCCGTGAGAAAATCCCATGAGCTCTATTTTCAGATAAACCCAGAATCTAACTGGTTCTCCTCATCTTCATTGCTGTCACTCTGGGATGAGTCGTCATCTCTCCTAGATTACTTCAGCAATAGCCACTTAAATGGTTACCCTATTTCCATCATTGCACATCCTTTCTGTTCTCAATATAGTAGCTAGAGATATCCTTTTAAAACTTAAGTCATATCTTCTTGCTTTCTGTTCACATTTTTTTACTGGATTCTCTTTTCATTCATTGTAAAAGCCAGACTTTACGGTGGCCTATGTAATGTGTTATGATATACCACTCATTATAACCTATGAACTGTCTGACGTGCTTCCCTTGCCTCTCTCTACTCCAGCAATCTGGTCTCCTTGATGTTTCTTGAAAAGGCCAAACATGGCTATTCTTTCTTCCTAGAGTACCTCTACATTCATTAGGCACATGTCACATCCTTTAAGTTGTTTTATCCTATATCATCATCTCATTTCACCATATTATTAAAATTGTAAACTGCCACCCATCCCTAGCATGTTCAATCACATTTACCCAGGTGTATTTTTTCAATAAACATAACACCTTTTGATATATTTATATCTATATCTATATTATACATATATATATTATATTTGATATATATATGTTAATAATTTGTTACCTTCATTGTTTATTATTCCCTTCCACTGGTAGGATGTGAACACCATGAAGGCATGGATTTTTACCTGTTTTGTTTCTTTTGCGTGTTTTGTCTGTTTTGTTTACCAGTATATCATAGACACCTGGAACCAGTACTTGGCAAATAATAGACACTGGCAAATATTTATCAAATGAATTGATTCTAATATAGGCTTCTCTATACTACACTGTTGGGTTGGAATGTTGTTCCTTGATGCTAACTTCTTTAGAAGCTACCTAAGGAGATAGACATACCCCTTTGAGTAAAATTTGTTTCTCAATATGCTTTTCTCTAGGTGACAAAGGTGACACCTGCTTCAACTGTATTGGAACTGGTGTTTCAGGGCCTCCAGGTCAACCTGGTCTACCAGGTCTTCCAGGTCCTCCAGGTAAAACATTCTGCCTCAGGGCAACCTTTTAAAAATATTTCTTGGCTAAATATTAGTGAGCTCAGTTTTATAATGATGCCAGTTTCTCATATTCATAAATAATTAAATATGAAATGCCTTTATCTGCTATAAAATAAATAATGCTCTTGTTTCTAATACCTGAAGCTACCAATATTTTCTCTTAAAGCCTTTTGACAATACTATTCCAAGAAAAATATCTTCCCTGTTTTCCATATGGTGAGGAAAATAACTCATACAGAGTGAAACTTCTTTATTCCAAAAAGCTGGGGAAAAAGCTCATAATGTCTGCCCCCTGAGTGTAGTTTCCAGTGGCAGAGCTTCTAGTCTTTGGGAATGTATCACATGTCATTAAGGGACAGGGCTTCTACTGTAGTTTGGCAACCAACTGCCCATATTTCTCTTTCTATACATAACTCCTCCTTCCCTGTTTCCAATCAAAATTATATTTGATATCCATCAGACGCACAGCTCTCTCTCAACTGCCTCTGGGATATCCCAATATTATATTCTCTTGAAATCACACTTTATGTTTGTGTCAGGGATGTCTCTTACCTTTCTGTCTAGTATGTCTGCCAAAGAAACCAATTCATTTAGCACTTGGAAATAAATTTTTAGGTGGTCTTATAGCTGCCACTGGAAGTTAATAATCTAGCTTTGTACCTCCAGTCTAGTGGTTTTCAAACTTGGGAGTACATTAGAGTTACCTGGAGGACTAGTTAAAAACCCATATTGGTGGTGCCGCCCCCAAAGTTTCTGATTCAGTAGACCTGGAGTGGGGGCCCAAGAATTAGCATTTCTAACCTTCTAACCAGTACCCAGGTAATGCTGATACAGCTGATGGAGGGACCCATTTTGAAAACCACTTCTTTAGTAATATTTCCTCTAGTCTTTGAGCACCAAATGTTTCTCATAAACCAATTTTATGAAGTGGTGAACCAAAGAAAGGACTTGCAGGGATTTGGGAAATTTGTTTAGGTTAGAATGAAGAAAGATTTTCAGACTGTGTCCTTATCTTTCTCCACTTGGCAATAGGGTGGTTATAGGAACTTTAGCACCTCTGTGCCTGGCAGTTGGTAGCTGTGAGCTCTGAGAGGCTTTGTATTTGGAAACATTTAAGGATACAATATCGTATAGATTCACCTAAAAGAAAGGATGATTTGCTCATTTTGAGAGCATAAAATAGGAAAATAAAAATGTGACTTGTTATATGTGATTGAGAATGGGGTTCTTATTTGAAAACTTGACTTCCTGACGTGATGATTTTTATATGAGCTTTGTCAGGGGCTCAGGGTCAAAGTTCACATTATTGTGTGTGTGTGTGTGTGTGTGTGTGTGTGTATGTGCATGTATTAGGATCTCTTGGTTTTCCTGGACAGAAGGGAGAAAAAGGACATGCTGGTCTAACCGGTCCCAAAGGATTAACAGTAAGTTTTGGGTATATTATAGAACACACACACAAAAAAAAACCTAGAAGAAATCCATTTACCCTTTGGTTTTCTCTTGTGGATATATATAATAAAAGAAATTTAGTTCTTCTGTTAATTTGTGTTCTTTTTGATTCCTTGACTCTCCCTGACTCACATGCCTCACTTTGTTCTTAGCTTTGTACACTAAATGTCATTGGGTGGGTGGATAGGATAAACTGGAGAGAAAAATATGTTGGAAAAAAAAGAAACTTATTTTGTTCTTTTCTTCTTTTTCCCTTCTTTCTTTTTCTTCCCTCAGGGCATACCAGGAGCTCCAGGTCCTCCAGGCTTTCCTGGATCTAAAGGTGAACCTGGTGATATCCTCACTTTTCCAGGAATGAAGGGTGACAAAGGAGAATTGGGTTCCCCAGGAGCCCCTGGGCTTCCTGGTTTACCTGGTACCCCTGGACAGGATGGACTGCCAGGGCTTCCTGGCCCCAAAGGAGAACCTGTGAGTTGGTTTGATATTCTTGGTTTTGTGATGTCAAATTGTTACTTAGGGATATTTCCTAGGATGAGCCTGGTACTGTAATGAATGCCCAATTAGTACTTAAAAGAATGTAACTGTAGGTAGTAATGATACATTGTTATTGACTATGTTGGGCTTCTTTACCACTTTTTTCTCTCAGTTGTTTTATCTTCTTAACCTATTACTATTTGAGTAATATTGGTTGGGAATAGGTGGGCAGGAAATTAAGATGCTTATGGGTCAGTGTGAGGTTCCCCTTCTCTTATACTACATATCTTTGTCTGGGTTTATTTGGACCTGAGAACAGAAGTCTAATTTGGTTCTATATATAGTAAGCTTAGAGGTTAGTGTGAGTAGATGGCCATGTGTTAGCTACAAACTTCTTGACTTACTGCTAGAGTGTAAGCTTTATGAAGGCAGAGATTTTTGCCTATTTTTGTTCTTTGCTATATCACCAGCCCCTGACACATAATAGGAACTAAAAAATATTTGTTGAAGGAATTAATGAATAAATGGAATGATCACACATCCCATCCTATAATAACATACACTGATACAGCTTTTAAGAAAAAACATTTATAGCTGTATCATTTCTTTAGTTATATTCAGTAATACCAATATACCAACTTACATCTATATGTTTCTGTGTTAAAATTTTCCATTTTCAGGGTGGAATTGCTTTTAAGGGTGAAAGAGGTCCCCCTGGGAATCCAGGCCTGCCAGGTCTCCCAGGGAATAGGGGGCCTATGGGTCCTGTGGGTTTTGGCCCTCCAGGCCCTGTAGGTGAAAAAGGCATACAAGGTGTGGCAGGAAATCCAGGCCAGCCAGGAATACCAGGTGAGTTTACTATGATTGTTCTGTTTTTAATTTGGCGCTTAAAAGTAGAAATGTATTATCTTCTGGCCATTCTTGGCTTCTTTTCATGAGAGATATGTTTCCCTGGCCATTTATATTTGGGCTTTTCAGAGCTCCTTAGCAAGGGAGCATAGTGTATGTGTTTTCTCTAAAGGGGGGGAGGTTCCCTCTTTAAATTTCTTCTGATTGTCTTCATTGTTTTTGTTGTTTGTTATTTTTAAGAACATGGTACATAAAGTTTAACAACTATAATGGAAACACACATGTACCTACCACACATGTCAAAAAACGGAAGATTGCCATCATCCTAGAAACCCCCATCTTCCTCTCTCTGTCCTTTTCTGATCATGATCCCCTTCCATTTCTCCAGAGGTAATCACTGTCCTGACTTTTGCATAATTTCCTTCCATTTGCCCCCTAGTTTTATCACCTAAATATGGATCCCTAAACAAAGTACTTTAATTATGCTTCTTTTTGAACTTCATAATAATGGAATCATAGGGTAAGTATTCTTTATGTTAACTTTGTGTATAGCTATATTACATTCATTTTCATTGCTGTATAGTATCCCATTGTGTGTGTATGTGTGCACGCGTGCATGTGTGTGTGACATTTGATTTATCCATTCTGTTGTTGATGGACAATGGGGTCATTTATAGTTCAGGTGTGTTACGAATAATGCTTTTGTGTACATCATCGTATATATATATCCTGGTGTACATGTGCACATACTTCTCTGAGGAAACATCAGCAAACTACAGCACAGCATTCAAATCTGGCCCGCTACTTACTGTCATAAATGAAACTGGTTTGAACACATCTGCACTTATTCACTATTGTATGTGGTTGCTTTTGCACTCCTACACATAGTCTCAACATTTTGCAGACTTGAGTACTTGCTACTGAGACCTTATGGCCCACAAAGCCTGAAGTATATACTGTCTGGTCCTTTTCAGAAAAACTTTGCCAATCTCTGGGCTAGAGTATATATTTAAGATGCACATTCTCAAAGCATAGAATAAGTGCATCTTCAGCTTTACTAGATAATGTTCAAAGCAATTGTACCAGTTTCATCAGTAGTATTGGAGATTTCTTGTTGTTCTTCATCCTCATAAACATTTTGTACTGTCAGACTTTTTACATCCTTGTCAGTTTGCTGAGTGTGATGTAACTTATGACAGTTTTATTATATTCCCCTGATTACATTAAAGTTTAGCACCTTTTCATATATTTATTGACCGTTTTGATTTCCATTTCTGAAATTCCCATTCAAGTGGTTTTTTTGGACCATTTTTCTATAGGATTGTTTCTTTTTCTTATTGATTTGGGATTTTTAAAATATATATATTCTGTGTATTGTTTGTTATCTATTCTGCAAAATTTTCACTCACTACAGCTTGCCATTTTCATTCTCTATATGGTGTCTTTAATCAACAGAAATTAATTTGAATGTAGTCACATGTATTAATCTTTTCTCTCGTAGTTAGTGCTTTTTTATATCAGGTTTTAGAGATCCACTTTTGTCTTGAGCCTATTTCAAGTCCTTATTTCAATTAATGAGAAGTAGGAGTATCTGGACTTTGCATACATGAAACCTTAAGGTGCCATTAGTTAATAAAAAAAAAAATTTCTTGTTTACTGCAGTTTGAGTTTTGTTAGGCTCTTTTGACCTGCATTAAAAAATACTTTTATAGGTGGCCTCTTCAATCCTGGAAGCTCTTAAAACTGTCATCTACTTTTTCTTTTTGAAAGTTTATCCTTCTGTTTGGTATATTTCTTGGATAAATAATATTGTGTTATTTTTCTTGTGGGTTCTTGTTAGTGTGCATTTTCAAGAGATTATAGATACTTTCTTGTTTTGCTTTTAATTAAAAAGACATCTGTAGTCAAGTGAACACTTCTCATTCACTGTTTATTCCCTCTTGTTCTTAGGTCCTAAAGGTGATCCAGGTCAGACCATAACCCAGCCAGGGAAGCCTGGCCTGCCTGGTAACCCAGGCAGAGATGGTGAAGTAGGTCTTCCAGGTATGTGAGGAATATTTTTTTGGCCATGTCTTTAACACTTACTGACTTCTTTCTCTGGAAGTATCCCTTTCTTTTTTTTTTTTAATTTATTTATTTTAATAAACATATAATGTATTTTTATCCCCAGGGGTACAGGTCTGTGAATTGCCAGGTTTACACATTTCACAGCACTCATCATAGCACATACCCTCCCCAATGTCCATTTCCCCACCACCCTCTCCCGTCCCCCCTCCCCCCAGCAACCCTCAGTCTGTTTCTTGAGATTGAGTCTTTTATGGTTTGTCTCCTTCCCAATCCCATCTTTTCATTTTTTCTTTTCCTACTTCCCCCCAATCCCCCCCCCGCCTTGCATCTCCACTTCCTCATATCAAAGAGATCATATGATAGTTGTCTTTCTCCGATTGACTTATTTCGCTAAGCATGATACCCTCTAGTTCCATCCACGTCGTCGCAAATGGCAAGATTTCATGTCTTTTGATGGCTGCATAGTATTCCATTGTGTATATATACCACATCTTCTTGATCCATTCATCTGTTGATGGACATCTAGGCTCTTTTCATAGTTGGGCCATTGTGGACATTGCTGCTATAAACATTCGGGTGCACGTGCCCCTTCGGAGCACCACGTTTGTATCTTTAGGATATATACCCAGTAGTGCAATTGCTGGGTCGTAGGGTAGCTCTATTTTCAGTTTTTTGAGGAACCTCCACACTGTTTTCCAGAGTGGTTGCACCAGCTTGCATTCCCACCAACAGTGTAGGAGGGTTCCCCTCTCTCCGCATCCTCGCCAGCATCTGTCATTTCTTGACTTGTTAATTTTAGCCATTCTGACTGGTGTGAGGTGGTATCTCATTGTGGTTTTGATTTGTATTTCCCTGATGCCGAGTGATGTGGAGCATTTTTTCATGTGTCTTTGGGCAATCTGGATGTCTTCTTTGCAGAAATGTCTGTTCATGTCCTCTGCCCATTTCTTGACTGGATTATTTGTTCTTTGGGTATTGAGTTTGCTAAGCTCTTTATAGATTTTGGATACTAGCCCTTTATCTGATATGTCGTTTGCAAATATCTTCTCCCATTCTGTCAGTTGTCTTTTGGTTTTGTTAACTGTTTCCTTTGCTGTGCAAAAGCTTTTGATCTTGATGAAATCCCAATAGTTCATTTTTGCCCTTGCTTCTGTTGCCTTTGGCGATGTTCCTAGGAAGAAGTTGCTGTGGTTGAGGTCAAAGAGGTTGCTGCCTGCATTCTCCTTAAGGATTTTGAAAGATTCCTTTCTCACATTGAGGTCCTTCATCCATTTTGAGTCTATTTTCGTGTGTGGTGTAAGGAAATAGTCCAATTTTGGAAGTATCCCTTTCAAAAAAAAAACAAAAACAACCTGCTGTATCTCCATAGGTGATCCTGGACTTCCCGGCCAGCCAGGCTTGCCGGGAATACCCGGTAGTAAAGGAGAACCAGGTATCCCTGGAATTGGGCTTCCCGGACCACCTGGTCCCAAAGGTATGTAGGACTGAGGAGCAGGCAGGCTAGTTTAACTAGTTAGTATGACATTATTCTTTGATATAGTTCCCTCAACAAATAAAATATGTTAACTATGCCTTTTTTCTAGGTACTGTAAATAATATAAGTGAAAAGTCACAACATGTATACACTATAAATTTACTGTCTTTATCTGAAGCAGTCCAGACAAGAAAATATCTAAATTATAGTTATGCAAAAATGATGTATAAGCTTTTAAAATTACGGAATTATTGTCTTTCGTGTTCACCATGTATTTTCAGGGCTTAGAAAAGTTCCTGGCACAGAGTAAGCACTCAAGAGATACTTGTTGAATGAATGGATTGTATTAAGCAGAAAACATATTTATTACACATATGTAGCCAAGTAATGTTTTATCCTAAATCATATTCTCTTGATTTATAGGGCTGTTGCTTCAGTTCTGCTTTTTTTCTCACATAATTTATTTTCATGAATGGCAAGCATGCACATTGGTCTGAGAACAGTAGTTAAAATGGCCTTACTCATACTAAATGACTTCAAAAGAGTAAAATTTGACTTTATGTGTATGTTTGTGAATAATATTTACAGTTGTTTTTAGCTCACTTCCAGAATTATATGGTAGACCTTTTATCATACTATATCCAGATATAAGCAGAATAGAAATTTTCTGCATGTTTGTGTGGGAGTCATTCCTAATGTTTAGTTCTATCTCATTAGTAATAACTCTCATTTTCCTTTAGAAGAGTATATCTTCCACACACATTAACTCTATATGAAAATGACAGGACCATACATGATTGAGAGGGAATATCAGGTATTTGTAAGAGTTGATCCTGATTAGTCAGCTAGAATATCAGTGTACTTTTCACATCTCACTGTAGTCACTAAGCATGGTTGGACAGGGTAAAAATGTGGGTTTGGGAGTTTGGGTATCTTTCTTAATGTGTCTTCTCTTTGAGATTAAAAATGAGTAATCATTTCACAGGTTTCCCTGGAATTCCAGGACCTCCAGGAGTACCCGGGACACCTGGAAGAATTGGTCTAGAAGGTCCTCCTGGGCCACCGGGCTTTCCAGGACCTAAGGTCTGAGATATTTTACTTTATTCTTTTCCCTTTTCCTATTTCTCCTATTCCCTTAGCTCTCTGCTTTGATGAAGACATTATTATCTCAAGTCTTCACTCTATAAATAAAGTTAGTTGATTATATTTGCACTTAAAAATATTTAACCTGGGGCGCCTGGGTGGCTCAGTTGGTTAAGCGTCCAACTCTTGATCTCAGCTCAGGTCTTGATCTCAGATCATGAGTTCGAGCCCCATGTATAACCCCAAACAGTCTTTCATTGTCGAGAAGTCATATTTGAAGCAAACAAAGTTTCTGGAACTGTTTTAGGGTCAAAGTTTATCTGATGAGATGAGATTAGATGAGAAAATACAATCATCAGCTCCCCCGTACTTCTCTGTAGTATCACCATACTATTTAACCTCTGTCTGTGCCTGTGTGATGATTGGTAGATAGCATATCAAGAACTTCCCATACTGTTTTCCAGTCCCAATTGCATCCTACGTATATAATGCAAGGCACTGTTATTAGCTTAGTAATAACAGTAATATAATAATAATAATAATAATAATAGTAAATACTATGAGTTACTTTCCATTCTTTTTATTATATCTTAGCTAATCTTAAATTTTCCTTAATAACCTTCAGCAAACTCTTGTGTATAATTATCCTGTTTCTGTATTTTCTCTGTATTTAATTAATTTAAACGTTTTTGTGTTTTCATCATTGCTATTTCTTCCATGGGAAGAACAATTGACCATGACCCCAGCTCTCATGAGAAACCACTTCTGTATTGTCTAATTGTTCTTATTTTATTATGAACCTTTCAAATGAACACAAAAGTAAAAAGAATAATATAATGAAGTTTTCATATATCCATTACTCAGATTCCAAATGATCAAGATTTCATCATATTTGCTTCATCTATTCCTTTTTTCTTTGCCAAAGTATCTTAACTCAGGTCTCAAAATCATATTATTTCACCTATAAATACTTCAGTGTTAATCTCTAAGTAAATGGACATTTCATACAAGAAAAAAATTGTCATTATCACATTTAATCAAATTTAAAATAATTATCTAATACTCAGTCTGTAATCATATTTCGTCACTTGGGTCTTTAATCTCATACTCTCTCAGTTATCTCTTTCTTGTGCTGAAATCAAATCCTTTAATTTGTTTCTTATCCTTCCAGATGTTCTCTCCAGTATGCCAATTATTTTTCATTTAGTTATCCTATTCCTTCCCCCACAGGGGAAAAAAGGTTTTACCTTGTAATTTCTGCTTTAAATTCTCCACGATAAACAATAAACACCAAGAAAATCATGGGAGGTTTTGTTGTGTTTTCTCATGTGTATGCTTAAGGGAGAACCAGGACTCGGGCTGCCTGGGCCACCTGGACCCCCAGGACTCCCAGGTTTCAAAGGAACACTTGGTCCCAAAGGGGATCGTGGTTTCCCAGGACCTCCAGGTCTTCCAGGACGCGCTGGCTTGGATGGGCTCCCTGGACCAAAAGGTATAGAAATTATTGATACTTCTCAATTTGCTTTTATAAAAATTGAATATAACTTTTATAAAAATTGAAACTGTTGAGAAAGTTTATGGGTGATAGGTCCAATTAACTGAAAGCCTATGCTCCCACTCTGTCACTTTTTTTTTAATCTTCCATTGTTTTTTTTTACATTTTATTTCATTGAATAGATGATTCAATCATATATATATATATATATATATATATATGTATGCATATATCACTGAGAAGTCTTCCTTTTACCCCCTTCCATCTTCTGTTTTCCCCATCGCATATGTAGCCAATTTTTGAGTTATTTATCCTTCTAGTATTCCTTCATACAAATATAAGCCAGTAAGAATATATATTTGTATTTCCTAACTTTCTGAAAAGATATAATACTGCCTTTTGACTCTTTGCACATTAATTATTTTAGTTAATTTTGTATCCTAGAGATCACCTTATGTCAGTACATCGAAATCTTGATTTTTAAAAAATAGCTACCTAGTATTAAATTGCTTGGGTTTACCATAGCTTATTCTACTAGTTGCTAGTTGCTATGTTGGGTTTTTGACAATCTTTTCTTATTAGAAATGATGTCACACTGAATTGTCTTGCATGCATGTTATTTCATATGTGTACAGGTATAATAGTAGAATAATGAAAATAGATTTTTTCTGAATTAAAGGCTAAATGCATCTCTAGATATTGTCAGATTCCTCTGTTTGCACCATACACTCCTACCAGCAATGAATCAGTGTACTTGTTTCTCTACAGCCTTGCTGAGTGTGTATGTTGACGAACTCTTTAATTTTTGCCAATCTGATAGAAGTAGGTATCAGTGTAGTTTTTTAAACATTTTATTGTGAAAATTTTCAAATGCACAGAAAATTAAAAACTGTGCAGTGAACACTTCTATATCTACCATCAAGATTCCACAATTAACATTTTACCTCTGCCAACATTTTTTTTTACATTTCATATAAACAGCGAAGTAGAAAGAATTTTCAGTGACTACTGTATACCCATTATTGATATTCTATTATCAACATTTTACTATACATGATTTGTCACATATGAGTTTATACCTTTCTGTAAAAAACTGACTTATTTTTGATGCATTTCACAGTAAATTGTAACAGCAGTACACTTCTCCGTAAATACATTAGTTTGCATATTATAACTATAATTCTCTGCTTTTTTTTCCCTTTTATATATCATATCTTTTACATATCTTACAGAGATATTTGCTTGATTTTGACAAATGCATGCACTGCTGTAACTAAACCCCTATCGAGATATAATCCCAGAAATTTCCCTTTTGCCCCTTTTCTCAGTCCCTATAGCGACATCCACAGTGGCAACTGTACAGTTACAATCTTGTAAATTCATTCTACCTGTTCTAAAACTCCATATGGAATCACACAGTGGGTACATTCTTTGTAAGACTTCTTTCATCCAGGATATTGTTTTTGAGGTCCATTAATGTTGTGTTTATTAAGAGTTTTTATTTTTTTATTATCATTTCATTGTATAGATATAGCAAAGTTTGTTTATCCATTCTCTGTTGATGGACACCTGGACTATGTTGAGTTTTTGGCTATTATGAGTGAAGCTGTTAAGAACATTCTTTTACAAATCTTTTTGTGGACATGTGCTTTCATTTTGCTTGGTGAAATACTTAAGAGTAGAATCATTGGGTCATAAAGTAGGTATATGTTAGTTATATGAGAAGCTACTAGACCTTTTTCCAAAATGGTTGTACCATTTTAAACTCACACCAATATGGTATGAAAGTTTCAGTTGTTCCACATTCCCTCCAACACTTGGTGTTAATCAGTCTTTTCATTTTTGAGTTTTGGTAGGTGTGTTGTTAACATGTTTTGGTCTTAGTTTTAATTTCCCTGATGACTAATGATGTTGAGCTCTTTTACATATACTGGCGGATTATTTACACATTTGAATATTTTTCCCATTTTAAAATACGGGTTTGTTTATGTTTTAATTGTTAAGTTGGAAGTGATCTTTATATATTCTGCATACTGGTATTTTGTGAAATACATGTTTATGAGTATTTTATCCCTATCTTGTTTGCCTTTTCATTTTTTATCAGTGTATTTTAATGAATAAAAGTTTTAGTTATTAATGTTTCATTTATCTGTTCTTTATATAATTATTATTTTCTATGTTATGTATAAAAAACCTTTCCCAAAGTTCTAAAGATATTCTGTTTTATTTCATAAATTTTATAATTTTAGCATTTATGTTTAAAGCTATCATCCATCGCAAATAATTTTATTAAACGTTATTTTTTCAAAATATTTTTTTATTTTTTTTTCAAAATAATTCCCTCCCCACTGAATTACTTTGGCATCTGTATCAAAGATCAGATGGCTATATATGTATAGGTGTGTTTTGTGCTGTCAATTCTACTTCTCTATTTTACTGTCCTTAAGGCAGTACCAACTGTTTCTATTACTGCAGCTTTATGATAAGACTTGATGTCAGGTAATGTAAGTCCTCCAAGTTTGTTCTTTTTTAAAAAAAATTCTTTGAATATCCTATATCCTTTGCCTTTATTCTCAGGGTAGTTTAGATTTCTATTTCCATTATTATGAATAAAATTGAACTTTTTCTATGCTTAAGGGACATATTTTTCCTGTGAACTGCTCATGTCCTTTGCTCATTTCTCCATTGGTTTCTTCTACCTCCTTAATTCTGATTCCTCTAATTATAAATAGGAATAGAATTAGCTTAGCTGGTTTGGCAATTGTTTTTTCCTTACTTCTTTGTAAGGAATAGGACTCTCCCGGTCAATATTTTGACCCCCAGAGAGGAATCTGAACAGCTCTGTACTACTAAAGCATGTAGGATTGATTCCCATTAAAGCAATATGACATCACAGCCCAATTTAGCCAGCCTAGAGTCTGCCAGTAAAGGCCCCAAACTAGCCCAATACAAATTCTTCTTAGATAAGCTCTTTTAAAAATACTTATCTGTCTTCAAATAAACAGTTCTGGCCCACTGTAAACTGTAACACTCAAAAGTTACACATTGTGTTTCCCACCAATTATCTACCCCAGCTTAGACATGTGACCCCCAAAATTGCATATAGAGACATTCCAAATGATAAGCTATGTGGCAAACAGTCTCCATATGGAAATTGTTCACTCATGATACTTTATTAAAATGGCCTTGAGGGGCGCCTGGGTGGCTCAGTGGGTTAAGCCTCTGCCTCCGGCTCAGGTCATGATCTCAGGGTCCTGGGATCAAGCCCCGCATTGGGCTCTCTGCTCAGCAGAGAGCCTGCTTCCCCCTCTCTCTCTGCCTGCTTCTCTGCCTACTTGTGACCTCTCTCTCTGTCAAATAAATAAATAAAATCTTTTAAATAAAATAAAATAAAATATCCTTGAGATGGGTTAGGAAGAAATGGGTTGAAGCCTATTTTATTTTGTAAAATATTTTATTTATTTATTTGCCAGAGAGAGAGGGTGAGAGAGAGACAGAGAGAGTACAATACAAGCAGGGGGAGCCACAGGCAGAAGGAGAAGCAGGCTCCCTGCTGAACAAGGAGTCCGATGAGGGACTTGATCCCAGGACCCTGGGGATCACAACCTGAGCCAAAGGCAGGCACCTAACCAACTGAGCTACCAGGTGTGCCTGAAGCCTATTTTAAATATCAGTGTCTTAATAGGCATTTATTTTCCTAATCTTTGAAAGGAAGTATAGGATCCCCATATCCTAGTAAGAATCATTCTCAAATATTAAAGCCCCAGTACAGTTCCTAAGAAGAAAAAGAACTTGGGATATCCTGGCATGTTATTCCTTCATTCCTCAAACATTATGTTCTTATTCTGTACCAGGTACTCTTTGAGTCACTAGGAACACAGAGGCATAGAGTCTGTTCTCTATGATAGTGGTTATTTCACCTGGAACTCTTATGAAAATGTATCACTAACGTTTTTGGGTCACTACACCACAGTCAGAACTCAGTAAACAGCTCACAATAAAAGTTCACCTACCAGACACACTTATACCAGTGGCTGGACATTAGAACCTAGTAATCTTTCCTAATAGGAGAGATTGATAGAGCACTTTCAAAGCAAAATAGTGACCAATAATAAGTTAATTAGGCCAATACCCATCAGGAAAGAATGATATAAGGATGAAGATGTGCTTAAGACTCAATGTTAGAATCACATTAAACAAAAAAGGAAAAAAGAAGGTGACCAGAAACATTCAGTTTGCCTCATACTTTTGTTCATGGCCTCATCTAAGGTACCTTGGGAGGTTTCATATAGGAGGTGACACTTGAGCTGTATCTTTGTAAAAGGATGTTCCAGGAATCAGGAATAACATGCAAAAGTATTGTGACACATAGAATGGAACAGAAATGGAAATATTGAAAGAAATAAAATATATAATTTGCAAAAAATCTATATCTAGAAATTAATAAAATGGTGCCTAATGTATTTGTGGAAAAAATTAAAATTTGATTATTAACAACTTGAAAAAAGGTAAAATTATTTGGTTGATGAATCATATGTGTACATGGGAAGGCTGAATGATGTCAGCTCTTTCCAAACTTGCCTAAATATAATGCATTTTCAATGAGAATTCAAGTAGTTTTTTGGAAACACTTGACATAACTGATTCTGAAACTTAACATTTACCAAACATACACTAAAATACATTTCAGTATCTGTAATTACAGCATTGTGGTGCATGGTATTTTTAAAAAAGGAATTAAAATCATAAATATGAAAAGTAAAATTTTAGGGTGCCTGGGTGGCTCAGTCGGTTAAGCAGCTGCCTTCGGCTCAGGTCATGATCTCAGGGTCCTGGGATCCAGCCCCTCGTTGGGCTCCCTTCTCAGTGGAGAGCCTGCTTCTCCCTCTCCCTCTGTTGCTCACCCCTGCTTGTGTTTTCTCTCTCTCTGTCAAATAAATAAATGAAATCTTTTTTTTTAAATGTCAAAATTTAAAAAAAATATATTACAAGAAAATGTGGAAGACAGAGAAAGAGATTTTTGTAGCACCTTAAGATTATACAATTTTGGCAGGCTTCTTTAATAAAGAGAATACAAAAATTACAAATAGAAATTGAGATACTGTAATGCCCAACATCAGGTGGTCTTCAGTTCAGCTAGACTTGTCATGCTCATTCAATGACCATGGGCCATACTTTGCATTGGCTTCATGTAGAAGGATACAAGGATAGAATAAATAAGGATAGGATGTACAGTGTTCTAGCAAGGCAGTGTTAGGAGTTTCTTTTTAACATAACTCCTCGATATTGACATTTATAGAACATTCCACCAAATAAGAGCAGAAAACACATTCTTTTGAAGTACACATGGAACATTCATCATGATAGACCATAATCTAGGCCCTAAAACAAACTTTGGCAATTTAAAAATATTAAAATCCTGCAGTAGATTCTTTTACCATACTGGATTTAACAAGAAATCAGTAATCGAAAACTATCTGGGAAAATCCTGACATATTCAGAAAATAACCAAAATACTTTAAATAACCCAGGAATCAAAAGGGAAATCACCAGGAAAACTAGAAAGTATTTTGAATTTAATAAAAATGAAAATAAAACATACCAAATTTGTAGAATGCACATAAAGAAGTGATTAGAAGAAAATTCATATATGAAAAGCTTTTATTAGAAAAAAAGAACAATCAAAATCAATTATCTAACTTTTCACCTTAAGAAATTAGACAAGGAAAGTAAATTAAAAGACAATCAGAAGATAGAGGAAAATAACAATAAGAGCAGATATCAATGAAATTGAAAACTGAAAAACAATGGAAAAATTTTATGAGACCAAATAAAGTTCTTTGAAAAGATTGGTGAAATGGCTATACCTCTAGCCAGGCCAGCTAAGAAAAGGGAAGAGACCTATGTTACCGTTATTAGTAATGAAAGGGGGGCCATCATTACAAATCCTACAGACGTTAAAAGAATTAACAGGAGAGTCTGCAAACAGCTGTATGCCTGTAAATTTGATAGCTTAGATGAAATGGATGAGTTTCTAAAAAGATAGAAACTACTGAAGATCATGGAAGAAGAAATAGATAATCCAATATTTATTAAAGAAATTTAGTATGTAGGGGCACCTGGGTGGCTCAGTGGGTTAAGCCTCTGCGTTCGGCTCAGGTCATGATCTCAGAGTCCTGGGATCGAGCCCTGCATCGGGCTCTCTGCTCAGCAGGGAGCCTGCTTCCCCCTCTCTCTCTGCCTGCTTCTCTGCCTACTTGTGACCTCTCTCTGTCAAATAAATAAAATCTTAAAAAAAAAAAGAAATTTAGTATGTAGTTAAAATCCTACCAAAAACAAAACAAAACTACAGAGATGGCACCATTGGTAAATTCAAACAAACATTTAAAGAAGCCATAACAAGATTCCCACACAATCTCTCTCCGAAAGCAGAAGTGGATAGATTGTTTCCCAACAATTGTATGAGGCCAGAACAAAAAATAGGCAATGACATTACAACAAAAGAAAGTTATAGACCAATATCTCTCAGGGACATATATAAATAAAGTCTCAAGAAAATATTAGCAAATCAAATCCAATAATATAGGAAAAAAGTTATATGCTACACCAAGCAAGGGTTATCCTCAGACTGTAAGGCTGATTTGAAAATCAGTGTGATTTGCTTTATCAACAGTCTGAAGAAAAAAAAAAAAACAATTAACATCTTAATAGATGCTGACAATTATTTGTCAGAATTCAACATTTATTCTGAAAAAGTGCTCTCACAAAATTAGGAATAAAAGAGAACTTCCCTAGCATGATAAAGAACATTTACAAAAAACTTGATCCATTATATTTAGTGTTGAAAGACTGACTGCTGTTCCCTGAATATATGAAACAGCACAGAGATTTCTTTTTTACCACTGCTTTTCATTATCATACTGTAAGTCCTATAAAACAATGAAATGCTGTAAAGCAAGACGTAGAAATAGTACGATGACAGATGGTATCTGCACTTGTGGTGAACATAGCATAACATATAGAGAAATTGAATCACTGTGTTGTATACCTGAAACTAATATAAGATTGTGTGTCAACTATGTTCAAATAAAAAAAAAAGCTCATCAGAAAATACCTCCCCCCCAAAAAAAGAAATGAAAGGCATACAGATTGGAGAGGAAGAAATAAAACTGTCTGCATAGGTGACTTGATTTTCTACATAGAAAATCGAAAACCTGCAAAAGAACAACTAGAACGAAGAATTGAATTTAGTAGGGTCATAGGATACAAGGCAAAAATACAAGAATAAATTGTATTTCTGTATGTTAGCTGTGAACAACTAGGAATGAAAATTAGACAGAAACAGTATTATTTGAAATAGCATCAAATAACATGAAGTACTTAGGTATAGTTCTAACAAAATATGTGCAGGAAAACTATATGTGGAAAACTATAAAACCCTTATGGCAGGAATCAAACATCCAAACAAATGGGAAGATATTTTGTGATCATAAGTTGGAAGGCTCAGTATTGTTGAGATAACTGTTTTCTCTAGGTTTATTCATAGATTGAACATGTTCCCTAGCAAAACTCTGCAGTATTTTCTTATTCAAAAATTTATTTAGAAAGGGAAAGGACCTAGAATAGCAAAAATAAAGTGAGAAAGTGTACAGAGTTGGAGGATTCCTAGTACTTAATTTCCAAACGTAATGTAAAGCCACAGTGATAAAAATAGTGTGGTATATATGGAGTGATAGATACATATAGATCAATGGAACATAATAGGGAGCCCAAGAATAAACCTATATAATTTGACTTTTGACCAAGTTGCAAAGGCAATTTCAACAGAAGTCTTTTCAACAAATGGTACTAAACCAGTTAGTTGATCAACCATGTGTAAAATAAAACAGAAGACAAGCCCCAAACCATGCTTCACACCTTGTACAGAAATTAACTCAGAATGGATCATAGACCTAAATGTATAACCTAAAATGATAAAACAAACAAGGTTTTGGAACAAAGGCCAGCAAACATGTTCTATAAAGGCCCCAATAATAAATATTTTCGTTTTTATGGGCCACCTATGGTTTCTGTCATATAATCTTTTTTTTTCTCTTCTTAATAACCTTTAATAATATAGAAACCATTCTTGGCTCACAGGCAGTTCAAAAACATGCCTATAGTCCAGATTTAGCCTGTGGGTAGTACTTTAATTATCCCTTGTTTTCGATGAAAGCATAGAAGAATCTTTGTGATAGTAGGTTGGGCAGAGTTGTTATATAAAACCCCAAAGCAAAAATACATTTAAAAATTGATAAATTGGACTTCATTAACATGAAAATTACTTCCATATCATTTATCTGGCAAAAAGGACTTACAGTTGGAATACATAAAGAATTCTCAAAATTTGGGCCACCCAGGTGGCTTAGTTATTTAAGTGTCTGCCTTGGGCTCAGGTCATGATCTCAGGGTCCTGGGATAAAGCCCCGCATCAGGTTCCCTGCTCAGTGGAGAGCCTGCTTCTCCCTCTCTCTTTCCCTCTCCCAATCTCTCACTCTCTCTCTCAAATAAATAAATAAAATCTTCAACAACAACAACAACAAAAAAGAATTCTCAAAAGTCGGTAAGAAGGAAACAACCAGATTTAAATTTGGAAATACGGGGAAAAGATCTGAACAGATACTTTACCAGAGAAGATACCTGAATAGCTAGTAAGAACACATAAGGATTCTCAATATAATCAGTCATCTAGGAAATGTAAGTCAAAACTACGAGATAGCATGTCTTATCCTGTCAGAATAGGTTTCAAAAAAGAAGGAAAACTAGCAATACCAAGTGCTCCCAAAGACGCAGAGTAACTAGAACTCTCATATATTACTCGTTAGTATTCAAATGGTAGAGCCACTTTGAAAAAGAGTTTGGGAAAAAATGTTTGCAAATGGCATATCTGATAAAAGGTTAGTATCCAAAATATATAAAGAACTTACACAACTCAACACCCAAAAAATAAATGATCCAATTAAGAATTGGGCTGAAGACACAAATAGACACATTTTTCCAAAGAAGACATATACATGGCCAACAAGCACATGAAAAAGTCCTCAACATCACTCATCATCAGGGAAGTACAGATCAAAACTACAATGACCTATATCACCTTTATACCTGTTAGAATGGCAAAAATCAATAATGCAGGAAACAACAGGTATTGGTAAGGATGTGGAGAAAGGGAGCAACAGAGGTATTGATGGGAATGCAAACTGGTGTAGCCACTGTGGAAAACAGTATGGAGGTCCCTCAAAAGGTTAATAATAGAACTACCCTATGATCAGGCAATTGCAATAGTAGGTATTTACCCAAAGAATACAAAAATAACTAATTCCAAGAGATACATGCACCCTGATGTTTATAGAAGCATTATCTATAGTAGCCAAATTATGGAAACAGCCCAAGTGTCCATTGACTGATGAACAGATAAAGAAGGGGGGGTATATATACAATGGAGTATTACTTGACAATCAAAAAGAATGAATCTTGCCATTTGCAACGGCATAGATGGAGTTAGAGAGTATTATGCTAAGCAAAATATATCTGTCAGGGAAAGACAACTCCCATATGATTTCACTCATATGTGGAATTTAAGAAACAAAATGAAAGAACATAGTGGGGATTAAAAAGAGAGGCAAATCAAGAAACAAACTCTTAGCTATAGAGAACAAACTGCTGGTTACCGGAGGGCAAGTGGGTGAGGGGATGGGTGAAATAGGGGATTAGGATTAAGGAGTGCTCAACCAAATGTTGTATGGAAGTGTTGAATCACTGTATTCTCACCTGAAACTGATATTACACTGTATGTTAACCAACTGGAATTTAAATAAAGACTTTAAAACAAAAGAAAAACAGTTTGGTAATTTCTTAGAAACATACCCTTACCACATGACCCTAGTTACTTATCCAAGAAAAATATGAAACTTCACACAAAAACCTGTAGATCGATGTTCATAGCAGCTTTGTTCATAATCACCAAGAATTGGAAATAGTCCGTTTGTCCTTCAGCTGGTGAACAGATGAACAAATTATGACATGTTTGTATAATGGAATACTATTCATCAATAAAAAGTAACAAACTACTGATATGTGTTACAGCAACTTGGATGAATCTGAATGTATTATGTTAGGGGAAAGGAGACATACTCAAAAGGCTATATACTGTATAATTGTATTTATATGCCATTCTGGAAAAGGAAGAACTGTAGGATAAAACAGATCAAGCAGTTGACAAGGAATTAGGGTCTGGAAAGGGGTTGACTACAACCAGGTACAGGAAGCCTTTTGGTTTGATTGAACTATATATGTATCTTACATATCTTGATTTTGGTGGTGATTATATGACTATGAATTTGTCAAAACTCATCAAAGTACATTAGAAAAATAATTTTAGTATATGTAAACATTTCTTTAAATAAGAGATAGAAGATAGAGGGACAGTGAAGTTTCTATGTTCAAAAAGGCATTTTACTGATGGTAGGAGAGGCTTTAGCATGTTTATAGGACATGGGCCAAAGTTAGTAAATAGGAAGACGTTAAAGGTTATCTACTTTTTTTTTTTAATATATTTTAAACTGAGAGATACTGTCCAAGATGATTTGCAAGTGTATGAAATGTGTGGTTTGTAATCTTATATACTATTTTGTGAGGTTGATTTAAGTACTGAAGTTGAGTGCTCAGCGTAAGTTATACGTCTATAACTTTCTATAACTTTTAATGCATTTCTTGAATCTGTTCTGGGTACTTACGCATAACTTCTCTTGCTCAGTGATTAGATAGTTTTTCAAGATCCCTGCTTAATTTTATGTGCCTTTTCACATGAGTATTGTGGTTCCTAATGACTAGTGACTCAGCTATTTTTTTTAATATCTAAACCATATTTATTTCTTAAAGGTGATGTTGGGCCAAATGGACAACCTGGGCCAGTGGGACCTCCTGGGCTTCCAGGAATAGGTGTTGAGGGACCACCAGGGCCACCAGGGATTCCTGGACCAGTAGGCCAACCTGGTAAGATTGGAGTAAATAAATGTGCATTTTTGTAGCATTCATTATATAGAAGTTGGCTAGTTCATTAGTACACTACAACCTATGTAAGTTTTCCAGAGAACAGATTTGAGAGGTAACATGTCTCCTTGTATAATTTTGAAAACTGAAAAAATACAGATCATGGTATAAGAGCTAATTTAATAAAAAAAAGAACTGACTTAATCTCAGATACTTTCTCTCCCTGTTCATTTAAAATTGATCTGTTAACAAATAATGCAATTTCACAATTGCAGTATGTTGCCTCAGCATACAATCATTGAGCTAGTCACAGTCTTGGAATCACAAAGCTAAGAACTTCCAGTGCTGATTATTTCAGACCTGAGTAGCTGTACAGAATTAATAGACATCATTCTGAAACCTCTTAACATTTCTTGGCACTTGAGAACTAGACTTAAAAACATTATGTCAAAAGTATATTTTAGGCATTCTCATTTCTTTTTTTTTTTTGCTAAAACAAGTTGAATTTTCTTCTCTTTCACCCTTAAGTCAGCAGTCACTTTGCAATTTATAAACACTCTAAACTTTTTTATACAAATGCAAAACAAAAACAAGCAAACAAACAAGCAAAAGATACGCGAAACAAGTTTAGTCAGCTTGTGACCTAATAGAGAATCATATGATTCTTCTACATTTGTCTGGGAACTTCATTGAGTTTTGTGGATTCTGAGCCATCTGGTGATGCTCACTAAGGGCCACTCTTGGGCCAGTGTGTTATTGCAAAGCAATGTAATAATTCATAAAGTTAAAACAAATATGGAAAACTTAATTATTCCTTAATTTACCTGAATATGTCAGATGACTTAAACACACAGTTCAGATGTACATACATTGATTTTAAAACAGTAGAAATATATTTTCTGACCTTAAATAGCAATAAATATTTTGTTAGTTATTATGCTAAAAATCTGGAAACACCAGTTAATAATATAAAAAGCCTGGAAAGTAAACGTTATTTTTGCTTATGTTGTTCTTTAAAATTTTGTGTTATGGCCCATTGTTCTTTTTTTTCTTTAAGGCCCCTAATATGTCACTACTGATTTAAAAATGAGAAAACTTATGTGTTGCTTTGAACTAGGTTGTTAAAAAGTAGCTGCATCAACACTCATGAAAAAACCATTCTGTTCAACTGGCATAGCAAAGGGATCTTGAGAAAAAACAATTTTTAGGTTTGGTCATTATAGTCCTGGCCTGCTGTTCCACAAAAATGGCTAAAATGAATTTATCATTCCTGTTATGTTTTGTCATTTCTTTTATTTCCCAAAATTGCATGAGGTTTTGGAAGCATTTTGAATTCTTAAATCACAGCTAAGAAGGAATGAAAAGAAACTACTGTTAACACCAATCTGAGCAAAATAAGGATACATTTATTTGTACTTTATGATTTTTCAAATTTAGCTAATATTCTAAATATTTCATTCATCTAACATTCTCTGTCTTTTTAACTGATGGATATATAGGTATATAAATTTATAAAGTCTAGATAGGATGGACAGGGGAAAAGTAATGGTGTTGAATTTAATCTTATTTCTTTCTTCTGTAAATATATATTTTGCCATAAAATTCACTATCTTAACTAATATGGCATGGAATTGGCATGAAAATGTATTGAATGCATGCTTATTAATATAGATAGATATGTTATCAAATCACAATTTTTTTACTACAGGATAGATCACATTTTATATTTAATACTAGCCATGTATACTCACTTTGTATATAAATTTATTTATATCACCAAAGCAGAATATTATCCTAGCCTATTTCAAAAACATTGTAATTTCTGTTCATACATCTCAATGAAAGGGTGATCAGCAAGACTGTTACTAATACCTTGATATACCTGACTTGCACTGCATGGCTAAAATTCTAACTACCAATTTTTTTTAATACGTTTGTTCAATATACTTGTTGTGTTTCATTTTGCAATAGAAAACTTAATGCAAAGTATTCTATATTGTCATCTCTCCAGTATAAAATGTTTGCATTATGCTTTTCCAGCTTTTTTTGCTCCAGTTTTCTGCTGTAATTTAATCAAGCTTTACTATTTGTCATTCTCTTTTCCAAGGCAGGATACACAGTTTAATGCATGTTTATAAATTAAGGAACTGTTGAATATCAAGTCCTCATTTGACAGCAGGGAAATAAAAGAAAAAATGCCAAAGGATAAGAAGCAAAATGCTTTCATTCCATGCTCTACTAATCCAGGCAGAAATGGAAATTGTTGATTCTTGCTATTTGATCTGGCTATTAGCTAGAAGATTGCTGCTTTAGTGAGTCTAAGAGGTCAGTTAAATATACTCAATTCCATGTCCACAGATCATACCTTAACCTGAGCCAAATGTATTGTAATGCTTGCCCAGTCTCAGGAAAAAGTGCAGTCAGTTCAACCTCATCCCCACTAATGTGAAACAAAGAAATAAGGGATTAGTCATGTCATTTCATAGAGGAAGTTTCCTAACCCATTTCATCTATGAAGTTTTCTAACTTTTTTTTAGCTATCAAGTCCTGGGGCGGGGGGCGGGGGGCGGGGGGCGGGGGTGTGGGGGTGGAGAAGTGCGCGCGCGCGCGCGCAATCAAGCAAAGTTCTCACAGATGTGTTTTTGGAATTTTCCCCTTTTTTTCACGAACTGGTCCCATTTGGCTGCCAATAAATGTAGAGCATCTATACACCCCTAATGTACTTACTATCTCTATATATAGCCATATAATTCCTGTTATTATATAAGGAGATTAAGCAGAGATTTTGAATTTATGTTGACTTCATTCTTGATCTTAACAGGATGCCTATTTCTGACAGTATTCATGGAAAAGATCTATGCTGTGAGAAGTACAGCATAATAGCTGTTACTACTACAAATAACAATGAAAAAAATCTTTGCTAGTAATGCAGTTTGTTTAATCATACGCATCTGCTAATAATTATTGAGTTTTCTGTACCAAAGCTGTTATAGTATAAAATCAAATTTAGCTTTAAATTCTAACTTATCTTTAGGAGCTTAAGTTCCAAAAGGATTATTCAAAGCAATATAAGGATCAGGGACAAGAGTGTAAAGCTGATCTTTATCAAAAAGCATTACTTTTTGTGAATGTCAATATTTTATTGTATCCCTATATATATATATATATATATATATATAGGGATACAATTTATAGAATATTGCTATATGAACATCTGAATGAATGCCTAAAATAAGTTCTTTACTCGTTATTACTAATACATGGTAGTTGTGAATCAGTATCTAATAACTTCTATTTGTAGACTTTTTTATTCTCATCTTTACATGCTTAGTTTTTTTCTTAACCTAATCAATCTTTTTGCAACTTGCTTCTGCTTGGGTGGTTCATCTTGCTGCTGAACTGTAACTCCTGCCTCTTGAACTTCAGGTCTACCAGGTACTGTAGTTCTTTCTCAAAAGCTGCATCTTAAAGTGAAGCTTTTTAAACATGAAAAACAAACAAGATTTGTCCAGGTTTAAGTCTTTGGTTTTTTTCCATTACTTTGTGGAGCATATTTCAAAGGACAAATGAGTTATCTTGAAAACTCAGCTCTCAAAAAGTAGTTGGGCTGTAACAGTAGGCAGTGATTCAGATAGAGTTGTAATAATGTTCATTATTAGGTATCTCATCATATGTCACAAATATAATAATGTAAAATATCTCTCCCCTTTCTGTAGTATTTTCATTGAAATGACAGAATTGAAACCATTATGACATGCAAACTAAATGGAATTCACTAATCTTCAAAGTCAATTTTATTGGTTTAAGGACATGCTGGTATATGACATCAAACAGATCTTAAAATCCCAGCATCTTGCTCTACTATAAAAATAATCACCTCTGAATCTTCAACAATAAAATTAGGTCTTATTGTTGAAGGGATACTTTGGAATGGTCACCTGGCTCAGCCTCCAGCTTCCAGTCAGTTGTGTCCCCATTTAACAGCTATAGGTCAACAATATTAAGAGACTCACTAAGTCACATACCTGATAGGAATTGGAGTGGAACCTTGTCTTACGTTGGTAGAGTAATTCTTTTCCCTGAATATATAATCAATTTTAATCATCTTGTCTCTTGGAGTAGTTCAGTCTCTTGGAGTAGTTCAGTCTTGCAAAACTTACTAAGGTTAAATATTTTTGCAGTGTCATATTTTTTTCTGTGAAATCCTGGTTGAAATACTGAGAAACAAAATTTAACAACAAAAACTGATAGTGTAATGTATTATCAAGATAACATGTAAAATGCAACAAAAATAAAGTTGAAAATGTCCATGTAATGGGCTTATTCAGTAATGGATCATTTTTATGGATTATAGAAATATATCCCAATAATCCATAGTATCTTAGAGTGTGCAAATCCAAATGTAGTCAACAGACCAATGTCCAATCACAAAATGCTTGTTACCAGTCTGCACTGGAATTAGAAGAAATTGAGAGTAAGCGTTTAGAAACTTATATGGTAATTTGACAGTGTAATTGTATTTGTTGAATATAATAACCAAAAGGTAGTCATGTATGACTTTGGCTTTTTATTTTAGTATTTTTTAGTAATTTTTATTGTGTTTTATGAAAATATTTGTCCATGGTGGACCAGGAATTAAGAAAATGTTGGTTTTTCACTGGAAATAATTTGAGAAGCACTTTCATAGAGAAATATGCTTGAAAATCCTAAAGTTTGATTGTTAGGTCATTTTATATGCATGATACCAAAAGTATCTCTGAATCACTGTTAGGTTTGTTATACACAGGAGTCTATCACTTGTTTGCTAAAAAAGTAATCAGATACAGCTCTTAAAACTGCTTCAAAACTTGTTAATATTGGTGTTATATTAACTAGGCCTGCATGGAATACCAGGAGAGAAGGGAGACCCAGGGCCTCCTGGGTTTGATGTTCCAGGACCCCCTGGAGAGAGAGGCAGTCCAGGGATTCCTGGAGCACCTGGTCCTATGGGACCCCCAGGAACACCAGGGCTTCCAGGAAAAGCAGGTGCCTCTGGATTTCCAGGTACTTAATTTAAAGTTTTCTTTGGTTTTGGATTCAGGAAGTTAAAACATATGTAATATGATTCTGATATATTATTCTCTTGTACTTTTCTGGATTGACACTGTCCCTTAAAGAAAAGTGTTAAAGGTCTTTGCAGGAAACTCAGTTTGCTATTTTCATTACATTTTTTTTGGCTGAGATTTCTGGTCACATATTGCTGTATAAAAAATGATCCCACAATTTAATGATTTAATTCAACCTTTTTATTTTGTTCAAGATTTTGTGGGTCAGGAGTTAAGTCGTGATTTGGTAGGGTCATTTATCTCTGATCTACATGGCACCAACTGGAGTGGTTGGGATGAAGGATCTACTTTCAGGATGGCACTTCTCTGACAACTGCATGTTCCTTGGCCTCTTCAAATGGTCTCTCATTATCCATAATGCTCCTTCACATGGCTTGGGATCCTTACATTCTGGTAAATTCAGGGTAGTTGCTCTCCTTCTAGAGGCAGCTGGCTTCCAAAAGAGAGAGTCCCCAAAACCAAAAGCAAGTGTTCTAAGAGTCCCAGGTGAAGGCTGCCAGGCTTCTTATGATCTAGCCTTGGGAGTCATACAGTGTCACTTAGTCAAGGGCAAGGCACAGAGTCAGCCCAAATTCAAGGACAGAAGGCTACACAAGGTTGTGTATACTGGGAAGTGTGGTGCATTGTGAGGCAATCTTTGGAGATTAGCTACCACAGTGAGTCTTTTTATTTTTATTTTTTGAGAGAGAGAGTGTGAGCCCAGGATTGGGGAGGGGCAGAAGAGGAAGGAACGAGAGAGAATCTTAAGCAAGCTCCACGCCCAGTGCAGAGCCCACTGCAGGCTCAATCTCAGGATTCTGAGATGACCTAAGCTGAAATCAACAGTCGGGTGCTTAACTGACTGAGCCACCCAGGTGCCCCAGAGTCTTTTTATTCATTCATATCAGCAGTAGTAGTTGCTAAAGTTACAGCAGTTGAAAACGGGTAAAACTTAATGCCTTCCTTCCAACACTCAGTGGTCTTCCAGTTGACATATTAAAAGTTATCTTTTATTTTTCCAAGTCAAGGAAAGGTAAAAGTTAATTATTTGATATTCTTCAAAGGTACCAAAGGTGAAATGGGTATGATGGGACCTCCAGGCCCACCAGGACCTTTAGGAATTCCTGGCAGGAGTGGTGTTCCTGGTCTCAAAGGTAATATTCAGAATTGGCTGGTAGATGCATGTGAGAGAGAAAATTAAACGTTGTTTTGCGTCAATATAGAATATTTTTGAGTGCTTTAAAATGAGCAATGCTAACTTATTTTGTTTCTTTGTGACATGGTATTTTCTAAAAGCTTTTATTTAAATTCTAGTTAGTTAACATAGAGTGTAATATTGGTTTCAGGAGTAGAATTCAGTGATTCATCACTTATGTGACATGGCATTTAAGTACATTGTATTTTCGATTTGGTGGCATCACAGTTTGGATACCATGAAACATTGCAAATGCTTAGTTCAAAATAATAAAATATAGGGATTGAATTTTGATTTTTTTTACAGTTTCTATTATTGTCAAAGAACCTCAGAGAATAGAGGGAGTGTTATTTGAGTGGAAAAATGTGATGTGAGTTCAAGTTACTCAGACAATAACCATAGTGCATAAGTGTTTTGGATGGTCAGTGGCTTACTAAATTATAGAATATATGAATAATCTTTATAGGCATTAATCCTGGAAGGACGAATCTAATCTGTTTTGTCCTCCCCACACATGTTGGTTTTAGGTGATGATGGTTTGCGGGGTCAGCCAGGACCTCCTGGCCCTGTGGGAGATAAAGGTGGTAAAGGAGAGCCTGGCCTTCCAGGCCCTCCTGGACCAGTGGATCCAGATCTACTGGGCTCAAAAGGAGAGAAGGGGGACCCTGGCTTACCAGGTGAGTAATACATTTATTTGTGAATGTATTTACTGGTATATCTCAAATTTCATTTTAAATAGCACGAAAAGTGATTTGTAGTGTAGGAGTCACCAACAAAAGGCACATCAGATTTTTGGTAATGAAAATTTTCACCTGATTTGTATTGTTTCAGTGGTCAACTTTTATTTAAGTGTTTTCTTTGCAGTTTAATTTGTCACAAACTATGAACTCTTAAAATAGACTTAAGGCAGTCACCTTCAGGCTTTCCAGAAAGCAATATAAGATGTCATTGAGAGAAAAGCATATATAGCCAAAATCACTTGAAAAATTGATTTCAGTGTTTGGGAAATTTGCTGGTCCCTTAATTTTTTTTCCCTTGAGACCGGATGGGGATGAATAGTACATTGTTGCCCTGCAGTGTTTTGATATACGTATCATACTTGGCTTTTAAATCCAGTTTATTGTTATTTTGCCTTGGCAGAATAAACAAGTATTGGACTAAGAACAGCTAGCCCAGCTCAGCCATGGGGGAGGTTGCTGAAAGTAGGTTTAGGGAGCAACTGTGTTACTATAGTTATTTTATTAGAAACAAATAAGATATGGAGTATTACACTGACTTCTTAAATTAAAAAAAATTCTTTTTTCTTTTTATAAAAGTATAACATAACAAGGCATCAAAAATGTAGGTAAGCACAAATTAATAAATGAAGTGCTTACAATCCAGTCTATATAGAATAGCCTTTCAGACAACATAGAACTTTAAAATTAGCCATGTTTATTTGCAGCTTACAGTAAAGTTTGTGGCTCTTTTTGTCAGCTCATGTGTGCATGTGAGTATTTGTGGGTGTATGTGTGTACACAGATACTATGTTTACCTATGAGCAGGATTTGGTGGGATTTTTCCTCAAAAAAGAGTTTAAGACATTACTGTGGTTTTGTATGTCATCACAAAAGAGGTAGGGCCACCTAATTTTTTATTATTGTTAAAATGAGATATCTTTCTTGAATTATTCCTTACAGGTGTTCTTTCAATTATGTCTTCTGTAAAATAGAGGCAGTAATCTATATTATAATAAGATTATTAAAGATAGTTGCAGAATCTAAAAGATAGCCTAAAGATAATCTGCCCCAGTTCCTTCATTTTACAGTGTAAAAAACTGAGGCCCAAAGAGGAAAATGACTTAGTTACTGAGTGATTTGAGTTTCTTAATCGTAGCTAAATAAAAAGTGGAGGAGTTTAATGTGTCCAGTGCTATTGGCTCCTATTCTGTCAGAATATCATGGGTTCCTGTATTTCATTCATAGTTCAGAATTTGGGTTGCTTGCTTTCCCAAATTATTTTTAATGGATTAATGATATCAACCTAACTTGTATTCCTTATATTCATCATTGGAAGGTATTCCTGGAGTTCCAGGGCCAAAAGGTTACCAGGGTTTGCCTGGAGACCCAGGGCAACCTGGACTGAGTGGACAACCTGGATTGCCAGGACCATCAGGTAAAGGTGACAGACCACCTGTAGCAATTGAATGGCTGATCCTAAATCCTAGGAAAGTAATTATGTATTTATCATGTGTGATGATGTTTTGGATTGGATCATGACAATATGCTTGAGTAGCTGCTGAGATGTGGAGCTCTTTTTTAGCAAAAATGTGGCCATTTGGCCCACGTGTCAACTGACAAGGTTTGTAGGATATTTTGCTTTGCTCAGTTTCTTCTTTTTGTGGGCAGTGAGGATGTATACAGAATGAGAAGTACATCCAAATAAGGTGGTGTGTTTTATTTACATACACAGCAGCATGTATCAGTGAGGCAGTTATCTGGCAGGTGCTGAAAAATTTACCTTTTTTTTGTTACTGCCTTCAGACAAGTCAGTCATTAAACCATGTAAAGATGGCTGCTGATTATATTTTTTAAAGTTTGTAGGGACAGAAATTTCACAACATACCTTGGTAGTCTTTTTCAGCATTAATCACCCTTAGAGTCAACATGGATTTTTTTTCTTATTTCTAGTGAAACTCTTGCTGCTTCTTGAGCCATTTTCTTTTAGTTAGGCCCCAAAGGAATAAAGAGCAGCTGGTCTCCATCCTCATAGGAGTCCTTCGGATCAGTTATTCTGCTCTAGACTCTGTACCACATCGCCTTGATATATAAGTTCCTTTCTATCCTTCACATCTTCTGCATTCTCTTCCCCAAGTTGGAAGTAGTATGAAAGAAAAAAATAAAAGAAAAAATGTTTAAGGCAACATTGTGGTCCTTAGAAAATCCCTATGTGACACCACAGCTCAGGCACCTGAGCTCAAGGAAGAATGTATGAACACAGCAGCCATGAGTTGGGAGTTAGTACCTCTCCGTCAAGCTTTATCTATCCCTGGCCTAATGTACTGGAGAATATCATAACAGGATACCACTTTCCATTTACCGCTTTCACATAATCAGACGTATGTGGGAAAGCCACTTCTCAATCTTTTAAAAGCAGACTCATTATATTGGATTTATCTGTGGTGAATACAGTAAGGGTAGTATGCACATAATACGAATGGGACTTCAGGTGATTGGAATTGTTTTAGGGCAAGAAACAAGGTGTCCTGGTAAAATTTTCACATTTTAAAAACTGATTTGTGTTAGGAGACCTCTGTTACTATGTTTATATTGTAATATGTCCCTAAGGAGATTTCTTAGGTACCTCTTGCCTGTTTTATGCTGAGTTAGATCTGTGGAACTTAATCATTTATTAAGGTTTCATCCATCTAATCCCAGGCTTACATTATAATTACAACCCACTCCAAGAAACCAGGCAACCTCAATATTGCTGACTTGTCTTAATTTAATCAATTTAACTTTTCTAGGTCCCAAAGGTAACCCTGGTCTTCCTGGGAATCCAGGACTTACAGGACCTCCTGGACTTAAAGGAAGCATAGGTGATATGGGTTTTCCAGGTGAGTGATGAAAGTCTCCCAAATATTTAATTCCATTAATGGCAGATGGTTCATTCTCTTTGTTATTAAAATAGAGACTGGTGTTGATAGAATCAAACTGAGACAATAATAGACGTAATCAGTGGATAGAGTTCTCTCATCACACAAATATTTGAAATGTGATTTAAGGGACAGAGTTTTAGAAACCTTAAGAGTAAGGATCCACAAATATGTATATTTCCTCTCACTGTACCCCTTTCTCTTAAACTTCCTTGAAAAATAGGCTTTTAAATAATCCTGGTTGTAAAAGATTATTATATAATTCAGAATTTGCAGAGTTCTTTTTAAAAAACCTTTTCTCTTAGTCATAAGTGTCATTGATATGCCATGAATAAAGCATATTTTGTAAAAAACTGCATATTACATATTTTCAACAGGCCCTCAGGGTGTGAAAGGGTCTCCTGGACCTCCTGGAGTTCCTGGACAACCTGGCTCCCCAGGATTACCTGGACAGAAAGGAGAAAAAGGTGATCCTGGTGTTTCAGGCATTGGTCTTCCTGGTCTTCCTGGCCCAAAGGTAATTCTACTCTAGGCATATACCTGAGCAGATATGATTTTTTAAAAAAATACTGTGCTCATTCCTAATTCTTCATTAAACAAACTATACAGTTGACATGGTATATTCTGAAAATTCATTCCTCCTGCTTTCTCTTACGTTGTAAGGAGTTATGTTTTAGAGTTTGTAGCCAATCCAAAAAGGTGTGTGGGGGAAGATTTCTTTGTTTTCCCTCTATCTTAATCTCTGAGTGTAATTTGGTAAACCAAATGTGTATTCCTGCCTAGCTTTGGTTTTCTTTTCCCATCTTAGTGGGGGAATGTTGATCTATATCCTAATATTATTATTAACTAATATGAAGAGACTTATACACAAAGTAACTCAAGCAATTAATGAAATGCAGTAGTATTCCTAATGGCATATGAGAGGTAGTGCACTTAAAACAGTTTTACATGTCCCTCCATGCACCTAGTCAGCGTGAACACTTTGGTAGTGTTTCTCAATCAAATTTAGAATATATCTTAGAATCATTAGACTCAATGAATATTTGATAGCTCCTTAATTCCATGTAAAAAGATACTAATTCCTACTGATTTGTGGAAGTATTCTTCAGCGAAGATTCATCCATTGTCTTTTATATATATTGCAGATATTTTCTCCTGGTTAATCATTTGTCTCACAATACTGTTTAATCATTCAGGCAGACCACAAAGCTAGGAAATATTAAGAAAAGCATGGTGTTACTAACCTTCCATGGAATTAATGAAAATTCTTACTGAGATAAGAATGTACTGAATAATGTTTTTTTTTCCTTTTAAGATGTCCTTTTTATTTTTTTAATTTAAAAAAAAATTTTAATGTTAATTCCAGTATAATTAACACACAATGTTATATTAGTTTCAGGTGTACAATTTAGTGATTCAGTACTTCCATATACCACCTGCTGCTCATCACAGCAAGTGCCCTCCTTGATCCCCATCACCTATTTAACCCATCCCTCCACCCACCTTTCCTCTGGTAACCATCAGGTTGTTCTCTATAGTTAAGAGTCTGTTTCTTGCTTTGTCTCTCTTTTTTGTTGTTGCTCAATGATTTAACTCATGAAATTTGAATGTTTTTTTTTGAAGATTTTATTTATTTATTTGACAGACAAATATCACAAGTAGGCAGAGAGGCAGGCAGAGTGAGAGGAGGAAGCAGGCTCCCTGCCAAGCAGAGAGCCCAATGTGGGGCTCAATCCCAGGACCCTGGGACCATGACCTGCGATGAAAGCAGAGGCTTTAACCCACTAAGCGACTAAGGCACCCCAAAATTTGAATGTTTTAAAGATAATTTCTTTTTAATAGTATACAAAAAATTTTAATTTGATTGCATAGTCAATCAACTTATAGTAAGAGATAATCAAGAGAAATTTCTGCATATTAACTGCAGATTAACAGTGTAAAGTCTATTGAAATGATGCTGAATATTTTCTCTTCTTTTTAAATTTTACCAGTAGTACGTGACTACATTAAAAAATAATACAGACATATCAAGGGTAAAAGTGAAAATTCCTTTAATAACATATCTTCTTTATTCTATTCCCTTACCTGTAGAGATCCACTGATAATAGTGTGTAGATTTGAATCCCTTGCCATACATATTTTTATGTATATATACAAAATTTTGGGTTTTCTACATGTATTATTTATGCATAGAGTCATAGAATACACACTATTCTGTATTTGCTTTATCGCTTATATTTTTTTATCTTTCTTTTTTACTATGTCTTAGACAATTTTCTTTGTCACTGTATTTTTTTTTATTATGTTCAGTTAGCCAGCATATAGTACATCGTTAGTTTTTGATGTAGTGTTCAGCAGTTCATTAGTTGGGTATAACACCCAGTGCTCATCACAATACTACATTATTTTTAATAGTTGCATGATATTCTGTTGTAATTAATACCATAATGAATATTCTTAGACATATCTGTGGACACATGTATAATTATTTATTCTGTATAGATTCCTAAAAGTGAAATATCCAGATCAAAAGGTAAGTTCATTTAGGTTTTTGTCTTTTGAAGTTTTTATATTAATAGTAACCAATAAACTTGGTTTTAAAAATCAACCAGTATGAAACAACGTAAAATGAGAAGTCTTCTCTCCACACATTTACATACCTTAAATTCATAGTTCTTCCCTAACCACTTTTAGTAGTTGTCCACAGAAGATATTTTATGTGTATATAAACATGAATATATTTTAGGTATTTCATCAGTTTTAAGACTCAGGTTTTTTTATATGCAAAATCTCTGATATTGAGGTGCATCTTAGAATGGAAAGCATCTTACAACTATGGAAGCATTTTCCCTCAGTTACTAATTCACAAAATGATGCTGCATCTACCAAATGTAGGTATCTTGTATTTTTATTTACACATATAAAATCATACTACATATCTGGTCTGGACCCAGCTATCATAACTTAGGAAGTCTTAGCAAACTTTCTTTATCAGACCATTAAGTAATGCCTCATTCATTTTCATAATTATATAGTATTTTGTGTATGGATTGACCATAAATAGTTTAACCTATTATGAACACTGAGTTGTTTCTGTATTTTCATGATTACAAACATATGTTGCTCTGAAGATTCTTACCCATATCTTACATACACATGTAATATACATATCTTACATACATATCTTAAGATTATTAATATTAATATTAATATTGCCATAGAATAAATTCTAAGTAGAGTTTCTGGAACCTCTCATATATATACCTTTTTAATATTGATAATTACTAATCTTTCTCTTAAATATCTCTGCTGCTTCATAATATCTTGATCAGTATAAGAAATTTTCTATTTTGTCCTCATTTTACAAATATTGGATATTATTAACCATTCAAATTTTGTCAGTCTAATGGGTGAAAAGTAGAGTATCATTGTTTAAATGTAATTTTCCTAATCATGAATGAGAGTTCTTATGGTTATATCTCCTCTACAAATTGTCTGTTCATACTCTTGCCTCATTTTTAGGAAGGGATTTGGTTGTGTATTTCCAATTTTTTTAAGAGAGTTTGCATAATTTTCCTAAGTTTACTCAGTTAAAACTTTTTAGGATCAGACCTTACATTTTGGTCATTTTTTAAAATTTTTTAAAAATTTTTTTAATTTTTTTTAGAAATTTTTTTAAAGTTTTTTCTTTTTTCCTTTCTCAATTTTATTTTATTTTTTTAGTGTTCCAAGATTCATTGTTTATGCACCACACCCAGTGTTTTTCCTATCGATTTATAGAAATACTTCATAAAGTACAATAAAATTGTCTATTATATCTGTTGTTTTCTCCCAGTCAGTCATTTGTTTGTCTTATAACCCTGTTTACTGTGCACTTATCATGTAGCGTACAGAATTTTTACATGGGCAAATATTGTTTATTCATTCATTCAAAATGTACCTAATAAGTGTGTGAGGTGAGGTGCTAGGTACTGTTTTAGGTGCTAGAAATAGAAAATGAATGAAACAAACTTACTGCCTGTGCAGAGCTTTCATCTAGTCAATAAAATAAATATGTTTATAGTGTGTTAGAAGGTATGGCAAAAGTTAAGTGAGGCTTGGGGATAGGACTTGTGAGAATTGTTATATTTTGAAATAGAGTTAAGAGAAAGCTGCTCTGAACACAGTTGATCTAGTGACATGCAGTGAGGAAATGAGTCATTTAAGCACCCTGAGGTGGGAGAGCATACCTGACATGTCTGAAGAACATAAAGGTGGCTAGTGTGGATTAAGCAGAATTAGGTGAAACAAAGTAAGAGATGAGATCAGGTTAGTAATGGGAGATAGATTATCTAGAGCCATATAGATCATAGAAAGGGATTATACTCCTGAGTGAAATGGGGAGTGACTGGAAGGAGTAACATGATTATACTTGAATTTGGGAATATATCATAGCTCCTATTTTGGAACTAGATCATAGAGGAATAAGGATGAAAACAGTGAGACTGCTTATGACACTATTTAAATAATACAGACCAGAGATCTTGATAGCGTGAAACGGGGTGGTAGCAGTGGAAATGATAGGAAACATTCAGAATCTGAATATTATTTTCCAGGTCAAGACAGAAAGATTTACTTTATGGAATATTAGAGGAGAGATATCATGGACTCTGAGAGGAAAGATAAGGATGACTCTAAGTTTTTATCCTGAACAAGTATGAGAATGGAGTTGCTACATACTGAGATAGGAGAGGTTTGGGGAAGCAGAGTTGGTGGGAAAGATCAGGAGCATAATTTTCTGATTGTTATACAAACTTCTGTTTTTTAAATAATATTATAAAAATATACCTATGTCTTTTCTTCCAGTACTTGTATGATTTTGTTCTTTATATTCACATCTTTAATCCACGAGCTTCTTTCTCTATGTTGTGTGAGGTGAGGAAGTAACTTCATGTTTTCAAATAAATATCCAGATAACCCAATCCCATCTGTTACAGACTCCATTCTTTACTCATTGCTTTGAAATTCCATTTAAATTTTTTTCTAAATTTTTCATAAATATTTTTTTCTGGGCTGAGCGAATGTTAACATTTATATAATGGAACTAAATTCCATAATTCATATCTGAATTTATAATAAATGTCAGCAGAAAAAAAATGTTTCAATTGGCAAATATCCACAGTATATTCAACTCTTTAAGCAAGAGGTTAACTTGGTTTCTTTCTCTATGCACCCTTCAAGTATATTTCAGTAAGCAAATTCCACACTAAACTTAGATACTTGCAGAGTTGATAAAACAAAGAAATCCTGTATTTGAAATAGTCTGTTGTTTCTTTCAGATGGTATCGTTTTATCATATAATGGTGACACATTGAGAAAAATAAGATTTTATAGCGTGGTTCTTACTTTGCATAGTTCTGATATGCACAAATTTGCTAACACAATATAGTTAAATAACATCAGTCCACAACAACATAGTTCAAACTTATGTTACCATGGTCTGTTAGCTCTTCAATCCATAAATCACTATATACATAACTTGTGTATTGTGTTCAGTGAACGGTTATTTCATTTCTTTCAAATTCTGTCAGTGATTAGTCATTGTGAAAATGTTATTCGCTTAATGCCGTAATAACAAAGCATGTAGTTTTGTTGCCTCTTTGTCTCTCATTGATAAACCAATGTGGAATTTTAAAAATATGGATACTCAAAAGAGTAAAGTAACCAACAAAGATGAAAGTGCAGCAAAAGTGGGAAGTGATAACACTGGAAGTGACATTTAAAGCTAATGTAAATAGGGTTACAGAAAAATAGCCAACCATAGGAATGTTGACACTGCCACCATTGAGAGACTTTAGAGATGCAGACAAGGAAGTTAGTGAAAACAAACTCAGCAATATATGACTTTCCTCTATACATGTATAACTTACGTGAAGGGAGATTTTAAAGTTGTGGGAAAAACTTTTAAAGGTCATGGAACAATCTCATTTTTCTCATTATTAAGATTTTTTTTATATTATTTATTTGACAGAGAGAAATCACAACTAGGCAGAGAGGCAGGCAGAGAGAGAGGAGGAAGCAGGCTCCCTGCGGATCAGAGAGCCCGATGCGGGGCTCGATCCCAGGACCCTGAGATCATGACCTGAGCCGAAGGCAGGGGCTTTAACCCACTGAGCCACCCAGGTGCCCCTGTTAAGATATTTTTAACATGGTTTTAGCTTGCATCTTCATTTTAATAGTTCCATACTATTGTGCAAAGTGAGTCTGCCTATATTATAAAGAGAGTAGAATTAAAGTTTCAGGAGACATAATAGTATGATTGGAGGATGTCAAGCATAAGAAAAAATTCTATAGTTAGTGAGTTGTTAAAAACAAGGATACTGGTAGGGCAGTACAAGAGGGTGGCCTAAGAAGGTACTGAATATACCTCTCCCATGGACACAGCAAATCTGTAGCTACATAGGGAAAAATTAATTCTCTCTGAAAAAGACCTGAAAACTAACTGAACAGCTTCCTTCACAACAAATAATAAAAGTACAACATCAACGGGTAACAGAGGCAGAGATATGGTCTCATCCAAACCCCACCCCCACTAAGGTGATCCACAATCAGAAGGGATCTTACAAATCTGGACTGCCTCCCTGAGGAGTTAGGGATTCATGCCCCACATCAAGCACCCTAACCCCTGGGACCTGTAACAGAGAGACCATTCTCTAAAACATCTGGCTTTGAAAGCCAAAAGGGCTTATATCCAAAGGGCTGTGGGGGAACTGAGATGCATTTCTTAAAGGGCTTGCATGCAGACTTACCCACCTCAGGAACCAGTACAAAAGCAGCAGTGTGAAAACTGCCTGTACTATATATGAAGGAGATTCATTTGCTAATATTAAAGCATCTGCCAGAGAGGCAGGAGTATGTTGGAACTCTCTTTGTGGTTGTAAGTGCTGGCAGGCACCATTTTTGTACTCTCCCTTTACCTTGATAGTACTGGCAAGTGTAGCCAGCCCTGCACTCTCCCATTGCCCCACTAAAGATGGTGGGCAAGCACCAGCCCTGGATTCTCCTGTGGCCCTGCAAAAGAGCCACATACCAATTCTATGCTATTCAGTGCCCCCCACAAAAGCCAGCAGGTGCATGCAGTCCATACTGGAGTCACTCCTTAATCATCTGGCTCTGGTGGCCAGGAGCTTGCGTTCCTGAATCCCATAGGACTAAAACAATTAGAGAGACAATTATTGGCATGCTACCACCTGCCCACCCCCCTCCCCAGAGCACTACACAGTGTACTGAAACAAATCCCCAGTCTGTTTCTGAAAAAGGCCTATTTACTTGTCTGGAGCTTCAGCCTGAGGGGCAGACTTAAAGTTTGGCATACATCCAGAGGCTACAGGGAATGTAGGGTGGAGGATGCCATCTTTGCATCCTTCCTCAGCCTTGCTACGGCTTGCTGGTACCTCCCAGAAAGAATTTGATACATTTGTCTGAAGCCCTGACTTTTCCAACACCTCCAGATCCATCTACTTTGCAGGCCAGCAAGATTTATTATTGTAGTACCACAGGACCATATATATTGCATACTTTAAATTGCTATCTAAGGATCTAGCTTCCAATCAGCCTGAAACTAGGTGCTAACTGTGATTCCCCCCTTTAGAACACTGGCAGATCTTGGCACACCCTCAACAACTGGGACATATCAAGAATGAATTAGGCTGCTTAGATAATTACAGAGGTTTGAGAGACAACAAGGAACTTAGGTCTAAAGTTGATGGATAAGTTGTATCTTTTACACAAAGCTACTCCTTCAAGACTGAGGGAAATAGCTGTTTTGCTGAAGAATACAATAACTGAATTGAAAAGTACATGAGAGTGTTGAAAAAGAGACTATATGAAGCAGAAGAAAGTGCTCTAGAAGACAAGTATGAAACCCAAATAGAACATCAAAAAGAAAAAAAAAAAAAACTTAAAAAGTTAAGATAGCTTAAGGGACCTGTGAGACAACGTAAATCTCAAAAACATTTGCATTATAAGGGGTCCCAGGAAGAGAAGAGAGAGATAAAGGAGAAGGAAATTTATTTAAATAATGGCTGAAAACCTCCCTAATCTGAGGAAGGAAACATTCAGCTCAAGAAAGACCATAGAGACCTGAGTAAGATGAACCCAAAAAGATCAACAGTAAGACACATTATAAGTAAACTGTCAAAAGTTAAAGAGAGAATCTCAAAAGCAGCAAGAGGAAAACCCCTTGTTAGGTACAAGGGAACCCCAATAAGACTATAAGCAGATTTTTCAGCAGAAATTTTGTAGGCCAAACAGGAATAGGACAGTATATTCAAAATCCTAAAAGGAAGAAACTTCTAAGCAAGAATACTCTCCCCAGCATAGTTGTCATTCAGAATTGACAGAGAAATAAAGATTTTTCCAAACAATCAAAAGCTAAAAAAGCTCATCACCATTAAACTGGCCTTACAGGAAATATTAAAAAGGGACTTCTTTAAGTTGAAAAGAAAAGTGCATTAGTGACAAGAAAATATATGAATATATAAATCTCAAAGGTAAAAGTAAATACATAGTAAAAGTAATAGATTATTCACTTATTAATCTTGTATGAAAATTAAGAGACAAAAGAAGTAAAAGTAACTCTAAGTACAATAATCAGCTAAGGGATGCACAAAATGAGAAGATGTAATATGTGACATCAAAAACATAAAATGAGGGGGGAATAAAAATGTAGTTTTCAAATGTGTTCAGACTTAAGTTGCTATCAACTTAAAATAGAAAAGATCAGTGAAACTAAGAGCTGGTTCTTTGAAAAGATAAGCAAAATAGACAAACCTTTAACTAGACTCACCAAGAGAGGTCTCAAATAAAAAATTAAATCAGAAATGAAGGAAGGATTTACAGCTGACACCACAGAAATATAAAAGATCAAAAATACTATTATAAATAATTATATGCCAACAAATTGGAGAGCCGAGAAGCAATGAATAGATTCCTAGAAACATACAATCTTCCAAGATTGAATCATGAAGGAATACAAAATCTGAATAGACTGATTACTAGTACAGCAATCCAGATTGAATCAGTAATCCAGAAAACCTCCCAAGGAACAAAAGTCTAGAACTAGACGACTTCACTGGTGAATTCTACCAAACATTTAAAGATTTAATATGTATACTTCTCAAACTTTTCCAAAACACTAAAGATGAGAGAACACTTTTGAACTCATTTTATAAGGCCAACATTACACTGATACCAAAATGTCAAGGACACCACAGTAAAAAAAAAAAGAAAATTATAGTCCAGTATCCCTAATGAACATAGATGCCAAAATCCTCAACAAAATATTAGGAAACCAAATTAAACAATGTAACAACTTAAAGTATCATATGCCACATTAAATGAAATTTATTCCAGAGATGCACGAATGGTCTACATCTACAAATCAATCAGTATGATACATCACATTAATAAAATAAAGGATAAAAACCTTATGATCATTTCAATAGATGCAGAAAAGGTGTTTGACATAATTCAACATCCATTTATGATGAAAACTCTCTACAAAGTAAGTATAGAGGGAGTATATTGCAACATTATAAAGGTCGTATATGAGAAGCCCACAGCTAACATCATACTCAAAGTTCTTCCTCTAAGATTAGAAACAAAACAAGGATGCCAGTTTTCACAACTTTTATTCAACATAGCATTGGAAATCCTAGCCAGAGCAATTAGGCAAGAAAAAGAGGTGAAAGACATCCAAATTGCAAAGGAAAGAGTAAAAACTATCACTATCTGCAGACAAATATATGTATATGTGTGTGTATGTATATTTATACTTTATACTTATATTTATAAAAAAAACCCTGAAGACTCCACCAAAAACTGTTAGAGCTAATAAATAAATTCAGGAAAATCACTGGGTACATAATCAACATTCAGAAATCTGCTGCATTTCTATATATTCTGTATACTATATAATACCAACTATCAGAGAAATTAAAGAAACACTCCCATTTACAATTGGATCAAAATGAATAAAATACTTAGGAATAAATTTAACTGAGGAGATGGAAGACCTATACTCTGAAAACTATGACACTGACGAAAGAGATTGAAGAGACAAATAAGTGTGAAGATACTCATGGATTGGAAGAATTAATATTGTTAAAATGTCCATATTACTCAAAGCAATATACTAATTCACTGCAATCCTCATCAAAATCCTAATGGTACCTACCTTTCAAAGAAATAAACCAAACAACCCTAAAATTTTATGGAATCACAAAAGATTCTGAATAGCCAAAACAAGCTTGAGAAAGAAGAACAGGGGTGCCTGGGTGGCTCAGTGGGTTAAAGCCTCTGCCTTCGGCTCAGGTCATGATCCCAGGGTCCTGAGATCGAGCCCCGCATCGGGCTCTCTGCTCAGCAGAGAGCCTGCGTCCTCCCTTCTCTCTCTCTCTGCCTGCCTCTCTGCCTACTTGTGATCTGTCTGTCAAATAAATAAATAAAACCTTTAAAAATAAAATAAATAAATAAATAAAAGAAGAACAAAGCTGGAGGTAATACAGTATTTCAAACTGTATTACATAGCTATCCATAGTAATCAAAATAATATGGTATTGGCATTAAAACAAACATGCAGTATTTCAAACTGTATTACATAGCTATCCATAGTAATCAAAATAATATGGTATTGGCATTAAAACAAACATGCAGATTGATGCAATAGAATAGAGAGCCCAGAAATAAACCCACACAAATATAGTCAATTTATTTATGACAAAGCAAGAATATACAATGGGGAAAGCACAGTTGCTTTAATAAATGGTGTTGGGAAAAGTTACAGCCATAGGCAAAAGAATGAAACTAGACTACTGTCTTATACTATACACAAAATTTAACTCAAAATGGATTAAAGATTTAAATGTAAGTCCTGAAACCATAAAACTCCTAGAAGAAAACAGGCAGTAATCTCCTTGACATTGATCTTGGCAATGTTTTTCTGGATGTGTCTCCAGAAACAAAGGCGATAAAAAGCATAATAATCAAGAGAGACTACACCAAACTAATCTGCACAGCCAGAGAATTTACCAAGTGAAAAGGCAACCTACTGAATGTAAGAAAATATTTGCAAATCATATGCCAATAAGGGCTTGATATCCAAAATATGCAAAGAACTTATACAACATTGTGTCAATCAATGCTCTTATTTCCGTATTGATTTTCTGCTTGAATGAACTGTCTATTACTTACAGTGGCGTGTTAAGATCCCCTACTGTTAATGTATTCACATCAATATGACTCTTTATCTTGATTAACAGTTGTCTTATGTAGTTGGCTGCTCCCGTATTGGGGGCATAAATATTTACATTTGTTGGACCTTCTTGGTGCATAGACCATTTAAGAATGATGTAGTGTCCTTCTGTATCTCTGACTACAGTCTTTAGTTTAAAATCTAATTTATCTGATATGAGAATTGCTACCCCAGCTTTCTTTTGAGGCCCAGTGACATGAAAGATGCTTCTCCATCCCTTCACTTTCAGTCTCGATGTATCCTTAGGTTCAAAATGGGTCTCTTGTAGACAACAGATGGACCGGTTCTGTTGTTTTATCCAGTCTGCAACTCTGTGCCATTTTATGGGAGCATTTTGGCCGTTAACATTGAGAGTGATTATTGAAATATATGTTTTTATTGGCATGTTGCCTGTGAAGTCCTTGTTTCTATAGATTGTCTCTGTAAATTTCTGTTCTATGACACTCTCGGATTCTTTCTTCTTTTATAGAATCCCCCTTAATATTTCCTGTAGTGCTGTCTTGGTGGTCACATACTCTTTTAAGCCTTGCCAGTCTTGGAAGCTCTTTATCTCTCCATGCATTTTGAATGTCAGTCTTGCTGTATAAAGTATTCTTGGCTGCATGTTCTTTTCATTTAGTGCCCTGAATATGTCTTGCCAGCCCTTTCTGGCTTGCCAGGTTTCTGTGGACAGGTCTGACATTATTCTGATGGACCTTCCTCTGTACATAAGGAATCTCTTACCCCTAGCTGCTCTCAAAAGCTCTTGTCTAAACTTATGATTCATCAGTCTTACAATCAAGTACCTCAAGGTCTTTCTAGATTCCTTGGATGAATGGATAAAGAAGATATGGTCCATATATACAATGGAGTATTATGCCTCTGTTAGAAAGGATGAATACCCAACTTTTGTATCAACATGGATGGGACTGGAGGACATTATGCTGAGTGAAATAAGTCAAGCAGAGAGAGTCAATTATCATATGGTTTCAGTTACATGTGGAGCATAAGGAATAACATGGAGGACATTATGAGAAGGAAAGGAAAAGTGTGTTGAGGGAAATTGGAGGGGGAGACTAACCATGAGAGACTGTGGACTCTGAGAAACAAACTGAGGGTTTTGGAGGGGAGGAGGGTGGAGGATTGGGTGAACCTGGTGGTGGGTATTATGGAGGGCACATATTGCATGGAGCACTGGGTGTAGTGCATAAACAATGAATTTTGGAACACTGAAAAAAATAAAATTAAGTAAAATTTTTTAAAAATAGAACTATTATATGATCTATCAATTCCACTTCTGGATATTTATCTAAAGAAAATGAAAACACTAACTTGAAAAGATATACCCGTCCCCATATATATTGTAGCATTATTTACAATAGTCAAGATGTGGAAGCAACCTAAGTGTTCATTGGTATATAAATAGATAAAGAAAATGTGGGATATATATACAGTGGGATATTACTGAGCCATATAAAAGAATGAAATCTTGCCATTTGTGACAACATGGATGGACCTTGAGGGCATTATGCTAAGTGAAATAAGTTAGAGAAAGACCGGTACCATATGATCTAATTTATATGTGGAATCTAAAAGTAAATAAATAGACAAAAACATTTAAAGAATGAGCTAATAGATACAGAGAACAAAGTTGTGGTTGCCAGAGATGGGGGTGGAATATTGGAAGGTGGGTAAAATGGGTGAAGAGGTTTAAAAAGTATAGACTTAGCTATAAACTAAAGTGATCAGGATGTAATGTATGGCATGGTGACTCTAGTTAATACTCTATCGTATATTGAAAGTTGCTAAGAGAGTAAATCCTGAAAGTTTTTATCACAAGAACCAAAAATTTTGTAACTATATATGATGATGGATGTTAACTAGATTTATTGTAGTGATCATTTTACAGTATATACAAATATCAAATTGTGTTGTACACCTGAAATTAATGTTACATATCAATGTTATCTAAATAAAATTCTACCAAAGGATGACATTTGAAGAAATGTAGATATTTGTTTCTTAAGTCTATTCAAGTCATGTCAAGCTTTTGCTTTGTAAATAGAACTGTCCTTTCTCAGAGTGATTTATAAGATTTCTGGCCAGTTTGTCAATGTTCTGAGTATGCTCTTCTTCTTCTTCTTTTTTTTAATTTCTTCTTGCTTACCTTTTTGGAAGGGCATTGTTTTCTCTGAAAGTGTATGAATGATAAAAACTTAGATAAAACTTAAACTAGCAAATTTTAGTCCTTTTCAGAAGTCCTGGTGAAATATTTACTTTCTTTATACAATTTAGAATAGGGTCATAGAGTGGTGAGAAATGTAGTGGGGAACTGAGTGCTAGTTGAAATTAACAGATTGTGGTTGTTTATAGAACTTAACATACTTTATCATAAGTCACCAGGAGCTTGTTTATTGCCTTTCAGATTTACCATTAGCAGACTACTGGAATTTTCTTCTTGTTTTTCATTTTGATATATAAATGTCATTGGTTCATGAATAACAAGAAGAATTATGATAGTTTATTCAAAGCTTTTCTGTGTAAATATCTAAGATGGAACCAGTTCAATCCAAAATTTAATTGTATACCTATTATGTGTATAAAAATGTGCTAGATGTTTGATTTATAAGGGTTCAGATCAAAATACATATATTCCCAGCCCAGTGAGATGTAAGGAGAAAAGGAATTAGTTGAAAAGGCTTTTGCCATAATGCAGAATCATTTAAGTCACAAGTAGATGATCTTATTCACCTAGGCAAGCATAAGCACTAAATGTTAAGATTAAATTTACTTTTTACAGTAGAACCTACTGTAACTATTGTTTGACATAATTATTGTAAGCATTGAATTTCATTGTAGCATACTAGGGATAACAATCACAGGTTCAAATCAGACTATCTGGATCCAAATGCAGACTCCACAACTTATTAGTTGCAACACTGTAAAATGGGATAGTGTGTTTCTTACTGAAGTGTTAAGGATTAATGAGTAATACATCTACGTATTGTAGAAATAGCGTGAACTCTGGAGTCTGACAGACCTTGGTTCAAATTCTAATTCTGCCACTTGCTAGAGCCATTAGGCACTTGAATTCTCCAAGATTCAGTTTTCTCATTTATAAGTAGAGATAAGTAGAGATGATAAAGCCTAACTCAAAGAGCTATTGTGATGATTAAACAAAGCATTTTCAAGTTAAATTTCTGCAAGTGATTAAACAAAGCATTTTATGTAAAGCACTTAGCAGAGTGCCTGACATAAAATAAAAGCTCTATAAATAATGTTATGTTGTTATACAATCTACTTCATGTAGAGACTCAGTTTTATCTTCTTATTCATGGTTTTAGGGAGAACCTGGTCTGCCTGGATACCCAGGAAACCCTGGAATCAAAGGTTCTAGGGGAGATACTGGTTTGCCTGGATTGCCAGGGACCCCTGGAGCAAAAGGACAACCAGGCCTTCCTGGATTCCCTGGTAATATTCCTTTTCTTAAATGCTTCCTTCTCTCCTTCCTGTCTACTCTAACCCATCCCACAGAGCAACTTCTTATTTGGCAGACTGCTGTTCTCTTTCCCAATGAGATACTGACTAGCAACATAATCTTGAACCAGCTCTTTTAACTTTTCTTTGCCCAAATTTCTTTCTGTATAAAATAAGAATGAGTATTACCAGCTCAGCAGGACAAAATCCTGTGGGCAAAAACTATCTGGTAGAGCATTTTTCAATCTTTCGCTGCTAGCCACAAGTCAATTAAGAGGCCTTACTATTTTTATAGTTGATAACATACACTACCAAACTTTAGCCTGCCGCTGATTCTCTTAGAGAGTTGTGCTCAGGCACACAGTGGGGTGGCTGTTGGTAGGACAACTCTTCAGCTCATTTATATGACAAGGACTGAGTCATGCAAGCAAAGGGACTTAGCATTATAGTCAAGTAGCTAGCCTGAACTACCTTGTTATACTATCTGCTCTGGTTATGCTTGTATTTCATTTGTTTGTTTGTCTTTTGGATTGCACGGTGGCATGGATAGAGTGGGCCTTTGGTTATCTTTTCCTTAACATTTTACTGAAGTATAATGTAGAGTAAAATGTATAAGACTATAGATGATTTTTCACCCATATATATATTCGTGTACCCACCACACATATCAAGATATAAAATAGTTCCCTTGCCTCATAAAGTTTTACCCAGGCCCCTTCACAGTGAAACCACCTCCCAAGGTAACCACTACTGTGATTTCTATTATCATCAAGTAATTTTACCTGTTTTTGAAATTAATATAAATAGAATCAAAGAGGTTATATCCTTCTGTCTGGCTTCTTTCACTCATGTCTGTAAGATTCATTTATCTTGTTGCATGTGTCGGTAGGTTGGTTTCTTTTTATAATTACTGTATAATATTCCGTTGAAGAAATACATAAAATCAGTTACCCATTCACCTGTTGATGGACTTCTGGGTTGTTTCTAGTTTGAGATTATTAAAAAAGATTCTGTTAACATTCTTTAACATGTCTTTTTGTGGACATACATACTCATTTCTCTTAGACAATAACTTCATAGTATTATTACTGAATCATAGAGCAGGTATACACTTAACTTTAGTAGATGGTGCCGGTTTTCCAAAGTGATTTTATAAGCTACAGTCTCACATGCAATGTATGAAATGTTCCTGGGGGGCTCCTGGTGTCTTGTCGTGATTATATTGTGGTTAGTACTTTGTATTGTGAAATGTTGTCCAGTTGCCCATGTCCTCACCTCATTTGGTATTGTCAGTCTTTTTAATTTTAGCTGTTCTGGTGGGTACATAGAAATGTTATACTGAAGTTTTATTTTACATTTTAGATGAATGACAATATTAAACACCTTTCCATATACTTATTGGCCATTTGGATAGCATCTTTTTGAAATGCCTGCTCCATGTTTTCTTACTCACATTTATTGGATTGTTTACCCTTTTTTCTTATCGACACAGGACAGTTCTTTATATATTCTGAATATGAGCCCTTATCAGATACATGTATTACAAATACATTCTCTCTGTCTCAAATTTGCCTTTCATTCCTAATGCTGTTGTGTGATATTTTCTTAATACTGTTGTGTGACGATCAAAAGTTATTTTTTTCAAAAGTTAATTTTAATAAAGTTCAGTTTATTACTTTTCTTTCATAGTTAGTGCTTTTTGTCTCCTATTACAAAATATTTGCCTATTCAAGTTTATGGAAATCTTCTTCTTTTTTTTCTGTAACATTTAATATTTAAGCTTTTATATTTAGGTTTATGATTTGTTCGAATAAAAATATTTTTATGGTGTGAAGTAGGGGTCAAGGTTCATTTTTTTAATACAGATATTCAGTTGCTCCACACTGGTTTTGTTTTTTTTTTTAAAGAATTTGAGGTCTTCTATTCTTCTGCTCATCAAAAGACACCATTAAGGAAATGAATAGGGAAGCCACAGACTAGGAGAAAATACTTGCAAAGCATATATCTGACAAATGACTGATATCTGGGATATATAAAGAGCTTCTACAATTCAATAATACAAGATATACAATCCACTTTTTTTAAATGGGGAAAACTTTGAACAGATGTTTCACAAAAGAAGATATATGGATGGCTAATAAGCACATAAAAAGGTGATCAATATTATTAGCTATCAGAGAAATAAAAATTAAAACCACAGTGAAGTAGCACTATATTCCTAGCAGAATGGTTACTATTAAAACAACTGATATCACCATGTTGTACAAGGATCTGGAGCAAATGAAATTCTTAAATACTGTTGTGAATGTCAAATGGTTTGGCAACTTGTTTTTTTTTTTTTTAATGAGGTGCACCATATGCCTACTCTGTCTCAGCAGTTCCATTCCTATCTAGGTATTTATCCAGGATAAATTAATACGTATAGCCATAAAAATACTGGTACAGAAATATTCATAGCAGCATTACTCATAATAGCTAAAAACTGAAAGTAGAACAGGTTTCCATAAATAGAATAGATATTTACAATATCTAAAACCTGACAGTGACCCAAATGTCTGACAATAGATGAATGAATTAAAAACTTGGTATATCCATACAATGGAATCCTACCAGTTCTACCAGTGTAGTATTGTGGTGATTATTTTTATTATGAATATATTATAATGCCAGCCTGTGGATAAATCACTTTAAAACTTAAAATTACCCTTAAAAATGTTCAGCAAATACCAGCATCTTCCTTGTTTTTTCCCCCATTCTTCACCGTTTCTGTGCTAACACTATAAATTGTAATTTTGAGTTGTAATTCTTAAAACAGTGTAGTTTTTATTTTATTATTAAATTGAACTCTTTATTCTAGGAACCCCAGGACTTCCTGGAGCAAAAGGTATTAATGGTCCTCCTGGGAACCCTGGCCTTCCAGGAGAACCTGGTCCTGTAGGTAAGTATAAAACCTAAGGATTAGTTGTAAAACTAAGGCTCATATTCATTTTGGGAAAGTCAAATCATTTCTGGGAGCTGTGAACATTTTTAAGACAAGGAAACATGATGATCATTCACTTAGTTCTACTTAGTTACGTACAAAGTGAGCAACTCTTTTTTTTTTCCTTAAGATTTTATTTACTTATTTGACACAGAGAGAGATAGTGAGAGCAAGAACACAAGCAGGGGGAGTGGGAGAGGGAGAAGCAGACTCTCCACTGAGCAGGGGCCCACTGACATCGGGCTCAACCCCAGCACCCTGGGATCATGACTTGAGCTGAAGACAAACGCCCAACCAACTGAGCCACCCAGGTGCCCCTGAAGTGAACAACTCTTAATAAAAGTTACTTAAAATTATTACTTTGGAGCCTTATTTGGGGGTTCTTCCCAGGGAGAGTTATTTCAGGTATCCTGCAATTAGTGGAAGGTCTGGTGTTTTTCAGATTAGCAAAGTATAGCACTGTTATTCACTGAATTCTAAAGCAAGTCACTTCTCTGGCCCCATATATGAGGCCTGTAATAGCACCCCATTCCACCTCCACATCTTACTCTCCTTGTTATTCTAAAGCTAGATTAAAATGAGAAACTGAAAGTTTTTGGATACTGAGTTTATAATAAATTTCTTCCTTATTCTTATCAGCCTTTATTTCTTATGTACTTCTTTTTCAAAGGATTTTGTGGGTTTTTTTTCCATTTTATTTTATTTTATTTCTTTTCAGTGTTCCAGCATTCATTTTGTGATTTAAAGGGGTGTCTCAGAGGTACTTTGTGTCATTTGAACAGAACTATTTGAGGCTAGTATGGAAAGAATGGGGAATATAGAAGGAAAGGGAATTGGGAGGATAGGTATAACCTTCTGTACCCTGTGCTTTTAGGTGGTGGAGGTCGTCCTGGGCCACCAGGACCTCCAGGTGAAAAAGGTAACCCAGGTCAAGATGGTATTCCTGGACCAGCTGGACAGAAGGGCGAACCAGGTGCTCTACTTTTTATTGTTCCTAATTTTCTAATTTCTTCCTTGTCTTCTTTAACTTTTGCCCTTTTTTACCCACAATGAAATTATATCTTCTTTTTTTTTTTAAATTATATCTTCTTAACCTCTAAGCTACTACACACTTTTCCCTTCCTTGGTATTTTCTTGCAATCTATACTAAGAATATTACTTCATGTTTATCAATCTTATAAAAAACTCTATATCCTTTCTTGCCCAGTTTTTCATGTGAAGTTACCCAGCTGCTTTTATCTTTTCTGCATGACTTTGTTTCACTATGAAATCTATATTCCATTTATAGATCTATATGTATACAAAGATGTATTTAACACTTATCATAAGTAGAATATGTTTTTATAGTTTTCTCATGTTAGAATTATGATTCTGTGTTGAAAACAAATCTGCATCTTTTGTATAACATTGTAGCACTCAGTAAACAACTGAACAATCCAAAATAATTTGTCCTTGTTTCATTTATTATTATCTATTTGAGATTTTTGGTTTATGCTCTGACAGGTCAGCCGGGCTTTGGAATCCCAGGACCCCCTGGACTCCCAGGACTTTCTGGTAAACTTTAGTAAAACATACTAGATCAGTACATATAAAGAGTATGTGTTCCAGTACATTTATTTTTCCATCTCCACCATTTACTGTTATAAAATGCACATACAACCCAGAAAACTCAAAGCTAAAGTTATAGCTTAAAGCAGTTCTTAATTAACAATTTAGTAGAAAGAGTTGCCCTATATAAAAATGCATTCTTAAAGAAATTTACATATAAATATCCCTTCGTTGATTTCATAAGTAAATGCTGAGGAAATGATAAAGCAAATTTGAAGAAAGATGTAGATTTCACTAATTTTTTTAAAAGTCTTTCAGCCAGAAAACAAAACAAAACAAAACACTCTTTTCCTCATGGAAACAAAACCAAGGTAATACTAGGAAACACTATAGAAGTCTGTACCAGTAATAAAAATGGAAAACTTTGTATTAATATGCATCTTGTGTTTTGGGTGGGTATATGCTCATACACATCTTTGTGCAATCTCTTGTTCTAACTTTCATTGTAAGCATCAGAGCATTAATTGAATGACTAAATGTGTGTACAGATATGCTTGTTTATGTTCTGAAATGCCCATTAGCTACTCTATGGAAGTTTTTTTCAAACTACAGACATATTGCCTAGAAATTCCTATATCCTTCCCATGATCCCAATGTCAAAATCATTACTTTAATGTGCTACTGTTACATCGCTTTCAGGCATGTTGGTGGTATAGAAAAAATGTTGAGAATAGTTTGGGTTAGGATTCTGAATCTTGAATACAATTGTCTTCAGGGACACATAGTAACCATTGAAGATTCATATCTTCGTTAGTCTCAAAATTAGCCTCAAAATATATGTTTAAGGAATTTCCTCCAGCCATCTCTAACCTGTTCATGCCAATACTTTAAACCTTTCTATTTTTTAGTTTTTTATTTTCTAGCAGCTATCAGTCATGTGATAATTGCTCTGTGTCCTAATACAAAGGATATCTTTCAGAATCCAAGCTATTATTGTTTTTATATTTCTGTACATACTCTAATAAATATTTCTGATAACAGTTGAATATATTTCATAAAAGGAATGGGTTTTTTGGACAGGTGTGGGATTTGGTGGGAGATAGAACTGATCCTGGCAAATCCCATCACTTGTTCTAATAAGAATGAATAGATTAGCCTCACAGGCAAGCCTATTACAGGCAGTATCATTTAGTGTGTTTCTTATTGTCACTTTGCTTTCATAGGTCAAAAGGGTGATGGAGGATTACCTGGCATTCCAGGAAACCCTGGCCTTCCTGGTCCAAAGGGAGAACCAGGCTTTCATGGTTTCCCTGGTGTGCAGGGTCCCCCAGGCCCTCCTGGTTCTCCAGGTCCAGCTCTGGAAGGCCCTAAAGGCAACTCTGGGCCCCAGGGTCCTCCTGGGAGACCAGGTATGTACATGAGTGGTAGGGTAATGGTCTGTATATTCGTTAATTTATTTCATTTTGCTGGCAGGTTATTCAGTCTTTAGGACTTTAGACTCTATAAGAACTCCTTACTAATAAATAACTTATTTTATACCTAGCTCCATCCATTTCTGTGGCATCTAATAATTCTTTTCAGTAATGTCTTTCATCATTTACTTAAAGTTGCTAAAACAAACCACTTGGAGGAAAAAAGGAAATAGTGGATTTATTAGTCTTTTTATTAAACATTAAACTATACTGATAACCTGGCAGCAAAATGCCATCTGCATTTTTAATGTAAGCTTCCCAGCATGTCATCACAGAAATCATTTTAGCGATCACCCATAGATGCTTGTGGTCCATACCAAAAGTGTTGCTATGGTTCTGTCGTATGATCAGCAAATGTCACCAAACACAATAAAAAAAATTTATTTTCTCTAGGAACTAGGCAATCAAATTTATCTTCAACATCACAGCATGATTAAATTGAATAGCGATCTCTTCATACCAGCTTCATGTCTCTACCTCATTTGTCTTGTGTTAACTGCTCTTTTAGTCTCAATTTTGCATCCAGTGTTCACTTTTCATTTTGTGTATGTGCTTTGTCACTTCATTTTGCTGTTTGGAAATGCTGTTTTCATCAGGGATTAATGTTGCTGAGCCCAGCACTGGTGACAGATTATTAACAGACTTTTGGGACTTAATATTCAGTTTTTATATTTTGAGAAATTAAAAACTTGGCCCTCATTGACTTAAAATAATAAGAGAAATCTAAGCTTAAAAAGAAACAAAACATTTATCCTTTTAGCCTTTGAAAGTCTCTGACTCATTTTTAAAATGTATTTAAAAATAAAAATCTCCATTTAAATTACCATAAACTCTGAAGTGATTGGAGTTAATTTTAATAAGATATGCTCTGAAAACATAAATAAAATGGGATAACATACTTTGTTCAGAGGATCATTTCAAAACCAGATTTTATCCTATCTGAGTTGGCTGTTTATAGAGGGTGTTCATAGTTTTACCTTGTTTTACTATTGAAGAAAACCAGTGAAAACCACCTCAGCCATATTAACTCTTGCATGTAAAGAATTGACACCAATGTCTTGCTTGGTTATGCATGCAATAATTACAAAATAAACCAAACTGTTATCATTTTGTATAATTGGCACTCTGATTATTTGTTCTTTACTGGTAATGGAGCTCACTGTAGAACATTTTTGTGAAATTTGTCAACATAAAGTCATTAGTCACAAAGGTGCTTTTAAAAATTTACTCTTTCTAAATAGCAGGAAGGAGAACATCTACCTGATGAGTAGTTTGTGACTTCTCAGTTTGTTCATAAACTACAAATTAAAATGTAGTTTTAAACCAAGTTGATCTTAGAGTTAGTTATTTTTGAGCTCATGGTAATGATTATTATAAAAATTATTTTTTTTGCCTTTCAAAATATGTCACATGTGCTATCTTTATTTTAGTGCTGATGCGAAGTGGTAATAATTTGGTTTATCTACAGGTGCATGAATGTGAACTTCCAGAGTATTCTTTTATTGAATTAAAGTTTAACTTGAAAGAAGTTAGAGTAATGCTTTAGTTTCTTGATATCGCTAACAATTTTGATATTTTTCCTTTTTGTTAATGATGACATTGGGCCTTGGTGAACTTTGATCCCTATCCAGGTCCTCCAGGTTAGCTCCTTAACTCCAAAGTAGTAACTGCATGAACTTTGAAACTTTTCTTAAATATATATGTGTGTGTGTGTGTGTGTGTGTGTATACACACACACACATATACACACACGTATGTATATGTGTGTATATAATTATACATATATACATGTATATGTATACATATATGTATATGTGGTATATGTATGTAATTCAGTATATAATTCCTCTCTCTCTCTCCATATATATGTATATATCTACCTAATATTTTCAAGTGCTTGCATGTATTTTAAGAGCATATATGCCAGTTCAGTTCTTACATGTTGGTCTATCTCTGAAAGTTGAAAGAACTGTAGAGCCCAATATTTCTATTGGAATAAGCCCAAATTACCTAGTTAGGAAAACTAATTTAACATTTTAAAATTCATATATTTTTTGTCATTTTTAGTCAAACACTTATAGTACCCAAAAGTGTATTGTATATTTTAGCTTTACCTTCAGAGTACAGTATATTTCTTATTTTTGTTTTATATCTATTAATGTAAATGAAATCAAACTATCCTTCAAAAAGGCGATCTTTTTTTAACTTTTTATTTAAATTCTAGTTAGTTAACATAGAGTGTAAATTAGTTTCAATTATAATTTAGTGATTCAACACTTAACAAATAATAGCCAGTGCTAATCACAAGAAGTGTACTCTTTAATCCCTATCCACTGTTTCACAAAACATCAGTTTGTTCTCTATAATTAAGAGTCTGTTTCTTGGTTTGTCTCTCTCTTTTTTTCCCTATGCTCATTTGTTTTGTTTCTTAAATTCCACATATGAGAGAGGTCATATGGTATTTGTCTTTCTCTCACTGACTTATTTCACTTAGCATAATACTTTCTAGTTCCATCCATACCATTGCAAAGGGCAAGATTTCCTTCTTTTCTTTGGCTCAGTAATGTGTGTGTGTGTGTGTGTGTGTGTGTGTGTGTGTGTGTTTATTACTCTTCTTTATCCACTCATCAGTCTGTGGACATTTGGGCTCTTTCCATAATCTGGCTACTGTAGATAATGCTCCTATAAACATCAAGGTGCATGTATTCCTTTGAATTAGTATTTTTGTATTCTTTAGGTAAATACCTAGTAGTGCAATTGCTGAATCATAGGATAGTTCTAGTTTTCATTTTTGAGGAACCTCTGTACTGTTTTTTTTCCACAATGGCTGCACCAGTTTGCATTCCCACCAACAGTGTGAGAGGGTTCCCCTTTCTCAATATCCTTGAAAAGGCATTCTTTTTTAAATAATAATATCTATTATCAGATCCTGCAAATATGCAATTCTTGACTTGCCACAACTCTTGTAATTTTTCAAACCATCCCATCTTCACATTTTGGGTTGTCACAAAGTTCTAAATTCCCCTGCTATGAAAATGAAGTAATAGGTACACAATAAAAAAAAATCCATACAACCAACACAGGTTTTCTAACTCTTACTCTTACTCTTACTCTTACTCTTACTCTTACTCTTGTTTGAATCGTATGCATATAAACATTACACATCAAAGAACAGTTACCAGGAGCTGTCCAATGGAAAATTGCTGATTCACAGTGAAAGATGTTAACCTAATTAGGAGTAAAGGGAACCACAAATAGTTGAATGTGTTTATTACTTCAAGATAAATAGATCTTTTCAAATTTCTAAGGAGGAACTAAAATGGCAAAAAGGTATATTCTTGAGTTCTGACTGTAGGGAATGGCAGGAAATATTCTTTTATGAATTAAAGTTCATAATTTTTCAAGATTCTTTTTAGGAAGCCATCTATCTCTATCTGAACAGATTCCCTAGTTACTTACTCCTACTTACTACTTCAATCCTTCCACAAATGCTTAATTTCATAGAGCCATAGAGTATCTGATCTAGAAGAGATCTAAATTTTATACTTAGATATATTACTCACCAGACACTTGTTAAAGATGGCAAGACAGGTTTTATTTAAGACTATTGTAGTAGGGGAGAGACAGTTGCAAAAGAAACTGAGCTCAACTGAATAAAACAAGGATAAATGGGGATTTATAGTCAACCAGCAGTGTGAGGGAGTCAGTGGATCAAAAGTTATTAACATGAAACTTTAAGGGTAGGTAGGTTTTTGCTAAACTGGCCTAATAGAATTCTTGCTAAAGTCAGGCCAAAGACTTAGACATCAAGGTTGGGGGATAAGGGACTTAATCAGGTATCAGCAGTGGGGGGACTCTCCATAAACTGACTTGCTAAAGGATTCTTGCTAAAAGTAGACTTCAGTATACCAAGAACAGGGCCCAAGGATGAGAATAAGTCTCAGAGGAGCCTGCCTAAAGTTTAGTCAAGGAGAGAATCTTCATCACATATGAGAAAACTGAGGCCCAAAGATGTTAAGAAGCTTGCCCAAGGTCATACTGTTTGTTACTGGCATAGCTGGGAATCTGACTTAGGGCTTGCCAGTGCTCTGTTAAATGTCTGTTTTGCTAGTAGCATATATCATCCTCCAACAAAGGCAGTTGTATGGCTCAATGCTTATGATCTGGCTTCTTACTCTTGTTATAAATATAATAAGTGATGAAGCAGAGCTGCTTTTGCCATTTTATTAGATTCTTAGTTATAGCAGACTGGACCTTGCATCCACTCCGTTTTCTGTTACTGCATAAGTTCCATCAATCCCTATTAACTGCTTCTTGTGTTTTTCCGAAATGGGTGTCATCAAAAAGATTAAGACAAGTGCATACTATTTAACTATCACCATGATAAAGAGAAAATTTAGGGCTACTTTGAAGTAATTTTGAGTACTCCCCTGTCTGACTTGCATAGAAGTTGGCTGCTTTGATCACTTCCAGATTTTAGTGTTGGCTAGAAGATTGCTTTCTTCTGAGGCACTAGAATATATTCAAAGAAGAAACAGAGAAGTAGCCATATCACTTTAAAACCAACTTGACCTCTGATTTACCAGATGTACTATAAATTACATAGTTATTGGAACCTGGTATCTACAGTGTTCTCTTTACAACAGTGGAAACTGGATTTAAAATTGATGAGCTCTGTGTGTTATACACAACTGATGAATCATTTAACACTAATTGGAAACTAATGATGGTACTATATGCTGGCTAATTGAATTTAAATAAAAGTAAGTTAATAAAATGAAATTTGCCAATCAGTTCATCAGCTATCTTTGGTTATTACCACTTATGAATAAGACTAGTTTTTTTATTTTGTTTTTTTCAGTTAAACTTTGTTAGGTCATTTGAGAAATAATAGACCGAGAGCTTCATGTACAAAATTGACTTGGCATATAACTCATTAAAATTTTATCTCTTAGAAATTAAGATCTTAGAAGTTTTGCTATGATGTGATCTGAAGTTTTCTTTGTTAGTTACTCAGACCAAAATACATATTTCAGTGACATTTTTCTAAGCATTCTTGTTATTGGTCCTTCTATAACAAATACACATATAAAATGTCTATAATCAAATTCAGAATTATCTTAGGTAGGAATTCTGTTTTATTTAACTAATTGTGTGGCCAGACTCTCAAACTGTGGTCTTGAGTCAGTTTGCTGTATGTGGTTTAGAAACCATTTAAACAAACAGAACCTGATTTTTAGCCTTCTGAATTTCAAATTATCAAATGCTGTAAAAGTTTTATTACCTGGCAGTGATAATAATCTTTTATATTTATGTGATGTGCCACCATTTACATCATATAATGTACTTTTATTAAAAGCTCTTTGAAGGCAGAGTTAGGGTGTAGCTAATCTTTGTGTTCCCTGTAGCACCTTGCACATGGCAGATATCAGGTCTTTATTTTTTAAATGGAATGTGATCTTTAAAACAACTCTATGAGAGAGGTTACGGCAGATAACACTGTTCCCATTATGTGGGTGAGAAAACAAGCTCAGAGAGACTGAATTGTCTTCAGTCCCATAGATGTAAATAGTAGAATCAAGAACAGACCCTAAGTCTTCTAATTCCTAGGATTCAGTGCTCTAGCACAATTTATTCTCTCTGCTAAGCTGAGTGTTTATAAATCATAGCAAGACTTCTAAAAAAAGGAAATTGTGTTTATACTTAATTAACATTAACCAAGAGTTGTCCTATTTATAGGCTTTTTATCTTTTTATTTAATGATCCTTCTTTTAATAGTTAATAGCCTGATTTAATATGGGCATTGAATAAGGTAAATGTGATATTTTCTGTGGTTTGGGGTAGGATATTGCATGTCAAAATATTTTTAATGTACCCCTTCACTGATGGTCTTCACATTTTTGGAAAATTTGGCTCTTTATTTTAACATTCAGTGGTGAATGAATGCATATTGGCTCTTTCTCTTTAAATAACTTGTAAGTAGTAATTCACAGAAGAAAGCTTCTTTCTCTTTAAATAACTTGTTGTAAGTAGTAATTCACAGAAGAAAGCTTCTTGATGAATTATGAAAAAAATTAAAATGTGGCTTCATAGAATGATTTTTAAAGAAGGCAAATAAAAGTACAGTTGGTGATGACCATTGCGTACTTTTATTTTAATTTCTCTATTTAGTCACCTGTGATCTTTGTATTTTTGTCTAATGAGGCCTTTAAAGTTAACTGTACCTCTTTGAGGCAGTCTGAACATAACAAGAGATTTGTACCTTGGCTTTTTACTAAAGGAGGACAGAGGCCAAGATAAATGTCTAAAGGAGGACAGAGGCCAAGATAAATGTAAGCATTTTTCCAAAATTTTATCCCTTTGTGAAGGGAATGGAAGGCAATCAGCAAAATGGTACTGTCTTACCAGCTTTAATGCTTGCGATGCTAACTTTTGGAAAGCCACAGTAGCAGTGTTAACATGATATCTTTAGTAGAGTTTTCCATTTTTTGGATTAATGAAAACTAGCAGCTTATTTCCTGTAATAAGCTCTATTTGAAAATGTTCGGCTCTCTATACTTCTGTATGGTTCTGTTTGCATAGATTACGCTGTAGGTATGAGAAATGCTGGCAAAGAGGATTATTGTTTAACTTGTGCTATAATGTGAACCACTTCTAACTCATAATCTTATTTTGTACTGTGTGATGTCTGATACTGCTAACATCGATCTTTGGGCTTTGGTGAACTCTGATCTTCCCAGGTTTTCAAGGTTAGACTCTTCACTGGTCAATTCTTTTTTTTTTTAATGTTTTATATGTATGATAAGAGAAATGCACTTTTTTTTTTTTGCCATAACTCAGAAGTCATTGGAGAGGGCTGTTATCCTCAAATACTACCTGCTCTGGTATTTAACATATTGGTGAAGGTAATGTGACTTGTTTATAATCAAGTTTGAAATGATACTAGGTCTTCATAGTTTGGATTTTTTATAATCAGTAATCCATATGTGAAGACATGGTGAATTTTAAATGGTTATATTATCTTTAAGACTGCATTAAGATTTTTAGACAGGCATCTGGTATATTTGTAACCTCTACATATTGATTTTTGTGGCACGACGTTTCTCCTGCTACGTGTTTATGTGGCTCTTTTAAAAAATGGAAGAGGGTTACTATTGAGTACTATTAAAAATAAAACATATATGTCCCTTATATAATTAACAAATCATTAAATTTGAGGGACTCCAGAATGGCAGGTCTGAATTAATAACATGTAAATTATCCAATATTTTCTTTTAATTCCAGAAAGAGCAATGACCATAACATGCCTAGTTGTTTATTGTTTTTTTTTTTTCAAATATTCTGATAACTTTTCAGACTGGGGAAGAGGATCATAAAAGATTTCCTTTTTTCCCAATCTTAATCCTCCTTCTTCATTGTTAGGCTGCTTAACGGGTAGTTCATATTTTTTTCCCAGAAAGACAGTTTACTACCTGATTTTGAATCCAAATTATACATTATCTATGAAACTAATAATTTGGCTTAGAAAACCCTATCTGAGGGTGTGAACCCAGCAGTTGCTCTTCTTTGTTTATTTTAGTGCAAAGTACTCCAAGCCTTTATGATTGGAAAGGGAATTTCTAAGTGTTTTTGCCTGGTTGCTGGCCTTGGGTGGCTATATAATTTAAACTGTTTAAAGATGAAACAATTGTTGTATTGTTGTGGATCTGCTTCCTCTTTCTCATGTGCCAGATGAATAGTGTTATATTATGAAATCACATAGAAATAGCTGAAAGTTTTAAAATGGGCTCATATTTTAAAGATATGTTCTTACTTTCAGTTTTACTAGTAATGAAGGTAATGGTAGGAATAATAATTTGTAAAAACCTCTTACATAATTCTTACTGTGTACCAGGCACCATTTTAAGTAATTTATACATACTATCTTATTTAATCCTTGGATCAACCTGATGAAGTAGGTACTACTCTTATTTCCATTTTATTTTTTTTAAGATTTTATTTACTTATTTGATACAGAGAGAGAGAAAGAGAGCAAGAGAGGGAACACAAGTAGGGGGAGTGGGAGAGGGAGAAGAAGGCTTCCCATGGAGCAGGGAGCCTGATGTGGGGCTCTATCCCAGGACCCTGGGATCATGACCTGAACCGAAGCAGATGCATGTGTAATGACTGAGCCACCCAGGCACCCCTCTTATTTCCATTTTAAAGAGGAGGAAATTGAGACCAAGGAGATTAATAAACTTCCTAAGGTCTAACAACTAATAATTATAGAAGCTGGGATTCCAACCCAACATTCCAGCTCCAGAGATCAGCATTCTTAATCCATATGTCGTGCTGCCTTGTTAGCATGTAGTCATTGATTCAAGTCTTAAGAGTATCGGAAGGGAACTAAAGTCTGAATTTTATCTCAGATGAGAAAAATGACCCTCTGTCCATAGGTAAGCATGAATTCAAGTATTCTAAATTCATTTGCCTATGATATTTCCTTCAAAAATAATCACTACCTACCTTCCTTTTTTGTTGAAACCAATAAAAAACTAAGATTACCAAAGAAGAAAATGTGTAAGTGCTGAGTGTTGCCTGTTCATCATTTAGTGCTTCATACTTAGTTTCTTAAGGCAGAACTAGTTGGTCTTAACTTCAGCCACTGCTTAGCAAGCAAGTAACAGCTATTTCCCACCTAGCGACAAAAGATGTGGCCACTGATAAGATCTTTTTGGTTGTTTAATAGACCTGATATCTTTATTTAGAATGAAAAGTTAAAACATAGTATAAGGAAAAGAGCTTAGCAAAACCCCATTTTAAATAATTTCATTTATTCACAAGACATATGCAGAATTTTTCTTCAGAAATATTTAAAATGCAAAGAATATGAAAACATGTTTAAAATAAATTCAAAAGTACTATATTGAATTAATAAATTTCTGACACTAAAATGTTACCATATATTAGTAAGCATGTCACTAAAATGAAATTAAACAGCTTGCTTAAGTAATTGTCTTAATTGCATAGTAATAAAAGCTGAATGAAACTACTTACAAATACTACTTACAAAATAACTACTTATGGTAAAGCAATCTACTGTTAATCACAGTGTGACAAATGACTTGAATCCCTGATTTCCCCACAGTAGAGATTCTTAAAGTGTGATCTGGAACCAGCAGCTTTAGTTACAGGGCACTTATTAGAATGCACTTTTGTGGGCCCCTCCCCAGCCTTTCTGAATCCAGAATTCCTGGGTGAGCCCAGGAGTCTGTTTTAACAAACTCTCCGGGGGATTTTGATGTATGCTTCAGTTTGAGAACAGTGCCCTATGTATAGTGTTTGTTTCTTTTCACATAACTGAAACCCTCTAGGGATCACAGAAGCAGTCTTTATTTTAATGTCCTGAGTTCTGTCTTTAAATATGAGCTTATTCAATTTAATGTATAATAAAATGTAAACTAAAAGGGACTACAGACCATTGTTGATAACAAAAAGAACCTATTGCAATTTATATTAGAGAGTCAGAATAGGTCTGTATGTTTTGATATACTCTGGATTTTATCCTGTAAACTAATAGGATTTAGAAGACTGATATTTTAGAAGCCAGGGTTTTTATACTACTCTTATGTTATACTGAAATATGGCCATTTGTTGTGCACTGTCAAGGTCTACCAGGTCCAGAAGGTCCCCGGGGTCTCCCTGGAAATGGAGGTATTAAGGGAGAGAGAGGAAACCCAGGCCAACCTGGGCAACCTGGTTTGCCTGGTTTGAAAGGAGATCAAGGACCACCAGGACTCCAGGTAGGAAATGGGAGGAGAAATTTGATGAGAAGGGGGTGTGGACATTTTCATTGAAAATGAGAATTCTAAGCTACATTATTTTTATTAGTATTTACTGGTCAAGGCTCTATGCATGCCTCCTAGTGAATTACAAAAGAAGAGAAAGGCAAGTTTTCTATCTTCTTTTAACTAAAGGGACTTAGCTGCTTTATAGTTACAGTGTTCCTCAGAAGATATTTTACCTGGAGTCATTGATATGTATGTTATTTAGGTTTGAGAACCCTTCATTTCAGTGAAAGCAAATTCATAAAAGAAGATGCATATATCAGAACATTACATGTGGATGAGACCATAGGGAGGTAATTATAGTTGAGTGGGGATGTTTTAGACTTTGAACTTAGATAGAGTTAGGGTCAAATTTCAGCTTCCTTGCACACTTCTGCTTTTATGTCTATGAGGAACACAGATAGGCAGTTTAGGTTTCTGTCTTTACCTGTAAAAACGGAATAACATGTCCCCACATTTGTATTCATGTACTTTCCACATTGGTGTGAGTGACCCAGAAAGTCCCATGCTTCTTTATGGATCATTAACACTTCTTGTATTCATTCAGGAAGATTGTTGTTAGATATTGCAACCAACACAACCTGGGCTCAATCTTTTAACTCTGATGACTGCTTTATAGCACAAAAAAAGAAAAAAAAACACCTAAAACAGTAGTCCTTAAAGCTTTCCAACAACTAACTTTTTTTTCTCATGTCACCATTATTCTAGACACATACTCTTAAAATTGGAGTCTTCTCTTTATTCATTCTCTATTTACTCCCTCCTCATTCATTTCCCAGGTGCTTCCAGTTCATATGTCTCTATGCCTGATTCAAGACTACTGCCTGATAGCAATATTTTGTAAATCTAGTATTATCAAGTTCTGTTCATTTTCTTTTGTGCAAGTTAGTTCTTACATTTGCACCATTTCTATTTTTTTAATAGAAATAACATTAAACATAGAAAAATTCCAAGAATGGCAAAAAAAAGCCAAAAACCTTTCATGTATCATTTACCCAGATGGACTAGTTGTTAATGTTTTGCCCCATATGTTATGTGTGTGTATATAATTATATATATATATATATACACATATTATATATATATGAAACATTTGAGAATAAGTTGTAACTATTATGCCTTTTTAACACTAAATACTTCACTGCATGAGATTTCCTAAAATTAAAGATATTCTTTTATATAATAACACAACAATTATCAACTTCAGGAAACTGAACATTAATATAAACTTCTATTTCTACTTTACATATTCTAATTGTATTGGTTAACCTAGTAATTGTCCTTGATAGCATTGTTTTCCTCCAGTGTAGACCAAATTATGCATTGCATTTAACTGTCATATTTATGCTCTTCATGCTACCTCAGTCTGAATCAGTTTCTAAGCAATTTTTTAAAATTTCATAATCTTGACATAGTTGAAGAAATGTAGCCCCTTCCCATTTTTATTTTTTTTTAGATTTATGTATTTATTTGGTGGGGGAGGGGCAAAGGGAGAGAGAGAATCCCAAGAAGACTCTGTGTTGAGTGTGGAGCCTGACATGGGATTCATGTCACAACCCTGACATCATGATCTGAGCCAAAATCAAGAGATGGGTGCTTAACAGACTGAGCCACCCGGGTGCCCTCTACCATTTTTTAAGACAGAATGTTCCTTCTTTTGTCTGCTATTTCTTCATTCTAATTATGCATCCCCACACTATATGAGTGATGTTGTGTCCTCCATCAGATATTTAGGCCTACAGTGTTCATATGCCCCTCATTGGTGATCTTAATTTTGATCATTCCAACAAGTTGTTACCTGGTTTCTCCACTGCATGGTTACTATTCTTCCCCCTTGTAACTAATAAGCAAAGCTATGGAAAGGCCCTTTAAGATCATGCAAATATACTACTCATCAAAATTTCCCCATATATTTAATATCTATTTATGATTTTTGCCTCAGCCAATCAATATAATGATTGAATATAGTGAATAGTGGCAAATGATGATTTTCTAACTCTCGCACTATGTCCACATTTGCCACTTAGCCCTTTGGTAAGCAAAGCTTCCCTTCTCTTCTGTGTATTATCTATTTATTATTAGTATGGACTCATAGATTCTCTTTTTAAAATGATTTATAATTTTTTAAACTGTCATCTATTCTGATGCTCTAATTATCATGGATTTGGAAACTTCTTCAAGCTGGATCCTGTCTTTCTAACATGCCCTCCTTTTTTAGCCATTTCTTACATGTTGGAATATGTTCCGGGTTTGCCACTTTTTCAGTTCTGCTGATAAAAATTTCATTGTCCCTCATTTATTTTTCCTTTAGGTACATTATAGACTTATTCTCAACTCTTCTTTTTCCCATAGTTTTCCTGTCCCTCAAACCCAATTAATTAATAGGCCCTGCTATATTTTTTGCTAAGTCTCTCAGACTTTATCATTCCTGTACATGTGATTCTCACCCAAGCATTTATAACTTTAGTGCTACACTTTAAAAAGTGCCTTTGTTCATGATAATAAAATAATGGCTGCCATTTATTATGTACACGCTAAATGCCAATCAGTTTTCTAAGTACTTTATATGAGCTATCTCATTTAATCTCACACCAAAAAAACCATGACGTAGATACTATTATTTTCTTAATGTTAGAGGTGAGAAAACTATATATCAAAGATAAATAATCAACTCAAGGTCACACAAGCTAGTAAGGGGCAAAATTGGGATTTGAATCCTAGAAGTTTGACCCTAGAGCAAATGCTATCAGTGAATATGAATACTGTATAACGTTACTCAGTCCCTCCCCCTTCAGTTCTTTTCTAAAATTAATGATTTTATTTATTCAGGGTAATCCTGGCCGACCAGGTCTCAATGGAATGAAAGGAGATCCTGGTCTCCCTGGTGTTCCAGGATTTCCAGGTATTTGAAGGGATGTTTTTATATTAAACTCCTTTGGGATAAGATACCCATTTTCTGATTTGACTGGGAAAATGCTATGGCCCTGTTGCTTTGCAGTGCCATTGTATGTACCTTCTTTTCAGGCATGAAGGGACCCAGTGGAGTACCTGGTTCAACTGGCCCTGAGGGGGATCCAGGACTTGTTGGCCCCCCAGGTAAGAATTACTCCAGGAGCTAATTATACCTGATTCTTAAACACACTGAAGAACTTGAAAGTTTGCATTCTGTCTTTGAACTAAAGTCTCAATCCCCAACAACTGAGAGCAAGTAGGCAAAACTCTCCCTCTATTTACTGGTCTCTCAACCTCTCTGTTTTACTAAGGAAATACTGAGACCAGTTCTTTTAAGTTTAAGATGGATGCAGGACTAACAAGAATGCTTCATTAAGATTTTTATTAGATTTTATACTAACTTTCCCATATTCGGTTGAACAGATTATAAGAGCAAGTCATTTTTAATTGAAAATATTTTTTTAAAGATTTTATTTATTTATTTGTCAGAGAGAGAGAGAGAGTGAGCACTGACAGACGGAGGCAGAGGGAGAAGCAGGCTCCCTGCCGAGCAAGGAGCCCGATGTGGGACTTGATCCCAGGACACTGGGATCATGACCTGAGCCGAAGGCAGCTGCTTAACCAACTGAGCCACCCAGGCGTCCCTTTAATTGAAAATATTTTCAATATGAAAATAGTTCTTTTGCTGGAGACTTACAGAAGTTTCCTATGAACTGAAATAGGACATCTGCTAAATTCCCTTGTTCAGTGGGACACTTGACAAGCACAACAAGCAAGAACTACAAATGATGTTAGAATCAGAATGGACTTACCAGGAAATAGAATTATCTTCCCCTGACATCAGTGTTCACAGATTTGTAATGGATTAGACTTTCTAGTAACCAAGTCATGCTTCAAGTCTTGAAAGTAGGGACAATAAGCTTAATTTTTCCACTGACTCAAAGGAAATTATTTTTTTAGTCTTCTGGGTAAGATGATGGCTTTCCTAAACAGATTTCTGTTGGACATGGCAACATTTCAACAAATTTAACTTGTTTCTTTTGCACCAATTTTTATTCTGATCTTAGGACACTTCTGGCCTTTCTCTTTCCTACCTTCCAATTTGTATGTTTTGCCTCTTAGGTCCCCCTGGATTACCTGGTCCTTCAGGACAGAGTATTATAATCAAAGGAGATGTTGGTCCACCAGGGATCCCAGGCCAGCCTGGATTAAAAGGTCTTCCTGGACTACCAGGACCTCAAGGCTTACCAGGTACCTTTGTAGATCATCTTTCTAAGCCTTATCTATTTGGGAGCATTTCACTAGTTCTCCTTTCACTTGTCATGGTTTGTCTTTGAGAAGAGGAATCTCAACAACTAGTAGTATACCAGACCACCACAGATCCTATTTCCTTTTTTCTTTGGAGTGTTAATTTCTCATGTCCTAATTTCCTTTAAACCCAGTCTAATCTCTTCTAGCCAGTTCCACTGGCTATTCTAACTTGAATGATTAGGTTAATGTTATTTAAAACTTTGTAATGAAATTAATATGCATTTACGATCTGGTGCTTTCTCTATCCCAACCACCAGAAGGATAGGAAGCTAATTTGATCAGCCATCAGCTCCCCACTGTGAGGCCTCATGATTTTCAAACTAACTCCTGTCTAGTTGGCCATTTGACTCTATGCTTGCAGCCAATTTTGATTATATAAGAAAGCTAGAAACTAACCTCAGTCTTTCTCACTTATTAAGGTTGTTAGTCTTACCATAAACTAAGTGTACCAGGCAGTAACAACCTTACCTATGGTGGACAGATAACAAAAGTTGGGCCTTGTACTCCTATTTTGTTCTGAGGCAAAGAGAACACAAGTGCCATATTATGGTAATCTCTGCAGAGACAAATCTATTATTTAAAACTGAAGCTAAATACTTGTCTGCTTCTTTGGTCCCAGGCTTGAGGTATTCCTTTGGGTATCTGGATTAAAGACAAGACTGAACTATGAATTTAGTGACACTAAACAACCTTAGGTTTCCTAGATCTGGTTATGAAATTATTATACCCATATTTGAAGATCCTGTTTTTTCCCTATAGGTCCAATTGGCCCTCCAGGAGATCCGGGACGCAATGGACTCCCTGGCTTTGATGGTGCAGGAGGGCGCAAAGGAGATCCAGGTCTGCCAGGCCAGCCAGGTGAGACAAGTAAAACACTGCTGTTGATAGTAGTCTTGTCTGAGAGACCTCCAGACGTCCACTTGGAGCTGTGAGAGTTTTTTCTTGGGAGAGTATAGCTAGCTGGTGAATCTGTTGCTGGTGAAAAATAGGAGAGCAAATACAAGGAAAATTGCCAGTATTAGAAAAGCATAGAAAGCTTGTTTTTATTTATGTGTTTAGAATACTGAGAAACAGTTTTTCCTCAAAATTAGGTTTTTCTAGGTATTCACTATACTTTCCTGTTCTGATAATTTTCAATATGTTGATTTAAATCCCGTGACCATCTTGAAACTATTGCGAATCTTTCTACATTTTAAAATATGACAACAGAGTGTAATTTCCCCCATAAAATAATATAATTAGTAATATAGTTTTAAGGTTTATAAAGTTTTAAGTGCTACCCATAGGGCTTTGAGAGTCAGAGTGGCATCTTATACTGAGATGACAAATTGATTTTCAGGTTTTTAGTTCATTCATTAGTGGGTACTTCTGATCATATTGAATCTGGTATCCACTAGATTTCCAGTATGTTCTAAAGCTACTTCCAAAGAGAATTTGAATCACCTTGCAATAAAAAATAACAGAGGAGCTTAATAGACATTTTCCAAAGAAGACATACAGATGGCAACAGACATATGAAAAGATGCCCAGCATCACTAATGATCAGGGAAATACAAATCAAAACAACAATGGGATATCCCCTTATATACATCAGTATGGCTAGAATCAAAAAGAAATAAGTGTTGGTAAGAACGTGGAGAAAAAGGAACACACACACACACACACACACATACACACACAGAGGAATATTACTTAGCCATAAAAAAGAATGAGATCTTGTCATTTACAACAACATAGATGGATATAGAGGGTATAATGCTAAGTGAAATAATCAGAGAGAGAAAGATAAGTACCATATGAGTTTACTCATATGTGGAATTTAAGAAACAAACAAACAAAGGAAAAAAGAGACAAATAAAAAAAAACAGACTCTTAAATACAGAGAACAAACTGGTGGGTACCAGAGGGGGAGGTGTGGTTGGGGTGAGTGAAATAGATAAAGGGAATTAAGAGTACTTATTTATCATGATGAGCACTGAGTAATGTATAGGATTGTTGAATCACTGTATCATATACCTGAAACGAATAAAATACTGCTTGTTAACTATACTTCAAGAAACAAAATAAAAGTTAAAAATTAAAAAACACACTGAAGTAAGATTGCTAGCAGAAATAAAAGATCATAAACTCATTAGATTTTTAATACGTGTTAGCAACTCTAGACAATATAAATATAACTCTAAATAATATAAACATAAAGAATTTTTATTGGCAAAAAAAAGAATATTTATTGGCAGAAAATATCAGTGGCAACAAGGCAGACTAGTAATACCTATGGCCTTCCTGGAACTGATACCCTGCCATTTCATTAACTGTGTATCAGGGAAGAAACAAGTTAGTGTCATCTTCATCACATATGAGCTTTGCTGTGAAGTTTCCCCAGAGTGAAAATACATATACACAGTGGCAAAAGGCCTGTGTATAAAGATAATTTTAAAATAGGCTCAAATCAAGGACTAAACAGAGAAACAGAACCAGCAGTAAATTGAAAATAGACATTTTGAAAAGGCTGCTTTAGTAGTGCCCTGCCTATTCTCTAAACAAAAAGGTATGCCTGAGAATAATTCTCCAGACAGATTCAAAGGAAAATGTTTTTCAGCACTGAAACTGGCAGACTGATGGCAACCACACCCTTCCTTTCATGATGAACAAAACAGCAGACTGAAATTTTGTCATGGGCTTTGGACTCCTTTAATAGAGCAAGAGACTAGATAACACACAGACTTCCCAAACAAGCATCATTTCTTCCCATGTAATGTTCCATCACCCAGTACTCATTATATAGTACCTAATGTTGACAACCAATTCCATTAGAAAAAATATATATATTCAAGTCTCTTTGAGGGCAGGAACCGTATTTTATTTATCTCTAAATCCGTGATATCTGACAATACCTTAAAAGGCACTCTGTAAATATTGATTAAATTAGCCAATCAAATGAGATCATAATGTTTTGTCACTAGCCATAAATATAGGATCAGGGCTTACTTAAATTTTGTATACTGATGATTCCATGAAAATAGGTACCCGTGGTTTGGATGGTCCCCCTGGACCAGATGGTATGCAAGGTCCCCCAGGTCCTCCAGGAACTTCTTCTATCGCCCATGGATTCCTCATCACACGTCACAGCCAGACAACAGATGCACCACAATGCCCACATGGAACTGTCCAGATTTATGAAGGCTTTTCTCTCCTGTATGTTCAAGGAAATAAAAGAGCTCACGGTCAAGACTTGGGTGAGATAACTGGCATCATGTTTTTTATTATGTGTTTCATTTTGTTTTGAAAATCCTGTTGGGTTTTGGAGTAGCCTTGGACAAGTATATCTCCCTAGTTTCGGGGGGCTTCCAAATTGCAGACCATGTCAAGGGCAGCCAAATATATTCACTGTAAGTTTTAAATAAATAATACATTACTCTAAAAGCATTAGATAGCTAGTGTGAGGTACAATTCTTGGCCTGAAGCAGCACATTTTGGGGAAGGCCATATGTGCTCTTTTGTTAGCTTAGTTATTAAGAAAATAGATTCCCTGGTCTCTCTATGGTAGGTATAATAGTTGCTTGAGTGGGCAGTGTTTTTTCATAGGAGATAGTTTTTTTCTTCTCTGACACTGGTCTTCAATAAGTTGAAAGGTACGTTCTGAAGAGAACCTTGATTTCTAAATCGAAGAAATTAGGGCCATTTCTTAGTTATGCTAGTTTATATGTCCTAAAATAAGTGTCATAGCTTTATGAAGTATTAACAGAGTAGATTAAAACTATGTAAAGCACCATATTTCTGTATAAAATACACTTCATTTAATGTGTTCCCGTGTGTCATCTCTGTACTGTGGTGGGCAGATTTGTTGATGGGATGAAACTGGACTGGATGACTCTCAAGACATCTTCCAATTCTCCACATTTTCTTTTCTGGAATTTTTGACTTTGGATTTCAAAGCCCCATTGACCTGTGGCTGCCAATTTTAGGGATCATTATCCCCTTTGTCTCCATAAAAATAATTGAGAAGATAGTCTGGGCTCCCAGTTTCTGGGGTCTCCATAGTAAGAGGCCTCCTGAGGTCTCTTTAGCTAGGCTATTTTGTGAAAATACTTCAGCAACAGAGACCTCCAGAGGTCTTCTCTGCTCACTCTATTCTCCGGTCATGTGGCCACACCTGCCAGGGAGTGCTGCCCCACTGGAGTACACATCTCCACCAACAAGGAAGCCAAGAGTCATGGGTCATTTTATGAAGCCAAATAAAGGAGGAGTTTGCCCACCAACTTTCTTCTCCCACTTCTGCTTTTCTTTGTCTCTTTCTCATCTTTCCTCTGCTATTTTTCCTTCCCACATTTACTTTCCATAGGTGGCATCTTCTTTTTCTAATTCTATGATTGACAAATCTTCATGGTGAAAATGTTCTTGTCTTTTATGTAAATCCCTCTAGTCTTCCTCCCATAAAACTCTTCTCCTTTTAGACCATTCTGTCTTCACTATTAGAATCTTAACTTGTACCTATAATCAAGCTTATAAACTTCAAATCCCTGACTTAATAGGGAACCATTAGAATTTTTTGAGCACCGTGAAATTAAAAAATTTAATTCAAAGAGAAAATGGAATCTGCTATCCATTATCTCACTGTAACTTGTCAAAATGCATGTATTTGGTCAAACAAGGGCTGTCATACTATGCATTCAGACTTGGAGGCTACTGGCCCTGATTCAGGTACAGTATAGGCCTCAAACATGGGAAGGCCATGATATGGGACCTAAGATCCCAGGAGTGATCCCAGGTTGCAGAGTCTCTTCTATGGCTCACACAGGGGTCAAATTGGAGAGAGCTTGCTGGCTAAGCAAAGGATACAGACAGCTATAGCTTTTATGTTAAAGAAACAATCACCTGATCAAATAAATACAGTCTATGTTGGATTACTGGAAGGATTGTGGTGTGTAAAACAAAGCCAAAGACAACTGAAAGAATGGGAGATTATTATTTGCAAATGACATAACAGATAAAGGACTAGTATCTAAAATCTATAAAGAACTTATCAAACTCAACACCCAAAGAACAAATAATCCAATTGAGAAAGGGGCAGAAGACATGAATAGACATTTCTGCAAAGAAGACATCCAAATGGCCAAAAGACATATGAAAAAGTGCTCAACAGCAGTCAGCATCAGGGAAATACAAATCAAAACCATAGTGAGATACCACCTCACACCAGTCAGAATGGCTAAAATTAACAAGTCAGGAAACGACAGGTTGACAAGGATGCAGAGAAAGGGGAACCCTACTGCATTGTTGGTGGGAATGCAAGCTGGTGCAGCCACTCTGGAAAACAGTATGGAGGTTCCTCAGAAAGTTGAAAATAGAGCTACCCTACGACCCAGCAATGGCACTACTGGGTATTTACCCTAAAAATACAAATATAGTGATCCGAAGGGGTACATGCACCCGTATGTTTATAGCAGCAATGTCCACAATACCCAAACTATGGAAAGAACCTAGATGTCCATCAATAGATGAATGGATAAAGAAGATCTGGTATATAAATATAGTGGAATACTATGTAGCCATCAAAAGAAATGAAATCTTGTCATTTGCAACAACATGGATGGAACTAGAGGGTATTATGCTAAGTGAGATAAGTCAATCAGAGAAAGGCAATTATCATATGATCTCTGTGATATGAGGAATTTGAGAGGCAGGGCAGGGGGTTGTGGGGAGTAGGGAAGGAAAAAATGAAACAAGATGGGATCAGGAGGGAGACAAACCATAAGAGACTCTAAATCTCACAAAACAAACTGAGGGTTCCTGGGGGGTGGGGAGGTAGGGATAGAGTGGTTGGGTTATGGACATAGGGGAGGGTATGTGCTATGGTGAGTGCTGTGAAATGTGTAAGCCTGATGATTCACAGATCTGCACCCCTGGGGCAAATAATACATTATATGTTAATAAAAACAATTTAAAAATTCAAATGTGAAAACAATAAAAAAAAAAGTTGTGGTATATACATCTATATACAATGGAATACTATGCAGCCATCAAACCCCCAAAATCTTGTCAAATCTTGCAACAACGTGGTTGGAACTAGAGGGTATTATGCTAAGTGAAATAAGTCAGTCAGAGAAAGACAATTATCATATGATCTCACTGATATGAGGAATTTGAGAAATAGGACAGAGGATCATAGGGGAAAGGAGGGAAAAATGAAACAAGACAAAAACCAGAGAAGGAGACAAACCATAAGAGACTCTTAATGTCAGGAAACAAACTGAGGGTTGCTGGAGTGGAGGGGGGTGGGAGGGATGGAGTGGTGGGGTGATGGACTTTGGGGAGAGTATGTGCTATGGTGAGTGCTGTGAATTGTGTAAGACTGATGGATCACAGAACTGTACCCCGAAACAAATAATGCATTATATGTTAATTAAAAAAAAAGAAAACGGATGGATTTAGCACTGGTAGGTGTTGGATTCAGTTCTTATCTCCATCACTGAATGCACAGGTTTGAGTTAGTCACTACCTCTTAGCCACTTTTTTGTGTATAAAATATAAGAAAATATTGGTCCTATATCTTTCTTGATCATAGGTGTGAAAATCAAATTGGAGAATGGAAATCAAAGTACTTTTTATTTATAAAGTAAATTAAAAATAAAACATTACTGCTTAATTGGGGACAGGGCTGGAGATATCCTTGGTCTCAGAAAGAAAAGAAAAGGAAAAGGTACATAAAAGGAAGGCCCATAATGATGAGAAGATGGGTGTTTGGTTGCATCTATGCTTTAGGTTGCATACAATGAAGCAGAATTTTGAATAGTCTCCAAATTTTCGGAGAAAATTTTGAAGAAAAATCTCATGAATTCTCAATGCCTTTCATTTTCTAAAACTATAAGGCTTTAATACACTAATGATTCTTAATATTTTTTTTGCTCCTATACAGAACAGTTTTAGCATTCCATTTGTTACCGCCACCCTCTTTTTTTTTTATTAACATATAATGTATTATTTGTTTCAGGGGTACAGGTCTATGATTCATTAGTCTTACATAATTCACAACACTCACCATAGCACATACGCTCCCCAGTGTCCATCACCCAACCACCCTATCCTTATCCCTTCCCTCCACACCACCCCCAGCAGCCTTCAGTTTGTTTCCTGATGATCCTTATGATCCTCCGTCCTGTTTCTCAAATTCCTCATATCAGTGAGATCGTATGATAATTGTCTTTCTCTGACTGACTTATTTCACTTAGCCTAATACCCTCTAGTTCCATCCACATTGTTGCAAAATTTGGCAAGATTTTGGGGTTTTGATGGCTGCATAGTATTCTATTGTATTTATATACTAGATCTTCTTTATTCATTCATCTGTTGATGAACATCTAGGTTCTTTTCATAGTTTGGCTATTGTGGACATTGCTTCTATAAATATTGGGGTGCATGTGCCCCTTTGAATTACTACATTTATATCTTTAGGGTAAATACCTGGTAGTGCAATTGCTGGGTCATAGGGAAGCTCTATTTTCAACTTTTTGAGGAAACTCCATGCTGTTGTCCAGAGTGGCTGCACCAGTAAATCCATCCATTTTCAGTTATTCCAATTTGTCAGTCACTCTCACATGACCTTGAGTTAGTCACCTTTCTCTGAGCCACATTTTTTCCTCTGAAAAAAGAATTAATTAGGCTAAATCAATGATTTTCAACCTGGATAAGTTTTGAAAAGATTCCTAGACACATCCCAAACCTCTTATACAAAAATTCCCAATGATGATGATGACCCATTAGGTTTAAGAACTTTGGTCTTTTATCAGTCATCTTCAGTCTGAGATAAACATATTCCTTTGGATACATAAGGAATTTCCAAGAACTAAATAGGCATAATTTTAAAGGAATCAAATTTCAAATCCTCAATTTTCATACGTACTTTCTCCTGAAGTTGAACTGCCTATGTATATACTTTGGATAATCCTGTTTCCCACATCCCCGTTCACTATCACCCATCTCCCACTTTATGAAAGAATCATACTATTGTGTATTGCCGTGAAGTGTGAAAACCTCTGGGGACAAATTCAAAGGGACAACTCAAAATAATGGTTTCATTAAAGTCTCCATTAACTGAGGCTCTATAATTCCCTCTAATCCATCTCATTAGAAAATGCATTTCCCAACAAGTTTACTTTTTGTATTTAGTAATTATCAAAATTTATAATATCTGTTTTTTTTATAAATTCCCAATATAATGATGACAATTTAAAAAATATTTAACATGTAAAGTCTTATGATCATAGAAAGTTTTTAAAAGTTATTATAGATTATTTTTTCAGAGAAATATGATAGGATAATCAAGAAAAAACTTAAAAAACACACTAGGAAAAACTGTGTGAGAACAGTGCAATTGACATATAATTTCCAGTTGCAAAAGGAGCATTGAATGACTTCCGCTTGTTAAAGATAAGTTTATGTACCTTAAAAAATGTTTATTGTTAGGTTTCAAATCATTATGTTGGATATATTTAAAAGAGAGAGAGAAAGTTTGTTTTTAAATATAATATATTCACAAAACACTAGACATGACAGCTGGTAACATTACCATGAGAGACTGTGGACTCTGAAAAACAACCTGAGGGTTTTGAAGGGGCGGGGTGGGAGGGTGGGGGAACCAGGTGGTGGGTATTAGGGAGGGCACAGATTGCATGGAGCACTGGGTGTGGTGAAAAAACAATGAATACTGTTACGCTGAAAATAAATAAAAAATTTAAAAAAAAAAAAAAAAAAGAAATGTAGTTTGCAAAGTCCCAGGCTCCAGTATCACAAAGTGGAGTATAGAAAGGTAGCTTTGGAGCCAAGAGACAATAACCAATACCTTAATAACCGGCATAGTATCAATTTGAAATTCTGATGAAAAGTTTTACACCTAAACTTAAAAATGTGTGAGGGGGTACACCATTTTTCATCATTCTTTGGTGAATAAGAATAAAAGAGATAAATTTTAGAGTTATATGTAGAGATATAGATAGATAACCTCTATTGCTCTTACTAGTTCTGAATTTTTTTCCGCTTGCATCCTTCCTTTCTCTCTTTGTTTTTTCCTTTTTATTATTCACCGCCAAAACTGTTCATGGTTCCTGTGCGTATTGGTCAGCACTACCATTGTCCCTAGGCCCAAAGAGATTGCAAAAACAAACAAGATACATACTGAGGATGTCTTGGAAGAAGAGAGGATAGCCTGGAAAGGAAGTACTAACAAGACATTATAAGAGCTCTGTGTGTGTTCTTCACTTTTTCATAATAAATTGCTCAATATTCTCCATAAGACACCATTATTTATAAGTACATCACCAGTGTAAAAACAATGTTGGAGAATATATAATGAACTGCAACAATAAATGTCTATATAAATTATAAGATATTTCCCGATTTTAGAAATGTTAAAAATATAAGTAAACATGCATCTTATAATTGAAGACCTAAAACAAAGTGTATTTATTATCTAAGAAACATAGGCAAATTTCTCCTTGGTAGGTTGTTTGTTAGGGTTTCAAAAGAAACTAAAGTATCATCATCGTATATAGTCCTTCATCCTTTTCTCCCCAATTCTTCCTAGGGACGGCTGGCAGCTGCCTTCGTCGCTTCAGTACCATGCCTTTCATGTTCTGCAACATCAATAATGTTTGCAACTTTGCTTCAAGAAATGACTATTCTTACTGGCTGTCCACCCCAGAGCCCATGCCAATGAGCATGGAGCCCCTGAAGGGCCAGAACATCCAACCATTTATTAGTCGGTGAGACACTGGTTTAGCTTTGACTTTTACCAATCCCCAATTAGTTTAGCTAGTCAGAAATGAGTCTAAAGCTAATAATTTGATCATGTTCTTCTCAGGTTCGGTAGGACAGAGGTGACTTTATAATATCCAGTTAAGTATTTAGTTTAAGCCATATTAATTGGGGATTTGCTTTTAACCAGACCCCATGATAGACTTAGTATGATATACAAAGAAATCAGATGAATAATTATGCAAATTTGTGTAAATTAATATAATATATATCACTCTTGGCTAAATGTTACAATAGATCTAATAAAATGTTATAAAAACATGAGGAAAAGAATGTTTAATTTTAATTGGATAAATTTGGGATAACTATGTGAAAGAAATGTATTTTGACCTGATTAGTACTTAAAGGATGGGGAGGACTTGAGATACAGGTGGTTGTAAAGGGGAAGGGCATACTAGGCAGAGAACATGGGAATGGGTAGTAGGTTGATATGTCTAGAATGTAACTTGTAAAAGTTGCATAGAGGGAAGAGTTTAGAAAGTTATCTCGGACCCAGATTGTAGAAGGCTTTCAGTGTAAGGTTTTATTTTGGAATTAATCTGGTTTATAATGGGGAGCTTTGAAAAGTGCTTGAGCTATACTTAAGGGAAAATTACAGAACCATCGACATGTAACATAGATTATAGAGGAAATGGTCCTAAAATAGAGAGACCAGTTAGATTGAAGGTATTGCTGTAGTCCTGATAGGAATGGATTGGAACTGTCAGTGGGGGACATGTATCACTTTAATCCAATAGATAGGATTTGGTTGTTGATAAGTTATGGGACAGAGGGAGTGATAGCTGAGGTTTGGAGCATGAGTAACTAACAGGAGAGAGGTACCATTAGTATAGACTTCCTAGGGTTTTGCCACATTAGAACTCTAGTCTAACTCAATCTCCTAGGCCTTTGAGATACTGTCATTTTCATTCTGATCATGGCCCAATTGATTTAGGAGTCTACTAACCATAAAGGAGGAATCATTGGAAAGTCTAGTTTATTTAACATTGAATATAAAGGTTAAACCTAGTTCAGTATCTCTTAGTAGTAAATTCATGGTGCCCTTTTTAGTCCCAACTCTTGGGAGTAAATGGTCCTTTAAAGGTATTATTTTATTTTTTATTTATTATTTTATTTTTATATTTTATATTTATTTATTTATTTTATTTATTTATTATTTATTATTTTATTTATTTATTATTTTTCTTTTGTAGAAAAATTCACCAAATTGGTTCAGTCATATGTCAGAAGGTCCCTTCATGATATTTATTAAAGATTTGGTAGACTTGGCAACATATTTACTGTGTTGCTGCTTTACTTAATTTTATAAATTTAAGCCACATCTCCATGTGCCTGGGTAGCTGCCCAGCATTCTGGAAATGCTGTATTTCTCTAGATATAGCCAAATGGTTAGTAAATATCCTTTGGAACAAAAATAATGGGTGGGGTTTGAGAAAGTATCTGTTTCTTGTCTTTTCCTGTTCACCAGACATTGTTCTTACCACAGTTTCGGCATTACTAAATGTCTACCATCCAGTTAGGCATTTTGACAGCAAGTAGTATGTGCAGTACATGAAGCCAAACTCTTACAGCGATTATGACATTGACTATAGCAAGTATGAATACAAATTTAAGGCAGAATGGAAAATGAAAATGCTATAGCAGTGGTTGTGGAGTTTCTTTAAATAAGGCTTACAGTTGTCATTTATAAATTTATTAAGTATATTGGGAGATAGGGCTTATGAAAAGCAACTCTTGAAGTGCATTTTTCTCCTGCTTTTGTGAGCACAGAAGACACCTTAATGGGCATCTATACCAAGAAAGCTTGGAAAGAAGAAGGATTGCTAGTTCCCACGTACTCACTGTGCAGATTGTGTTCCCCTCCCTTTCCCTTACCAGATGTGCAGTATGTGAAGCTCCAGCCGTGGTGATTGCAGTTCACAGTCAGACCATCCAGATTCCCCATTGTCCTCAGGGATGGGATTCTCTCTGGATTGGCTACTCCTTCATGATGGTATGAAATACTCTTCCTTGCCTTTGTCATTGTAGCTAACTGCCTATCATATCTATCTTCCTAATACAGTGAATCCCTGCCATTTGCATAGTAAGAAGCTTGAACTTCAAATAACTTCTGTCCAAATATTGTGTTTCCCTTCACATATTTTCTGGAATATATTTTCATAATCTGCCTGTTGCTTCTGTTGAGTACCCTTGGTTTCGATACCATTCTCTTATTTCTTGCCCTAGATCCTTCACTGGATTTGAATTTGGGGTCATATTTAACACATATCATTGGGTATTCACTAAGGTATGAGTGGCACATTTTTCCTTATCTTTTCTAGCACACAAGCGCAGGAGCAGAGGGCTCAGGTCAAGCCTTGGCCTCCCCTGGTTCCTGCTTGGAAGAGTTTCGTTCAGCTCCCTTCATTGAATGTCATGGGCGGGGTACCTGCAACTACTATGCCAATTCCTACAGCTTTTGGCTAGCAACTGTAGATGTGTCAGACATGTTCAGGTAAGGCACTTCCTTCAAAAGTACTAGGGAAGAGAGAAGCAATTCATGGATTGTTTATACCCAACACATGTTGAAGATTTAGTGGACTGTGTTTTTCATTTGTGCTTGTTCTTTTCGTATACCTGACTCAGGACAGAAAAACAGACTTGGCTAATGTTAGCTATGTATGCTTTCAGATGGCTTGGTAGTAGTAATCCTTCAGTAGCAAACACACAAAGTAAGGAAAGGTTATAACCTTTCAAACCTGCTCAACAGTAATTGAGCTGCTCAACTAGACAGAGGCTACCCAGGAATTGAAGATTAAAGCTGTGATCTATGATCCCTGCCTCAGTCCAGTGATCTCTTTGCCCAGGATCTTATCTTTTCTCTTCTCTCCTTTTCTTTTCTATTCTTTTCTCTTCTCTTCTCTTCTCTTCTCTTCTTTTCTTTTCTTCTGAGAGAGAAAGAGAGAGCATGAGACAGGAGTGGGGAGGAGAAGGGGGAGAGAGAGAGAATCTTAGGCAGGCTCCATGCCCATGGAGCCTGATGAAGACTTGATCTCACAACCTTGAAATCATGACCTGAGCTGAAATCAAGAGTTGGACATTTAACCAACTGAGTCATGAAGGCGCCCCTTTCCCAGGATGTTTTCAATGCTCTTATCCAAGTGTCTGAATGAGTAAGACCACATATAGTATATGTACTTCAGGATACTTCAGTCTTGGTAGGTCCTTTAAATTAGATTTTTTTTGTTTAAATTAATTTTTATATATTGCTTCTTTTGAGTTATCATTAGTTGATATTATTCTTAAAATTGTCTTTTTGTATTTCATATGCATATGTTTTATCATTTATTCATCATTAGTTGCTCAGATCTCCTTCATTCTAGGACTATTAGAAAAATGTTTAAGAGATAAAGAGGGAGAGACAAATAGAGGAAATAGTGGTAGAGAGAAGAGTCACAAAAATAACTATGACCACTAATGGCTCTTCAGCCATACCAGTTACTGCACTAGATCACATTGCTCAAAAGTTAGTGATTAAGTCATAGGAGAGCTACTTAAGCAAAAATAGGATGTTTGTGTATGAATCTGAACCAATAATAGAATTGAAAAACTAGAAAAGGCTAATTTGATTGTCTTGTTTCTTATCTCCTAGCAAACCCCAGTCAGAAACACTGAAAGCAGGAGACTTGAGGACACGTATTAGCCGATGTCAAGTGTGCATGAAGAGGACATAACATTTTGAAGAATTCCTTGTGTGTTTTTAAATGTGATATATATATATATATATATATATATATATATATATATATATATAAAATTCCCAGGATGCAACGTCTCACTCCTCCCAACTTTACCACTGCTGCCACCAATGGTGCTACTATATATGACCAAGAGAACATGCTGACTAGTAACCATGAAGATACAGATGTACCTCAACAACGTGCCAGAGCAATGTCTCTATTAGTTTTCTATGAATGAAATAAGGAATTTACTTCTTGGGTCCAGAATGACTTTCCCCAGGATTATAAGATGAAGATTATATATGTTGCCCAGTAACTTACAACAGTATGTTAAAAGTTAAATAAAGAGAAGAATCACACTGAGTAAAATAAAAGACTGCAGTTTGGGGGAAGAATTATTTTTCATGGTGCTACTAATCCTACTGTATCCCAGGTTTTTAATATAAAAGTGTTAAGCTTATTTTGCTCTGTAAGTAAAGAATGTGTATATTGTGTAAACAGCCTTTTAGCTCAAAGTGTTGACTCATTTCGATGTGACCTGGCATGTATCACTCTTTATAGACAACCTACGCAAATGTAGAATACAGACAACAAGATTTTGTATCCATGTTTACCAAACTGAAAGAATTTATATTCTTACATCAAGTTACTACTTAGAGTAAATTTATTTTGAGTTCTATCTCCTAAATTCTTATTTGACTTTTTTTTAAAAATATAGGTCATTTTAGTTACTTTAATCAGAATTTTAAATGTTCATGTTACATACCAAATTATAATATCTAATAGAACATTTTCTCTTTTGCTGTACTCTTCAAGATTCTTAATACTAGATGCCCTCTTTTTAAATGTTTCTTACATCTTGTTTTTGCTCATCCCTAACTAGGCAAAATCCTGCCAAATAATTTTGAGAAACAAAAATATGCAAAAGATGATGATTTGTTCCCTGTGCTGCTTCTGTAAGAATTATTTTCCTGTGATCTCTTGGTTAGTCTTCTCTCTTCAGTTACAAAGCCAATTAATGTTTCTTCCTCTTTTTTAATTTTAAACATTTTATTATAAATAGCCATAGAATACCTTATTTCCCTAGTTGTCCTCTTTTCACTTCATGTTTTTTAACTCACCAATATCGATTTAATTAAAGATATCCTATGTTGTAAGAATGGATTGTTGTGTATCTCTTCAGACTATGTGTAAAAATCTGCTCATTTACAGATGGATTACACATCTTCATATCAACAAATAGTCCCTTCTCAGAGAATGATTCCAAAATCAATGATTCCAAAGAGGTTTCTGCAGATTTTGATCACTCACAGCTGATAGAAGACATGGAGTAATGTAAACTTTTTCTAATAGACCTAACAACCCATTGGAAAGTACTTTTACAATAAAAATGTATTAACAATATTGTATTGATGGCGATGGCTGAGAGAGGAAGAACTACTTGCTATTTAGGGAAGAATTCATTAATAATGGTTAAAAATAGATTAATGAGTTAATATTCCTGATGAATAAGAATGTACACATGTAGCTCTATAGTTGAGAACTTGCTAAAAGTAAGAGGCATTAAAAGCCTCTATAATAAAATTTGTATTTCAATTAAAATATGAAACAACCAAAACAATTTTGAGAATTTGAGACCCTAATATGAACCCATGCAAAAGCTAAAGCTTAGAGTCCATAGTTGTAGAAGTTAGATTCTAAAGAATGGTAACTACTTAATAATACTGTTCATTTCAAGACTAGCCACATGTATATTCTAGCTTTATTTTTTGATATAACCACGTGAGTGAAAACACTAATGCGTAATTTTAAATGAAAACATGATATTGCATCACATAGATTTTTCTACATGCTATATACACCTAAAGGTTGTTCCTTGGGTTACAGTTGCAAGCACTACTTTCAGAGATTTTGCTGTTTGTTGCTTTCCCTCTCATTTTTATCTGGTTGAAAACATTGCCTCAGAAAGAACCTAACATTTTAATGGTTGCATGTGATGTAGTCTATGTGTTTCTTAACCCCCCAGCTATCCCCAGTCCTGCTCTGTTGTTTAAAGTACATGAATTCAATCCATTCCAGGACCTTAATGTTGTTGACCCTCCCTTGCCACTGAATAATGAAAGATTATTATGATGTAACTGCTCTAGTAGTTAGTTACCTATAGTGAGTTTTATAGTCATACATGCCTAATGGTTTTCCCACATACACAGGCAATGGATAAGCTGTTCTTCCTTAACCAAATACAAGTAGTTACTACATCTACAAACCGAGTGATATACATATGGTTGGTGTTACACTCATCACTTCCAAGCTTCCAAAGAGGTACCATTGGACATTCTGTGATTGTACAGTGTATTTTCTCATTTGGCCAAATTTGATGAACCCTTTATTTCTTGTGGTGTCTGTGAAGTTCTTTGCCTCAATTGGCATGGTTAATTGAAAACTCACTGGTTATACCAAGCCATCAGAAGGTTTATTCATATGTTAATCACAAGAGGGCACTATTGCCTATAAAAATAAATAAGCATGTGTAATGATTTGTGGAGCTCATTGTTGATGGTGGTGGTGAAGTCCTTTGAAGCTCTCCCTCCAGATTCTTGTTTTAAGCTTCATGTATTCTTTCTTCCTCATAAAGATCAACAAGTATTTTAAAAGGTGGCCCAGTTTCCCAATGTCTGCATCCAAAAGAAGGGACAGCTTTGCTATGAAAGATTTTCTTAAGATCCTGATTAGGAATTGGCTCTGGTAGTACGTCCCATGCCTCTCAACACAGAAGCGAAGTGCAATCACTTTTTCTGGCCAACACTTCAGTTGGCTTCTTTAGCAGAGAAGTTCTGTTCTAATGCTGCACTATACAAACACCCTCATCCCTAGGCAGCTCCAAAATCAACTGAATAATATTTATAAATCATACATCATTTATTTTAAAGCACTGGTTTCTGGAGTATATTCAGGATGTTTGGAAGGTTTCTATGGTGGAAGTACTCATAAGTTGGGACACTGAAGTAATAAACCCAGATAGGCCTGTCTTCCAAGTTCGACAACAACAAACATTCATTAGCTATTTATTAGCTGTATAGCACCATGACAGATAACAATCCAAAATCAACTCAACCAGAAGGATAGTCATTATAATATATACTACTAAGAAGAGGTATGCTTTTCCATCCTGACTACCAAATCTTACTAATTCTAAGTTAGACTGGAATAGATCATGAGGCATTTTGCCAGCACTAGCTATCCTGAGGAAGCTGGCTCATCAAGCCATTCCGTAACAGGTGGACAAGCTAAGATCACACGTGTGTAACTTTGACTCTATTTCTCTATGTAGTGAATTGTGTGCCCAACGTATGATCTAATGAGATGACAAATTGTTGACATTATGGAATTTTCTCTTTTGTTTTCCTTTTCCAGATTCTCATGGCATTCTTTGCCCTACTTTCTGCACCCAGAGGGTTCCTGTGCCCTCTGGCTTTTGGTTGAGTTCAACCAATGGGATACCCTGCAGGATAGAAGAGCAAAGGAAAAGACTGATGTTAGGGTATTTATTTTCATGGGGCACATGTGACCTCAGGTCGGCTTGTGCTCTTTAGTTGAATGTCCCTGCTCCTCTCAAGATGATCTGCCCTTTGAAATTATTTGCCATTCTGGTTCCAGTCACTAATTTCTTCTCATCTCTTCAGGTCTATTTATGATAAGTCTGCTGCTGCTATGCTGCTAGTCCTGGATTTCTGCATTACCTTTTGTGGTTCCCCTACACACCACCTGTATCTCTTTTTTTTTAAATTTTTTTTTCACCTGTATCTTTCTAATTAAACTCTCCTCAGATTATCCTAATTTAGTGCCTTGTCATTTCGCTATTGATACCCTGACAAATGCACAACTGCTTCTAGTCTCTAAAATCTGGTGGAGGTGCTTTATTCTATATGTGGGAAAATGAGTAGCATCTTCCACTTTGAACTGAGGGATAGACCAACAGAAATGTGAATTAACATTACTTAATCTAAGACCTAGCTTACCAAGCTTTATTGAAAGCTGCATTCCAAGGTTATTAGGGTGAAATGAGACAAAATATGTTCATCATGGCCCTAAATTATTTAGTTACTTTTCTAAATATTGCTCTACTGAATCTCTAAAAAAAAAAAACATACATTTTAACTTCCCCCTAGGTGGTTATTTGCCTTGCTCCATCCTACTCCAAATGAAGAATCTTAGTTGCCCAACTGGGAGACAAGATCCTAAACATTGTTAACTGATCTTTGAAAGCTTCAGAAAGAAAATTCCTGCTGGTGCTATGTCCACCGGAGAAATTTGCCAAGCCAGTTTTACATGTCTGCAGTCAATAAAAGCAACCCACAGTGTTACTAGGCCAAGAAATAAACAATTTAAACCACCTAAAATAAGTGGTTTCTAGCCTCAAGAACCTCTACGACAGGTGAGCCCACAGAAGCACTTCAGATCTGCTTCCCTTCTGTTCATCAAGGGTACAAGAGGGAATGCTTAGACTGGAGATTACAGAAGATGGCACCAACTCTAAAGCCAAAGGCAGTCAGATTACTCACTAATTTCAACCAGGTCCAGATGGAGCCTACCAAGAGGTGACTTTTTAAAGACCGTTCTTAATTTTGAAGTAAAATTGCTTTCTGGTTGATTTCCTCAAGGCCAGTAAAGTGCTTGCTATTGCCAGTTTATCACAAGCCACAACAGTAAACCAGTTGTCAGATCTTTGTCCCTCTCTGACACAATAATTTGACCCTTGTTTGGGCTCTAAGGAAGACTATACCTGATGCCTCAGTAGCAACATAAGTAATACCTTACATTTATATAGTTCTTATTAAAATGTAATTCACCACACATTATGTCATCTGAGCCTCAGCAACCCTGATGTATTCAAACAGTGCAAGGATTAGTCTCCATCTACAGATGCAGAAGCCAAGCCTTACAAAGGTTACGTGACTATCCCAAGGTTACCAAACAAATTATTAAGTTCTTTTTCACTCAAAACCTAATCATCACTTTCTAGTCCTGAAAAATGCCTGTATCAAAAAAATCAGAATCCTGTGTGATGGAGACTCTTAGCACTACAGGGGTCTCTGTCGCATGAGAAGTAATGAACTACATGCTTTGGGAACCTGTTCCCAGTTACAGATGAGTGTTTTTCACAGCAACTGAGGTCCCTTAGTATTAGCCCTGGGACACAAGGGACTTACAGTGAATTCATTGTATTTTAGGATACTCTTGTTGGTCTGGTCTAAGCCTCTGCAGCTAAAGAAAACCTTGTGAGTCTGGCCTGGTGCCTACCTCACTTGAGCTTCTTCGGGACTCTTGAATCCGGACAAGCTCCTGGAATTTGAATGCCCTAGTCTGAGAACTTTCCAGCACTACTACTATTCAAGTAGGAACCAGTGTGTCTTGATTGTTATGTAGACCTCACACTATGCAGATACCATCTATCTTCTATTATAGATAATGCACAACACACTCCGTGGAGGGGAAAATTTCTTTATAGTTCCAACAGGAAAGTTTGTCATTTTTCATTTACATTAATATACACTAAACACACAGAGAAGCAACTTGAGTTCACTATAACCTCCATTGGTCATGTTTCACGTGTAGTAGCTTTCCTTATTTGGCTCCCTTCAGCAGAAATTTAGGCTGGGAATCAGATGAACAAACATCGAGCCAAGTGGGCCAAGCAGTATGTGGTTATTTATCATATTAGAAAGGCGGTAAATGTTAGACAAGCTGGAAAACATCTAGACTAAAATAGGGCCCTACTTAGTTTATAGTAATCAGTAGAGTAGCAAGGCAGACTTTGAGATTACTAGGTTTGAATATGTTCTTAAAGTTGACTGTGTACTTTCAGATGTGCAACTGTTGCCCATCTCAAGGCCAGCAGAAGCACACAGAACTCCCACCATGGAGTGGAAAGAGATAAGAGCCTAAAGCCATTCTCATAAACACATCCTTCTCTTGGTCTGAGAAACCAGTGTATTTTTTCTGACCTCTCTGAGCTAGCAGAAGCAGCCATGGGCACAAGACAATGTGTTATGCCTTTTTTCCTTATGACTGTCATTTTGCTTCATCTATTTTGAAATAGGTGCATAAATATTTATGATTGTTTCATCCTGTTGATGAAATGATCCCTTTATCATTATGCTAATGGTCATATGGTAAAGAAATTGTTAATACTCTTTGCTCTGAAATCTACATTGATAACAATGTAGCCATCCAGCTTTCTTTGTGTTAGTGTTAGTATGGTCTATCTTTTTCCAGTCACCTTACTTTTAATCTTGTTCTCTCTCTCTCTCTCTCTCTATATATATATATATATATATATATATATATATATATATATATATTCTTAAAGATTTTACTTATTTATTTGTTGGAGAGAGAGAGAACACAAGCAAGGGAGGAGCAGACAGAGGTAGAGGAAGAAGCAGGCTTCCCACTGAGCAGGGAGCCTGATGTGGGACTCCATCCCAGGACTGTGGGATCATGACCTGAGCCCAAGGCAGCCACTTAACAGACTGAGCCACCCAGGCATTCCCCTCTCGATATATTTGAAGGACATTTCTTTTAGGCAGCGAATAAATAGTTGGATCTTGCTTTTTTATACATCGAACAATCTTTGTTCTTTAGTAGACCACATTTAATGTGGTTATTGAAATGGTCAGGTTTAAATCCATCATCTTGCTATTTGCTTTCTATTTGTATCATTTGTATTTTGTTCACTTTTTAATGCCTGGTTTTAGATGAGTGAAATGTTTATTTCTGATTTCATTTTATCTTCTTTGTGGTATATTAACTATAACATTCTGTTCAATTTAGTGACTGCTTATCACAATCTACATTGCAGTTATATAATACCAGCTTACATATGCTTTAAGAATGTTACAATAGTATACTTTCAATTCTCCCCTCCTGAGCTTTGTGCTATTATTTTCATACAAGGTAGTTTGAATGTTATAAACCCCATACTACATCCTTATTATTTTTGTTTAAACAGTTCGTTCTCTTTTTTATTTGATATGACTTACATACCATGAAATTCACTCTCTTAAAGTATATAACTAAATAGTTTTTAGTATATTCACAAAGCTGGGCAATCTTCACTAATTCCAGAACATTTTCATCACCTCAAGAAAAAAAAAAAACATACCCATTAGCAGTGACTCCCTATTCTCCCCCCACCTCCACTTCTCCCTCCTTCTCTATCCCCAGGCAACCACACCAGTCTTCTTTCTCTCTCTAGAGATTTGCTTACTCTGAACAAACTGATGGTTGCCAGAAGGGAGGGGGTGAGGGAGAAAAGGAAAATGGGTGAAAAAGAGTGGGAGGTACAGGCTTCCAGTTAAGGAATGAGTAAGTCATGGGAGTAAAAGGTACAACATGGGAATATAGTCAATGGTATTATAATAGCATTGTGTGGTGACAGATGGTAGCCACATTTGTAGTGAGCATAGTGTGACATACAGAGTTGTTGAGTCACTATGTTGTCTGCCTGAAACTAATGTAATGTTGCATGTCAACTACACTTCAATGAAAGTAAAATAAAAGATTTACCTACTTTGGACATTTCATATAAATGTAGTCATGTAATATATGGCCTTTTGTGCCTATTTTTTTCACTTACCATGATGTTTTGAAAGCTCATTCATGTTGTAGCCTGCGTCAATACTTCATTTCTTTTCTTTTTTTTTTTGAGTTGAGGTGAAATTCACATAACATAAAGCTAATAATTTTAAAGCAAACAATTAAAGTGGCATTTAATACATTCATGTATGCAATACATACATGTATGCAACCATCGCATCTATCTGGTTCCAAAACATGTTCATCATCCCAAAGATAGACTCATAACCATCGAGCAGTCACTTCCCACTCCCCAAAGCCCCTGGCAGCCGCTAATCCACTTTCTTTCTCAATGGATTTTCTTATTGTGGATGTTCATGTAAATGGAATCATACAATATGTATGGCATTTTTTGTTTGGTTTCTTTCATTTGACACTGTGTTTTTAAGATTCAACCACATTAGACCCCATATGAGAACTTCAGTCTTTTTTATGTATATATTTTTTAAAGATTTTATTTATTTATTTGACAAACAAAGATCACAAGTAGGCAGAGAGGCAGGCAGAGAGAGAGGGAGAAGCAGGCTCCCCGCTGAGCAGAGAGCCCGATGTGGGGCTCGATCCCAGGACCCCGGGATCACGACCTGAGCCGAAGGCAGAGGCTTTAACCCACTGAGCCACCCAGGTGCCTCTTTTTTATGTTTAATAATAATTTATTTCATGAATATAGCATGTTCTGTTTATCTATTAATACATTGACATTTGGGTTGTTTTTATCTTTTGGTGATTGTGAATCATGCTGTTATGAACATTCATGTCCAAGTATTTGTTTGAATACCTGTTTTCAATTCTTTTGAGTATGTACCAAGGAGTAGGTCTATGTTTAATTTCATATAGTAGGTCATATAGTAGGTCTATGTTTAATTTCTTGAAGAATTTATCAGACGATTTTCTAATAGCAGATGCACCATTTACATTTCCACCAGCAATGTACAGATGTTCTAATTTTTCCACATCCCTTCCAAAATGTATTTTTCCAATTTTAAATTATAACCACCCAGTGTGTGTGAAGTGGTCTCATTGTGGTTTTGATTTTAATTTCCCTAATGATTAATGATGTTGAATATCTTTTTGTGAGCTTGCTGGTCACTCATATATCTTCTTTAGAGAAATGTCCATTCAGATATTTTACCAATTTTTAAACTGGGTTATTTTTTCACTTTATTTTTGAACCATAAGTGTACTTTATATATTCTGAATATTAGTCCCTTAGCAGATATATGATTTCCAAACGTGTTCTCCCATTCTGAGGGTTGTCTTATTAATTTCTTGATGGTGTCCTTTAAAGTACAAAAGACTAAATTCTGGTGGAATTCCACTTATCTCTTTTTCCTTTCACTGTCCTTGCTATAGTTATCATATCTAAGAAACCATTGCCTCAACCAAGGTCATGAAGATTTGCCCCTGTTTTCTTCTAAGAGCTTTATATTTGTAGCTCTATAATTAATTCTTTAATTCATTCAAATTAATTTTTATACATGGTGTGAGGTAAGGGTCCACCTTCATTCTTTTGCATGTAGCTATCCAGTTGTTCCAGAACCATTTGTTGAAAAGACTATTCTTTCACCCCACTGATATCTTGGCATCCTTTGAAAAATCAATTGACCGTAGATGTATGGGCTTATTTCTGGACTCTAAATTCCATTCCACTGATCTATATGTCAGTCTTTATGACAGTACCACACAGTCTTGATTACTGTAACGTTTTGTAAGTTTTGAAATCATCAAGAGTGAGTCTCCCAGCTTTGTTCTTCTTTTCCAGGATTGGCTATTCAGGGTTCTTTGATTCCATATGAATTTTAGGATCAGTTGTCACTTACTTCAAAAAGAAAAAAAGAAGAAGTAGTCAGCTGGGACTTTGATAGATTGCCTTGAATCTGTGCACCACATGGGGAATATTGTATTTTAACAATATTAAGCCTTCCAAACCATAAATACTAGATGTCTTTCCATTTATGTAGGTCTCTTTAATTTTTTTCAGTGTTGTGTTATAGTTTTCAGTGTACAAGTATTGTACTTCTTTTGTTTAATTTATTCCTAAGTATTCCATTCTTTCTAATACTACCGTAAATGGAAGTGTTACCTTAATTCTTGTTTCAAATTGTTTATTGCTAATGTATACAAATATAATTTTTGGATGTTGATCTTATTGTTATAACTATGCTGAGTGCATAGCAATATGCTGAATTCATAGCAATATTACATATATGTTATAACTATGCTGAGTGCATAGTTATAAGATATAAGATCAACATGGGAGACTGTGAACTCTGAGAAACAAACTGAGGGTTTTGGAGGGGAGGTGGGTGGGGGGTTGGGTGAGCCCTGTGGTGGGTATTAAGGAGGGCACGTATTGCATGGAGCACTGGGTGTAGTGCATAAACAATGAATCTTGGAACACTGAAAAACTTAAATTAAAAAATAATAAAATAAAATAGATATTGTAAAAATGTATAACATTTCAAGATATTATAAAAGAATAGAATAATAAAAAACTATGCTGAATGCATTTGTTAACTCTAATAATTTCTAGTGGATTCTTATGATTTTCTGTATATAAAGTCATGTCATCTGCAAATAGAAATACTTTTAATTCTTTCCAATCTTCATGCTTTTTTTATTTGCCTAATTGATCAGGACAGAAACCCTAGCTAAATATTTAATAGAAATGATAAGAATGGATATCTTTTTCTTGTTTTTAATCCAAGGGGGAAGGTTTAAGGTTTTCATCCATAAGTATGATGTTAGCTGGGGTTTTTTGTTTTTTTCATAATTGCCCTTTATCAGATTGAGGCATTTTCCTTCTACTGCTAGTTGTTTGGTGTTTTTATCATGGAGGATTGTTGGGTACTGTCAGATTCTTTTTATGCATCAAGATAATCATGTGGGTATTTTTTCTCATTCTATTAATTAGGTATATTATACTGATTGATTTTAATACATTGAATGAACCTCATATTCTGGTATAAATCCCACTTAATTTCGGTATATAATCCTTTTAATGTGTTTTGCTAGTATTTTGTTGAGGATTTTTTGCATCAATATTCATAAAAGATACAGATCTGGAGTTTTCTCATAGTGTCTTTGTCTGACTTTATTATCTGCATATCACTGGCATCATAAAATGACTTGGGACGTGTTCCTTCCTCTTCAATTGTTCGGAAGAGTTTGAGCAGGATTGGTGTTCGTTCTTCTTTAAATGTTTGGTAGAATTCACCAGTGAAGATATCTGGTCCTGTGCTTTTTATAACTTGCTTAATTGGATTTGCTAGTGATTTGTTGTTGTTTTTTAAAAGATTTTACATCTATATTTGTAAAGAATACTGGTCTGCAGTTTTCTTTTCTTGTAATGCTTTTCTCTGGTTTTGGTAACAAGATTTTGGTGTCCATGAAGTATTGGCCTCATTGAATGAGTTGGGAAGTTTTGCCTCCTCTTCCATTTTTTGGAAAATTTTGTGAATAATTAGTGTTAGTTCTTCTTTAAACACCTATTAAAATTCATCAGTTATCTGATCCTAGGCTTTTATTTGTGGGGAAATTAAATTATTTAATCTCTTTATTTGTTATATCTCTTCAGATTTTCCATTTCTTCTTGTTAGTTTGGGTAGTTTGTGTCCTTCTAGAGATTTGTCTATTCCATCTAGTGTGTCTAATTTGTCTACATACAGTTGTTTATTATTTTATAGTGATTTTATTCTGTAATGTCAGTTATTTTATTCTTTATAGAGTTATAGTATTCTTTTATAGTTATTTTTATTTCTGTAATGTCAGTAGTAATGTTCCTTCTCTCATACCTGATCTTAATAATTTGAGACTTCTCTCTTTTTGTCTTGGTCTGTTTAGCTAAAAGTTTGTCAATTTTATTAATTTTTCTCAATGAAGCAACTTTTGGTTTTGTTGATTTTTTCTATTGTTCTTCTACTCTCAACTTCATTGATTTCCATTCTAATATTTACTATTTCTTTCCTTCTGCTTGCTTTTGACTTAGTTTATTCTTTGTGTAGACTTTTTTTTTTAAGTAATCTCTACACCCAGGGTGGGGCTTGAACTCATGACCTGGAGACCAAGAGTCACATGCTCTGCCCACTGGGCCAGCCAGGCACCCCTTTCTGTAACCTTTCAAGGTAGTAGGTCAGGTATTAATTGAGATCTTTTGGGTCTTTTAAAAATATAAGCATTTACAGTAATAAATTGTTCTCTAATCACCACTTTAGTCATACCACATAGGTTTTAAAGTGTTTTAGTTTTGTTTTCATTCATCTTCAAGTATTTTCTAATTTACTTTGTTATGTCTTCATTTAACCATTAGGTATTTAAGAATGTGTTATTTAATTCCACATATTTGTGAATTTCCCAATTTCCTACAGCTAATTTCATTCTGATGTTGTCAGAGAACAGACTTTGTAGGACTTCAGTCCTTTAAAATTTATTAAGATGTTTTTATGAGTTAATATATGGTCTATCCTGGATAAAGTTCCATGTGCTCTTTAGACAGTGTGTATTCTGTGTTGGGTGGAGTATTCTACAGAAGTTTATTAGATGTAGTTGATTTATAGTGTTGTTCAAGGTTTCTATTTTCTTGGTGATCTTATGCCTCGTTCTATCCATTATTGATATTAGGGTATTCAAGTATCCAAATATTATTGTTAGATTGTCTATTCATCATTTCTGTCAGATTTTGCTTCCTATATTTTGGGACTCTGTTCTGAGATATCTAGATATAGATACAGATATAGAGATACATAGATACTTTCCATACACTGTTATAAAATGTCTTTTTATTTTTGTAAAATGTCTTTGTCTCTAGTAACAACTTTTCTCTTAAAAGTTCATTTTATTTGATATTAGTATAGCCAGTCACCTCTCTTTTTGTTACTCATGGCGTGGTGTATTTTTTTCTATCCCTTTACTTTCATTCTATTTGTGTCTTTGAATCTAAAGTATGTCTCTTGTGGTCAGCACAAAGATAGACCATGATTTTTATATCCATTCTGCCAATCTTTTTATTTTGGTTGTATTATTTAATCTATTCACCTTTATTTTTGAGAGGGAGAGAGTTGAAGTAGGGGCAGAAGGAGAGGGAGGGAGAGAATCCCAAGCAGGCTCCACTCCTGGGATGGAACCTGATGTGGGGCTGGATCTCATGACCCTGAGATCATGACCTGAGCCAAAATCAAGAGTTGGATGCTTAACCAACTGAGCTGCCCGGGTGTCCTTTAATCCATTGACATTTAATGTAAGTACTGATAATGTAGGGCTGGTGACTGCTATGTTGCTCCTTGTTTTTTATATCCTATATATTTTTTGTTTCTACATTTCTCCATAACTTCCTTCTTTTGTATTAAAAAGCATTTTCATTCCCTTGTCATTTTTAAAATTCTACTTATTTGGAGTTATTTTCTTCTTGTTTGCTGTGTGGATTACAATTAACATCTTAAGTTATAACCATCCAGTTCAGTTAAATGGCAACTTAATTTCAATAGTATATAAAAAGTTTTCTTGCATATAGCTTCATTATCTGTCCTTCTTTGTGCTTTTATTTTAATAAAAATTACATCTTTATACATTACATGCCCATCAGCACAGATTTATGATTATTGCTTTATGCAACTGTCCTTTACATTCAGAGAAAAAAGAGTTAAAAATAAAATACACATATATACTCTTTTTAAAAGATCTTTAAATTTATTTGTCAGAATGAGACACACACACACACACACACACACAGAGAGAGAGAGAGAGAGAGAGAGAGAGAGAGAAAGCACAAGCTGGGGGAGCACCTGGCAGAGGGAGAAGCTCAGCAGGAAAGCTGATGTGGGACTGGATCCCAGGACCCTGGAATCATGACATGAGCTGAAGGCAGACACTTAACCAACTGAGCCACCCAGATATCCCCTCTTTTTTTGTATTTACCTATACAGTTACCTGTACTAGTATTCTAGTACAGGTAAGAATCCATGTGGATTCTAGTTACTGTCTAGTATACTTTCATTTTAGCCAAAAATATACCTTTTATTGTTTCGTATATTTTCTATATTTATATAAATATAATATAAAATATAAATAAATATTTCTTCTATTTCTGTATGGTGAATTCTCTCAGTGATTGTTGATCTGAATATGTCTTACACTCTCATTCATTTTTGAAGGATAGTTCTATGATAATAGGATACTTTGTTGATAGGTTTTTTTTTTCTTTTAACACTTTGAATATACTGTCCCGATAATTCTAACCTCCTTGGTTTCTGATGAGAAATTCCCTAGTAATATTATGAAGGATCCCTTGTACATGATGAATTGCTTCTGCAATGCTGCTTTGAAGATTCTTTGTCTTTGACTTTTGACAGTTTGATTCTAATGTATCTTGGTGAGATTCTCTTTGAGCTATTTCTATTTGGAGTTCATTGAACTCTTTAGATGTGCAGATTAATGTATTTCATCAAATTTTGGTAGCTTTTGTTTACCATTTCTTCAAATATTCTTTCTGCCCTTGTGTCTCTTCCTTTTCCCTCTGGGACTCCTGTTATTAGGGTTGTTGATTCACTTGACAGGGCTCCATAGTTCTCAGATGGTTCTACTCCGTTTTCTTCATTCTTTTTTCTTTCTATTCCTCAGACTGGATAATCTCACTTGACCAATCTTCAGCCGTGCCAAAAGCTTATTTCTTCTGCAAGTTCAGATATACTGTTGAGCCCCATTAGTGAATTTTCCATTTCAGTTTTTGTACTTTTCAACTCCAGAATTTCTTATTGGTTCTTCTTTCATTTTTAAAGTATTTATTTACTTTTTTTCTTGTTTTTATTTAAATTCCAGTTAAAAATATGGAATTCCTTATGAATTTGCTTGTCATCCTTGTACAGGGCCATGCTTATCTTCTCTGTATTGTTCCAATTTTGGTATATGTGCTGCCAAAGTGAGCACACTTGTTGGTTCTTTTTAACTAATTTCTCTCTTTGTATTAACATTCACTATTTAGTGAGACATGTTCTCATATTCTCATGGTTCCCTTTGCTTTTAAGAAAACTGATATTGCTGATTTAAAGTGATTGTCTAATTAAGTCCAAAGTCAAGTCTTCCTCAAGGAATTGCTTCTGTTGACTACTTCTTTGTCTATATAAGAGCCATACTTTTTAGCTTCTTTGTATGTCTTATAATTTTTTCTTGAAAATTGGAAATTTAAAATAATAATAATGTGAGGACTTTGCATATCAAATGCCCCTCAAAGTTTTGTTGGTGTAACTATTTGTCATTGTTGCTTATTTGTTTGTTTAATGATATTTCTGTACTAATTCTGTCAAAGTTTGTATTTTTTTTTTGTTTGTTTATCATGTGTGGCCACTAAAGTCTCTGCTCGCTTAGATTAGCATCCAGATAATTACTTTACAGAGATTTCCTTAAATGCCTGGAACCAATGATCTCCCAGCCATTGCCAAGTGACTGAGCTCACTGGAGCATAGCTTCAACTCTCAGCCAGGTGGTTCACAATCCTCTTTTAGCCTTCTCTTCCTGCTGGTATAGAATTCTACGGTTAGGGGTGCCTGAGTGGCTCAGTAGGTTAAGCCTCTGCCATTGGCTCAGGTCATGATCTCAGGGTGTTGGGATTGAGCCCCACATCGGGCTCCCTGCTCAGCAGGGAGCCTGCTTCCCCCTCTCTCTCTGCCTGCCTCTCTATCTACTTGGGCTCTCTCTCTGTGTCAAATAAATAAAATCTTAAAAAAAAAAAAAAGAATTCTACAGGTTAGGCAGTGGTGAGTCTTTTGTCTTCTCAGGTCTCTCATGAGCATGTACACAGCCCTTGGCATGCTCCCATTAGTACCTGTTCTTTTCCAAAGATTTTCCTTTTAAGACTTGTAGTAAACTTACTGTTTATCTCAACTGTTATCTACAGTCTGAGGCAGTTGCAATATTAAACAGCTAATACTGATGCTCCCAGGGAAAAGTTCATTGGCACTGGCACACCTCTGTGTTAGGTCATATATGGATAAGCTTTGTGAATGCGTTCATCCTGGGAACCACCAAACAGGTCAGTAATGGCAGTCATTTGGAAATGAGGTTTTGAAGGAGCTCCTACCCTTTTCTGTGCACTCCAGTGGCTGCCAAGTGGTTGGTTTTCACAATGATTTGAGGGCTATTAGTATTCTAGGCTACCACATAGCTGAGCATAGGGAGATGGGAATAGGGCAAGAGAAAACGCCACAAAAGTCAGTGTTTTTACCAAGATTCAACTGGTTTTTGTGGGTTTTGTTATGTTTTGTTTTTTGAGTAAACAGTTCCTGGATTGCTGCAAGTCTTTGGTTAACTTCCAGAGTTCTAAAAAAGTTGATTCTGACAATTTTTGCCAGTCTTCTCCTTGGTTTTATTGCGGAAGTATTTTCAGAGGTCCTATTTTCCCACTATTGTCCTCAAGCATCCTTTAAAGACATTTAAATAATAAGAAAAATAGTTTATAAATTTACCCATATAGTTTTCATTTTCGGTCACTTCATTCTTTGGTGAAGATCTCTATTTCCATCTTGTTTAATTTTCCAAACATTAGAAACTTCCTTTCTTTAAAGAGCAGTCTGCTGGTGCCAGATTCCTTCAGCTTTTATATATCCAAAAAAGTCTTTATTTCACCATGGATTTTAAAAGCTCTTTTCACTGGGTATAGAATTCTAGGTAGACTTTTTAAAAAATCCTATCAGAACTTTAAAGATGTTGCTCTAGTGTCTTTTCACTTGTGTAATTTCCAATGAGAAAGTTGCTATCATCTTTATCTTTGTTCCTCAGCACATAATGTGATCACAATGTGTTTGGGTGTAGTTTCTTTTTGTTTCTTGTGTTATTTTTTATTATGCATCTTAGACCCATGAATTTATAGTTTTTATCAAATTTGGAAAAACTTTTGTCCCTTATTACTTAAAATATTTTTCTGGTCTCCCCCCAACACCTCCTCCTGCCTGGACTTCACTCACATATACTAGCACATTTGAATTGTCCCAGTTCACTAATGCCCTGTTAATTTTTTTATTACTTCTCTTTTTCCTTCATTTTATATTGAATTGACTTTATGGCTATGACTTCAAGTTGAACAATCTTTTCTTCTACAATATCTTATTTGCGATTCATCCCATCTAGTTTATTTTTTCGTCTCCAAAATTATAGTTTTTATCCTTAGCAGTTCCATTTGTGTCATTTATATATCTTTCCTTTCGCTAATTAATGTTTTAGTATATGTTATAAAAAACTGTTTAATGGCCATGTCTACTAATTATATCACCTGTGTCATTTCTGGATAGGTTCCCATTAATTTTACTCTTCATTATGGGTCATATTTCTCTTTGTGTTTTTGCATGCCCACTTATTTTTTTATTTGGTACCAGACATTGTGACCATATCTTGTTGAATGTTGGATTTTATAACCTTATAAATATTCTTTAGTTCTTTTTTCCCTGGAACACAGTTAAATTATTCAAAAGCTGTTCCTTTCAGTTCTTATTTGTAAGATTCCCTAGGTAAGTCTGGAGCATTGTTCAGTTTAGAGCTAATTTTCCCCAATACTGAGGAAAGACCCTTCTGAGTATTCTAACCAATATCCCATAAATCTTGAGGTTTTTCCATTCTGGTTGATAAGAACATGTTCTACTTCTATGCCTGGGTGTGTACCAAGCGCTGTTACCTCTAATCCTTTCAGGTGATTCTTTCTCTGGCCTTACATAATTTCCTCCCATGCCTAGTGTGATCAGTATTCTGCTGAATATTCAAGGAGCACTCTCTACACATCTCTGGAGTTCTCTGTGAAGATCCTTCCTCTATGGGACTATATCTCATGAATTCTAGCCATAATGGCCTCCTTGTGCTTAGAGGTCCATCTCTTCAATTCAATGGGTTGGCTTAGATTTCCTACCCCTGCACCATGGTCTAAAATTGCTCTCAAGTTAGTAAGACAGGGCAGTTGTAGGGCCCACCAAATTTGCTTTTTACCTCTGAGGTATCACTGACCTTATTAGTTAATGTTTGGTGTCTTGAATACCCTTGTTTCATATTTTGAAGGGTTTTTATTTTGTGTTTGTTCAGGTGGGAGAATAAATCTGGTCTATCTTGGCCAGATGTGGAAGTCTTCTCTCTCAATGATTTATTGCTAGCTCAGGGTATAAATTCATTACAATAAGACATCAAAATCAGTCTAGAAGATTTTGTTTATTCTGTGGTACATAGGGCTTTCAATGTCCTTTGTAATATGACTATTTGTATTAGGATAGGCTGGTTTTTTGCCTCAGTTGTGATTTAGCAATTGGAGTTTCAGATAAGATTTTTTTCTCATTAATTCCGCCAAGATAAAGTTTTACTGTATCATAAGTAGGGAAAGTAAAAAATTGGTTTAAGTTTCTGAATCCACAAAGTGAAATATTATGAGCACCTTTGGTGTAATGAGAATTTCTTGGCGGAGCTGGAGAGGAAGGGAGAAGAGAAAATCCTCTTTTCCAATCTGATGCAGCAAACTCTCATTTTCCATGGAGAATCATGGGTCATAAACTCTACATTAGAAAGAAATATTTCCAATCATTTTATTCTATCCTCCAACCAGACTTCTTATCAGGACTTTGATAGATAGGAAGTGTGATTAAAATAATTTCTCCAAGAGAGAGAAGTGGGTGAATAGATAAATAGTTGGAAGGGTGGTAGGGCTTGGTCTATACCGTGTCTAAGACCCCTTGTAGTTCTAAACCTAATTCCGGAATGTCAACTCTATACTAACCAAGAGTCAACTATAGTTTTCTAAGGTGCTAAGGAAACAGATTAGAGCACCTGACAACTCCAACGTTGACCAAGTATCATTGTCACAACACCACAAAAAGACAGTAGTCTTGCAAAAGAGGATTTTTTGCAGTGATGACATCTTACATAGATTATATCTACTGTGTAATTAATGTGTTATATTTAACTATAATTCTAAGCACTAAACACCACTACCAATATTGCATGTCTTCCTAGAATGAGCAGAATCCTAACATGAAGAAGAAAAAAAAAATAAGCAAGGTCAGACAGATGGTTCCTAAACTGCTTCTGAGAAAGTTAAATAAAACAGTAACAAAAATATGAGCAAGAATATTGACCTACATGTATTCAATTCCCTGAAAATGATGCAGAAAGTGCAAAAATGTTGAAAAGCTTCTTGGAGTTACAGAATGAACTGTAAGTCTTACATTTTTCTGTAGACATTTAAGATTCCACTTTCCATTTCAATATTTCTTTGCTCCTTTTGTTATTGAAATGCTAATTCAGATGATTGCCATATAGAAGACACTGTAATGGATATTCTGAGATTGAAAAATCAAGGAAGGCATTGCTTCTAGTTCAATTCTATAGACCAAAATGTTTAATATGAAGTTAAACCAGTGGTATCCTCTTAAGTTCTGGGGACTTTATTCTAAATAAGTTTCTTCCATTTATATAGCACACCACTGATGTTACTGACAGATTCCAATGTAACATGCAACAGTGGTTCCTAATTGCTTTAGCATTTATCATGCACAAGAGACAGGAGGAAAGTTGTCTCATTTCGTACAGCTCGGTTGCATTTCTTATCTCTGAAGTACACTTAAGCAGCAAACTGGGACTTAAGGTAGCTGCCTGAAAACCAGCACCATTAACATGCATGTCTTGGAGGGAAAATGAATTGGTTTTTCTCAAACAGAATACTGTTCAACCTCGTTCTGTGCCTTGATTTTGCATAATTTCTCTTTTGCACATTTTATAAATTAGGAGTCCTGATCTGGCTTACCCACACAAATTCTCATACTCACATTTTCCAGGTTCTGCCTTTGGGCAGTTTTGTTTTCAAAACATTAAAAAGAGCATTTAGGTGCATTTCTAAGATGCCTTTTGGGTTCAATTAACACCTAGTAATATTTTTCAAAGCAGTCACTGGAGGTGCTTAACTAGTGTGTACTTGGGCATGTTTTACCTGATAAGTCTTCTGAATAGATTTTATGCTTTAAAGAAACAGTACCACTTCACATTCTATAGTGAGCATGTGGTTACTATGTATGAAACCAGGGGACTAGAGCAGCTGAAGTTCTGTTCAGGCACTCTACAATATAGATCTTTCCAGCTAATGAGTTCTGCTGATTGTTGAAGCCAGCCACACTATGCCTACTGTTCCGGGAATTCAAGTCCCATTAAGATGTGAATCACCAAATGAGTACACAGGGATCGTGTGGTCTTGGTAAGCACAGATGTGCCCATGTCTTTGTGGGTCTGTCTGGGATGAATAAAATACATTTGGGCTGTGTCCTGACAGATATAGATTGCCTCTCTCAAAGTGAGGACTAGGGCTAAAGTTCATATATAATCTGTGACATTAAAATGTGTGATGAGTAAATATATATTCATATGTTTTTTAGGTTTATCTCTTTGAGAGAGTGTGCACATGCACACACACACACGTATGGCAGGGATGGGCAGAGGAAGACAATCTTCAAGCCGACTCCCCGCTGATCACAGAGCCTGATGATGTCGTTGTGGGGCTCGATCTCACACCCATGAGATCATGAGCTGAGCTGAGCTGAAACCAAGTGTCCAATGCTCAACTAACTGAGCCACCCAGGCGCCCCAATATATAAACTGTTTCTAAAGATGGTCTCTGTTGTGGATAATTTCTGATGACAAAGAGCCTACTTACACCCTCCCATTGTGATGTTCTTTATGCACAACTCAAGTACATCAGTAAGGTCAAGTTGCACAATGAGCTCAATTGTCTGCAAATATACAATGTAGCTTATGGATTACGCACGTTATGTGGGAACCGACTCCCTACCCTGTTCCCCATTTAACTCTACAGGTCCCCCCCCATCACCCATTGAGCCTTGGTCAAGCATTGGTCCCCAAATCTTATTTACTTTCAATGCCCTTTTGTGTGGCAAGGGTCATTTGTTAAAGGAAATAGTCAGGGAGACAATTATTTTTCTAGTGTTCCTTTAAATCTTTGGTTTTTCATAAGTCCAGTGATATAATTTACTAGTATGTTCTTGGTATTTGACGCATCCATCCTTCTATATTCCATCAATGCAGAACTGTTTTCTGTCTGCTCATCAGTGTATTTTCTACATACTCCTATTTGCCTTCCCCGTGGTTGAAAACAAACATATTTGACCCTTGAGCAACATAGGTTTGAACTGTGCAGGTCCACTTATACACGGATTCTTTGAAAAAATGAATACACTACAGTACCATAAATGTAATTTCTCTTCTTCACGATTTTCTTAATGTTTTCTTTTTTAAGAATACAGTATGTAATACATAATAACACACGAAATATGTGCTAATGGACTGTTTCTGTTATCAGTAAGGCTTCCAGTCAGCAATGGGCTATTAGTTGTTAGCTTTCGGGAAATCAAAAGTTAGACGTGGATTTCAGACCATGCGGGGGTCAGGGCCGTAAGCCCTGTGTTGTTCAAGGGTCAACTGTGAATGAAAAGGAAGTCAATTAAAGGGCAAGAGTACATGGCAAAAGAGGGAGACGAAAGAAAACTGTAAAAGATTACCTTACCCTCACCAAGTGGTCGATTCTATATATAATTCATACATCACAGTCCTGCAAGGAAACTCAGCTCAGCTCTACACTAGTACCAGCTCCATATTTGGAGACTAAGGGGTTAACATATTAACAGCACTGAGAAGCCCTGTGTTTCTAAGCATAGTAACTTTTGCCCAAAGCCTAACTCATCCCAATGGCTCTTTCTGAAAAATGCAGTCAAGTGCTTCCACAGAGCCGGAAAAAAGTATATATATTTACAATGGAGTAGGGATGACGCTATTAAGAAAAATGAGTCTCCACACATAAGAACTTTTGTGAACACATTTATTGCGAGTAGCTCTACGGAAAGGCAAGTCAGATATATATATAAACACTATACAAAGTTGCAAGGTTGTCTCCCCAAACCGCAAATGAGATGTTTTCAAAGAAACAAGAGTATTTATAAAGGAACACAAAGCCAGAGCAACACAAAGCAGATCTGTGAAGCAGAAAGAGCAAATGTGATGAACCACTGGAACTGTAAAGTTTTAGTTTTTACTGACCAAGTGACTGTGTCTGATACCAAATTAAATGTAGAGGTCACAAAACCAAGAAAAATAAAATAAAATAAAAAACAAAAATAAACTTAAATAATAATAATAATCGTTCCATCACTGTTTTTTCTTAACAGCAGCATAAACCATTAGCTGGAAAGTAAGTGATATGCTGGTACACATATTCTAAAAGGATTCTTCCAGCACAATACTGAATAAACTAGTTGTGTCTGTAAACTAAGAAGTAGTGTCAGAAAGACTACATATTTGTTATGCTCTACCTGTGACTATTCGTACCTGTGACTACTTGTATCTGTGACTGTTTGTAGGTACTATTGTGTATGGGGTTTCCCATCTATTTATTCAGCAAGTGTTACACTCATGCTGTATCCTGTCTGCCAGCAGCCCCCTGAACCTAATATACAAATAAAGCAACAGAGCATTTTCCTCCAAATCATCTTTGCTTTCCACAATTCTGAACGATTGTGACTTAAAACTTAGTTGAAAATAAAAATGGTGACAGAAGGCTTAAAGAAAGCCTGCCTAGAGAGTGCACTGTTACCATACTGAACAAAAGCCACAACACACAATTTGATTAGGTTGGGAAAAGAGAAGAGTCTAAAGGAGCTGACGAAACCTACTGCCCTCGGGATCACCAGGCACTGAAGGAGTGACTGGGACTGCGGTTACATCCTCTCCCCGCCCCGTTCACGAGGGAAAAAAAAGAGCCCCCTCCATCCCTTTAATTGGTAGGCAAGGAAAAACAACAAAAGTCAACTCGGCTCTTCGGAAAAGTTAGTTTAGCAACATGTACTAGAAAGCCTGCTTGAAGATAGAAGTACACGTTCAAAGACATCAAAACCGAGTGGCAAAAAACTTCAGGTAAATAGTACACTACTTCAAAGTTGCACATTAAATGCGAAGCAATTTTTTTTAACAGAGTTTCACACAACAGGTACACCCACAATCACATGGACACAGGTACACAAAGGTGTGCATACACACAAATATGTGTGCACGCACACACACTAGCACTCAAAGTTACACAGACACTCACACCCATCTGTGATACGATGAGGTTTGCCAGTGATGGCACAAGTTCTAATTTGTGTGCCGCCACGAAACAAAGCTCTAAGCAAGCTTCAAGACCTTTGTACCTATCCTCTGTGATCACCACCTGTTAGTGTCATGTCTCAAAGGTCCAGGTTCCTAAAATCTTAATTCAGTTTCCATCAGAGGCAAGCAAAAACAGGAGGAGGATGCTTGCTCTGATTTTTTAATTTGATACATCTTATACAGGCTCATTATCCTTAAGGAAAATAGGCCTTATAAGAGGTTCCTTTTGGCTTAAGTTTCAGAATATTGATTGATGCATACACACCAATTTCTTGAATACGGGAAACTGATCTCTTAATAGGAGCCCTGGGCATGGGAGGGAAGGGAAAGTGTGTGTCCAGCAGAGAGCCAGAGAGAGGGGGAGAATGGGGGTTTGGGGGGGAGGCCCAGAGAGGCAGAGAAGGCCTCTGTGAGGAGACTTTGAATAACTTTGTCTCTTTAAAGGGGAAAATGTAGGTTTCAAAATAAAAAAAAATGGTTTGGAAATGCTCAATTGATTTGCAGGCAGAACATCGCAGAATATGACCAAATAATCTGTTCCTCCGTTCTGCCTTTAAAATGTTGAAAGTGCTCATTCAAGATATAAGTTCAGTTGACATTTAATGTGGACAGAATGTTGCAGTTTTGTTAATGAGCAAAAACTGCGGGTCCTTTGGTCCTGTCTTTAAGATACTGAATATGTCCCATCAAGATATAAGTCCAGTTGACATTTAATACCTTGATCAAGAAATGTATTATGTATGTTTTATGTACTCAGAAGAAAAAGATTCCAGATTATACCTACCTTCTCATGAACGTGACTTTTTTTTTCTTTTTCTGCTCTTGTGTAAAGGATTTTCAGCTTCAAAACTAAATCTAAGTGTTAAACGTCAGTGAAATTGGTGTTGGCCACATTTATACATATGTAAACAACATTTTTTTAAAGGGGGAAAGGAGTTATGAGAGCCTTGCTTTTGTAATATTTGTTTCCTTTCAAAGAGATTTGGGGGGGAGAGGAAACCAGAAAATAAAAACAAAGTACAGAGTGAATTTCTCCACTCACAATTACTTGATCCATAAAGCAGCAGGACGAATGATCTATGTTAGGATCATTCACCTGCCAGCATCCATTTTTCAGCTTTTAGTAATTCAGGCTGTTTTCTATTCAGAAGCCTCTGAATTTTCTTTCTTTTAGGCAGATCTGGAGTGGACAAAGATGAAACTTCATAAGCATCACTTGTCTTCTAAAGTGTGTTTTTGTGGCAATGTAATCACTCTAGGAAAAAAAAAAAAGACGACAGAACAAAAAGTTACTTTCAGAATTAAAGTGTGAGGTGCTTCCCCCCTACCCCCACCCCCAACTCCCACCTCTAAAATGAAAGGAAATCAAATTAGTGGTTTTCAGAGCCATACTGAGGAGTCTGGCTTGGCGTGGACATGCCTAAATGTGTCAGCCACCTGTGACAAAAGCTAGCACCAGCCCAGCAAAAATTCAAGGGCAGTTCCTTCTTTGCCCCCCTGGCTGTCACTCTGACATTTCTGGTGGAAGGCAACTTCATTTGAGCATGCACTGTTCTACTTCCTCCCAGTGAGCGGGGCCGCCAAGTGAGCATTGGGCAGACAAAGAGAATTTTTGTCTTCTCCTACACGCTTGACTATGCCCTCACCAGATTCTGTGGCACAGAGTCAAAGGATCTGAGCACAGCCTTGGCGAGAGACTCCAGGCTTGGTCACTGAATTTATTCTAAAAGAGCAAAGTCATACCTGTAAAGGAGATTTGGTTGACATCCTCATCTGTCTAATAAAAAGCAGCTCTGGTATTATTCTCTTGGCCTTCTGCTTATTGAGAGGGTGCATAACAGGGAGTGGGACAAGAGGAATGGGGGTCTGGTACATTGGAGAAGGCACTGGGCTGGAGAGGGGATGGATGGGGATAAATGGTTAGTAAATGGATTATGGGATGCTAGTGTTCCTTTAAGATCAGGTCCCATCAAAGTACCATGTATTCTTTCTCATTACAATCAATCTCAAAAAAGCCATGGAAAGCCTCTCCCGCCCCTAGTAGGCTTCAAGTACAAGATCTTGTATTAAACCAGCAGTATACATTACAACTTTATTCTTGCACTGGAGGTTTTAAAAAATGTAACAAACTTGCAGGTGGATGAAGTCATCAAATGTGTCCATCACCCTTTCCACCTACTTGAGGCTATTAGTCTCATTATATAGGGCGGTTCTGTCACATTAAAAAAACACCCTAGATTAGGAAATATATTAAGTTTTCCTGTCAGCAGTGGGGTTTAGAGAATTTCGGGTTCCGTGGATCTATCAAGTTTACACAGGATGAAAAGTGTCCAAGAGTTCACCACAAGAGTGCATCTGAACAATGCAATTACCTGTTGTAAAACGAGCATCATTGACTTTTGCACAAACTCTCAGCTAGATACTTTTAACAGAAATTTAAGGCTAGAAAGCTACCTCAGCTAATTTCATTTGCTACTTTGTTTTGATATAAAAACATGTTCCTGGGCACCGGGGTGGCTCAGTGGGTTAAGCCTCTGCCTTCGGGTCAGGTCATGATCTCAGGGTCCTGGGATCGAATCCCGCATCGGGCTCTCTGCTCAGCAGGGAGCCTGCTTCTCCCTCTCTCTCTGCCTGCCTCTCTGCCTACTAGTGATCTCTTTCTCTGTCAAATAAATAAATAAAAATCTTTTAAAAAAATGTTCCTATATAGCACACTGAGTGTACTTTAAAAGGGATTTCTGACTGATCTATATATCACACTTCATATCTTTTCTAGAAACATACAACTTAAGCCTCATATGATGACCACATCAACAATTATACTGAGCCCGAAATTAAGGGTATTTGTTACCACTTGAGTTGTTTTACTTTCTTCTTTACTCTTGTTTAAATGAGACTTCACTGAAAAACTGATTCATATTTCAGTTGCTTTCCAATACCACCTCTGCCAATGCTGACTGAATGTTTCATAACACACTGAAAACCGAGAAAATAATGGTGTGACTTCAAGTTTACATTATGAAATATATTTGTCATCTCTTGATTAACTATGCTAGTAGAAATGCACAATGCTATCCTATACAAGATAATCCAAAAATAATTTAATTTGCTTTCAAAACGCACTATGGGAACTCGAGCTACAGATTTACCTTGGTAATCCTGTTTCACTGAGGCCAATATTAAAATGAGTTTACATTCCCTGAGCACATTCCAAAGAAGAGCAGAAGGAAGTCACTCAGAAGCTTGCTGGGTGGCAAAGGAAAGCAATTCAGGATTAAAACTCCACCAGAAATGCTCTGCTAAATGAGTATCAAAGGGATGATAATCACATATTAGTTCCGTCTCTTGTTCATTTTTTTTTTGTCTCTTGTTCATTTTGAGGTCATTTAACCACCAGAAAAGTAAACGGTGACATTTTGAATAATGTGACATGTTTTTGCTGTGTTGTGCCACTCGATACTGACAGGTTACAAATGATGACCTGATTGGATATTCTTATTTTTAAGGATGAGTTAGTCCCATCCCTTTTAATGGGAGGTGTATTCTCCAAGCAATTTTTCTCCGTAAGGGAGAAAAAAATCTCATTGGACTTCAATGGGTGAGCACATTTTCTGACTCCTGCCCCCCAAACCTGGCAAGTATTATTGTCTTCTCGAAAACAAATGAAGTAAACTTTTCTGTTTCAATTTGTATAATGTTATAAACCTCAGCATTAATCTTTAATATACTAATAAAGCACACATGACTTCAATATCCCTGGAAATTTGTAGGGTGAGCCAAGAAAGCCATTCCTCCGGGGCATTCCAGACCTCTTTACACAAATCATAAACATGCCTCTATTACAGTTTGAAGGCCAAAGCTGCAATGGTTCCCTTGCCCAGAGAGAGCCAAAATGATACCAATGCATCCGGTTATTCTTTCTCTTTCCACTCTCTCCCATCTCAGTGCCTTAGTTATCTCTCCGAGTCCTATTTGCCTAGAACTCACAACACTATTTCTCAAGTTATTCGTCAACACCGTCTCCCTGAAATCAACTGGTGATCACACAAACGGGGGCAGCCAAACAAAGTATCAAAGAAAAACAAATGAAAGGAAATGAAGAGAAATGGAAGCAGAGACCCCAAAGATGAATGTACAATAACACAAGGATATTATTTAGCTTGGCGTTGCCTCTGGCTTAAATATAGTTCTCTCTCTCTCTCTCTTTTTCCCAGTAAGAACGGATCATCACACCTTTCTGTGTCCTGTGAACATATAGGAGGGTGATTCTCTAGGAACTGATAAAAAATCAAAGTGCTGTCCCTCAAGGGTGGAAACTGACACTAACTGTTGCTAGTCTTTACATCAATCATACCAGACTATTGTCTCCTTCCTGGACCAGAAGAGTAGATGCTTCTCCCCATGGGGGTAACGGGTGTGTTACAGAATAGTCAAAAGGATCTCTAAGGAAAATTGATGACACTTGTAAACCTCCATCTCCTCAAAGGACAGTTTCAATTGTCATACGCCTGCCCTTCACTAGCAGGCTCTGGAGCACGTAGGCATGTTCATTCCAGTCTTGATTATCTGGATACAAACTATTCTGGGATTTTTAATCTTGGGGTCAGCTTCTCTACTACCTCCCAACACACACTTGGGCCACTTCACTTTGCTGCCTAGTTACTGTGGACTTAAGGAATGCAAGTTACTAGAATTCTCATATAGGCGGTCTCTAATTTACAAAAGAGACGTATTCCCAGGCTCATTGTTTGGTTGAAACTCAGAATAAATTATCCCACAGAAGCAATGTTATAAATAAAAGGTGGATAGGTTCGTAGGTTCATCTAACACATGCCTACATTAACCTATGCAGTTCTTGAACAAACAGAGGAGCTACTTTGACCATACCCAACCATTACTTACAACACCTCATTTCTGTGGGAGGATGTATTTGAAGCTTCAATTTAAGACTCCAGGAAAATATTTTTAAACTGTGGCAAGAGGAAGAGAGTCCCCCTAAACCCCAGTGGCTCAGAGGGGGAGGACAGTGTTGGCAAGCCTGGGAGGCTGGAGGCACAACATTTATTGGTCCAACTTCCCAGGGCACCATGGGTACACGTGTGAATAAAATTCAAGATGCATTTAGAGGTAGACTTCATTGATATTCTTCCTAAGGTTCAGGCTTACAAGGAGAAAATTAGTAATTATAGATAGGCAGATAATATAAATTATGAAAACTAGCTAAAGTGACTACAATTTAGGGGGGAATTGGATATTCAGTAAATCCAGAAGGTCTGGCTAGCGTCAGACATATTGTGGTCAATCCAACCATGAAAATAGCTTTAAACACTGGCCCAGCAGCCTCTGTGCCAACAAGTGAGAGTAGAGTAGGCAGCCATGCCTGGGACCTGCAAAACAAGGAGCTCTTCAAGGAAGGTTGTTCCTACAAGCTAAGCCCCTATAGGCTGTGGTGCAGGAACAAGCAACATGCAGTTTTGGGGGATGAGTCCTCCATGGGCCCCGCACGACTCCAGGAGCAGTTCTCACCTTTTCAGCCGGGGAGAGACCAGGAGACGATATGGTTTCCTATAATCAGGGACACACCTTTGGCAAAAGGCACGTGACGGCAAGACTCACATGGTACAACCAGTACAACCCTAGCCCATGAGAAAGGGGTGTTATGAAGCTAGTGAGAAAGAGTAACTTTCCTGTTTCACTAAGTAACTATTTAAGTAGATGTTTTCCATTAGTTCTAAAAGGAATCAACCAGAAAATTGTATGGGACCCTTTTGAAGCGCCTGGGTGGCTCAGTCGGTTTTGTGTCTGCCTTCAGCTCTGGTCATGATCTGGGGGTCCTGGGATGGAATCTCACCTTGGGCTTCCCGCTCAGCTGGGGGAATCTGCTTCTCCCACTGCCCCTCCCCCTCCCCATGCTCATTCTCTCTCTCTCAAATAAATGAAATTTTTTAAAAGCTGAATTATTAGGTGTCCTGGAAAAGAAATTACAAGGTGTCCTGACAAAGAATGTGAACCTGTAACAGGATAGATGTCTACATTTTAAAAACTCTTTAAAAAAATCCTATTTCTCCAGCATTCAGCCCACATTTTCAAAAGAAGACTCTGTTTTTCTAAAAGAATATGGAAATGTAGGACCTGATGCTATATGACCAATAACCAAGGCAGAATTGCTAGAGCATATATTTTAAGTTCATATGGCAAGCACAGTATCTTGGCAATGTTATCAATAAATAAAATTGCAAGCTGATAGTCGTGGTAGAAACTGAATGTGTTGCAATGTATTCATTTCATTATTATAAAAGGTAGCCTTTTTAATTCCTCATTTCTTACTCAGGACCAAGCAACCTTTTTCAGTGAATGATCCTAAACATCTGAGAGCCTGGCATCTTAGACAAAACATACTGCAGGCTTTAATTAAGCATTTTACAAAACTGATTTTTCCAATAGTGGCAATAAAACGTCTGGGCTATTTTTACATAGTCTTAAAACATTAAAAAAAAAGGTGCTAAAGAAAATGAATTTAATTTTAAACAAGGATTTTTATGTCCCGAGGATTTGATTTTCGAGGCTTCTAAAATCTATTCGCCTGACTGCCAAGAGCAACTTTGATTTTTAAACAAATGAGGAGCATCTATTTCTAGCACCGTTTGGCTTCCACCTGTCTCACTCTATCCTGTTGTGTCCACTGTGATGGTTTAAATTAGAATATCAGATTTGATACACATGGAAAAATGAAATTAAGAGACTTTTGGCTGTAACTGGCAAATGGCAATGGATTATTAGGAAAACCAAAGCTCTCTGACTTCAGTTAAGGAAATGACCATTAATGGAAGTTTAGGGAAGGCACCTCGATCTCACTTTCCATTCCTTGCAGCGTTTCCGGGGGACCCAAATAGCTACACATACCATTTGTGTTGAAGAAGTAAAGATCAGCAAACTCCTCCCCAAACCAGATTTAAAACATTCAATTTCAGTCCAGGTCAAATTCTTTTATCTGGGAGCCATGGCAAGCAGTTCAACGTGATGAAAATTACCCACGCTCTGGCAGACGGTTCACAGCTGTAACACTCTGAATGAATTACTCCCCCCCCAAAATTGCTACTATTAAATTCAAGAAAACTTGTAATTTTTTTCAACCCTTGCCTATATAATAATCTTTCATCAATAGGAAAATAACAGATTGAACATCCGATGAGAGATGGTGTGATGGGCTGGGTGGAGTGCTGGACTCAAGATCAGATGTATGGGTTTGATTTTCAGCTCTGTCACTTACCTCTTTGACCATGGGAAAGTTCTTAACAGCAGCTTCAGTTCCAGGACCTACTGTCCCCCAGCAAAATAATGAATGTGAATGTGTTTTGCAGATTACACAGCAGTATGCAACTGTTAAACATTTCCTCAGGCAACAAGTTAACAATTCAACAACAGTCCTTTTCAAATCATACACAATATTGATTTCTCGCTGTACTGATTACTCTCACCTATTCCAACATGAAGGTTTTTGTATCATTCTAAAGAAGCCCGAGTTTGTTCCCCTAAACAGTTGCCTTCCAGTGACTCTAGAGTATTTTGGTTCATTTTTGGTGATCTGGGAGAGGATGGTAAAGCAAGAGATCTTGTTTGTGTTTTCATGCATGTGTGATACTCTGCTGTGCTCAATTAAAGCCCTAGTCCTTGTTTAAAGACATTTTGCTAGTGGCTGAAATTTTTGCCCTGGAGGCATCACTATTAGGATGAATGCAAATGCATAGTGACTGCCAAGGACTTTAGTTAACTTTAATTGAATGAAGTCCTCTTTAATTGTTAGAGGTCACTTACTTCTACTCCAAATGACTGTCTAACTTTTTTTTCAGGGGTGGTGGTAAATGTTGCTTAAAATAAGTGTCCCATCAGTGGTGATGGATAAATCTCTGCTATATGGAGATTTTATTCTATTAACTTATAATAACTAAGTCCAGTACAACAAAAGCAATTTGCTCTTAGCCCCTGTGATTTATAGCAAGAGGACTTGGCAGTCTCACACTGAAAAGAAGCTTACACTTCTTCATGTTAATAACAGTATCGAACATTTCAAAAGGTGGTTACTATGGATTTTTTTTTTTTTTTGCTTTCTAATACCAAGTGCTATCACAATATAACTAATTTTGGCTGATCAATTCTCTCGTCCCTTCTGAAGCTGTCCTTATCCTCCTATCTCTGGAATGGAGAAATCTGAATTTTTCACTCTAAGTCCCTTCAAACTATGAATTCTACCTCCAACCCAGGAGGAGAAGAGGCAAAAATGCATACATGAGTCAGGAGTCAGACTAAACCAAATAGGAAACTACATTCTCCTCCTAAATGTTACTGCTTACAGCCCATGTGTTTAAAATGTGAAGATTCTGCCCTTTAAAAATCATGTAATACATTAAAACAGTCAAGTCCAAGTTATATTTCTGGGTGTTTCAAATTGCCTTGAACAAATGCCTTTTAAGTACTTACTTATGTGAAATGTAATTGCAGGTAAATGAGATTATGTATTAATTTTGTGTTACATGAACAAAGCCGTCTCGCTGCTTTGTAGTCACACTTTATGTTACTCGTTTTAAGCAGATCCCAACTATAAAGACCCCCACCCTGAACAACCACGTAAACCATTTTAATGAAATTAAAGACTGAGAAGTGGGATTTGATGACAGAGAATTTCGTGTCTCTACAGGTAATGATAACAGTAACATCAATGACAATGGTGGTTATATAATTCTTATACAACACTTACTAGGTGCTAGACACTGTTCTAAGTCCTGGCCATAAATAAAAATTACCCTTGGAGATACATAACTCCCAAAAAAGGCTATGCCATTGTTTCTCTGTGAAAGCATATTTTTTCTCTTCTAACATGACACATATATGATAAATATATACACACATATTTGATGTGGATATGAAGGTGAAGAGAGATCAAAAATGGGTGAAAATTATTCTGTAGCTTTAGAGTAAAAAAAAAAAAAAACTAATCAGAATTATCTGTCCTGTTCTTAACACTTCACAGACAACACTCTACTATATCAATTTACATTAAAATGGAAACAAATGCCATTTCCTGCAATAGGTTCTTTCTAGGTATCTTTCCTTTATATATAGCTCAGCAAATTATGTGTCTGAGTCACCCTCAGGACCAATCACTTTTGCAAGAAACTAAACCACCATCAATTTAAACTGTGGAAACTTCGCTTTGGTGTTAACTCAATCACAAAATAAAAAGATCTTTGTAAAGTGCTTTCAAGTCCCCAAATGCTTTCACACTCATTCTCTTATTTTAACCTAAGCACCTTCCTGCCTATCAGATGCAGCCTCCTTGCTCTAGTTACTCAATAAAGCCAAGAATTTCCTCAATGAGCAATACATTTCGATAACACCAAACCTCCCAAATAGCTACAACTGGTCATCTGAAGCTATTTATAAGTCAGCAACTTAGGCTAAAATAATGATAATTGGATCTAGATAATCCTTGGGAAGTCAGGGTTTATTGCAAGACCAAGATTTCGCTAACTGCAATCTCTGCTTAAACAAAAAAGTATTGAAAAGTAGAGACAAACGTCTGGGAAAACGTGTCCTTTCCAAAGAACCACAGGGAAACGGGCAGCTTTGGCACGCATACATCGATATCACAAATGGTAGCTTCAGCAGTTGGATTCAAGCAAAAGCTTGAAACCAATTTTCAATGTACTTTCAGACTAAAACAGATCCGTTCCTGAAAAGCTGGTTGTGAGTTAGTTTCTTGAAAGCAGAATTACATATTTTAAATACATGGGTCTGGCAGTGGTAGTGATCGTGTGTGTGCACGTGCGCGCGCGTGCGTGAGCGTGCGTATGTTTCGGACGGGGGGGATGGGGGGGTTCAAAATTTAAAGGAGATCTGAATTGAATCCCCTGGCAAGCCAAAGCAACCTTTTGTTGTCTTAATGATCGCTCTTTAATGTGTCCGTGCTGCAAATGTGAGTTTTTGTATGGCAAATTTTCTAAAGCGGGGAGAGGGGGCAGGGGAGGGGGCTACACCTGCACTAAATAGGGAGCTTGTTAGGTGACTGTTGTGATCAGTCCCGGACTTGTTCTGCCTGATCAAGCACAGTGGGCAGAGATCCAATCACAAAAGCATTCCACAAAGCAAGCAAAGCAAAAATCTTCACTAAACTGACTACTGGAATGAAAACTCCTGGGGGCCATCCCTTCCCTGCACTGGGAAAGCAGCACATTCTTACTGACGAGGGAAGGCAGAGACTACAGACACATCATCTTCAGAAATCATTTCTTGGGAATGTCTGCAGACGCACTGATAACATTGCAGAAAGTACAGAGATTTACTCAAAGTTCTCCTTTCAATTCTGACAGCTCCTACTCTTCCTTATTTCTTCCTTTGGAAAAGTAACACTTTAAAACACTTCCACTGTTCCAAGGTAGGCTGTCCCTGGGGTCAGGTCTTCCCCTAGCCATATTATCTTGCTTTACTGGATTTCCCAGAAGACACACCAATTAGATGCTTTTCAATGCTTTTTAAACCTTTCAAACAATATTCATACCCATTATCAAGTTGTCACCATTCCCTCTTTGGGGGGAGTTTTAGGAAGAAAATGAGGCACAGCGAAGGTGACCTCCCTGTCACTACTAGTGACAGGAAAGGAACACTCAAGGTTTCTGGCAATGTATCCTGTGTAAAACAAAACAAATTAACACAACAACACATTCGGAGGGAAACATGCTCTTCTTTTAATCACCTGTTGTTTCAGATTATGTTTTGTGCGCTCCAGACATTCAGGCTAACAATGGAGATTTAACCTTCTTGGTAAATCACCAGCAAACCAGCATAACAAGGGACTGCTTTTTAAAAATTAACAATGACTGCTTTTTTAAAAAAAGTAACTTCTGAAGGAGAAAGTGTACCTCCCCCAAAAGTTACAGTTCGTGATTACGGCTTAATATTCTGTGCTCTTATTAAAATTCTTGTAACCAAATATGAGTATTTGTAGCAAAGTAGCTTTTACCTGTTGATTTAAAAAGGAGTTGATAGGATCCAATTTATGGTGTCCTGTTTGCATAAGGCATTAAGTGTTAGGGAAGGATGTTTGAAAGCATCCTCATGATAGATATATACATTCTTAAACTACTCCTAAAAAGTAGAACCAATGTTTAAATGATAAGCGGGTTTTTTTTTTCCAGATAAATGTATGACTGGATCCAAACTTAAATTTTTGCAAAGATCACAAGGTATTGTACATAATGAAAACTGAATTCTACTTCTCTTGCTAAATAGGCACCAGTTAATGGAATGTTAACTCACTTTCTCCTAATGCTGTAGACATCGATTCACTAAGCAATAACCATTAACATCGGGAAATGAATTCCCAAATTACCCACCTCTACGGGGAGAGTCGAACTTCTTGTTGTCAGGTCTGGCAAAGTCCATTCTCACGTAGATGTCGTCGTCGTCGTCGTCAGGATCCTCTCGCCCCGGGGGTCTCGGCACCGCGCGGCGCGGCGGCGGTGGGGGGGCGGCCGCTGCGGCCCCGTTCTCACCGCCGGCTAGGTCTGCAAATGGGTTGGGGGCTCTCAGGTTCGAGCCACCGGCCACGTTTGGGGCCCCCCTGACCGCTTCGGCAGCGGCCGCGGCGCCAGCAACAGGTTGGAACCAGCGGGCGGAGGCGGAGTTAAAGCCAGCGGCGGCCTCCAAGCCCCTGGCGGCTGCCCCGATGCCCGGGGCCACGACGAGGGCAGAGGCGGCGGCAAACGCCTGGCTCAAGGCTAAGGCGGGCGCAGCTGCCGCAGCAGCCGCGGCCGCGGCCAAGGGGCTCGAGAGGTCTCTCTCGAGGCTGTCCGTTGAGAAAGCCGAGACCGCGGCCCTGGCCGACCCAAAGAAACTTTGCGAACGGCTTTGCGGGCGTCTTCGCTCTGGCTGTTGTTCTTCCTGCAGCAGCCTGGCTACAGGTGGTGGCTCGGAACAGCGGCCGGGGGAGAGCGAAACGTCCATACAGCACTCTGAAAATGGGTCGACCACATAGATGCGACCTGTTTCGGCATCATAACGAATGGCCCTGTCACCAAAAGGCATGGCCGGTGTCATTGCTGGATTGAAAATCACTTCAATGTAGTCACCCTCTTCCTCATTCGCACTGCCACCTGCAGTGTTGGGAGGAAGAGGCACAAGTGGCCACCTAGCACCTTCCAGATAAATGGGGTTGGCACCTGGAATGGCTCTTAAAAGATTCGAGAGCCTGTGTGCTGGGTTTGGAAATGGCAGTCCGAACTCAACATTCACATAGTTAGAAAAGGCTGACGGTCTGGGGCCAGCAATGATGCCCCACGAACCTGGCAGTCCGTGAATAAAGGGGGCTGGCACATTGCTCTCTCTCTTAGTGAAGTCAATGTTGACATAGTCATGAGAGCTGTCAGCTCCTCTCTGTTCACGTGTGGGCTTTTGTGATTTTGGCTTGATTTTATTTCCTTTTGTGATGAAAGAGAGGCTGTTAGGTCTCTTAGCCTTGTTCTTGGGGGGGCCGTCATCTGAAGGCTTTGTCGGTGACACCCCATCTCCATGCTTTGAGAATGACCCCTCAGCTGAAGGCTTTGAAACTGCATCTTTGGGGCCCCCACTGGATGAGGCTTCCTTGTCTAGGCCCTTCCCTGGGAACTTTCCAGGTAACATTGGTACATACTCACTGTGGTCACTCTGCCCCAATGGGGAGCCCTGAAAAGGGTTTGGCAGGGAAACGTAAGAGCTCCAATTTTTAGAGGAAGAGCCACCCTGAGGATTTGGGGGTTTTTTTGGAATTGCACCGGCTCCAGGAGCCATAAACATATAGTCGCTCTCACTGTCATTGTCCTTTGACTCATCCTCCTTTTCAGGATCTGCCTCTTTCCGGGGACTTGGGGCAGGTGTTGGGCTCACTCTGGGAAACATCATCATGTACCCTCTTGAATCTTCAAAAGGTGATCGAGAGTGGTGCATTTTTGAAGAAGCGAAGTTTTGAGGAGCCATTGGCATATAATCACTGGAGCTTGGGAGAGGGGCAGCCACCCCGGGCCTCATTGGCACGTAAGGGTCATCCTCATCTTCGTCAAAAGCTCTGGCTCTGTGGGGCCCCTGAGCTGCACCTTCCGGAGTCTCTAAGTCTTTGACCTCCCTGGCCTCTTTGCGTTCTTTTGGGGTTCCCCTGTCAGCGCAAAAGTAAAGTCGGAACCTTCCCCCAGACTTCCCTTTGCCACCAGTTGCTCCAGCCGGTGGGGGTGGAGGTGGAGGGGGTGGCATGTGCTGCTTGCTTTGAGTTAATTTGCCAAAGTAGGACCTTTTCTTCAGAGATTTTCCACGCTCACCATTGCCCTCGGAGGTTTTCCCACTTCCTGAGCCTTTGCCCCCTCCATGGCTCTTACCCCCGCCTGAGCCATGGCCATCTCCCGGTCCCCGCCCACTGCCGGAGCCATGTCCACCGCCGCTGGCTCCTTGGCCATTGCCCGAGCTTTGCCCACCTGCAGTGCCCTGGCCATCTCCTGACCGCTGGTTTCCTCCTGCACCCTGGCTCCCTGAGCCCTGGCCACCACTGGAGCCCTGGCCACCACTTGAGCCCTGCCCCCCGCCGGAGCACTGGCTTCCTCCTGAACCCCGGCTACTGGAGCCTTGGCCACTCGAGCCCTGGCCACTTCCAGAACCTCGGCTGTTGCCCGAGCCCCATCTGTTCATGGGCATGTAGTCACCTCCGTTTCCTTCCTGAGCCTCTTGGCCTTGAGGACTGTCTTCTTCCCCAGAGTTGCCAGATCCAGGGGCTTCAGGAGACAGGCCAGCTCTGTGGTTCGGGACTTCTGCAGGATGCGGGACACATACCGGGCTGGGTGAGAGGCGGCGAAAATAGCCGGCAGGCACTGAAATCGCTCTCCTGGACCTGCGCGCTCTAGGCAGGTGCAGCCTTGCTCGCCTGGAGGTGGGCACGGGTTGGCTGGGTGTCAGGTAGCTCCTGGTGAGGGGCATCTCGTCTTCCCCGTCCCGGATGGCCCTGAGAGGGTAAAACTGCTCAAAGCGGGACCTTCTCAGCCAGCCCCCGGGCTCGCGCGGCAGCGTGTCCAGGTGCCTCCTAGCGGACAGCAGGGTTAACAGGTGGGCGCCGATGCTGATGCTGTAGCTGCGGCAGCGGGCTCGGTACTCATCTGCACACAGGGCTCTCATCTTCTCCAGAAACAGCTCGTGCATGTTTTGGGCCACCACACAGTCATCGACCTGCATCCAGAGCTCCCCGGGGCCGATGACCGTGGACCTGCCAACTTCCAAGAAGAAATACTGCTCCGAGTGCCCGCAGCGACGGATGCTCAAGAGCTGGACGACCACGCTGGCCACTTCGGTGTTCAGCCTCACGAACACCACCTCTTCGTCGGTAAGACAGAGCCGGAACACGCCGCTCAGCTCTTTTCTGTGCCCCAGCCCCCTGGGTTTGACTACTACTTGCCACACATCCTTGTAGAAGGGTGGCTCGGCCGCCGCCGCTGCAGCCGCCGGCCCGGCTGGCTCCCCATCCGGCAGCGCGCCCGGCGTGCCGCAGCGGCGGCGCTTGCTCTCGAGGATGAGGCGGCTGAGCAGCGAGTACCAGCTCTCCTGCTCCGACTCGTTCTCGGCTACCATGGCGAAGTATTCGTCCTGGGTGAAGAGGGCGATGAGGTGTCGGTATTTGGCGTCGGCTCGCTGGCTCACGGAGAAGCACTGGTACAGGGTGATCACGCGCCGCGGCGGGATGAGAGCGGGGACCGCGGCGCCTGAGGCAGCCGCCGCTGCCGCCGCCGCCGCAGCGCGGACACTGTCTCGGAACTTCCTGGCGTTTTCGTAGTATTCCAGCCGAGCCGGTGCGTCGGCTGTCTCGAGTTTGAGCACGAAGTAGCGCCTGTGGCCGTGCTTCTGCTTCCGAAGGTAGCCGCGTTTGCAGACCTCGTCCCCGACGGGAAGGTCCTCCTCATCGGACTCCGAGTCTGACCGGGAGCCGGTGGCCGTGGAGAGCCACATGACTCCCGGACAAGACGACCCGGTCCCAATGAGTGCGGTAGGGGTGCCCGAAGAAAGAAGTGGGGTGGTCGCCACCGCAGAGAGAGCCGCCGCCGTTGCCGCTGCTGCAGCCCTCAGTCTCCTTGTCGCTTGGTCGCGAGCGAAGGAGCCACTCGCCATGGTGATGCACGGTGGTTTTAAGGTGAGCGAGGGGGAGGCGGGGGGGGGCTCGGGGAAGGGAGGGCTGGGGAAAGACGCCGTCCACCCCAGTCCGCCCGCCCCAGCCCCCTCCCGCCTCGGCCCCGCCCCCGCCCACTCCACTCAAAGCGCGCGGCGGCGGGCAAAACAACACGTGACCGCTGCCTCACGCGGCGGGCGCTGCGGCTCCAGCTACCGGAGCCGCGAAGGGGCGCGAGCCCCCGCCAGCCAAGGTGTGCAGGGGAGGGGGCAGCGGGCCTGCCTCCTTCCGGGCCTAGACGCTCGGCGAACCTCGGGGCCTGCGGGCCTCGGGAGGACCGACGGGAGGAGGCGGGGCTGCCCGGCCACGCTGCTCCTACCGAGGAGTCCACGAAGGCACGAGGGGGCGGGAGGAGGTGGGGAGGGGCGCAGGAGAGCGCGGCCCGCGATCGGGGCCGGGCGGGGGCGCCCCAGCCCTGGCCCCACTGGCCGGAGGGGGCGAGAGGTGGCGGCGAGGGCGAAGCGCAGCGCGTCCCAGGCGGCGCCGGGGTGGAGAGGTGGCACCGCCACGGGACGGTTTATTTGTTTATTTAGGAAGCGGGAACCAGGTGAAACTGTTGCAAGGTTCTCATTGGTCGGGTTGGGAGCCAATGGGAGTGTGTGGCAGGGAGGCAGCTTTGAATTAATGAGTTTGGGGGGCAGGAGGGGGGAGGGGGCGGGGCTTTGGTCCGGGAGTGGGCTCGGCTCTGTGCTTGTCGCGCACGCGGGCGGTAAACAACCCTCCGCAAGTAGCTGTTAATAGGAGTGCTAAAACTCGTGCGGGTCCCTGAGCCGCGGTGACCCGGGGACTGGCGGCAAGCACCCTCTTTATTTTTCCCCTCCTTCCTGTCCCTCACAGAAATTCTCTATTTCTGTCACAGGCGGGTCCCCTTGCTCCCGCCGGGCGCCGCGAGCTGAGCGTCTCGGGAGAAAGTGTGGGCACCCCCTGGAAATATGTTAACGACCAGGGCCCTCAGACCTGCCTTGCACCGCGCTGCAGGCATTCCCGAGCCCGCATCAGCCCTGACAGAAGCCCGCGACTCTCTCATGAGGGCCCCCGAATAACAGCTCTGCCTTTAAAATAACACGATTTCTGACAAGAGCGCATTTCTAGCCCACGAAACGCAGGTTGGCTAAAGATACGGTTCCGGCTCTTTGATTAGTGATGTCTGTGAAAGCACGAGTTTGGGGGCCTGCAAAGTATACAGCCATGTTGAAACAACTCGGACTCCGTTCTTAACTGAAGTACGCCAGAGATGAGCTGTCGTGATATTTTCCCGTGAGAGATGTTTCGAAAGGCGCCTTTAGGGGACTTTCAAAATAATACTGTTTCCCTTTTCTTGAGCGAGAACGAAAAACTTTAGAAAAAGAAATGCTGGTACCTAGAACAAAGGATCACACCGAATACATATCCTAGAATATAGTTCACATCCCTCGCGTCAAGAAAATATTTTTGCTGAATTTCATTCTACAATTTGACATCACAAACATAAGAACTACTGCCTCCCTTGTTTCTGGAAAAACTGCTGGAGTGTAAGTGCAACCGCTTTAAGTCTCCCTCTCCCCTCTCTCTCCCCCCTTCTCTCTCTCTCTGTCTCTTTCGCAGTTTGTCTTTTACTAGGATTTCAGCTTCGTAAGTGTGGAGATGGGTCAGTATTACATTCAAATGTCAGAGGAGTGACCACAAGTGCAAAGAGGGATTTGGGGGGCAAAAGTAGGGGGAGACAAATGATATTTCTCTCTGAAAGAATGGGATGTCAGTTCACCTTTGCCCTGCGGTGGATGCTGCAAAGGGTATTATTTATAAAATCTAACAGTAAAGGAGGCAATGTATACATCAGAAAAATAAACACCATCCCCGCCCTTTTAAGAATATGTTCTCTCTTAGGAGCAGAATAAACATATATGGGTGAAGGGCTCCTTCTTGACACTCCCACTTGGGGGGAAAAAAGAAATTGGTTTTGGTTCTCTCCAAAATATTAGAAACATTAACATTCCCTCTGCTGCTGCGGGCTTGTAAGCACAGCATATTAACAGGTGCTCGGCACAGCCGTGGTTTCTGAAAAGGACTCTCAGAGGCAGAATGAGTGTGGATGCTCAGAGAGCCCTGACTGGAGGGGCTCCCTACATGTTTCAGCTGGCTGGTCACCTACATAGAAGATTTTCTATACTCACAACGCAAATGATGATGAATAAAATAATTTGAGATTTTCGTGATAGGTATTATGATGTTTCATGAGTCTTCGCAAACATAGGGTTTTGCTTTAGACAGAATTGTTTTGAAAACAAGGCAATGCATTTGGAAGTGCTAGTAAAAACATGACTTTTTAAAATGTATTGAAAAACATTACATGGCATCCTGAATAAAATCTGGAAAGTGCTGAAAGTAAGAGATTTTTAAATCCTCATGTCGTTACAGGGTTTTGTTATAGAGTAGTAGGCTTATAGTGTATATCATTTTGTATCGTGTTCTTTTCAGCACTACAAAGTAACATTTTCCTGTATTCTTATGGATCAGCCTAAACGTCATTTAAAAAACTGCAAACTATTCTAGGCAGCTGTGTATTACTGTACTTAAGAATTCCTCTGCTTTGCAACAAACATCTTGTTCCTATAGCTTTTTTTTTTAATGTTTAGAATCAGTCCCTTGGGGTGGAAATCAAGGAGTAGAATTACTGGGTGAAAGGTATGAACATGCAATGCATTATTTTTCAGAAATATTTTATCAGTTTATCATGTCACCATACTGATTGGCAGAATTGGGCATTCTTATTTTTTTTTTAAATCACTGATAAATGGGTGAAATGGTATTGGACTGGCCTTTAATTTGCATTTTTATTTACCAATGAGATTTTAAAAAAACCCTTTTACATGTATTTGCTGACAATAGATTATCTTCTGTAAAGTGTCTTTTATGCCTTTTGCTGTATCTCTTGGATTCTTAGTATTTTTTACTTATCTTGCGCCACTTGTTTATGTAATAAAGATATTAAAACTTCATCATATTTGTTGCAAGTTTTCCCCCCAGTCTATTAATGAAAAACATTGCATTTAAACTTGATTTCTATTCTATGTTGAGAGGTGTGTAAATTTGGTACAGTGACGTTCGTAGTGCAGCATAGGAGAGAGCAATTCACGCACAAATATCACCATGATCATTCCTTCTTTTAAATGATCTCATCTACCTAAGCTTATATGGTCTCTTAACAGTCTGTAGGGGAAAGCATCTAAACTTGTTAAATTTTATGTGGTCCTCTTAAACAGTTCTTTATCAGGCATTATTCTCTACTCTGGGGGAAACCCCTAGGACTAATAATCAATGTATTTAGAAAGAAGTATGGAAAAACATTTTTTAAAACAATTAGAGTGCAAGATTACCAAGGCTGATCGTTTGTATCCAGAGTCAATTATTTGGCTGCATCAAAATGGAATTACAGATATAGCGATATGTTGCAGGTAGGGATTTTACTTTGTCTGTTTCCTACAACGGGAGAAGATGGAGCAAATGTTAGTACTTGTGAACAGGGAGAATGTGTGGCTAGAACATTATTTTCTTTACATAAGTCAACCAGATCTCCTCAGTTCTAAAAGTTGTTCCAATACTGGAGCTCTCTGGGGGCGACCATCATACTGAATTGCACCAGATGCTGCTGCTTGTCTGACATGTATTTAAACTTTCATCTTCCTGGACAACTTAATGATATAGGATAGTTGTTTAGGTCAGGTTTCCATAGGTAAAATAAAGCAGAGGGGTGGTACAGACATCTAGATGGTTCAGGCAAAAAGTAGGGACTTTGTATTTGGCTTGAACTCACCAGATGGTTGCTTTAATGTTCCACTCTTCTTTGGGTATATATTCCTATCTCTCCTTTGTTGTTGTTGCTTTGTTGTTTGTATATGCATGATGAATTACCCCAGAGAGAAATTGTTTTCCATATCCAGGTACAATTTCTGTAAAGGCTGGACTCTGAACCAAGAGTCTCAAACATAGATTTTTAAAACAACAGATTAAGATGGAATAAAACCTCCAATATTTCTTGTTTGCTAGTTGAGCTGAGGGAGGGGGAAACACAAGCATTTCAGCAGGCATTTTACACCTAGATAGGAAGGTACATGGATAAACACAGCCATGGTACCTATAAAACCAGTTTCTAATGAAGAAGTACGCCTTTCATGGGGTTTGCCTTTAGAATAAATTTCCTGCGAATCCCGTTTTAAGAAAGCAGTAGTTTGAATCGAGTAGTCGCTACGATAAAAACTCATCAGCCTTTTTCCTCACATACATGATCATCAGTGTTCTAAACTCCACTTGTGCTAAAATCAAAATGGATAATAGAAATGTGGACTTACTTAGCTTAAAAATTAAACTGTTGCATTAAATATGGTCATTGTTCAAGAGAAGAAAGCCTAAGAGGAAAAAGTAACAAGTATAAGAGCACTATTATTTTTGCCCACTATATATATATATTTTTTTTTTCCTCTAAGTATTAACTCCATAGTCCTTCTGAGCTAATGTCCAATTACATCGATAAAAATGTGGGGCCACCCTTGCTATTAAAAATTGGTGCTAGCGATGATGATTGCTTTCTCTGTGTTTGGACATAAATGGAGCCATGCACAATGAATGATGCTTTCTATACTGTGCAGGGAGAAGGGCTGCCCCCTGATTTGCGGCTGTGGCCACCGCTTGCAGATGATGGCTTTGGTTTCAGCTTCTTTACTTCTAAGCTACTCAGAACCTCTGCTGGAGCAAACAACTGTCAAATGCCTGACCGCTGCACACAGTACAGGTCTGTTTACTGCTTTTGTTTCCTCGTACTCTGCAGCTAAAGTAATTAGAGCAAATACATGGTTTAATTAGGCTCCTAAAGCCTCCCTGTTATCTTAAGAGTCAACTGAATATTAACTCAGTTAAAAATCAAGCCATTCTCCCCACCTTCGAAAGATAAAATGCATTTGGAAATGACTTTTTTAAAAATTTTTTTAAAAATTTTTTTTATTTTTTTTAAAGATTTTATTTATTCATTTGACAGAGAGAGAACACAAGTAGGCAGAGAGGCAGGCAGAGAGAGAGAGAGGAGGAAGCAGGCTCCCTGCTAGCAGAGAGCCTGATGCGGGACTCGATCCCAGGACCCTGAGATCATGACCTGAGCTGAAGGCAGAGGCTTAACCCACTGAGCCACCCAGGTGCCCTGGAAATGACTTTAATAAATAAACATCAGAACCATGAAATCTAGCAGGCACTTCACATACCTTTCAACGATTTCGCGCCACATACATTTCTTTTGATATAACTCTAAACGGACAATAAAACGTTTTGCTTAATGTTATCCCTCCTTGGTAGCCTACGGCAACCTTGTTCTTAGCATCAGTGAGATCTTCAGTTCATACTGCCTGGTCTTCAGAAGTTAGGTTCTTCATTTTGTAAATTAAAGAGCACTGTCACCTGGCTAAATTTGCTCTTTGAAAAGAGTTAGTGTTAGAGACCTGCCTTTTCCTCTGGATGTTTACCTGTCCACTTTTGTCTGATTTAAGATGTCATATGTATTGTGCTCATCCTTGATTCTGCTTTCTCCACTCCTCACATGTGCCTTCAGTATCTACCAGATGGAACCCATCCTTTTGTTTCCATAGTCAGCAACCTGGTCCAGGCCCTAATCAACTCTACCGGTACTGCTGAAGCCTCTTCTTCTTTTTTTTTTCTTTAGATTTTTGTTTATTTATTTGACAGACGGAGATCACAAATAGGTAGAGAGGCAGGCAGAGAGAGAGGGGGAAGCAGGCTCCCTGCTGAGCAGAAAGCCCAATGCGGGGCTCGATCCCTGGACCCTGGGATCATGACCTGAGCTGAAGGCAGAGGCTTTAACCCACTGAGCCACCCAGGTGCCCCCTGAAGGCTCTTCTTAAACTAGCTTTACCCTTCTTCAGTCTCCAGATGCTCAACAGAGTATTTTCCATCATACGTCACTTTCATCACGCCATTCCTTGCTTAAGGGTGTACAGAGCACCCCCCTCTTTTTCCTTATGCTGCGTCAGAATTGAACTCCTAACCTAAAGTTTCCCTCTTCCCAACTGACACCACAGCCAACCCATTTTCTCGTCCCTTGGCTGCACGTGACCCATTCTTCCAAAGTCACTCCTCATCCTACTACAGTATGTTTTCGCTGCCCACACCACCAGTTAGGGTGGTCTCTTTATGGCATTCTTTATATGATTTATCCTTTTCCACTGTTAGGATATCTCTCATGTCTTAATGTCCTGCCCTTCCTAATTACCAATGAATGCCAGTCACCTTCCTCAAGACTAAGCTCAAGACTCACTCGGGAAAGCTTCCCTCACTCCCATAGTCTTACTACAATCAGTGCCCAATTTTCCTAAGCATCGGATATCGAGTAGAGCTAAGGTTTTCATTAGTATTGTTGATAGAGTCGTATCATTGGTAAATGGCAGTCATTGTTACAATGACTAATGATTTTCTCCTACTTGGTACATAGCTGCTCCTCTTGGAACTACCTCTGCTCCCCAAGGGCTCTTACCTGCCCATTGTCCTGGCTCCTTCAGCCCTTCGTTCAGGAACTCCCATGTCTCCAGTATCTAGCCACTACACAGTTAACTGCTGGTACAGCAGTGGATTCCCAGGACCCTACTCTAGAACCTTGACTGACAGACATTCTGATTGGTAGGCTTATGATACACAGGCTCTTAAGTAGTTAAAAGTACTACCTCCAGGTAGTACTAATCCCTGACTTAGGAACACTGTTGTAGACTATAATAAACTCCTTGAGGACCAGGACAGGGACTGTGCCATATTCATGTTTGTATCCCTAATGCTTAGTGTGGTGCCTGGAAATCACCAATAGATGTTTGCCTCAAGGAAAGAACCAGAGTAGGAAAAGGAATAAAAGGAAGGAGGAAGGGATGGAGGGAAAGAAGGTAGGAAAGAAGAAGGGAAGGAAGGGAAGAAGGAGGGGAGGGGAGGAAGGCATGGTGGAAGGGAAGGAGGAAGGGAGGGAAAGGAGAGATGTCTAAGATAGCTTTACATGGCCAATGCAGACTACTTCCTCCTTTAGATGATGTTTTTTAAATTTGACACGCAATGGTACATTAGTTTCAGGTGTAAAACATAGTGATTCAACAACTCTGAATTATGCTGTGCTTACAGGTGCAGCTACCGTCTGTCACCACACAATGCTATTACAACACCATTGACTATATTCCCCATGCCGTGTCTTTCATCCTGATGACTTATTCATTCCGTAACTGAAAGACTGTATGCCCCACTCCCCTTTACACATTTTGCCCATCCTGCACCCCTCCCCTCTAGCAACCATCAGTTTGTTCTCTGTATTTATAAGTCTGATTCTGCTTCTTATTTGTTTATTCATTTGTTTTGCAGATTCCACATAAAGTGAAATAATATGGCATTTGTCTTTCTTTGACCCATTTTACTTAGCATACTACCCTTTAGGTCCATCCATGTTTTCACAAATGGCAAGATCTCATCCCTTTCTATGGCTGCATAATATTCTGTTATATACCTCACATCTTATTAACCCACTCATCTGTTGATGGACACTTGGGTTGCTTCATATCTTGGCTATTGTAATTAATGCTGCAGTGAACATAGGGGTGCGTATGTCTTTTTGAATTGATGTTTTTGTTTTCTTTGGGTAAATACCCAGTAGTGGAATTATTGGATCATGTGGTGTTTCCATGTTTAGTTTTTTGAGGAATCTTCATACTGTTTTCACAGTGGCTGCACCAATTTACATTCCCACTAGCAGGGCACAAGAGTTCCTTGTTCTCCATGTCCATGCCAACATTTATCATTTCTTGTTTTTTTGTTTGTTTTTGTTTTTCTCTAACAGCACCCAAGCTCTCAGTTAATGATGGCAAGGCTTGGTGGCCTCTGCCTGATGTAACACCTCTTCCTCCTCAAAGGGATCATGCCCATTTTTTCCTCTCATTCATGATAGCTGAGCTATTTTTTCCCCACGCATATCCCTCCCCCATCTTGCAGTGGTTGTCAGAAACCTCAGAAAATGTCTGTATGCTATCCCCCCACCCCACCTTTTTAAGTTTCAGTTGGGAACAAAGAGATCACCCGATCATGTAGGGTGATGTATATACAATTAATGCTGGTCATAAACATAGAGTCATGGTAATCATAAAACCCCTCTCAAGGGAAAGCACTTTCCATTTCTTGACACCATTATGTTTCTCCACTACCCCCCACACTAGAATGTCAGCTCCGGGAGTTCCTGTGTCTTCTCCATGTATTCCCTGCGCTTAGAACAGTGACTAACACATAGTAAAGATCCTCAATAAATACCCGAACGAGGGAATAAAGATGAAAAATATATGTTTTGACATTAAAAAGAAGATAGCTCAGGGACCACAAATGCTCCCAATAGGGATCCTTTTCAGGATCTCTAAGAAGCCTTTATCTACCGTCTTTATTTTTTTCAATTTAATTTAATTTTTTTCAGTGTTCCAAAATTCATTGTTTATGCATCTACCTGCTTTAATTAACCATGCTCTTTCTTATGCATCAGCCTGCAAACTATGTCTTGATATGTTTTATAAACCTGTTTTATAATTATTTTTATTTTCTAATTTTTATCTAATGGTTAGTAAGACAACACTTTTGCTTTCTACTATATTTCCATAGCCAATATACAGACAGAATTTCCATATGTCGTGAATTATTAAATGAGTTTCTTTGGGCAAACTTATAAATCCAGCCAACATTTGTTTAACAGCGCTTCTGTGGGTAAAATGTGTTCAAAGTTCAAAATAGCCGCCTTCCAAACTGCTTTTGAAATAGAGCCATTTTTAGTTTCAGGAGTTTCTGCATTCAGTCTGTGCTTTACTGTCAGACAATTGTTTATGGATTGTAAGTACTTTTCAGTTGCCTCATTAGTGGCTGCTTTATCTTCCCCAGTGTTTTGTAAGCCCCCCTGAAGGCAGGGATTATGTTTTTCCACTTTTGTTCATCCCTTCATGGTGCCTACTACTGCATTGTACCCAGGAGCTACTTGTTGAATGAAGGATTTTACCTAAATGCAAAGTACTACATAAGGTGATAAGCCCAGAAGACAATGTATGACATTTTGCAAAAGATGAGACATCGGTCACTGAATGCACTCAGTATTTAGGGCCACTGCCCTTGAGAGTCCTGTTAGAAACCACATTTTGTTTAGGCTTGGTAATCACTCCTTCCTGCCAAACTTTCACATGGGGGTTTATTAAGAATAGCAACAATCCAGGACAGCACACCATAATTATAAAAGAAGCAGCAGAGGCTTAAATTACTTCATTCTCATTAATTACATGTTCCCTCTTCCTAAATACATCATCAGGGAGAATTATGAACTATGATGCAAATAATTTGAGTTTAGGAGTGAGGAAGGAAGGTGTTTGTGCTTATTTACCTCGGGATCTTTTCCAAATTCATCACCAAGGAGTCGAAAGAGAAATGAAGAGGAAAAACATTCATTTCTGATCAATAAACAAGAAAACTTAGACCATGCCTCATAGTAGTAAACTCCTCCCTCCTTCTGTAATAATGCATTGAAAACACCTGGGATCTGGTTTCTTAACCTGAGTGATGGTTACATGGGCGTTCAGTACGTAGTTATTGTTTAAACTGCACATAGGTATTTTATACACTCATCTGTATATTTGATGTATTTTCCAAGCCAATAAAAGATACCTTACAGAAAAATGTCCGAGAGGGAAACATACCAGTATTTCACATTGATTCAAAATCTAGAACCAAGTAAATATAAATCATTCCTTCCTTTTGTTAATTAGCATTCAGAAAGGAATAATGTTAACATTTGAATAGAGTGTTTAAGAAACAGTTACATTTGCATCTGAAAAGAGGTGTCCCTTGGAAAATAAAATTGGTGCTTTCAGAATTAAAAAAACAAAAACCAAGCAAAAGAAAATGTTTTGCCTACCTCAAGAGATTTCTTTAAAGATTGCTTCCAGGTTCACCTGAAGACTTTTGTCACATGGTTCAGTACTTCTCTGGAATCTTCGAGGTGTTAGAGAATCAAAGCTAAGAGCACTCCAAAAAGTGAGCCCTGTAAGCTGAGAAACCCTATTCACAGCACCTATTAGTACAAACTGCTTTACAGGGAAGACTTAACTTTTCTCTATAAGTCTGTTTTCTACAATTTCACCTTCTGTGTGTGTGTGTGTACCAGAGTTGTGGTTTTTCATGTAAATTTGTTTCTCATCAACCAGATTGTTAATTTCTCGAGGCCAGGGGTAATCTGTTGTCTTTCATGTTCCCTGCATGGCCTCCTCTGTGTTAGTCACCTAATACTTTCGCTTGATTTGCAAATGCATACGTGTCACATTCTGATAGCTTGTGACTCCTTTGTCTCATCTATTTTATACCCAAAAGAAAGCTGGAGAATATTAAGGCTCACCGTCTTCTCTCTTGTAATGTGTATGATCTGGAGGCAGTGCAGTGGCGATTATAACTATTGGTTGTGAATTTTGAGGTGTTTGTAAAATTGAAATGACGGAAGTATAAATGTGAAGGCATGGTGTGGTCTGAAAATTTTTTAACATATTATTAATTCTACAAAGAAATTTTAAAAGCTTTCTGACATCAGGTTAATTTGACTTTTTGGTATTGTGACCCTAAGTTTTTAAAAAAAGCGTATTATGTGTATTAAGGAGTAAGACAACACTTTTGCTTTCTACTATATTTCCATAGCCAATATATAGACAGAATTTCCATATGTTGTGAATTATTAAATGAGTTTCTTTTATATGCAACTAATGAACTGTTGAACACTACATCAAAAACTAGTGATGTACTATATGTTGGCTAATTGAACGTAATAATAATTTAAAAAAAACTCTATCAACTTACTAGATCTACAGGTTTATGCCTGAAAAAAAAAAAACATGACCCCATAGTTGAGAAATGATTCTTTAAATTTCTGTTACTTGAAGTTGATACTGATTTACTCTACACAATCTTCCTGTGAATTGGAAGTCTAATATGTTAAAATTTAACCATCATCTGTGACATTTTGCAGTGTTACAAATTATTTTTAGCAACTGTATGGCAATACATCTCTAACTTCTAGATGTCATCATTCAGCTTCTGTTCAGTGTTAGAAGGAGTTCATGAGGATTGTATGTATGTGATTTATCTTTGTTTTACGTTTTCAAATAATCTCCCATAGCAAAACACATACTCAGAAGTAAAACTTTCTTTAATTCATCAACTCTCCTCAATAATTAGTATTGCCTTTTAAGTTGTGTTATGCCATAATAGAACCAATATTTGATAATGAACAAAATGTTGATTTTTAGTAGTAGGAGAAGTATGGAAAGAATACCATACTGGAACTCCAGAGAGGTGGGTTCTAGTCCCATTTCTGCCACTTATGACCTGTCTGATTATTTAATCCTATCTATCTTTGTTTACCCTTTTAAAAACTGAGAGGTTACAGACAAGTGTTTTCTAGTGTTTTTAAAACAGGGAGAAAGACAATCTGAGTATATAGAAACTGGAAGGTTTCTATATAGAAAACTTTCTATATAGAATTTTTCTATATAGAAAACTTTTTATAGAAAATTTTATAGAATTTTTCTATATAGAAAACTTTCTATATAGAAACCTTCCAGTTTCTATATACTCAGATTGTACCTTATTTTGAACCATATACAGAAAGAAAGCTCTATTGTGCCTTTGGAACAAATGTCTTGGCAGTTGAACATCTCCTTAAATTATTAAACACAAATTTGTTTTCATCCCCCCTTTAAAAAAATTTATCTATGTGGGGTGCCTGGGTGGCTCAGTGGGTTAAAGCCTCTGCCTTCGGCTCAGGTCATGATCTCAGGGTCCTGGGATCGAGCCCCACATAGGGCTCCCTGCTCAGCAGGGAGCCTGCTTCCCCTCTCTCTCTGCCTGCCTCTCTGCCTACTTGTGATCTGTCTGCCAAATAAATGAAGTCTTTAAAAAAATTTATGTATGTATGTATATATATGTATATATGTAATCTCTACACCCAAGGTGGGAGGCTCAAACTCACAACTCTGAAATCAAGAGTTCCATGCTCTTTTGACAGCCAGCCAGGTGCCTCTTCATCCCCCTTTTTATTCATATATATATATTCATATATATATATATGAATTCATATGTATATGAATTCATATATATATGAATAAGTAAATAATATTTATATTATATATTATATTATTATATTATATTATTTATTATATATTATATATAATAAATATATATATGAATAAATATATATATATTTTTAAAGATTATTTATTTATTTGAGAGAGAGAAATAGAGAGCATGATAAGAGAGTGGGGTAGAGGGAGAGGGAGAAGCGGATTCCCCTCTGAGCAGGGAGCCCTATGAGAGGCTGGGTTCCAGGACCCTGAGATCATAACCTGAGCCGAAGGCAGATGCTTAACTGACTGAGTCACTCAGGTGCTCCCCCTTTTTTATTCATATGTTTAAAAAATATTTATCACAAATCAGATATGTTCCAGGTAGTGATTTCGGTACTGCAGCTATGACAGTGAATAGGACACATGATGTCTTTACTTTCATGGAGTTTACATTCTAGTAGAGGGGAGCCAAATAAGTAAAGGCATAAGAAAATATCAGGTAGTGGAAAATCTAGTTTTAAAAAATGAAATTCAGTGATACAGAGAATACTTGTGTTGGATGGTCTGAGAAGGTCACTCTCAAAGGAGAGGACATTTGTGCTGAAATGCAAATGCCAAGGATGTAGTAGCCATGCGAAGATCAAAGGAAGGAAGGCCATGTAGAGGGACAGAAAGTACAAGGCGTAAAAGCAGGCATGAGCTGGGAGTGTTGGAGGAACAGTACAAGAAGGCAATGTACTGGAGCATAGCAGGGTCAGAGAGTCAAGGGCCAATCAGGGAGGGGTTTATAGGTCAACATAAGGAGTGTGGAGTTTATTCTAGATGCAGTGGACAACCATTGGAGAGATTTAAGCTGGAGAGAGACATGATCCAGTTTACATTTTAAAGGGGACACTCTCCCTGTCACTTGGATTGATGGTGACCAAAAGTAGAAGCTGAGAGAACAGCTAGGAGAATATTTTAGTGCTCCAGATAAAGGTGGCTTAGACAACAGTAATAGCACTGGAATAGGAGATACAAGGACAAAGTTGGGATATCATTTGGAGGTAAAGTCTACAGAAGTTGCAGGATTGAATTTAGGGTGTGAGGGACAGAGATGAATCAATGATAACTCCTGGATGGTTGGCATGAACGAGCTTAGTGGAGTTATAGACTTGAATTTTTAAAAAAAAGATTTTATTTATTACTTGAGAGAGGAGAGAGAGAGTGAGAGAGCTTGAGAGGGGAGAGGGTCAGAGGGAGAAGCAGATTCCCTGCCAAGCAGGGAGCCCGATGTGGGACTCGATCCCAGGACTCCAGGATCATGACCTGAGCTGAAGGCAGTCGCTTAACCACCTGAGCCACCCAGGTGCCCCTAGACTTGAATATTTTTTACAGAAAATAGAACCCATTTAACATTAAACTCTATATGACTTCATTTCTTTTCCCATCTTTTAATATAGGCTTATATGATTTTGTATAACTATAATCAGTGAAGCAGAATGTTTGAACCGTTTGCTGTTATGATTTTTTTTTTTTTAGAGAGGGAGAGATGGGGGAAGGGGCAGAGGGAGAGAGAAAGAGGGCAGAGGGAGAGAGAAAGAGGGCAGAGGGGCAGAGGGAGAGAGAATCTTAAGCATGCTTCATGCTCAGCGTGGAGACTGACAGGGACCTCAAGCTCATGACCCTGAGATCATGACCCAAGCCAAAGTCAAGAGTCAGACACTCAACCAACTGAGCCACTCAGGCACCCCTGTTTGATGATATTTTTAAATTAATATTATTTCAGACAAATACATCTGTATATCAACATAATCTACAATCCTCGATCCTCACCATTTTCAGCAAGACTGTATCATTCTTCTTCATTCCCCTGTTATTATTCCTATTATCACCCCAATCTTAAAATTTATTTTTAAAAACACTGCCACTTTAATTTGGGGACCAATACTATATTGCTTGCCCTATTTTTCACCTTTATCAAATATTTATTAAGCACCTTTACCTACATGGTAACTAACCACATCATTTGATTGTAAAATACTTTATTTTTATTTTTAATTTTTGATAATGGAAGACCTGAAAGCATTGAGGGGGTTTTGTCCTATTTAGTTTTAAATGTAATATTAAGCCATTTTATGACTAATGCTGTCACACCTAATATGAATTAACTGTAGCTGTCTTCATGTTTGGCTAAAACTATAAGGCTCTGTTGCACAAATCCAGTACACATATGAAGATGGTTGACAGCTTTATGATAACCATTTTTTTCAGAGTATAGTGATGTTATCCTGCAACCAGTCATTCACTCTCTGATAGCTCCATAAACCAAACTGATGTGCCTTCTGCGGCTATTTTTCAGCTGAACAAAGAATGCTACATTGTTTGTGTATTTTTTTCTTAAATTCAGAATGCCCTTGCAATGCTTCTTCTGTTCTCTTGGTTTATTATTTTCTCTCTGAAGATCACTATGTCTGCTTTCAGCCATCCTCCTCATTTACTTTGCCAAGATTTTATCTTGTCATTTAAAGTTAAGTGGGACTCATAGAAGGCACTAATGAAAAAGTCCAAAAGGCTTTCGGGCACTCCATAGTGGTCTGTGACTGATAGTCATGAAAAAGATGGAGGGACAGATTCTAGTGCTTCTGTTTAATCTGGAACTATTCTTAGGTTATAGACTCCTGGCATGATTATCTGTATGTTCTTGCTACCATTGCATTTGGGCACATTGTTTAAAAAAATTAAATATCCCTACAAACCTTGTTAGAAACACAGCAGTCCTCTTCACCCATTTACTCCTCACCAGAGGTAAACATATTTGACCTTTGTGTCTCTTTCTTTCTTTCTTTCTTTCTTTCTTTCTTTCTTTCTTTCCTTCTTTCTTTCTTTCGAGAGAAAGAGAGAGAGACAGCATGCAGGTGAATAGGTGTGGCAAGTGGGAGGAGGGGCAGGGGGAGAGAATCTTAAGCAGGCTCCATGCCCAGCTTAGAGTCTGACATGGGACTCGATCTCATTACCTTGAAATCATGACCTGAGCTGAAATCAAAAGGTGCCTGATAGACTGAGCTGTCCCTATATCTTTATCTTTTGATACTTATCTCTTTGTTTTGGAACTAGATGTCTCTATTGCTAAGTCTTGATTTTTCAGTTTTAGACATCTGTTGATTTCTCACCATAGCATATGAGGATTTTGCTTTTCTTCACATGCACACTTGTACTCATACCACACAATGCACTCTTCCTACTCCTTCATTTTCCCATTTTAAGTATACTGTGTTTACAGTGTTTTGACTATGTAAATGCAATTAACAGGTGAATCAGCTAGTATAATACTTTCAGTATCTTCTACAACTTTGTACTTTCCTTGGAATTAGTAATTATTTCTGTTGTTGAATTCTCCATGTTATTTGCAGTCTGTTATTGGCATTTTCTCTCCCATTGCCTTTTTTTTTTTTTTTGATTGGTTTCTGGCGAATGTGCTAATGTCTCCTGGATGTAATATAGTGCCAATGATGAGTTTATGAATAAATTCAATGAGCTAAAAAAAAAAGCTCATTCGTACATTTTCCACCTAGTTTCTAAGTATGCTTTTAATTCATTTGGATACAGGAAATCCTTGCATTTTCTTTGCTGTCCCATTTTCCATATTTTTTACTCTTTGGTATTATTGAATTTTCTGTTTCTCCTTTCGTTAAATTTTTTTTTCCAGGAGCTCTTTTTTCATTCCTTAAATGTTCCTTTTAAAATACCATCCTAATCACACTTGTCATGGTGAGAATTTCATAGAGTTTAATTGTTGAAACACAATGTTGTACACCTAAAACTAATATATGTAAACTATACTTCAATTAAAAATAAAAATTTAAAAATAAAATAACATCCTAATATTATTTCATAGTTGTGATGTCTTCTCTAATGTCACTGGGACTATTGATTATAATTACAATCATTCCCTCTGCATGTGGCAGAGAAAATTCATTGCCTCCTAATATCTTCCAAAAAATGGAAATGGTTAGGCAGCAGGTGGCAAGGGAAGATTTTCCAGACTAGAAAGCTGGTGGACTTCTGTTAAGGTGAAACAGTCACCTAGGATATGTTGGAAGTCAGACAAAATGCAACTGAATGAAACTGCAGTGTTACAGGAAATGGTCTTAAAAATTCAGGACATTGGTGTGTCTTTTGCTTTGTGCTTTTAGCTACTGAGTTGCCTTACAAGGGAGACAATGCAGTCCAGAGATAGCCAAAGGGAGGCATGCTATGCTTGTGGTTTATAATCTAATTTTTCTAAGATACCTATAATTTGCAGAACTCTCAGGGTTGAAAAAATCCAACCACTATGAATATTCCAAAGAAAGTAGTGGTAATCAATAAGACAGGATTAGCAGGAGATAAAATTTTGCCTCCAAGTATTTTTCAGGAGCCTCTCTTTAAGACTTTTCTTCCTACCGGGGCGCCTGGGTGGCTCAGTGGGTTAAGCCTCTGCCTTCGGCTCAGGTCATGATCTCAGGGTCCTGGGATCAAGCCCTGCATTGGGCTCTCTACTCAGCAGGGAGCCTGCTTCCTCCTCTCTCTCTCTCTGCCTGCCTCTCTGTCTACTTGTGATCTCTGTCTGTCAAATAAATAAATAAATAAATAAATCTTTACCAAAAAAAAAAAAAAAAGACTTTTCTTCCTGCCAATGGACTCTAACAAAAATTAAAGTAAGGGAATTTCCTTCCCACTCAAGACTATTTTTAAATAACCTCCAGGTATCTACCATCAGATTGTGATAGAAAGGGTCAAGCCAGAAAACAGAGGCCAATAAATAAAATATCAAGGACAGGATTAAAAACTAAGTCTACAAAAGATCTTTGTATGTCCTTACTCCCTCATGGAACTGACTGGAAGTAATGAGAGAAGCCTAGAAGTTTTTTATTGTTGATGTTTACTTGTATTCCAGTTTTATTGAGATACAGTTGACATATAACACTGTGTACATATAAAGTGTGAAATGTGTTGATTTGATACATTTACATTTTGCAATAGGATTACCACAGTGGTGGTAGCTCTCACCTCCTTTAGAGTCACATAATTCCATTTCTTTTTCGTGGTGAGAACACTTAAGATCTGCTCTCTTACCAGCTTTTACATATATAATACAGTGCTGTTAACTATATTCATCTGCTGTATATTAGACCCCAGAACTTACTCATCTCCCAAATGAAAGTTTGTACCATTTGACTAACACCATCTCCCCCAGTCCCTGGTAACCTCCATTCTACTCTGTTTCTGTGAGTATGGTTTTTGTAGATTTCTTGTATGAGTGAGATTGTACAGTGTTTGTCTTTCTCTGCCTGACTTATTTCACTAAGCACAATGCCCTCAAGGTCCATTTGTGTTGTCTCAAATGGCAGAATTTCCTTCTTTCTCAAAGCTGAATAATACTCTATTGTATGTATATATATTTATATAGACATCTTTGTCCATTCATCTGTTGATGGATACTCATGTTGTTTCCATATGTTGGCTATTTTGATGCTGCAGTGAACATGGGAATGCATGCATCTCTTCTCCATCCTGTTTTCATTTACATTTTATTGATATATATAATGTATATAATAATAATATATATATAAAATACATAATAATTTCTATATTAAAGCATTTATATATTCTAGATATACATCCAGAAGTGGGATTGCTGGATCATATGGTAAGTCTATTTTTAATTTTTCAAGTAACTGTCACACTATTTTCCATAATGGTTGTAAGAATTTACATTCTCATCAACAGTACACAAGTGTTCCTTTTTCTCTACATCCTCGCCAACATTTAGCTCTTGTTTTTTTGATGACAGTGATTCTAACAAGTTTGAGGTGATAGTTCATTGTGGTTTTATTATTTTTAAAATTTTTAAAATGTTGAGCTTCTTTACTAAATATTTCTTTTTAGTTGTACATTTTTATTCCAGAATTTCCTATTGGTTCTTCTTAAAATAATTTCTATATTTGTATTAATGGTCTCTATTTGATGTGACATCGTCATCTTCCCTTTGCTTATTTAATCATAATTTCTTCTAGTTTTAAAAAGTAGCTGTTATTAAAAAAGATGTGGTATATGTACAATGTGGTAAAGAAGATGTGGTATATATACAATGGAATACTATGCAGCCATCAAAAGAAATGAAATCTTGCCATTTGCGACAACGTGGATGGAACTAGAGGGTATTACGCTTAGCGAAATAAGTCAATCGGAGAAAGACAACTATCATATGATCTCCCTGATATGAGGATGTGGAGATGAAACATGGGGGGCTTAAGGGGTAGGAAAAGAATAAATGAAACAAGATGGGATTGGGAGGGAGACAAATCATAAGAGACTCTTAATCTCACAAAACAACTGAGGGTTGTCAGGGGAAGGGGGTTAGGGAGAGGGTGGTGGGGTTAGGGACATTGGGGAGGGTATGTGCTATGTTGAATGCTGTGAAGTGTGTAAACCTGGCGATTCACAGACCTGTACCCCTGGGGCTAATAATACATTATATGTTAATAAAAAAATGTGTTAGGAAAAAAAATAAAAATAAAAAAGTAGCTGTTATTTCTACATTGAATTCTTTGTCTAATCTGATATTGACTGCTTTTATTCCCAGTTTATTTTACCTGTTTTTGTTTTTTTTAGCATGGGTGGGTCACAACTATCTGGTTTTACTTTTCTTGTAACATTTTGCTAGAAACTAGGCATTGTAGATAATAATAAGCTCTAAGTACTATCCTGCCCCCATCCCCCACCCTTTCTGGACTTATTTTTGTTTCTTATTTGCTTATTTGCTTAGTAATCACTTGAACTATATTAGTGAAGTCTATTTTGTTTCCTTCTCTGCAGTATTAAGCCTCTCATATTGCTCTTGAGAGGGGTGCAATCCTGTCATTGTTGTTTTAATTTGCAACAACCTGATAATTAGTGATGTCAAGCATTTTTCATGTAACTGGTGTCCATTTGTATGGGGTTTTTTTGGAAAAATTGTCCACTCAATTCCTCTATTTTAAAAATCAGATTGTTTGTTTTTTGTTATTAAGTTCTATGAGTTTCTTGTGTTTTTTTGTATATTAACCCCTTAGCAGATATGATTTGCAAAACCCCATATTTTCTCCCATTCTGTTAAGTTGTCATTTCATTTTCTTGATTTTCTTTTTTTGCTGTTCAGAAGCTTTTAGTTTGATGTAGTCCCACTTATTGATTTTTTTTTTGCTTTTGTTGCTTGTATTTTTAGTGTCATATCCAAGACCAATGTCACAGAGTATTTTTCCGTATGTTTTCTCTAATAGTTTTATGGTTTTAGGACTTATGTTTAAATCTTTAATCCATTTCTAGTTAATTTTTGTGAGTGGTGTAAGATAGGAATCCAATTTCATTTTTCTGCATGTGTTTATCCAATTTTCCCAACACCATTTATTGTGTATTGTGTATTCTTGTGTATTCTTGGCTCCCTTGTCAAATATTAGTTGACTGTGTATGTGACAGTTTATTTCTGTAAAAGCTTGTAAGTTTTTGATGGTAGTGAATTGAAAAACAAAAACAACAACAGAACAAAACAACCCAACAAACCAAGGCTTCAGAAGCATGTGATACAAAAAAACACCATGAAATACTAGTTATAAATTTAATAAAATATATGCGGAATCTGTATGTTAAAAACCACAAAAATGATAATGACTTAAATGAAGAAATATGCTATATTCATAGATTGGAAGACTCAATAGTCTTTTTTATTTTTTTGCTGTGAAACTGCTCTTTATTTTTTAAAAATTTTTTATTAACATAAATTATTTGTTTCAGGGGTACAGGTCTGTGAATCATCAGTATTACACAACTCACAGCACTCACCATAGCACATACCCTCCCCAATGTCCATCACCCAGCCACCCTAACCACACCGCCTCCAGCAGCCTTCAGTTTGTTTCCTGAGAGTAAGAGTCTCTTATAGTTTTTCTCCCTTCCCGGTCCCATCTTGTTTCATTTTTCCTTCTCTTCCCCCAACAAACCCCCATTTTGCCTCTCAAATTCCTCATATCAGAGAGATCATATGATAATTTTTTTTCTCTGACTTATGTCACTTAGCATAATACCCTCTAGTTCCATCCACGTCGTTGCAAATGGTAAGATTTCATTTTTTCGATGGCTGCGTAGTATTCCATTGTGTATATATATATACCACATCTTCCTTATCCATTCATCTGTTGATGGACATCTAGGTTCTTTCCATAGTTTGGCTATTGTGGACATTGCTGGTATAAAGATTCTGGTGCACGTGCCCCTTTGGATGACTACATTTGTATTTTTAGGGTAAATACCCAGTAGTGCGATTGCTGGGGTTGTAGAGTAGCTCTATTTTCTATTTTTTCTATTTTTGAGGAACCTCCGTACTGTTTTCCAGAGTGGCTGCACCAGCTTGCATTCCCACCAACAGTGTAGGAGGGTTCCCCTTTCTCCCCATCCTTGCCAACACCTGTCATTTCCTGACTGGTTAATTTTAGCTGTTCTGACAGGTGTGAGGTGGTATCTCACTGTGGTTTTGATTTGTATTTCCCTGACGCTGAGTGATGTTGAGCAATTTTTCATGTAAGACTCAATATTCTTAATATGTTAATACTCCCTAAACTGATCCTTAGATTCAGTGCAATCTCAGTTAAAATCCAAGCAGGACTTTTTTGTAGTTATCAGTAAGCCAATTCTGGAATTTATATAGTAAAAGAATTAGAATAGCCAAAAAAGTTTGAAAAACATAAAGTAGGAGTACTCACACATCCTGAATTCAGAATTTACTATAAAGGTACAGAAATCAAGGCAGTGTGGTTTTTCTGAGACGACAGACTATGGATTAATGGGATCAAAGACAGAGGTGCAAAGGAGAAAGAGTATAACCCTTTCAACAAATGGTGCTGGAAATATTGGACGTCCATGTGCAAAAAAAGAAAAGGAAAAAAAAAAGCTATGACCCTTGACCCATACCTTGCATTCTATATAAAATTAATTCAAAATGGATCTATGATCTAAATGTAAAACTGAAAACTGTAAGATTTCTAGAAGAAAACATAGAAGAAAATCTCTGTTAACCTTCAGTTAGACAAAAATTTCTTAGATATGATGCCACATACACAATTGGTAAAGGAAAATGTGATAAATCTGACTTCATTAACAAAATGGCAAGCTGCAGAATGGGAGAAAATATTTGAAAGCTTATGCTTGATCAAGCACCTGTGTCCAGAAAATCTAAAAAATTCTCAAAACTCAATAAAAAACAATTCAAATATAAATGAGGTAAAAAAATTTGGACAGATATTTCACCAAAGAAGATAAACAAATGACAAAGAAACACATGAAAAACTGCTCAGCATCTTTATCATTAGTGAAATACAGTTTTAAACCACAGTGAGAAACCATTGCACACTTGTCATATTGGCTAAAATAAAATACTGGCATACAATGTGCTGGCAAAGATGAAGCGCAGCTGGAAAAATCATGCATTGTGTGTAAAATGCAAAATGGCATAAGCACTTTGGAAACAGCTTTTTAAATTTCTTACAAAGTTAAGCATACACTAACTATACAACCCAGTGATCCCACTCACAGGTTTTTTTTTTTTGAGGTTTTATTCAAATTCTAGTTAACATACAGTGTAATATTAGTTTCAGGTATACAATACAGTGATTCAGCAGTTCCATACATCACCCAGTGCTTATCACAACAAGTGCTCTCCTTAATCCCCATCACCTAGTTCACCCATCCTCCCACACCCCTCCCCTCTGGTAATCGTCAGGTTGTTCTTTACCATTAAGAGTGTATTTCATGGTTTGCCTAGCTCTCTTTTTTGTCCCTTTGTTCACTTGTTTGTTTCTTAATTTCCATATATGAGTGCAATTATATGGTATTTGTCCTTCTCTGACTTATTTCACTTAGCACAGTACTCTCTAGCTCCATCCATGTCATTGCAAATGGCAAGATTTCATATTTTTTATGGCTGGATAATATTCCATTATATATATTATGTATAATATATATATTCCATTATAATACTCCATTATATATATTATATATATATATTCTAATATAATATTCTTTTATTTATTTATTTATTTATTTATATCACATCTTCCTTTTTTTTCTCACATCTAGGGTTAGGGTGGATTAGGGCCAGTGTTAGAGTTAGGGACAAGGGAAGGTTACATTTAGGACCAGGGTGAGGATATGTGCTTGGTATACTGCAGTTCAGAAACTTCCCCAGAGTGTTAGGTTTAGGGTTAATGTTGGGGTAGAGGTTAGGGGTTAGATGTTAAGGGTTGCAGGTTACAGTTTTGTTTAGTTTTAGGTTAGGGTTATGGTATGTGCCTGGTGTTATGCATTTTAGAAAACTCTCCAGAGAATTAAACCCCAGACTTCTGCAGGGTGAGCATAGGCATGGCAGCCATCTACTGAGCTGAGGCAAAGAGGGGATCTGGTTCTCTAAATACTTTTTATATAGATATTGAATTGTTCCTTATTGGGGTTTTTTGGTCCAAAATCTAATTGTACTTTTATGTTTTTTATTCAAGTTTTTATTTGACTTCCAGTTAACATGCAGTGTAATACTAGTTTCAGGTATAGTATTTAGTGATTCATCACTTACATACAACACCTGGTGCTCATCACAACAAGTGCCCTCCTTAATACCCATCACCTTAATACCCATCACTATTTAACACTCCCCCACACTCCTTCCCTCTGGTAACCATCAGTTTATTCTCTATGGTTAGAAGTCTGTTTCTTGGTTTCTCTCTCTCTCTCTTTACTTTGCCCCTATGTTCTTATATTTTGTTTCTTATATTCCACATATGTGTGAAATCATATGGTTTTTGCCTTTCTCTGACTGACTTATTTCACTTAGCATAATACTCTCTAGTTTCATCTAAGTCATTGTAAAAGGAAAGATTTCGTGTGTGTGTGTGTGTGTGTGTGTGTGTAACGTCTTCTTTACCCACTCATCAGTCAATGGACATTTGGGCTGTTTCCATAATCTGGCTATTGTAGATAATGATGCTATAAATATTGGGGTGCATATATCACTTCGAAATAGTATTTTTATATTCCTTGCTGGATCATAGGCTAGTTATATTTTTAACTCTTTGAGGAATCTCCATACTATTTTCTGGAGTGGCTGCACCAGTTTGCAATCCTACCAAAAGTGTAAGAGGAGTCCCCTTTCTTGGCATCCTCGTCAACACCTGTTGTTTCATTGTTGTTAATTTTAGCCATTCTGACTGGTGATATGTTATTGTAGTTTTGATTTGCATTTTCTTGATGAGTGATATCGTGCATCTTTTCATGCGTCTGTTAGCCATTTGTGTGTCTGCTTTGGAAAAATGTTAATCCACGTCATCTGCCCATTTAACTGGATTACTTGTTATTTGGGTGTTGAGTTTGGTAAGTTCTTTATGTATTTTGGCTGCTAACCCTTTATCAGTTATGTCTTGCAAATATCTTCTCCCATTCTGTCAGTAGACTTTTGGTTTTGTTGATTGTTTCCTTCACTGTGTAGAAGCTTTTCATTTTGATGAAGTCCCAATAGTTTATTTTTGCTTTTGTTTCCCTTGTAGTAAGAAGTTGCTATGGCCAATGTCAAAGAGATCACTGCCAGTGTTCTCCTCTAGGATTTTAATGGTTTCCTGTCTCACATTTAGGTCTTCAGTTCTTCTTGAATTTAATTTTGTCTGTGATGTAAGAAAGTGGCCCAGTTTCATTCTTTTGCATGTTGCTATCCAGTTTTCCCAACACCATTTGTTGAAGTGACTGTCTTTTTTCCACTGGATATTCTTTCCTGTTTTATCAAAGATTAGTTGACTATATAGTTAGTTTATTTGACTATATAGTTGTGGGCCCATTTCTGGGTTTTTTGTTCTGTTCCATTAATCTCTGTGTCTGTTTTTGTGCCAGTACCATACTGTCTTGATGATTACAGCTTTGTAATATAACTTGAAGTCTTGCATTGTGATGTCACTAGCTTTGGTTTTCTTTTTCATCATTTCTCTAGCTATTCAGGGTCTTTTGAGGCTCCATACAAATTTTAGGATTGTTTCTTCTATCTCTGTGAAAAATGCTGGTGGTATTTTGATAGTGATTGCATTAAATGTGTAAAATGCTTTAGGTAATATACACATTTAAATGATATTTGTTCTCCCAATCCATGAACATGGAATGTTTTTGCATTTCTTTGTGTCATCTTCAATGTCTTTCATCAGTGGTTTATAGTTTTCAGAGTACAGATCTTTTACCTCTTTGGTTAGATTTATTCCTAGGTATCTTATGGTTTTGGTGCAATTATAAATGGGATTGACTCCTTAATTTCTCTTTCTTCTGTCTTCTTGTTGGTGTAAAGAAATGCAACCGATTTCTGTCCACTCATAGGTATTTTGATGCACACAAAAATTTGCATGTGAATGTTCATAGCAGTTTATTTTTCATGACTACCCCAAACTGGAAAAATGCAAATGTCCTTAAATTGGTGAGTAAAGGAAAAAAAAACCCTTTGCTTTATCTATACAATAGAAAATATCTCAACAGTAAGAGAAAATGAATTATTGATGTAAATAAGAGCATGAATTCACTATGCTAAGTGAACAACACCAGACTCAAAGTCTACATATAACATAATTCCACTGATATGAATCCTGGAAAGGGCAAAACATTAAGGTCAGGTAACAAATCAGTAGTTTTCAGGGGCTGGGATTGGAGAGAGGGGCTTACCACAAAAGAACACCGTAAGACTAGATTGTGGTAGTGGTTACACAGCTGCATGCATTTTTAAAACCATATATAAGTGTTCAACGAAATGAGTAAATTCTACTGTTTGTAAACTGTTCCACAATAAAAAAGTTGGGGGGAAATGAAGCTAAAAGTATCCTGTATTTAACTCTTTAGCCTCGCTCCTGCACTCCCATGTGTTCTCCCACAGGAAATAGAACTCTCCAGCTGCCAAAGGAGATCATCTAAGACCCTCCTATATACCCATAGAAGAAAATAGGCAAGGAAGAATCGTGAGAGTATAGGCCAGGGGAATATGAAGGAAATAGATAAGAGAATTGTCACCACAGAGCAGAACTAGAGACTTCCAAAGGGTAAACTCCTTAACTTCTAAGGTAGGGAGGGAATCATCTCAATCATGCTTACCAGAATTTGATAAATGCTACTGGGCAGTGATTACCACATGTTCTCATTCTTACTTTGCTTCAGTGGAAGTTTTATTGTATTTTATCTTGTCTCCATTCCACCATTTTGTTGCCTTGAGGGTGGGGTAGGGAGAGGAAGGTAACACATTATTTACATGAAGTTGAATCTATAGTTTATCTAATACCGTGCATAGTCTGTTTATTCCAAATTGATCTCTTCTATTTCTTTTGGTTGCTGACTTCATAAAAAAAAGGTTATCAGGTTATTATTGGTTGTTGGCTCATTTTAAAGGTTGTGGAACTAAAAGGCTGATTGGGACTTCTACTTCTTGTAATTACAGATTTGGTAAATTAGATTAATTCTTCCACTGAGAGCAACCACAAAAAAAGACATTTCCTAAAATCATCAGTGGACTAGAGAATAAAAAAGATGGTGATGACACTGGAATTAGATTGAAAAAGATAGAAATCCAGAAATACAAGCTGCTGTTTGGGGTTGCTGTTCCCCTTGGATGTTGCCAATTCTACAAGACATGGCAAAGATACAAAGTCTAGAGGGGAAAAAGAATTCAAAGCCTGCTAAGAGGCAGAAGGCATGGGTAATTCCATGTGTTGTGTATGAGGCTCTACCATAGAAGTAAGAGTAAACTTAAACAAGATTAACTTTGATAGGGATTACAGCTCATCTTCAAATCATATCTTCAAGTCCCTGAAATGATGATATAGTGATTCCATATTGTTATTTTCCATAGGTGCTTGGCAGAAGTTAGTGTAAATTTTCTCTGAAGATAATATCATTCTAAATTTCAAATTATTTCTATAAACACTTATAATTAAAATGTTTAATATACACTAAAATCACATCATAAGACAAAAAATGTGAATATTGCAACATTATTTACAATTGCCAAGATATCATAGCAGCTTAAGTGTCCATCAATAGATGAATGTATAAAGAAAATACGGTATGTATACATATTATCCATAAAAAAGAATGAGATCTTGCCATTTGTAACAACAGGGATAGACTTAGAGGGTATTATGCTAAGTGAAATAAGTCGACCAGAGAAAGATAGAAACCATATAATTTAACTTATATGTGGAATCTAAAAACCAAAACAGATGGATAAACAAACAAAAAACAGAAACAGACTCACAAATAGAACAAACTGGTGGTTGCTATAGGGGAGAAGGGTGGAGAAATGGTGAAATAGGTAAAAAGAATTAAGAGGGACAAACTTCCAGTTATAAAATAAATAAGTCATGAAGATAAAAGTACAGCCTAAGAAATGTAGTAAATAATGTTGTAATAACATTGTATGGTTGCTACACTTATGATGGTGAGCATTGCACATGGATAGAATTGACAAATCATTATGTTGTGCACTTGAAACTGATATAACATGGCATGTCAACTATAATCCCATAATAAAAATTAAAAAAAATCTTTTTGAAATCATAAAAAATATCTAACACAATCAAGAACCAGTGGAAAAAATATGCAATAGCATCCTATCAACAAGGGATCCAGAAATATGAAGAATCATATATGAACTTTATTTTTATTTTTATTTAAAATCAATTAAATTAACATATAGTGTATTATTAATTTCAGAGGTAGATTTAGTGATTCATTAGTTGCATAGAACAACCAGTGCTCATTCCATCAAGTGCCCTCCTTAATGCCCATCACCCAAGTATCGCCCCCCACCTCTGAAAACCCTATTTGTTTCCTAGAGTTAAGAGTCTCTTATGGTTTGCCTCCCTCTCTGTTTTTATCTTATTTTATTTTTCCTTCCTTTCCCCTATGTTTATCTATTTTGTTTCTTAAATTCCACATATGAGCAAAATCATATGATATTTGTATTTCTCTGAGTGACTTATTTATCTTAGCATAATACCATCTAGCTCCATCCTCATCCTTGTGAATGGCAATATTTCATTCTTTTTGATGGCTGAGTAATATTCCATTGCATTTATATACCACATCTTCTTTATCCAGTCATCCATTGTCAGACGTCTGGGTTCTTTCCATATTTTGACTGTTTTGGACATTGCTGCTACAAACATTGGGATGCATGAATATACAAACTTTAACTATGTTTACAATGCTCAAGGGGCTATAAGTCTGAGAATTTTGGTGGAAGACTAAAAACTATTTTAAAAAAGATATAAGAGGTTTGAAAAAATCATAACATGGACATTTTAGAATTGAAAAACTGTGATAACTGAAATTAAGAGTTTGGTGGATGAGGGGCGCCAGGGTGGCTCAGTCAGTTAAGTGTTTGACCCTTGATTTTGGCTCAGGTCATGATCTCATGTTCTGGGATTGAGCCCCACATTGGGTTCCACTGTCAGTGGGTAGCCTGCTTAAGATTCTCTCCCTCTGTCCTGCCACCACTAAGTTCTCACTCTCTTAAATAAGTAAATAAATAAATAAATCTTAAAAAAAATTTGGTGGACACGTTTTAACGTCAGGCTAAACTTAGCAGAAGAGTAATTTGGTGAACTGAAAGGTTAGAAGAAAATAGCCAGAATGAAGTATGAGCAAGAGGTAAATATCAATGAACATGTAACCATAGAGAATGCATGGAGACGTTCTAACATATGTAACTGCAATTTCAGAATGAAAGAGAGAATAGGATGGAAGTAATATTTGTAGAGATAAGGGCTTTTATTTCAATAAATAGCTCAGGGACAATTAGATGACAATTTAGAGGAAAAAATGAAATTTTATTCTTATTTTATACTTTACATAAAAAATTAATTTCACCAGGGGTACAGGTCTACATGTGAAAGGCAAAGTAATAGAGCTTGAAAATAATATAAGAAAATATTTTTGTGATCTTAGAGTAGGGAAATATTTCTTAAACATGATTAAGAAAAGTACTAAAAGGAAAAAAAATTGATAACATAAAATTCAGAACATATATTCAGCAAAGTGTCCAGAAAGGGAAAAGTGATGCTATGGAACACATTTGCAAAATATCTATTTGACAAAGAACCCGTAACCAGAATGCCTACAAATCTGTAGAGAAATGAGCATGAACATGCACTTCCAAAAAGAGGACATCCAAATGATCAATAAACATATGAAAAGTTGCTCAGCCTCCTTAGTTATGAGGAAAAAGTAACTGAAAACCACCATGTGATAATATATTTGATCAAATAAAATGAATCATACCAAGTCTTGGCAAGGGTATGTACCAACCAAAACTCTCAGTGCTAAGGGAAGTATATATTGGTATAACCACTTTGCAAAGCTATTTGACTCTATCCATTAACTCAAAAATATCCTTACTCTACAACTTAGCAAAAGTATTTTCCTAGTAGATATGTGTGCATATGTGCATGAAGAAACATACAAGACTATTTATAGCAGTATTATCTAAATAGTTCCAAATTGGAAAATAACCAAATGTCTATTAATAGTAGAATGAATAATTAAATCATAACAAAGTCATAACTAGAATATTATACAGTAATTATTCTAAAAGTAGGGTTTCTGGACCAGCAGCCTCAGCCACATCTGGAAAGCATTTAGAAATTCAAATTCTTAAACCTCATCTTAGACCTACCAAATCACAAACCCTGGGGATATGGGCCTATAAATGTGTGTTTTAACAAACCTTGGTGTGATTCTAATACACTATCAAGTTTGAGAACTACTGTTCTATGATAACAAAAATAAATGAACCATAGAAAAATGCAAAAATATGGATGAGTTTCACAAATATGATTTTGAGTATAAGAAGCTGTATGTTGTATATACTATATGATTTTATTTACATAAAATCTAAAAAAATCAGGCAAAACTATACAGTAATGTTTAGAGATGCATGCTGAGGTAGTAAAACTAGACAGAAAATCAAGGAAATGCTTACCATAAAAATCAACATAGTGTTTACTTCTAGGTGATGAAGGGGCAGGTAGAGATTGGAAGGGATTCTGAAAGGTATTCTGGGGCTGGTAGCAAGTTTCCTTCATCTAAGTGAATCTTTCAGTTTCTTGTCTGGGAGGCCTAGGGCTGGCTTCCAATGTCCTGAGTTGGGAGAGAGGTCTTTCCTCACAGTTGGCAGTTACCACTTTTTATCTCCCCTTTCAACATTTTTTTTTTTGTCTCTGTAGGTTTATGCCTTTATACAGTTCCCCTTACTTGCTTTGCTGGGGTTTTGGGAGGGAGGAAAATAAAAGTATGCATTTAATTTTCCACCTTTGCTTGGAAGCCCTCTATCATTAGGACTTTATTTTGTGTGCTGTAAGACTTCATAAGGAAATGCTCTTTTTGTATGTTCATAACTTAAACATATTATATCGGTAATATATCCCCATATTATATTGGTAATATATCCCCATTGAAAACAACAAATAAAAAATTCAAAATTTTTCATGTTTTTCTTAAGAACATATTATAACTACAATTCTTTTTTTATTTAACTTTGTATAAATTTAGTATTGTCTCATGTTATTTAAACTTTAAGAAAGTGATATTAACAAAATGGCAGAATAGGAGGTTACCCGCTCTTTTACACCCTTAGAAACAATAACTAGGCAGCCACCCATAGACAAAAGTTCCTTTGTGCGAAATTTGGAATCCAGGTAGTAGGCTGTGAAACCCTAGTGGAGATTAGACTGAAGAGGATCATTTTGAGAAATGTGGCCCATGCCCAGATGGCAGACTCAACCACTGTGGTCCTGGCTATAGACTGGGCAAGAGCCTCGTCCTCCTGTGGACGCCAATACAGCCCCATTTAGCCAGGTACCATCTTCCAAGGGACCTGGAAGAAGTCATACCTATCCATGCCTCAGATAAAGAGCTCACCAACCTTGGTCCTGGTTGTGGACCTTGAAGTGCCCAGTGAACTGGGTCCAGGGATCCACTGGAAGACATGACCATGATAGGTGCACAGTCCTTTGTCCAACTGCAGATCTTGGAGCAATACTATAGGCAAGTTCCAGCCCCTCCCAGCCGTGACCCTTCCTGTCCAGGAGACACACTTGCCAGTGCGCCCAGCAGCAAGCCCACAAACCTCAGTCTGAACGCATATCTTGCAGCCATCCATGAACTACTTAGGTGAAGTCTAGGAGAATCCCTATCTACACAGGGACCCACTGGGTCTCCATCTGGCATGTGAGACAAGAAGAAGTCAGTTGTATGCAGCCCAGAAGAGGGCCTTCTCCAGAACCTCACCACATTAACATCCTCATCTCCAAAACTGAGAGAAATAAATTTCTGTTTAAGACAGAAATAAATGTCTGTATAAGGTACATAGTCTGTGGTATTTTGTTACAGCAACCTGAACAGACTAAGAAACATTCTGTATAGCAAATAAAACAATCAAAACAAAAAGCAACCCCCAAAATAAGAATATTTGAAGACTGTATACTGATATGAGATTGATATCCAAAAAATGAAAGGAATCCACACACCTCAATAGCAAGAAAAAAATAATCTGATTAAAAATGGGCAGAGAATCTGAATAAACATTTTTTCCAAATAAGACATAAACATGGCCAAGAGATCTATGAAAAGATGCTCAACCTCATTAACCGTCAGGGAAATGCAAATGAAAACCACAATGAGATATCACCTCACACATGTTAGGATGACTATTATTAAAAAGGCAAGGAATAGGGGTTCCTGGGTGACTCAGTCAGTTAAGTGTGTGCCTTCGGTTCAGGTCATGATCTCAGGGTCCTGGGATTGAGCCCTGCATTGGGCTCCCTGCTCAGTGAGGAGTCTGCATCTCCCTCTCTCTCTGCCCCTCACCCCTGCTCATGTTCTCTCCTCTCTATCTCTCAAATAAGTAAATAAGTATTTTAAAAAGACAAGACATAACAAGTATTGGCAAGGGTATGGAGAAAAGGGAACACTTGTATGCTGTTGGTGGAAATGTAAATTGGTGCAGTCATTATAGAAAACAATATGGAGTTTCCTTGAAAATGTATTAATAGAGCTACAATTCTACAGTCCTACTACTGCGTATATATTCAAAGTAAATGGAATTAGTATCTTGAGACATATCTGTATTCATGTCCATTGCAGCTTTATTAACAACAGCCAAGGGGCGCCTCGGTGGCTCAGTGGGTTAAAGCCTTTGTCTTTGGCTCAGGTCATGAACTCAGGGTCCTGGGATCGAGCCCCGCAATGGGCTCCCTGCTCACCAGGGAGCCTGCCTTCCCCCCCTCTCTCTGCCTGCCTCTCTGCCTACTTGTGATCTCTCTCTCTCTCTGTCAGATTAAACAACAACAACAACAACAACAACAATAGCCAAGATAGGAAAACAACCTAAGTGTCTTTCTATGGATGAGTGGATAAAGAAAATGTAATATATATATTCAATGAACTATTATTCAGCCATAAAAAGAAGGAAATACTCCCATTTGTCATAACATGTATGAACCTGGAGGACCTTATGCCAAGTGAAATAAGCCAGGCATAGAAAGACAAATACTGCATGATTTCACTTACATGTGGAATTTAAAAAAGTGAGACTCAGAGCCAGAGAGTAAAATGGTGGTAAGCAGCAGTGGGGAGGTGGGTGAAATGAAGAGATGTTGGTCAAAGGGTATAAACTTTCAGTTATTCGATGAGTAAACTAATGCACAGCATGGTGATTATTGTTACTGGTTTTTTTTTTTAAGATTTTATTTATTTATTTGACAGACAGAGATCACAGTAGGCAGAGGGGAGGGGGAAGCAGGCTCCCTGCTGAACAGAGAACCTGATGTGGGGCTCGATCCCAGGACCCTGGGATCATGACCTGAGCCAAAGGCAGAGGCTTTAACCCACTGAGCCACCCAGGTGCCCCTATAGTTACTGTTTTTTAAAAAAATTTTTTATTATGTTCAGCTAGCCAACATACAGTACATCATTAGTTTTTGATGCAGTGTTCAGTGATTCATTAGTTGTGTATAACACCCAGTGCTCATCACCACACGTGTCCTCCTTAATACCCATCACTGAACTACCCCATCCCCTCACGCCCCTCTCTACTGAAACCCTCAGTTTGTTTTCTGGGAGTCCATAGTCTTTCATGATTTGTCTTCCTCTCTGTTTTCTTCCCCTTCAGTTTTCCCTCTCTTCCCCTATGGTCTTTTGTGCTATTTCTTATGTTCCATGTATGAGTGAAACCATATGATAATTGTCTTTCTCTGATTGACCTATTTCACTTAACATGATCCCCTCCAGTTCCACCCATATCTATGCAAATAGTGAGTATTCATCCTTTCTGATGGCTGAGTAATAGTCCATTGTATATATGCACCACATCTTCTTTATCCATTCATCTGTCAATGGACATCTGGACTTTTTCCATACTTTGGCTATTGTGGCCATTGCTGCTACGAACTTTGGGGTGCATGTGCTCCTTCTTTTCACTACATCTGTATCTTTGGGTTAAATACCCAGTAGTGCAATTGCTGGATTGTAGGGTAGCTCTATTTTTAACTTCTTGAGGAAACTCCATACTGTTTGGAAAACTAATACTGTATTGTATGCTTAAAATTTGCTAAGAGAGAAGATCTTAAGTGTTCTCACCAGACACATAAAAATTATATTATATAAAATTATATAAAATAATTATATGAGGTCATGGATGTGCTAATTAACTTGATTGTGGTAATAATTTCAATGATATATGTACATGTATTTTATAATGTTTTTGTACATCAAATGTATATGTACATGTATATTATATATTAAAATATATATTAAATCATTACATTGTACACTTCAAATATATATAATTTTAGTTGCCAATTATACCTCAATAAAGCTGGAAAAAACAAAAGTATCAGATCATTTTACTCTAACAGCTATATCATGTTTCATCATAGAAGCAAACCAGAAATTTATGTAACTATGTTATTATTATTTGATTTATAGTGTTAGTCCCACCCCAATTTTCCCTTATTATAAGTAATGTTGCAGCAGATAGCTTGTAATTAAACTTTTTTCTGCATTCCTGATCACTCCCCTAGGGTACATTTTTTTAAGTTTTTATTTTTTTTAAATTTCTTTTCAGTGTTCCAGAATTCATTGTTTATGCACCACACCCAGTGCTCCATGAAATACGTGCTCTCCATAACACCCACCACAGACTCACCCAACTTCTCACCCCTCTACCCTCCAAAACCCTCAGTGTGTTTCTCAGAGTCCACAGTCTCTCATGGTTTGTCTCCCCCTCCAATTTCCCCCAACTAACTTCTCCTCTCCATCCCCCCATGTCCTCCGTGTTATTCCTTATGCTCCACAAACAAGTGAAACCATATGATAATTGACTCTCTCTGCTTGACTTATTTCACTCAGCATAATCTCTTCCAGTCCCACCCATGTTGATACAAAAGTTGGGTATTCATCCTTTCTGATGGAAGCATAATACTCCATAGTATATATGGACCATATCTTCTTTATCCATTCATCCGTTGAAGGGCATCTTGGTTCTTTCTACAGTTTGGAGACTGTGGCCATTGCTGCTATGAACATTGGGGTACAGATGGCCCTTCTTTTCACTACATCTGTATCTTTGCGGTAAATACCCAGTAGTGCAATTGCAGGATCATAGGGTAGCTCTATTTTTAATTTCTGAAGGAATCTCCACACTGTTTTCCAAAATGGCTACACCAACTTGCATTCCCACCAACAGTGTAAGAGGGTTCCCCTTTCTTTACATCCCTTCCAACACATGTTGTTTCCTGTCTTATTAATTTTGCCATTCTAACTGGTGTATGGTGGTATCTCAATGTGGTTTTGATTAGAATCTCCCTGATGGGTAGTGATGTTGAACATTTTTTCATTTGTCTGTTAACCCTTTGTATGTCTTTGGAGAAATGTCTGTTCATGTCTTCTGCCCATTTTTTGACATGATTGTCTGTTTTGTGTGTGTTGAGTTTGAGGAGTTCTTTATAGATCTTGGCTATCAGCCCTTTGTCTGTATTGTTATATGTGAATACCTTCCCCCATTCTGTGGGTTGCCTTTTTGTTTTGTTGACTGTTCCTTTGCTGTGCAGAAGCTTTTGATCTTGATGAAGTCCCAAAAGTTCATTTTTGCTTTTGTTTCTTTTGCCTTTGGAGACATGTCTTGAAAGAAATTGCTGTGGCTGATGTCGAAGAGGTTATTGCCTATGTTCTCCTAGGATACATTTAAAGAAAGCTGCTGGGGCACCTGAGTGGCTCAAGCAGTTAAGCGTCTGCCTTTGGCTCAGGTCATGATCCCAGGGTTTCTGGGGTTGAGCCCCACATCCAGCTCCCTGCTCAGCAAGGAGACTGCTTCTCCACCACCTCCCCACTTGTGCTCTGTTGCTATCTCTGTCTCTCTCTTGAATGAATGAATAAATAAAATCTTAAAAAAAAAATAAAATAAATCTACCAAAGAGGACAAACAGCTTGTGTATTTTTCTTCTAGAAAATGGAATGATTTATTAATTTTTTCTGGTTATAGACATAATACATACTTGTAGAAATTTTTGCAAAGTGGATAAAAAGTAGGAGAAAGCAAGTAAAAATCATCCACAATCCCAGAACCTCTTCCTAGAGATAATCACTGTTAATATCTTGGTATATCCTTCCACAAATGTGCACAAATACAAATACAGATTTAAAAATGAATGTATTCTTATTACTTACACTTATTTTTTTAAAATTGAGGTATAAATGACATATAACATTATGCAAGTTTAAGGTGTACAATGTGTTGGTTAGATACCTTTTATATTTGCAATATAATTACCACTGTAACATGAGCTAATAACTCTATCATGTCACATAATTATCATTTTCCATTTTTGTGTGCTGAGAACACTGAACACTTTAGTGTTTTAAGTTAAGTTTTTGCATCTATGACCATGATATGCTATTTTTTATCTTAACACTTAAGTCTTTTAGTAACTTTGAAGTATATAATACAGTATTATTAACTATAGTCACAAAGCTGTGCATTAGATCTCCAGAACTTACTTATTTTCTAACTGCATAACATACACAGCTTGCCTAACAACCTGCTGAAGACCTCTATAACCACTGTCCAGTAGAGCTTTTTTGGAAAGATGAAAATGTTCTATTCTACACTACCCAATACAGTAGCCATGTACCACATGTGGGCATTTTAGTGGATTTTAAATTTTATTTAACTTTAATTAATTTAAATTTATATAGCTGAATATAGTGGCTACTGTATTGGACAACACAGGTATATAATACCTACACATTCATTTTAATGGTTTGCAGAATACTTAATTAAATGGATGTAGTGTAACTTACCTAACTGGTAGATAGAAGTCACTTGCAGTTTTTGCTATTATAAACAACACTTCAACGAATACTGTAAAGGAAGAAATATGTTGAAAGAATACTGGGCTAGTTCAGTTTTCAGGTGTATTATCAGTTCAAACTCTTTCGCCAGTGCTATACACAATTTCTTTGATTACTCTTATAATTCAATTATGGACATTTTTGATGCTCCTGGATAAATATTTCATAACCTTAATATTATCAGTACTTCCTTTTAGGAAATGTTTTTATCCAGCCTTAGAACATGAGTGAAATTCTCAGAGAACCAACTTTATGTTATATGCTTTAATAATACATTTTTTCCTCTGTAGGGTAATAGTTTTACTTTTTAATGTTTTTCTTACTTTTGAAAATATGCAAGAGAGTGTATAGAAAAGTGTTTGTAAGTTGATGGAAAAAGTAAAAATCAGCATCCACTTATGTACCACTTAGTCTAAGAAATAGAATATTTCTACACCCCAAAAGTGTAATACATGACCCTGTGTCATCATATTTCACTCCCATTTCACAAGAGATGAACATTTCAATTTTGTGGTAATCACTCCTCATTTTCTTTAAAGCTTTTAACACTTAAAATATGTATCCTTAAAAATACATTGCTTAATTTTGCTAGTTTTTGAACTTCATATACACGAAAACAAAAGTGTATAATTCTTTTGTGTCTGCCTTCTTTCACTTGAATTCTGTATATTATCGATGATGTTAATTTTTTTTTATTGAGAGATAACATACTGCAAAATACATAAGTACATTAACATTTGTTGTACATCTCATTGATTTTTAAAATTTATGTATACACTCACGTAGCCATCACACTGCTAAAAATAAAGATTTTTCAGCACCCTATAAGAGTCCCATGTGAGCCTTCCCTGTCTATGATCCCCATAGAGGAAACTACTATTCTGATTTTTACCATTAATGATTAGTCTTGACTTTTTGAAGTTCGTCTGAATGCAGTCATACAGTCTGTGATCTTTTAGGGTCTGGATTCTTTTGTTTAAAGTTATATATTTGAGAGTCATTTGTGTTGTTTTGATGCCATAAGTGTGTCTTTCTGTTGTTATTCAATACTATTGCATTGTATGAATATGCCACAATTTTTTGGCAATTTTTTTGAAAGATGAGTATTTGGGTTGATTTCAGTTTGAGCTATTACAAATAAAGCTGTTAGGAGAAAACTTGTACATGTCTTTTTGTGTATATATACATTCATTACTTTGGGATATATGCCCAGAAGTGAAATGGATAGGTCATGGATCATAAAGTAGGCATATGGTTAGCTTTGGTAAATAGTCTTGGTTTTCCAAAGTGGCTATACAGTTGTTCACTTCCAGGAGGAGTGTATGAGAGTTCCAGTTCTTCCACATCTTTTCCAACAGTTTGAATTATTAATATTTTTAATTAGAGGCAGTCTGGTGGTTAGTATTTCACCATGGCATTAATTTGTGTTTCACTGAGGACTGCTGATGAACACCTGTTCACATGCTACTTGTCATTTGTATATCCTTTTTTCTAAAACGTCTCTCCAAGTTTGTTGTCATGTTTTTATTGTTTTCTTTCTCCTATTAATTTGTAGGGTTTTTAAAAATACATACTTGATATGAGTCATTTTTCAGATTTATGTATTACAAATATCTTTTGCCATACTCTAGCTAGCTTTTTCATTTTATTAAAGAGATGTTTTTAAAAGCCTTACTGAGACAGAATACACAGATCACACGGTTTGCTCATTTAAAGTGTGCAGTTTAATAGCTTTCGGAGTTGTGCAACGATTAACACAATACATTTTAGGATATTTTTATTACTCCAAAAAGAAATCTCTTAACCATTAGGAGTCACTCCTCACTGTTCCCCAGTACCCCCAGCCTCTGGCAACCACTGATCTGCTTTCTGTCTCTATAAATCTGGAAATTTCATGTAAATGTAATCATATAATACATGGTCTTTTGGGACTAGCTCCTTTCATTTAGAATAATGTTTTCAAGGTTTATCCATATGGTATCAGTACTTCATTCCTTGTTATGGCTGAGTAATATTCCCTTGTATGTATACATCACTTTTTGTTATACATTCATCTGTTGATGGACATTTAGGGTGCTTCCATTCTTTGGCTATTATGAGTAATGCTGTTATGAACACTGATAGTGCATGATTTTGCATGGATATGTTTTAATTTTTCTTGGGAATATATTTAGGAGTAAAGTTACTGGATCATATTTTAGCTCTATGTTTGACTGCAGAACTGCCAGGCATTTTCTAAAATGGTTGCACCATTTTTACATCTCCGTTAACAATATATGTGTGTTCCAGTTTCTCTATATCTTCATTAACACTTGATATTGTCTAGTATTTTTTGATTATAGCCATCCTAGTGGGTGCGAAGTAGTATCTCATAGAGGATTTTATTTGTGTCTCTCTGATAACTTATGTCTTGTTTATGACTTTAAAGGAATGTCTTCATTTTTTTTATGAACCAGTCTACTCTTTTCCAAAGAATTTTGCAGATACCCTTTATGAGGTTCAGAAGCTTCCTTCTACTTTTAGTTTTCTAGGAATTTTTCTTATAAATGGATGTTGAATTTTATCAAGTCCTTTCTACATCTATTGAGATGATCATTTGGTTTTTCTTTTTAAATCTGTGATGCAGTGAATTACCTTATGGTAGTTCCCCCTTATCCTTGGGGGTTACATTCCAAGACCAGCAGTGGGTGCATGAAACTGCAGATAGTACCAAACCCTAGATATGCTATGTTATTCATTCATATACACACACACACACACACACACACACACACACACACACATAATATACATAATTTTATATGTAATATATACATATATACATAATTTTTCATAAATGTACATACACATATACATTTATGAAAAATTTTAATTTATAAATCAGGCATGGGGTACCTGGGTGGCTCAGTGTGTTAAGCTTTTGCTTCCTGCTCAGATCATGATCTCAGGGATCTAGCCCTACATCTGGCTGTCTGCTCAGTGGGGAGCCTGTTTCCCTCTCTCTCTCTGCCTGCCGTTCTGCCTACTTGTGATCTCCCTCTGTCAAATAAATAAAATCTTTAAAAAAATCAGGCACAATAAAAGATAATAATAATAAGATAAAACAATTGTAACAATATACTGTGATAGTTATGTGAATGTGGTCTCTCTCACAATATCTTTCTGTACTGTGCTCACCTTTCTTCTTGAGATGATGTGAGATGATAAAATGCCTATGTGATTAAATGAAGTGAGGTGAATGACATAGGCATTGTGATGTAGTGTTAGATTACTATTGACCTTTTGACAACACATCAGAAGGAGGAACATAGGCTCCTGGACAGTGGTTGACTATGGGTAATTGAAACAGCAGAAAGTAAAACTGCAGATAAGGGGGTATTACTGTATTTGGCATAAAAATAGCAAATTTCTTACTCCTAGAATACATACCTTTTTCCATGATATGCTATTTTTTATACATTTCTACATTTGATTTGCTAATTTTTATTTATTTTTTCTTTTTTTAAGATTTCATTTATTTATTTGAGAGAGAGAGAGAGAGAAGAGGGAAGGGGCAGAGGAAGAGGGAGAGGGAGAGAGAGTCCTAAGCAGACTCTGTGCTAAGCTCAGAGACAGTCACAGAGTTCATTCTCATGACACTGAGATCATGACCTGAATCAAAACCAAGAGTAAATCGCTTAACCAACTGAGCTACCCAGGCACTCTTGTAGACATATTTTTGAATAATCATCCATTTATCTAAGGGTTATGAAACTATTCAGTTTTTCTATTTCTTTCCAGTTCAATTTTGGCAAGATACATCTATATCTGTTATCTATCTATGTCTATCTATTTATCTATCTCATTCCAGTGCAATCTTGATAAGATCTATCTATCTTTGGTTTATACAGATTGATACAATTTGTTGGCATGATTTTATTATATATTTTATATTTGTTTTGTTGTCTGCAGTATCTATAATTAGGTACCCCATTTCATTCCTAATATTGTTTATTTCTGGCTTCTATCTTACTTTTCTTGTCTAATCTTGACAGTAATTTTATTAGTTTTATTGGTCTTTTCAAAGAATCATCTTTTGTCTTCATTCTCTATTGTTTGCTTTTGTCTATTTCATTAACTTATACTTTTATTCATTATCACTTATTCTATCCTGTTCAGGTTTATTTTGCTCTTCTTTTACTAACTTTTTAAGATATATATTTGGAGCTCTTTGGAAGTACACTGGAGACATCATGACTATTTATCATTAAATACTTGTGTGTATTTTTTTATATAACTACACAGCAATTATAAAAATCAGAAAATTTACATTGACTCATTGCTATTATCTAATCTATAAACTCCATTCAAATTTTGCCCTTTATGCTGATAATGTTATTTATAGAAAAAGATTTTTGTTTTCTGATCCAGGTTCCAATTCAGGATCACATATCACATTTATTTGTGATGTCTCTCTGTCTCCTTTAATCTAGAATAGTTCCTTATTCTTTCTTTGTCCTTAATGACCTTGATACTTTTGAAGAGTTTAGGCTAGTTATTTTTGTACAATACTCTCAAGTTGTGTTTATTTGTTTTTTCATGACAAGATTCAGGCTATGTATTTTGGTAGGGGTACCACAGAATTAATATTGCATCCTTCTCAGAACCCTATATGAAGAGTCAACAATGTTGATTGTCCCTTTCTGGGTTAAAGTAGAATCTACCAAGTTTCTCCACTGTAAGTGGAGAAATTTTTTCAATTTATATGTAACAAATATCTTAGGGAGAGATACGTTGAAATTATGTAAATATCCCACCCCTCAAACTTTTTTACCCACTCGCTTTTGTAACCACTGGAAATTCTTGCCTGAGTCAATTATTATTATGATAGTTTGGTTTCCAGACTTTGATTTTTTAACCCCATAATTCCTTCTACATTTGCGAGTTGATATTCTAATGTAAAAAGATATTTCGTTCGTTATGTATTTATTTACTTACAGTCATATGCATTCAGATATTCTTATTTTATTTGATAGGTTATAACTTATTACCATCATTTTATATTTTGATACTCAAAGAGTCCACAATTTGCCCAGTTAAAGCCCTTTGATAAGACACTTACATCCTTGGACATGTGCTCATTGTTACTTGAGCACTTTCTTTAAAATGTACTCCAGACTCATCTTTTAATTTCCCAGCTCTTTTTCTGGAATGAGACATTTTTGAAGGAGTCCTGGACACTATGTGTTTATTGCTACTGCAGTGCCATTGCTTTTAAGCCCTCTGAATATATATATAGGCCAAGCAATATATATATATATATATATATATATATATATATATGTATTTCTATGTTCATTTATAGACATAAAATGCAAATTTGTTATTTTCATTTGTTATTATATAACATTAAATATGTTATAATATATATAATAGTATGAATGTGTGAAAATCCAAGAGTTCACACTGATAGCTCTAATTCTACTCCAACACCACAGAGTTGATTCTAGCCTTCCTACTTTTCACAACTGTAACTCTGTTTTTCAACAGTGAGAAATCTGGCTCCCATTATCCAAAATATATTTACTCATTTACTGGATCCTAGAATGCACAGAAAGTGGTTTTATGATTGCTAACCCATTTCACTGTGAAAAACAAACCTACAACTCAAGTTCAATTTTTTTTTTTTACATTTTTTGGTCTTTAGACTGAGGGCATACAGTAAAAACACTATGTTCAAAAATTATTTGGGTTTATTCTGTCCCCTCCTTCAGCTTTGTTATAAGTTAGATTCATTTGTTTCTGTTTCCATTTTATTTTATATTTTTCCCCTTCCTTTTTCATTTTAGTTTTTTTTTTTGGTATGTGAAACATTGACATGGTTCCAAAGTCAGAACCACAGACAAGAGTATTCAGAAAAGTGTAATTACCTCCATCCTCTATTCCCCTTTCCCATCTCCATCCTTTCTACCCTGCACCCCCACCCTGCCATAGGTACAAATCTCATTATTTCTGCTTTTCACTTCCTATGTTTCCTTTTGCATAAATAAGCATATATATATATATATATCTTTCTGTATTTATACTTCTTATTTACACAAAAGATAACTTATAGTACACTTTTACACTTTGATTTTTCCACCCAATTAACAGTATATCCTGGAATTAATGTTCAGAGGTCTTCTTCATTCTTTCTTTAAAAATTATAATTAATAGATCTTTTTAAAATAATTTTTTAATTTTTTTATAAACATATAGTGTATTATTAGCCCCAGGGGTACAGGTCTGTGAATCATTAGGTTTACACACTTCACAGCACTCACCATAACACATACCCTCCCCAATGTCCATAATCCCATCACCCTCTCCCAACCCGCCTCCCCCCAGAAACCCTCAGTTTGGTTTGTGAGATTAAGAGTCTCTTATGGTTCGTCTCCATCCCAATCCCATCTTGTTTCATTTATTCTTTTCCTACACCCCAAACCCCCCATGTTGCATCTCCACTTCCTCATATCAGGGAGATCATATGATAGTTGTCTTTCTCCGATTGACTTATTTTCCTAAGCATAATATCCTCTAGTTCCATCCACGTTGTCGCAAATGGCAAGATTTCATTTCTTTTGTTGGCTGCATAGTATTCTGTTGTATATATATAACACATCTTCTTTATCCATTCATCTGTTGATGGACATCTAGATTCTTTCCATACTTTGGCTATTGTGGACATTGCTGCTATAAACATTCGGGTGCACGTGCCCCTTCGGAGCACCACATTTGTATCTTAAGGATAAATACCCAGTAGTGCAATTGCTGGGTCATAGTGTAGCTCTATTTTCAACTTTTTGAGGAACCTCCATACTGTTTTCCAGAGTGGTTGCACCAGCTTGCATTCCCACCAGCAGTGTCGGAGGGTTCCCCTCTCTCTGCATCCTCACCAGCATCTGTCATTTCCTGACTTGTTAATTTTAGCCATTCTGACTGGTGTGAGGTGGTATCTCATTGTGGTTTTGATTTGTATTTCCCTGATGCCGAGTGATGTGGAGCATTTTTTCATGTGTCTGTTGGCCATCTGGATGTCTTCTTTGCAGAAATGTCTGTTCATGTCCTCTGCCCATTTCTTGATTGGATTATTTGTTCTTAGGGTGTTGAGTTTGCTAAGCTCTTTATAGATTTTGGATACTAGCCCTTTATGTGATATGTCATTTGCAAATATCTTCTCCCATTCTGTCAGTTGTATTTTGGTTTTGTTAACTGTTTCCTTTGCTATGCAAAAGTTTTTGATCTTGATGAAATCCCAATAGTTCATTTTTGCCCTTGCTTCTGTTGCCTTTGGCGATGTTCCTAGGAAGAAGTTGCTGTGGCTGAGGTCGAAGAGGTTGCTGCCTGGGTTCTCCTCAAGGATTTTGATGGATTCCCTTCTCACATTGGGGTCCTTCATCCATTTTGAGTCTATTCTCATGTGTGGTGTAAGGAAATGGTCCAATTTCATTTTTCTGCATGTGGCTGTCCAATTTTCCCAACACCATTTTTTGAAGAGGCTGTCTTTTTTTCCATTGGACATTCTTTCCTGCTTTGTCGAAGATTAGTTGACCATAGCGTTGAGGGTCTATTTCTGGGCTCTCTGTTCTGTTCCATTGATCTATGTGTCTGTTTTTGTGCCAGTACCATACTATCTTCATTATGACAGCTTTGTAATAGAGCTTGAAGTCCGAAATTGTGATGCCACCAACTTTGGCTTTCTTTTTCAATATTCCTTTGGCTATTTGAGGTCTTTTCTGGTTCCATATAAATTTTAGGATTATTTGTTCCATTTCTTTGAAAAAAATGGATGGGATTTTGATAGGGATGGCATTAAATGTGTAGATTGCTTTAGGTAGCTTAGACATTTTCACGATATTTGTTCTTCCAATCCAGGAGCATGGAACATTTTTCCATTTCTTTGTGTCTTCCTCAATTTCTTTGATTAGTACTTTATAGTTTTCTGAGTGTAGATTCTTTGACTCTTTGGTTAGGATTATTCCTAGGTATCTTATGATTTTGGGTGTAATTGTAAATGGGATTGACTCCTTAATTTCTCTTTCTTCTGTCTTGTTGTTAGTGTAAAGAAATGCGACTGATTTCTGTGCATTGATTTTATATCCTGACACTTGACTGAATTCCTGTACAAGTACTAGCAGTTTTGGAGTGGAGTCTTTTGGATTTTCCACATATAGTATCATATCATCTGCAAAGAGTGATAGTTTGGCTTCTTCTTTGCCTATTTGGATGCCTTTAATTTCTTTTTGTTGTCTGATTGCTGAGGCTAGGACTTCTAGTACTATGTTGAATATCAGTGGTGATAACGGACATCCTTGCCATGTTGCTGACCTTAGCAGAAAAGCTCTCAGTTTTTCTCCATTGAGAATGATATTTGCGGTGGGTTTTTCATAGATGGCTTTGATAATATTGAGGTATGTGCCCTCTATCCCTACACTTTTTCAGAGTTTTAATCAGGAAGGGCTGCTGTACTTTGTCAAATGCTTTTCAAGCATCTATTAAGAGTATCATATGGTTCTTGTTCTTTCTTTTATTAATGTATTATATCACATTGATGGATTTGTGGCTGTTGAACCAACCTTGCAGCCCTGGAATAAATCCCACTTGGTCGTGGTGAATAATCCTTTTAATGGACTGTTGGATCCTATTGGCCAGTATTTAGGTGAGAATTTTCGCATCTGTGTTCATCAAGGATGTTGGTCTGTAATTCTCTTTTTTGATGGGATCCTTGTCTGGTTTTGGGATCAAGGTGATGCTGGCCTCATAAGATGAGTTTGGAAGTTTTGCTTCCATTTCTATTTTTTGGAACAGTTTCAGGAGAATAGGAACGAATTCTTCTTTAAATGTTTGGTAGAATTCCCCTGGGAAGCTGTCTGGCCCTGGGCTTTTGTTTGTTTGGAGATTTTTGATGACTATTTCAATCTCCTTACTGGTTATGGGTCTGTTCAGGTTTTCTATTTCTTCCTGGTTCAGTTGTGGTAGTTTCTATGTCTCTAGGAATGCATCCATTTCTTCCAGATTGTCAAATTTGTTGGCGTAGAGTTGCTCATAGTATGTTCTCATAATTGTTTGTATTTCCTTGGTGCTGGTTGTGATCTCTCCTCTTTCATTCATGATTTTATTTATTTGAGTCCTTTCTCTTTTCTTTTTGATAAGTCTGGCCAGTGGTTTATCAATCTTATTAATTCTTTCAGAGAACCAGCTCCTAGTTTCGTTGATTTGTTCTATTTTTTTTTGTTTGTTTCTATTTCATTGATTTCTGCTCTGATCTTTATGATTTCTCTTCTCCTGCTGGGTTTAGGCTTTCTTTGTTGTTCTTTCTCCAGCTCCTTTAGGTGTAGGGTTAGGTTGCGTATTTGAAACCTTTCTTGTTTCTTGATAAAGGCTTGTATCACTATATATTTTCCTCTCAGGACTGCCTTTGCTGTGTTCCACAGATTTTGAACCGTTGTGTTTTCATTATCATTTGTTTCCATGATTTTTTTCAACTCTTCTTTAATTTCCTGGTTGAAATTCTTTAGAAGGATTCTAAAGAATTTCATTCATTCTTTAGAAGGATGCTGTTTTGTCTCCATGTATTTGGGTTCTTTCCAAATTTCCTCTTGTGATTGAGTTCTAGCTTCAGAGCATTGTGGTCTGAAAATATGCAGGGAATGATCCCAATCTTTTGATACTGGTTGAGACCTGATTTGTGACCCAGGATGTGATCTATTCTGGAGAATGTTCCATGTGCACTAGAGAAGAATGTATATTCTGTTGCTTTGGGATGGAATGTTCTGAATATATCTGTGATGTCCATCTGGTCCAGTGTGTCATTTAAGGCCTTTATTTCCTTGTTGATCTTTTGCTTGGATGATCTGTCCATTTCAGTGAGGGGAGTGTTAAAATCCCCTACTATTATTGTATTATTGTCGATGTGTTTCTTTGATTTTGTTATTAATTGTTTTAAATAGTTGGCTGCTCCCATGTTAGGGGCATAGATATTTTAAATTGTTAGGTCTTCTTGTTGGACAGACCCTTTGGAGTATGATATAGTGTCCTTCCTCATCTCTTATAGTCTTTGGCTTAAAATCTAATTGATCTGATATAAGGATTGCCACCCCATCTTTCCTTTGATGTCCATTAGCATGGTAAATTGTTTTCCACCCCATCACTTTAAATCTGAATGTGTCTTTGGGTCTAAAATGAGTTTCCTGTAGGCAGCATATTGATTTTTTTTTTTTTAATCCATTCTGATACCACGTGTCTTTTGATTGGGGCATTTAGCCCATTTACATTCAGGGTAACTATTGAGAGATATGAATTTAATGCCACTGTTTTTCCTGTAAGGTGACTGTTACTGTATATTGTCTCTGTTTCTTTCTGATCTACTACTTTTAGGGTCTCTCTTTGCTTAGAGGACCCCTTTCAATATTTCCTGTAGAGCTGGTTTGGTGTTTGCAAATTCTTTCAGTTTTTGTTTGTCCTGGAAGGTTTTTATCTCTCCTTCTATTTTCAATGATAGCCTAGCTGGATATGGTATTCTTGGCTACATGTTTTTCTTGTTTAGTGCTCTGAATATATCATGCCAGTTCTTTCTGGCCTGCCATGTCTCTGTGGATAAGTCTGCTGCCAATCTAATATTTTTACCATTGTACGTTACAGACTTCTTTTCCCGGGCTGCTTTCAGGATTTTCTCTTTGTCGCTAACACTTGTAAATTTTACTATTAGGTGATGGAGTGTGGACCTATTCTTACTGATTTTGAGGTGGGTTCTCTGCACCTCCTGGATTTTGATGCTTGTTCCCTTTGCCATATTAGGGAAATTCTCTACAATAATTCTCTCCAATATACCTTCTGCTTCTCTCTCTCTTTCTTCTTCTGGAATCCCAATTATTCTAATGTTGTTTCATCTTATGGTGTCACTTATCTCTAGAATTCTCCCCTCGTAGTCCAGTAGTTGTTTGTCTCTCTTTTGCTCGGCTTTTTTATTCTCTGTCATTTGGTCTTCTATATCACTAATTCTTTCTTCTGCCTCATTTATCCTACCAGTAAGAGCCTCCATTTTTTATTTCACCTCATTAATAGCTTTTTTGATTTCAACTTGGTTAGATTTTAATTCTTTTATTTCTCCAGAAAGGGCTTTTATCTCTCTGGAGAGTGTTTCTCTAATAACTTCCATGCCTTTTTCGAGCCCGGCTAGAACCTTGAGAATCGTCATTCTGAACTCTAGATCTGACATATTACCAATGTCCATATTGATTAGGTCCCTAGCCTTTGGTACTGCCTCTTGTTCTTTTTTTTGTGGTGAGTTTTTCCTCCTTGTCATTTTGTCCAGATAAAAATATATGAAGGAGCAAATAAAATACTTAAAGGGTGGCAAAGACCCAAGGAAAATGTGCTTTAACCAAATCAGAAGAGACCCGAAATTGTTGCGGGGGGGAGAAAGGGCATAAAAAGAAGTTCAGAGAAGAAAAAATTTAAAAAATAAAACCACCATGAGAAACTATGGACTCTGAAAAGCAACCTGAGGGTTTTGAAGGGGTGGGGGGTAGGAGGTTGGGGGAACCAGGTAGTGGGTATTAGGGAGGGCATGGATTGCATGGAGCACTGGGTGTGGTGAAAAAACAATGAATACTCTTATGCTGAAAAGAAATAATTAAAAATAAAACAAAGAAAAAATATAAAAAAATATATATATATATTAGACTGATGACTAGAACAAGGTCAACCACTTAATTTTGGGAGTATTTTGGTCTCTTAGAAGAAACTATCTGAAAACTTTAAAGAATGAAAAACATATATAATGGTAAACACAATAAAGGGATAGAATATGCCTATAAAGATGAAAAAAAAGTTTTTTTTTTAAATTTCTAAAAAAGGAGTTGATAAAGTAAGCTGGTTGGTAGAATAAAGAAAAAGAAAGTGGAGAGAATTTGCTCAGGCTGGAGACTAGAACAAGCCCAGAGCTAGATTTAGGGTATATTTTGATCTATTAGAAGAAGTTGTACCCCAAATTTTTTAGATGAAAAACCCTATGTGTATACAAAAAATAAAATTAGATACAATGAATGATAAAATATGACTATAAGAATGAAGGTTCAAAAAAGATTATTATTTTTTTATGAAAGGTATTGTTAAGATAAACTAGTTACAAAATATTAAGAGAGGAAAGGGTAAAAGTTAAAAAAAATTAGCAGAAGAAAAAAAAATTAAAAAAATTAACTGCAAGACTTAAGAATCATGGGGAGAAAGCCATGAATTCCATGCTTTGCTTTCTCCTCCTCTGGACTTTTGCTGTTCTCCTTGGTAAATGAACTTGGTCTTGGCTGGGTTTCTTGTTGATCTTCTGGGGGAGCGGCCTGTTTTAGTGATTCTCAAGTGTCTTTGCTTGAGGTGAAATTGTACCGCCCTGACCAGGGCCCAGGCTAAGTAATCTGCTTAGGTTCGCTTTCAGGAGCTTTTGTTCCCTGAACGCTTTCCGTAGAGTTCCGGAGGACGGGAATGAAAATGGTGGCCTCCCAATCTCCTCCCAGAGGAGCCGAGAGCTCAGGACCCCACTCCTCAGTGCACCCTCAGAGAAAAGCGCTCAATCACTCCCTTCTCCCTGGCCTCTGGCCGTGCTCCAACCTCACCCAGTCTGTGACCATGCATCTCTGTCTCTGGCACACAGCTCCACCTGGAGTCTCCGAACCCCATAGACCCCTGAGCTCTTCCAGGGGGTGTGTCCCCAGATCTTGTGGGGTCCCCACTCACAGAGTAGTGGCCCGTGTCATGGATTAGGGCTCAAGGTAACCCCGAGGTGAGAGCTCACTCCTCGGCTCTGTTTCTGTAGCTGGCTTCCCTGCTCTAATACCTGCAAGCTCTGCAATACTCAGACACCCCCCATCCTTCTGTGACCCCGCAGGACCTGGGGCCATGCTGACCCCACGTGGGCTTCAGCCTGCTTTAGCCTCTGGAGCGATGTCCCTCAGTGGAGCAGACTTTTAAAAGTCCCAATTTTGTGCTCCATTGTTCTGCCGCTTGCCGGGAGCCGGCCCTTCCCCCCACGGTCTATCTTCCTATCGCTTTGGATACACTTCTCCTCTGGTCCTACCTTTTAGAAAGTGGCTGATTTTCTGTTTCTAGAATTGCTGCTCCTCTTCTCTTTGATCTCCTGTTGGATTTGTAGGTGTTCAGAATGGTTTGATAAGCTATCTAGCTGATCTTCTGCTACCTGATGTCGTCTCAGCCTGCTACTCCTCTGCCATCTTGACTCCTCCCCTTTGATCTTTTCTTTTTTGAGAAGTTGTAGGTTTACAGAAAAAACTAAACTAAAGGTATAGAGTTCCAATATGCTTCTCACTTCCCTGCAATTTCCTTTATTTTTAACATTTTGCATTCCTGTGGTACCTTTATTGCAAATGGTGAGCCAATATTGATACATTATTATCAAAGTTCACAGTTTACATTAAGGTTCACCTTTTGTGTTGTACATTCTGCAGGTTTTGATGAATGTATGTTAACATGTATCTATTATTATAATGTCATACAGAAAATTCACTGCCCTAAAAATCTCCTGTGCTCCAACTATTCATCCATCCATCCCTTCCAAATTCCTGGCAACCACTGATATTTTTGCTCTCTCAATAGTTTTCTCTTTTACAGGATGTCATATAAGTGGAATCACAAAGTATTTAGCCTATTCATATTGTCTTTTTTCAGTTAGCAATATGCATTCAAGATTCCTTCATATCTTTTCATGTCATGATATTTCTTTTTATCTCTGAATAATATTCCATTCTATGGATGCATTATAGTTTGGTTATTCATTCACCTATTGAAAGATACCTTGGTTGTTTCCAATTTTGGCAATTATTAATAAATCTATAAAGATTTGTGTGCAGGTTTTTTTAAAAGATTTTATGTTTTTAAGTAATCTCTACACCCATTGTGGGTCTTGAACTTAAAACCCTGAGAACAAGAGTCACATGCTCTACTGACTGAGCCAGCTAGGAACATCTGTGTGCAGGCTTTTGTGTAGAAATGTTTTCAACCCAGTTGGCTAAAATACAAAGTACAATTTCTGGAAAATATGGTAAAATTATGTTCAGTTCTGTAAGATACAAACTGTCTTCCAAGGTAGCTGTAAAATTTTGCCTTCCCATGAGCAATGAAAGAGAATTCCTATTGCTCCACATCCTGTGTAGCATTTACTGTTGTCAGTGTTGTGAATTTTGGCCATTTTAGTGGGTGTGTAGTGGTAGCTCATTGTTTAATTTGCGTTTCCCTAATAATGTTGAGCATCTTTTCCTATGCTTATTGCTATCTGTATATCTTCTTTGGTGAGGTGTCTCTTCAGATCTTTTGCCCATTTTAAAATTGTGTTGTTTTCATATATACAGTGGAGTATTACACCTCCATCAGGAAGGATGAATACCCAACTTTTGTATCAACATGGATGGGACTGGAGGAGATTATGCTGAGGGAAATACGTCAAGCAGAGAAAGTCAATTATTATATGGATTCACTTACTTGTGGAGCATAAGGAATAACATGGAGGACATTAGGAGAAGGAAAGGAAAATTTAATTAGGGGAAACTGGAGGGGGAGATGAAGTATACGAGACTGTGGACTATGAGAAACAAACCGAGGGTTTTGGAAGGGAGGGGCATAGGGGGATGGGTGAGCCTGGTGATGGGTATTAAGGAGGGCATGTATTGCATGGAGCACTGGGTGTGATCCATAAACAATGAATCTTGGAACACTGAAGAAATAAAATTAAATTTTAAAAAATGTGTTGTTTTCATGTTGTTGAATTTTAAGAGTTCTTTATATATTTTAGATACCAGTTCTTCATCTGATATGTGTTTTACAAAGGTTTTCTCCCAGTCTGTGGCTTATCTCTTAACAGTGACTATTGTAGAGAAGTTTTTAATTTTAATGAACTCTAACTTATTAATTTTTTATTTTATGGATTGTGCTTTTGGTATTTTGTCTAAGAAATTATTAGCCAAACCTAAAGCCACACAAGTTTTCTCTTGTTATCTTCTAGGAGTTTTGTAGTTTTGCATTTTACATTTAGGATTATAATTCATTTTGGTTTAATTTTTGTGAAAGGCTTAAAGTCTACATCTAGAATAATGTTTTTTGCATGTGACTGTCCAGTTGTTCCAGCACTATGTGTTGCAAGGTTATCCTTTTTTAATTGAATTGCCTTAGCTCCTTTATCAAAGGTCAGTTTACTGTATTTGTGGGGTCAATTTCTGGTCTCTTTATTATGTTCCATTGATCTATTTGTCTCTTCTTTCACCCATACTATACTGTCTTGATTAAAGTAGCTTTATAGTAAGTATTTTTCTTTCATATTTAAAGATTTATTTATTTACTTGTCAGAAAGAGAGAGAACACAAGCAGGAGGGAACAGTAGAGGGAGAGGGAGACACAGGCCTCCAGCAGAGCAGGGAGCCTAATGCAGGATTGATTTCTAGGGCCCTGCGATCATGAACAGAGCAGAAAGCAGAGGCTTAACTGACAGCCACCGAGGCACCCCAGCTTTATAGTAAGTCTTGAAGCCAGATAGTGTTAGTCCTCTAACTTGGTACTCCTTCAATATTGTGTTAGCTATTCTGTGAATTTTATATTTTCATATAAATTTTAGGACTAATTTTTCAATATGCATAAAATAACTGATGAGATTTCATTGGGATTACATTGAGTCTATAGATTAAGCTGAAGAGAACCAAAATCTTGATAATATTGTTTCTTCCTACCTGTGTACATGGACTGTCTTTCTATTTATTTAGATATTCTTTGATTTTTTCCATTTTATAGCTTTCCTCATATAGATCTTGTATATATTTTGTCAGATTTATATCAAGTATTTCATTGTTTTGGTGCTAACATAATGGTATTGTGGTTAAAATACTTCTTTAGCTTTATCAAGGTTTAATTGTATAAAAAATTGCACACATCAAATGTATATGTCTTGATGAGTTTGGACATATAAATATATTTGTGATACCTATCACCACAAGCAAGGTATTAAACATATCCATTATCTCCAAAAACTTCATTGTGTCCTTTTGTGTTTTGCTTTGTTTTTGGTAAGAATATTTAACATGGGATCATCTTAACATATTCTAAAGTGCATAATACCATATATAGCAATGATACTGTTTTCTTTTAAGTAAGTTCTATGTGCAACATGGGGTTTTAACTCATGACGCTGAGACCAGAAGTTGCATGCTCTTCTGACTGAGCCAGCCAGGCACCCCATTATTGTTTTTAATTTCAAATTCCAATTTTTCAACTGGCAACTGACTTTTGTGAATTATCCTTTTATACTGTAAACTTTTTACAGTTGCTTCTTAGGAGTTTTCTGGTTGATTCCTTGGGTTTCATCATCTGTGACCAAAGACACTTCTATTTTTTCCTTCCCAATCTGTATACCTTTTCTTCCCATATTGCATTATCTGGGACTTTCAGTGTGATGCTGAATAGGAATGATGTTGAATGGTGAGATGGACATCCTTTCTTTTTTTCTGATTCTAGGGGAAAAGCATCTATTTTCTTACCTTTAGGGAATTTGTCAGCCATAGGGTGTTTGTAGATGTCCTTTATCAAGTTGAGGAAATTCCTCTTGACTCCTACTTTGCTAAGAGTTTCCATCATGAATGGTGTTGGATTTTATCATATGATCTATCTTTCTTTCTTTCTCTTTCTTTCTTTCTTTCTTTCTTTCTTTCTTTCTTTCTTTCTTTCTTTCTTTCTTCTTTCTTTTTGGCTGAGTACAGTCTACTTCATTTATCATACCTGACAAGGTAGGGCTTCCCAAGCTTTTTCCCTTCTACAGGGGGACTGGGATAAAAACTGTATTGAGGTTGGGAGACTTGCAGTGTGTTGAGGAATGAGTTGGGCCAAGGAATCTCCAGTAACTGAAGGATTCTGCCTTCCTCTTAAGCTTTCACTGGGGCTGGTAGTCCAGGGGGCTCTTATTCCATGGAGGCCATGTGGACAGTAAGGTCCACCACCTGTTTGCTCTAGCCAAATTCGTTGTCATACCAAGAAATGAGCTAGACTAAATGGTCATTGAGAGCAATGCCAACCCCAGCATCGGAAGTGGAAGAGTAGGTGTCGCTGTTAATGTCCCAGGACACAATTTGGTCCTCAGTGTAGCCCAAGATGCCCTTGACAGGATTTTCTAATGCCTACTTCACTGCATTCTTTATGTCATTGTATTTGGCAGCTTTCTCCATGCAGCACATACACTGGGGGTGGGAACATGTAAGGCCATGCTGGTGAGCTTCCCGTTCAGCTCAGGAATAACTTTGCTCACAGCCTTGGCAGCACCAGTAGAAGTAGGGACAATGTGGTCAGCCCCTTGTTCATCACACCCAGCTTTCCAGAGGGGCCATCCACAACATTTTGGGAGGCAGTGATAGACTGTGGTCATGATTTCCTCTATGATGCAAAAGTTGTGGATGACTGCAGCCAGAAGGGCCACGCAGTTGGTTGTGCAGGAGTCATTGCTGACAATCTTGGGGAACTGTTATACTTTTCATGGTCCATGCCCATCACAAACATGCAGACATCAGCAGAAGAAGCAAGATGATGACCCTCTTGGCCCCACCTTCATGTAAGCCCCAGCTTTCCCCATGGAGGTGAAGACACCAGTGGACTCCACAACATATTCAGCATCAACGTCACCTGAGTGCTCATGCTGGCAGGATCTCACTCTTGGGAGATAGGGATAAGCTTTTCATTGATGACAAGTTTCCCATTCTCAGTCTTGTCTGTACCATTGAATTTTGCTTGGATGGAATCATACTGAAACATGTAGACCATGTAGCTGAAATCAGTGAAGGAGTCATTGACGGGGACAGTATCCATTTTGCCGGAATTAAAAGCAACCCTGATGACCGGACACCCAATACAGCCAAATCTGTTTACTTTGATCTTCACCATGATGATTCTGGGATGTGGTTGGCACTGCAAAAGAACATGCAGCTATCTGTCAAAGGGAAGGAGCAGAGAACCTGTTAAATGCTTTTTATATATCTTTTCATATGATCATAAGATCTTTATTGTTTAGCCTGTTGTTGTGATGGATTATATTTACTGACTTTCAAATGTCAGATCAGCCCTACATACCTGGACTCAATCCCACAAAATCATGATGTATAATTCTTTTTATTCATTGCTATATTCAATCTGCTCATATTTTCTTAAGGATTTTTTCATCTATGTTCATGAAAGACACTGGTCTGTTGTTTTCCTGTAATATCTTTGTCTAGTTCTGGTATTAGTGTAATTCTGGCCTCAGAATGAGTTAGGAAGTATCATCTCAACTTCTACTTTCTAGAAAAGCTTATAGAGATTTAGTATAATCTCCTGAAATGTTTGGTAAATTTGCCTTGGTGGAATTCACCATCTGAGCCTGTTGCTTTCTGTTTTGGCATGTTATTAATTATTGATTTAATTTTTAATAGATACAGGCTAATTAAGATTGTCTATTTCTTCTTTTGTGAGTTTTGATAAATTGAATCTTTGAAAGAATTGTTTCATTTCAATTAAGTTATCTAATTTGTGAACATGGGGTTTTCCTTAATATTCCTTTATTATTTTTTTAATGTCTGTGGAATCAGTAATTATTTCAGAAATTGATTTCAGAAAAAAATCAGTAAAGATTTCAGAAATGAAATCTTTCATTTCTAATTTGAGCAAATTTGTGTGTGCTATCTTTTTTTTTCTTAGTTAACTACAAATTCATCAATTTTATTGACATTTTCAAAGAACCAGCTTTTGGATTTGCTGATTTCCTTTTTTTTTTATTTTAATAAACATATAATGTATTTTTATCCCCAGGGGTACAGGTCTGTGAATCGCCAGGTTTACACATTTCACAGCACTCATCATAGTACATACCCTCCCCAATGTCCATTTCCCCACCACCCTCTCCTGTCCCCCCTCCCCCCTGCAACCCTCAGTCTGTTTTTTGAGATTGAGTCTTTTATGGTTTGTCTCCCTCCCAATCCCATCTTTTCATTTTTTCTTTTCCTACCTCCCCCCAACCCCCCCACATTGCATCTCCACTTCCTCATATCAAAGAGATCATATGATAGTTGTCTTTCTCCGATTGACTTATTTCGCTAAGCATGATACCCTCTAGTTCCATCCACGTCGTCGCAAATGGCAAGATATCATGTCTTTTGATGGCCGCATAGTATTCCATTGTGTATATATACCACTTCTTCTTTATCCATTCATCTGTTGATGGACATCTAGGCTCTTTCCACAGTTTGGCTATTGTGGACATTGGTGCTATAAACATTCGGGTGCATGTGCCCCTTCGGAGCACCACGTTTGTATCTTTAGGATATATACCCAGTAGTGCAATTGCTGGGTCGTAGGGTAGCTCTATTTTCAGTTTTTTGAGGAACCTCCACACTGTTTTCCAGAGTGGTAGATTTGCTGATTTTCTCTACTGATTTCCTGTTTTCAATTTTATTGATTTTTGCTCCACTTTTTATTATTTCTTCTTATTTTGTATTTAATTTGCTCTTTTATTTTAAAATTTCTTCTACTTTTATCATTTCCTTTTTAAAAATTTTATATATTTGACACACAGAGAGAGAGAGAGCATACAAGTAGGCAGAGTGGTAGACAGAGTAGGAGGGAGAAGCAGGCTCCCTGCTGAGCAGCGAGCCCAATGCAGGGCTCCATCCCAGGACCCTGAGATCATGACCTGAGCTAAAGGCAGATGCTTAACCAATTGAGCCACCCAGGCACCCCTACTTTTATCATTTCCTGAAGTGGAAGCTTAAATTATCAATTTTAGGTCCTTATTCTCTAATATTTAATGCTATAGTTTTCCCTCTAATTAATGCTTTTGCTTCATACAACACATTTTATAATTTTAATTTCGTTTCACATTTTTTTTCTAAGTTCCAGTTTTTATATAAAATCCAGTTAGTTAACAGATAGTATAATATTAGTTTCAGGACTATGATTTAGTGACTCATCGCTTACATATAACACCCAGTGCTCATCACAAGTGCCTTCCCCAATACCTGTCACCCACTTAGCCCACAACCCTGTCCACCTCCCCTCTAGCAACCCTCAGTTTGTTCTCTATAGTTAAGAGTCCACTTTATGGTTTGCCTCTGTTTTTTCTCCCTATGTTCTTTTGTTTTGTTTCTTAAATCCCACATGAGTGAGATCATGTAGTATTTGTTTTTCTCTGACTTATTTTGCTTAGCATAATATACTCTAGTTCCATCTGTATCATTGCAAATGGCAAGATTTCATTCCTTTTTATGGCTGCATGCTATTCCATTGTATGTATATACCACAACTTCTTTATCTATTCATCAGTCAAAATACATTTTAATTTCTCATGAAACTTCTTTTAACCACATGTTATTTAGAACTGTACTGTATTTTTTCATTTAATTTTTTCTCAGTGTTCCAAAATTCATTGTTTATGCACCACACCCAGTGCTCCAAACAATACGTGCCCTCCTTAATACCCACCACCAGGCTCATCAAACCCCCCACCTCCCTTGCCACCAAAACCCTCAGTTTGTTTCTCAGAGTCCTCAGTGTCTCATGCTTTGTCTCCCCCTCTGATTATCCCCAACTCACTTCTCCTCTCCAACTCCCAATGTCCTCCGTGTTATTCCTTATGCTCTGCAAGTAAGTGAGACCATATGATAATTGACTCTCTGCAGTCTGACTTACTGACTTACTGTCTGGCCATTGCTACTATGAACATTAGGGTACAGATACCCCTTCTTTTCACTACATCTGTACCTTCAGGGTAAATACCCAGTAGTGCAATTGCATGGTCATAGGGTAGCTCTATTTTTAATTTCTGAAGGAATCTCCACACCGTTTTCCAAATTGGCTGCACCAACTTGCATTCCCACCAACAGTGTAAGAGGGTTCCCCTTTCTCTACATCCTCTCCAACACTTGCTGTTTACTGTCTTGTTAATTTTAGTCATTATAACTGGTATAAGGTGGTATCTCGATGTGTTTTGATGTAAATCTCCCTGATGGCTAATGATGATGAACCTTTTTTCATGTGTCTGTTAGCCATTTGTATGTCTTCATTGGAGAAGTGTCTGTTCATGTCTTCTGCCCCTTTTTTGACATGATTATCTGTTTTGTGTGTGTTTAGTTGAGGAGTTCTTTATAGATCTTGGCTATCAGCCCTTTGTAATGTTATTTGTGAATACCTTCTCCCATTCTGTGGGTTGCCTTTTTGTTTTGTTGACTGTTTCCTTTGCTGTGCAGAAGCTTTTGATCTTGATGAAGTTCTAAAAGTTCATTTTCACTTTTGTTTCCTTTGCCTTTGGAGACATGTCTTGAAAGAAATTGCTGTGGCTGATGTGAAAGAGGTTACTGCCTATGTTTTCCTCTAGGATTTTGATAGATTGCTGTCTTACATTGAGGTCTTTTATCCATTCTGAATTTACTTTGTGTATCGTGTAAGAGAATTGCCAAGTTTCTTTCTTCTACACATAGCTGTCCACTTTTCCCAGCACTATTTATTGAAGAGACTTTCTTTTTTCCACGGTATATTCTTTCCTGCTTTGTTGAAGATTAGTTGACCATAGAGTTGTAGGTCCATATCTGGGTTCTTTACTCTGTTCCACCAGTCTATATGTCTGTTTTTGTGCCAGTACCATGCTGTCTTGGTGATCACAGCTTTGTAGTCATTGCTATCAACTTTATTCCTTTCTACTTGAAAAGCAGATTACAAAAAAATAACTGAAATCTTTAGGCACTATTCATTGTTTCATTTTTTAAGAGAAAGCCTTTAAATGCATCTTCTCTTACCACTATACTAGAAGTTAAGTTATCAAAATCTTTAGTGCTGTCTTTCTTCATAGCTGTGATAAATCTGAATAAAAGCCATATTACAATATCTTGGCAATTTCTATGGATTATAAGGATCCAGTCTTTCAAAATGTGAAGATGTATTGTGATTACTGAATGATATCTGTCAAATCTTTAGAAATCCCCCTGTCTTGAAGTGCCTGGGTGGCTCAGTTGGTTATATGTCTGACTTGATTTTGGCTTAGGTCATGATATCAGGATCATGAGATTGAGCCTCATATTGGGCTCTGTGCTCAGCAGAGAGTTAGCTTGAGATTCCCCCTCTCCCTCTCCCCTTGCTCCACCCTTCACTCTCTCTCAAATAAATGAATAAATCTAAAAAAAAAAAGAAATCCCCATGTCTTTTTGATTAGGGGAGAACTTTTTTTTTTTTGTCAGTGATACTGCAAAAATACGGAATGGCTTATATTTTACAGTTATCTTGGTGATATAGTGTTCTTTAATGATATAATAATTTAAAGGCCCTGAATTTCTGAAGCAAAGAATTAATTTGTCATGAGTTTGTCAAACAAGAACATAACTTGAAGTGGAAAAACTTATCCTTAGTTCATCTTCACAATTTCTGAATTTATGACATTTCCCTGCTTCTGTATTTATACTGAGTTCCCTAAATCTTAACAAAAGCTTTTATTGTGCCCTTACACTATGGAAAACTATTTATGTACTATTTCTAAAATTTCTGCCAATTTATGCTACAGATAAAGAGTTGTTCTCTATATACAGGTAACCCAATAATTTTTTGACATGCGTGGCTAGCTATAATATTAAACAGAAATAGAATCTACTGCACTCATTTAAATGCTATGTTAGACATAAAAGAAGTAAATTTAAGAAGGATAATTTAATGTTGTGAATGATCCAAATATCAAAGTTAGGATTTCTAAATCTGAAACAGATACTATAGTTATATACCTTATACAATGGGAGAGATGAAATAAACTTTATACTTTTTCCTGCCAGCCTCTTTGTATATACAGTGTTAACTGAGGCTTCTACTCTTCCTGAAAGCCAATAGTCTTATATTCAATAATTACAGAATTTACAAAATATTAAGAATTTTAGAGAAAAAAGCCTTATTCAGATTAATATAATCATCTTTAATGTTTAATAAGAATATCATTTTATGTGATGTGATGAGCACTGAGTGTCATATGCAACTAATGAATCATTGAACACTACACCAAAAACTAATGATGCACTATATGTTGGTTTATTGAATTCAAATAATAAAAAAAGAATACCATTTTAAGTAGACCTTAAACTGGAGTTCTAATTCTTCTGCATCTATGCTAAATCTTTCTTTTTCAGATTTCTTTGAATTTGCATGTGTTTTCTTTTTAGTAGTGGGTATAATTCTAACAAATTTCTGATCTCGGTTATGGCATTGAAGACAGAGTAGTTGCAAAGAGCTCTATCGTCTATGCAACAAAACTTGATCAATCATCATTGGTGCCTCTAGTTACATATCTCAACTACTACCTTGATTTTTTTACTTTCCAGCTTCAAAATCGTCACTGTTTCCTCAGTACTCAAAAGATAAACTTATATTTCTTACATATATAAAAGACCCTTCAAAGTTAGTCCTTATCTAATATTACTCAGCCATCAGAAAGGATGAATACCCAACTTTTGCATCAACATGGATGGGACTGGAGGAGATTATGCTAAGTGAAATCAGTCAAGCAGAGAAAGCCAATTAACGTATGGCTTCACTTATTTGTGGAACATAAGGGATAGCATCGAGAACATTATGAGAAGGAAGGGGAAAGTGAAGGGGAAATCGGAGTGGGAGATGAACTATGACAGTCTATGGACTCTGGGAAACAAACTGAGGGTTTTAGAGAGGAGGGGGCATGGGGGGATGGGTTAGCCCGGTGATGGGTTTTAAGGAGGGCACATATTGCATGGAGCACTTGGGTGTTATACATAAACAGTGAATCATGGAACACTACATTAAAAACTAATGATGTACTGTATGGTGACTAACATAACATAATTAAAAACAAAACAAAACAAAAACAAAAACAAAGTTAGTCCTTATCTGCTCTTCATCCTCTTTTCTTATCACTTTCTCTCTGTGTCTCTCTCATTCTACCATGTTTCAGCTATATACATCTTGCAATTCCCACATCATGTGGTGTCTGTATGCACTTGGACAAGCTAATACTTCTGCCTGGAATCTCTATTCCCTTCATTGACATTAAGATAACCCATAAATTTTCCAAGGACCAGCTCAAACATTACTTTCTCTGTGAAGCTTTACCTTCCTTCCCCAGGCTTCTTCTTTTAGTCATGATATACCAGGCTGCAGTAACAAATGGATCCCCAAATTTTATCATATTAGCACTGTATATTTTCTAACAGTTGTGAGAGATTTTTCAGGTTGGTGGGCTAGCTCTCCTCTAAGTTGTCATTCAAGACTTAGCTGAGAAAGCACACCAGTCTTCAGCACATGGCTTTCATGTTTCCCTGAATGTTGACACACTTTTACTATCACATGTTTAATAAAAAATTGTCTCAAGTATTTCCTCTATGTATATTCTGGGTTCTCTGTTTTGTTCTATTGATGTGTGTGTCTATTTTTATGTCAATACAATGCTGTTTTAATTATTATAGCTTTGTATATAGTTTGAAATCAGGATGTGTGATGCCTCTAGCTTTGTTTATTCTCAAGATTGCTTTGGCTGTTCAGACTCTTCTGTGGCTCCATATGATTTTTAGGATTGCTTTTTCTATTCTGTGAAAAATGTCATTGGAATTTTGATAGGGATTGTGTTGAATCTATAGATGGCTTTGGGTAGCATGGATATTTTAATATTATTAGCCCATCCAATCTATGAACACAGATGTCCTTCCACTTATTTTTTGTCTTCTTCAATTTCTGTCCTCTCAAAATCGTATTCTTTTATTTAGATTCACAGGAATCTCATTATATGGAGTGGTCATTTGTTTTATGCAAATCTTTTTTATTATGTTCATTTAGCCACCATATAGTATCATTAGTTTTTGATGTAGTGTTCAATGATTCATTAGTTGCATATAACATCCAGTGTTCAATTCTGTATTTCCTCTCAATGAAATGTTTTATTAATTTATTTGTAGATAACTAAAAATCTCCAAAATTATAACATTGCCTAATTTCTGTTTCTTGGGGAAAATTGTACTATTCTGATCAAGTCTTTTGTAAAGTAGACATACTCTACTAACTTTGTTAACACATTTTACATTTTTAAATGATATTTTTGCGCTCACAAAATTTTTAGTGTTCTTTCCTTGTTCAAATATTCTGTTTATGCTATGTGTGTTGGCCCTTATAAACACAGCAGCATACTTACTTATGAGCCCAAGCTGGGCATTTCTGCAGTCTATGTGTAACTTGGCATTGTAAATGATTGGTTTTCCTCCTTCACCAAATGGCTATAAGGCTAGTTATATATCCTCATATGCTGACCCACATTTGAATTTATTTATTTTCCTTTTAAAGCTTCTAGAAAATGTGGAAGAATACAGGTGTATATTATGTCCTTGCTGAATTTTAACCACTTCCTGTATGTATCAATTGCACTTTTAAAAGGTTAGCATCCTAGGTTGCCCTCAGTTTTCTTTATACCACTGTCATAGCCCTGATCTGTGTTCACACCTTTGTTTAATTTCTTTTACTCTAATGAGATCTACATTGTTCTGAATATTTTGCATTTCTCATAGCTTGCATCATGGTCTTCCCTTTTTAATACAAAATTCCTGGTGACATTTTGTTTAAGGGAAGCCTAGCCCTCCTGTGTGGACTACAATAAGAGTTGTTCTGGGTTTGGGGGACTTTCTAGTGTTCACCTTTTTTTTTTAAACTCTGCATTGAATTGATGCTTTTTAGAAAGACCAACATAAACATTCTGGCCTGAAATTCCTTGTCTGGGACACTAAACCTGGCATTCAAGAGTACATTTTCTTGTCTTCATATTTAAATGTGTGGTGAATACTGGATTTTAAATTAATTAATGCATTCAAAGTGTTATATAAATGTTTACTATATAACTATATAAATATATAGTAATATGTTAGCACTAGCCATAATATTGTATATAGCATATAATATGTAGTATATATAATACTGTATATTTTTGCAACTTAGATTTCATAGACTAATAAAGCATTAAACCTGGAGACAGCCCTAGAGATCATCTAATCCAAATACATATTTTTACAGGTGACTAATCAGTCTCCAAGAAGGTTGAAAGTTACTCAGGTTCACAACAGCTAGTGTGGCACACCTGGAACTATAATACAAGTGTCCTAATCCAGTCCTCTTTGCTTTTTTTGTTTCCCTCAGTCAGTCACCAGGTACTATAGATTTTTGCCTTGAAAAAGTGTTTGAATAATAGCTAACATTTATTAACAATTACTATGTGCTACACATTCTTCTAAGTATTTTCTATGTATTTTCAGATTTAATCATAATGATAACTCAAGATGTGGGTGTTATTTTTATCCCCGCTTTGCAGATGAGAAAACTGAGGAGTGTAATGAACTATAATGAAATGATATGCATAGTTGAATAGAAATGATACAATTGGTATCCGAAATAAGGTAATATAAGTTATAAGTAGCAATAAGCAGATTCCCAATTCTAACTCAGGCAATATGTTTCCAGAACTCATATTATTATCCAATTACTTTATTGCCTTTCCTCCATCCTTTTCTCTATATTTCCATCATTACTACCATAGGCCAGGTCCTCAATTCCTCCTAAAGTATTTCCTTGCCTTCTGTTCCGTTTCCTGCAGTCCATTCTTCTCATCTTGGTCTGATCAGTATTCCTAAGCCACCATTTCATTCACATAATTATCTTTTTTCAGGAACAAGTTATGATTCCTAATTGCCCATCAGGTCAAGTCCCAGATCCAATCCCTGTTTATCCGAGTTTCTTTAGAATATGGGCTCTATTCATTGTCCAGTATAATTATCTGCTTTTTCACCAATATGAATCCTTTGCTCTAGTCAGGTGAATGGCTGGACAAAAACTGATCTCATTCAAATGAAGGGAATTTACTAGCTCATATAACTGAAAAATCCAGAGATAATTCTGGCTTCAGGCAAGGATTAATCTAACATCTTAGTGAAGTTACCAAGGATCTAGGTTTACTCTGAATTTCTTCTACTCTGGTTTCAATGGTGTCCATCCAGATAATAGATCTTTGTTAACTCCAGCATCTCTCCACTCCACACATGTTATTTGTTTTTAAATGGCTAGAAGCTTTGAATATTCATAAGATACTATCCAGTAGAAGAGAAAATCCATTTCCAGCATTCCCAGAAAATATACAGAAGTTTACTCTGATATGATCCTTTTAGTATCTACTTTAATTACTGGGACCAGAGGAATAAAATGCAGTAATTCATTTAGGCTTGGGTTACATGCCTTTCCCTAAGGCAATTACTAGTGCAAGGAGGATAGAATATTCTGATTGACTTAAGACAGTTATGATGCACACCTGGAGCTAGAGTCAGCTCTGCCTAAAGCACTTGGCTGAGAGTTGCGGATGGAATGGTTTCCCAAACAAGAATTCAGTGCTGTTGCCAGGAGAAAGGAGATAAAGAATTTTTGGAGGCAGTCAGCAAAAGTTTGCTACAGTTTCCTTCTATTTCTCTTCAACAATTCAAATCTTATCTTTCTTTGATGTTTAACTTAATTTTGTTCACTGTCTCATACCAATCTCTGAAACCATATAGCATGTACCATATTGTGTACTCTACTTGGGCTATACTGTTTTGCTACTTACATATATTTAGAACTTGTGACTCCAACAAAATTATAAGTTCATTTAGGACACAGGCTAGGTCTTTTTTTTTTCTTCAGACTATGTCTTCTAACTTTAGCTTCCACAGCATCTAGAACATTTCTGGGCATATACAGCCAGTGTATACAAGAACTCATTCACTTGCCTTATTGACTTGTTGAGTTAGATACAACCACTTTGTTCATTCTGGTCATCCTCAAGATTGATGTTGATTTTTCTGGTTCAATCAATCCTTTGGATCTCCACATCAATCATGAGAATAACTAAAATAAATGGATTGGCTAGACTTCAGTTCATTCATTGTGCTCTTATAGATAGATACAGCCTTGTTGATAAATAATATTTATCTGTATGTACCCAAATCATGCTTCATAGTTTAGGTATGTTTTTGAAGATGTATCTTTTTATTTAGCTATAGTTACTATTAAAACCATTTCTATGGAAAACATTCTCTAATAATTGGCTACATTTGAGTTACTGGTAAGTGCTTTCCATTTTGCAGTGTTTACCTACCTTAACTACTGTACCCTATTTGGTGTACATCTGCCTGAACCCTTTTCTATTTCATTTTATTATATTTTTCATGTCTCATAATCAAACTTCTGGAAAACAGCATTAGCCATATTGAGTGCAGTTCATCTTGTACAAATAATTCACCATTAGCTGACTTTCCCCTAAGTGGAACACTGAACTTTTTCCAGATCCATGGGACTTATATTTTCCTATTTGAAAAATTAAGTGGATCCCAAAGAGTTGTTTTGTCCTATCTTTTTAAGATTAAATTTCTAAAAGCTAATGAAAAGATGATGTGGCTAATTAAATACTAATAGTTGATCATTTTTCAAAGTTTGGTAATAGCAGGTATAAGATTTGGAATCAGAAGACCTGAACTACAGTCCCAATTGTGCCCTTTAACTAAATGATGTTAGTGAGTTCACTTATCATTTTGTAAATTTAGGTTTCCCCCTAAGTAAAATGGAGAAAATGATCTCTAAAAAACTTTCAAGTGCTTCCACAAAACAGAGGCTATAACTACAGCAAAGGAAGTTTTGGAAAGTGACTTTTTTAAAAAGTATGATTAATTATGTCACCCCCTGCAATGGCTTCTTATTGAGCTTAAGAGAATTATTATGCCAGAAAGGCTCTGCATGATCTGGCTGCAGTCTCTTCATCTGTATTTTCCTCCTCATTCCCTCCCCATACTCTAGCTATATTCTTCCTCACTCACTACTAGATCTGAAATTTTCAAGTTTTTCATGCTTCTGAAAATTTGCATAAGTTAGCCATTCTTCTTAAAGTAGTGTTTCCCTCCATTCTCCATCTATTATGATTTCTGCTCATTCTTCTAGTTGCAAGAAGTTTCACTTATTCATGAAAGCAAAGATTAAGTTTGTTTTGTTCACTGCTGTATTAGGTGTTTGGTAAATATTATTGACTGCCTGACTAAATGAATGACACATTATTTACCCCTCTACTAAACTCTAATTTGCAGTGAATTAATCTAAGTACCATTTCAAATCAATGCAAATGCTAATTTAGAAACTGAGAGGGTCATAAATATATGTCTGTCAAATAATTTTAAGATTTTAGAGATACCAGTTTTAAAGCAAAATACAGAAATCTTCAGGTTAAATGGAGATAAGGTCAACAACAAAGATCTACACTAACAACTTCTTTCCCTGAAAATTTTAGAGTAAATGAAATAAAACTTTAAGACTTTAATTTGAAAGATTTATATAGGTTAATAAAAAGCCTGTAAACACAGAGTGGGGAACCCACTTCCAAAGGCTAGTATATTGTAATCTGTTTTTGGGAAACATAAGTTAACTAAGCATTATATTTGGCTTTTATTTCTCCCAAACTTCTACAGATTTCTGCTTTCTAATTCCATACTTTCACCCCTCAGATATTTCTTATCAGTTTTGATATTGAAAAAAATACTTAATACAAATATTGTACATTCTGGGCAGAAGACATGAATAGACATTTTTCCAAAGAAGACATCCAGATGGCCAGAAGACACATGAAAAGATGCTCAACATCACTCATCATCAGGGAAATGCAAATCAAAACTACAATGAGATACCACCTCACACCTATCGGAATCGCTAAAATCAACAACACAGGAAACAACAGGGGTTGTCAAAGGTGTGAAGAAAGGGGAACCCTCTTATACTGTTGGTGGGAATGCAAACTGGTGTAGCCACTGTGGAAAACAGTATGGAACTTCGTCAAAAAGTTAAAAATACAACTACTCTATGATCCAGCAATTGCACTACTAGTTATTTACCCAAAGAATACAAAAATACTAATTCCAAGGGATACATGCACCCCAATGTTTATAGCAGCATTACCTACAATAGGCAAGTTATGGAAACAGCCTGTGTCCACTGATTGCTAAATGGATAAAGGAGATGTGGTATATGTACATAAGGGAATATTACTCAGCCATCGAAAAGAATGAAATCTTGCCATTTGCAGCAACGTGCATAGAGCTAGAGAGTATTATGCTAAGCAAAATAAGTCAGTAGAGAAAGGCAAATATCATATGATTTCACTCATGTGAAATTTAAGAAACAAAGCAAACAACAAAGGGAAAAAAAGAGGTCATGAAGCAGACTCGTAACTATAGAGAAAAACTGATGGTTACTAGAGGGGAAATGTGTGGGGAATGGGTTAAATATGTGATGGATATTAAGGAGTACACTTGCTGTGATGAGTACCAGGTGTTGTATGTAAGTGTTGAATTGCTATATTGCATACCTGAAACTAATATTACACTGGATGTTAACTAATTGGAATTTAAATAAAACCTTTTTTTAAAAAAAAAACTAGCTATTAAACAAAATAAAAACAAAAAAATCCACAAATATTGCACATTCACAAATGAAAAAATATGGAGAAATGTAGATAGAAAAAATAACATCACCCATAAAACATCATCACCAGACTGTTTAAATGATGGCATTTAATCAACTGGACATTTCAGTAAATATATACACAAGTAGTAGGCACAAAATGGGATCACGTTATACATAGTTATTTGGAATTTGCTTTTTAAAATTGTGATAAAATGTACATAACACAAAATTTGCCACATTACCCATTTAAAAATATACAATTCAGTTGTATTAGGTACATTCACAATTCCCAGTACTTTGTCATCAACCCCAACAGAAACTCTATACCTGTCAAGTAATAGTTAACCATTCCCCTCTCTAAAGGAAATAAAATTGTGGAACATAAGGAATAGCATGGAGGACATTAGGAGAAGGGAAAAATGAAGGGAGAGAAATTGGAGTGGGAGATGAACCATGAGAGACATGGACTCCGGCAAACAAATGGAGAGTTTTAGAGGGGAGGGGTTGGGGGATGGGTGAGCCTGGTGATGGGTATTAAGAAGGGCACGTATGGCATGGAGCACTGGGTGTTACACACAAACAGTGAATCATGGAACACTGCAACTAATGGTATACTATATGGTGACTAACAAAATTTTAAAAAATAAAAATAAAAAATAAATATATAAAAAATAGAGGAAATAAAAATGATGGCTTGTAAACATATGGAAATATATCAAACTCACTTATAAAGGAAATGCAAACTAAATAACTGTGAGATAAAATTTTCCCTCTATCAGACTGGTAAAGGTCAGAAAGTTTATAAATACTCTTTATTGAGAGCTGTCAGAGGAATCAGGCAGTCTCATGCATTGCTGGTGTGAGTTTAAAGTGGTACTTCCTCAGTGAAATAAGGCAGAGAAAGACAAATACTGTATGATTTTACTTATATGTGGAATCAAAAAAAAAAAAAAAGAACTCATAGAAATAGGACAGATTGTTGGTTACCAGAGGTAGGGATTGAGATATGGGGGATATAGGTGAATGTGGTCAAAAGGTACAAACTTCTACTTATAAAATAAGTCATGGGGATGTGATGTATGGCATGGTGACTATAGTTAATAATAATATAGTGTATATTTTAAAGGTGTAAGATATTAGATCTTAAAACTTCTCATCACAAGAAAAACATGTAACTATGTGAGATGATGGATGTTAGAGTTATTGTGGTACTCATTTCACAGTATATACATACATCAAATAATGTTACATACTTTAAACTTACACAATGTTATATGTCAACAATATCTTTTTTTAAATTTTAATAAACATATAATGTATTTTTATCCCCAGGGGTACAGGTCTGTGAATCACCAGGTTTACACATTTCACAGCACTCATCATAGCACATACCCTCCCCAATGTCCATATCCCCACCACCCTCTCCCATCCCCCCAGCAACCCTCAGCCTGTTTTTTGAGATTGAGTCTTTTATGGTTTGTCTCCCTCCCAATCCCATCTTTTCATTTTTTCTTTTCCTACCTCCCCCCAACCCCCCCACATTGCATCTCCACTTCCTCATATCAAAGAGATCATATGATAGTTGTCTTTCTCCGATTGACTTATTTCGCTAAGCATGATACCCTCTAGTTCCATCCACGTCGTCGCAAATGGCAAGATTTCATGTCTTTTGATGGCCGCATAGTATTCCATTGTGTATATATACCACTTCTTCTTTATCCATTCATCTGTTGATGGACATCTAGGTTCTTTCCACACTTTGGCTATTGTGGACATTGCTGCTATAAACATTCGGGTGCACGTGCCCCTTCGGAGCACCACGTTTGTATCTTTAGGATATATACCCAGTAGTGCAATTGCTGGGTCATAGGGTAGCTCTATTTTCAGTTTTTTGAGGAACCTCCACACTGTTTTCCAGAGTGGTTGCACCAGCTTGCATTCCCACCAACAGTGTAGGAGGGTTCCCCTTTCTCTGCATCCTCACCAGCATCTGTCATTTCTTGACTTCTTAATTTTAGCCATTCTGACTGGTGTGAGGTGGTATCTCATTGTGGTTTTGATTTGTATTTCCCTGATGCCGAGTGATGTGGAGCACTTTTTCATGTGTCTGTTGGCCATCTGGATGTCTTCTTTGCAGAAATGTCTGTTCATGTCCTCTGCCCATTTCTTGATTGGATTATTTGTTCTTAGGGTGTTGAGTTTGCTAAGCTCTTTATAGATTTTGGATACTAGCCCTTTATCTGATATGTCGTTTGCAAATATCTTCTCCCATTCTGTCAGTTGTCTTTTGGTTTTGTTAACTGTTTCCTTTGCTGTGCAAAAGCTTTTGATCTTGATGAAATCCCAATAGTTCATTTTTGCCCTTGCTTCTGTTGCCTTTGGCGATGTTCCTAGGAAGAAGTTGCTGTGGTTGAGGTCAAAGAGGTTGCTGCCTGCATTCTCCTCAAGGATTTTGATAGATTCCTTTCTCACATTGAGGTCCTTCATCCATTTTGAGTCTATTTTCGTGTGTGGTGTAAGGAAATAGTCCAATTTCATTTTCCTGCATGTGGCTGTCCAATTTTCACAGCACCATTTGTTGAAGAGGCTGTCTTTTTTCCATTGGATATTCTTTCCTGCTTTGTCGAAGATTAGTTGACCCTAGAGTTGAGGGTCTATTTCTGGGCTCTCTATTCTGTTCCATTGGTCTATATGTCTGTTTTTGTGCCAGTACCATACTGTCTTGATGATGACAGCTTTGTAGTAGAGCTTGAAGTCTGGAATTGTGATGCCACTGACTTTGGCTTTCTTTTTCAATATTCCTTTGGCTATTCAAGGTCTTTTCTGGTTCCATATAAATTTTAGGATTATTTGTTCTATTTCTTTAAAAAAAGTAGATGGGATTTTGATAGGGATTGCATTAAATGTGTAGATTGCTTTAGGTAGAATAGACATTTTCACAATATTTGTTATTCCAATCCAGGAGCATGGAACATTTTTCCATTTCTTTGTGTCTTCCTCAATTTCTTTCATGAGTACTTTATAGTCTTCTGAGTATAGATTCTTTGCCTCTTTGGTTAGATTTATTCCTAGGTATCTTATGGTTTTGGGTACGATTGTAAATGGGACTGACTCCTCAATTTCTCTTTCTTCTGTCTTGTTGTTGGTGTAAAGAAATGCGACTGATTTCTGTGCATTGACTTTATATCCTGACACTTTACTGAATTCCTGTACAAGTTCTAGCAGTTTTGGAGTGGAGCCTTTTGGGTTTTCCACATACAGTATCATATCTTCTGCAAAGAGTGCTAGTTTGACTTCTTCTTTGCCAATTTGGATGCCTTTAATTTCTTTTTGTTGTCTGATTGCTGAGGCTAGGACTTCTAGTACAATGTTGAACAGCAGTGGTGATAACGGACATCCTTGCCGTGTTCCTGACCTTAGCAGAAAAGCTCTCAGTTTTTCTCCATTGAGAATGATATTTGCAGTGGGTTTTTCATAGATGGCTTTGCTAATATTGAGGTATGTGCCCTCTATCACTACACTTTGAAGAGTTTTCATCAAGAAGGGATGCTGCACTTTGTCAAATGCTTTTCCAGCATCTATTGAGAGTATCATGTGGTTCATATTCTTTCTTTTATTAATGTATTGTATCACATTGATGGATTTGCGGATGTTGAACCAACCTTGCAGCCCTGGAATAAATCCCACTTGGTCGTGGTGAATAATCCTTTTAATGGACTTTTGGATCCTATTGGCCAGTATTTAGGTGAGAATTTTCGCATCTGTGTTCATCAAGGATGTTGGTCTGTAATTCTCTTTTTTGATGGGATCCTTGTCTGGTTTTGGGATCAAGGTGATGCTGGCCTCATAAGATGAGTTTGGAAGTTTTGCTTCCATTTCTATTTTTTGGAACAGTTTCGGGAGAATAGGAATTAATTCTTCTTTAAATGTTTTGTAGAATTCCCCTGGGAAGTCGTCTGGTCGTGGACTTTTGTTTGTTTGGAGATTTTTGATGACTGTTTCAATCTCCTTACTGGTTATGGGTCTGTTCAGGCTTTCTATTTCTTCCTGGTTCAGTTGTGGTAGCTTATATGTCCCCAGAAATGTATCCATTTCTTCCAGATTGTCAAATTTGTTGGCGTAGAGTTGCTCATAGTATGTTCTCATAATTGTTTGTATTTCTTTGGTGTTGGTTGTGATCTCTCCTCTTTCATTCATGATTTTATTTATTTGGGTCCTTTCTCTTTTCTTTTTGATAAGTCTGGCCAGGGGTTTGTCAATCTTATTAATTCTTTCAAAGAACCAGCTCCTAGTTTTGTTGATTTGTTGTATTGTTTTTTTAGTTTCTATTTCATTGATTTCTGCTCTGATCTTTATGATTTCTCTTCTCCTGCTGGGTTTAGGCTTTCTTTGTTGTTCTTTCTCCAGCTCCTTTAGGTGTAGGGTTAGGTTGTGTATTTGAGACCTTTCTTGTTTCTTGAGAAAGGCTTGCACCACTATATATTTTCCTCTCAGGACTGCCTTTGCTGTGTTCCACAGATTTTGAACCATTGTGTTTTCATTATCATTTGTTTCCATGAATTTTTTCAATTCTTCTTTAATTTCCTGGTTGACCCATTCATTTTTTAGAAGGATGCTGTTTAGTCTCCATGTATTTGGGTTCTTTCCAAATTTCCTCTTGTGATTGAGTTATAGCTTCAGAGCATTGTGTTCTGTAAATATGCAGGGAATGATCCCAATCTTTTGATACCGGTTGAGACCTTATTTATGACCCAGGATGTGGTCTATTCTGGAGAATGTTCCATGTGCACTAGAGAAGAATGTATATTCTGTTGCTTTGGGTTGGAATGTTCTGAATATATCTGTGATGTCCATCTGGTCCAGTGTGTCATTTAAGGCCTTTATTTCTTTGTTGATCTTTTGCTTGGATGATCTGTCCATTTCAGTGAGGGGAGTGTTAAAGTCCCCTGCTATTATTGTATTACTGTCGATGTATTTCTTTGATTTTGTTATTAATTGGTTTATATAGTTGGCTGCTCCCATGTTAGGGGCATAGATATTTAAGATTGTTAGATCTTCTTGTTGGACAGACCCTTTGAGTATGATATAGTGTCCTTTCTCATCTCTTATTATAGTCTTTGGCTTAAACTCTGATTGATCTGATATAAGGATTGCCACCCCAGCATTCTTCTGATGTCCATTAGCATGGTACATTGTTTTCCACCCCCTCACTTTAAATCTGGAGGTGTCTTCAGGTCTAAAATGAGTTTCTTGTAGGCAGCATATTGATGGGTTTTGTTTTTTTATCCATTCTGATACCCTGTGTCTTTTGATTGGGGCATTTAGCCCATTAACATTCAGGGTAACTATTGAGAGATATGAATTTAGTGCCATTGTATTGCCTGTTAGGTGACTGTTACTGTATATTGTCTCTGTTTCTTTCTGATCTACTACTTTTAGGGTCTCTCTTTGCTTAGAGGACCCCTTTCAATATTTCCTGTAGAGCTGGTTTGGTGTTTGCAAATTCTTTCAGTTTTTGTTTGTCCTGGAAGCTCTTTATTTCTCCTTCTATTTTCAATGATAGCCTAGCTGGATATAGTATTCTTGGCTGCATGTTTTTCTCATTTAGTGCTCTGAATATATCATGCCAATTCTTTCTGGCCTGCCAGGTCTCTGTGGATAGGTTCGCTGCCAGTCTAATGTTTTTACCCTTGTATGTTACAGACTTCTTTTCCCGGGCTGCTTTCAGGATTTTCTCTTTGTCGCTGAGACTTGTAAATTTTACTATCAGGTGACGAGTTGTGGACCTATTTTTATTGATTTTGAGGGGCGTTCTTAGAATCTCCTGGATTTTGATGTTTGTTCCCTTTGCCATGTTAGGGAAATTCTTTCCAATAATTGTCTCCAGTATACCTTCTGCTCCCCTCTCTCTTTTTTCTTCTTCTGGAATCCAAATTATTCTAATGTTGTGTCGTCTTATGGTGTCGTTTATCTCTCCAATTCTCTCCTCATGGTCCAGTATTTGTTTGTCTCTCTTTTGCTCAGCTTCTTTATCCTCTGTCATTTGGTCTTCTATGTCACTAATTCTTCTGCCTCATTTATCCTAGCAGTGCAAGCTTCCATTTTTGATTGCACCTCATTAATAGCTTTTTTGATTTCAACTTGGTTAGATTTTAGTTCTTTTATTTCTCCAGAAAGGGCTTTTATCTCTCCGGAGAGGGTTTCTCTAATATCTTCTATGCCTTTTTCGAGCCCGGCTAGAACCTTGAGAATCATCATTCTGAACTCTAGATCTGTCATGTTACCAATGTCTGTGTTGATTAGGTCTCCAGCCTTTGGTACTGCCTCTTGTTCTTTTTTTTGTGGTGAGTTATTTCGCCTTGTCATTTTGTCCAGATAAGATTTGCTTTCTCCTCCTATAGAATTCTCATGTTCTTGGTGAGTGAAGTTGGTCTTGGCTGGGTTTCTTGTTGATCTTCTCGGGGAGGGGCCTGTTGTGGTGATTCTCAAGTGTCTTTGCCACAGGCGGAATTGCACCGCCCTTGCCAGGGGCCGGGCTAAATAATCCGCTCGGATTTGCTTTCGGGAGCTTTTGTTCCCTGAGCGCTTTCCATAGAGTTCCGGAGGATGGGAATGAAGATGGCGGCCTCCGAATCTCTCGGCCCGGAGGAGCCGAGAGCTTGGGATTCCGCTCCTCAGTGTGCCCTCAGAGAACAGCGCCCAACCGCCCTGCCTCCCTGGCCTGTGGTCGCGCCGTTAGGAAAGCGGTCAATTGCTGGCACTTGGAGAAATGCGCCGGGTCGCTTCCGTCTCCGTGTCCTCCAGCTGTGCTCCAAGCCCACCTAGCCTGCAACCAGCACAAGGCAAACCCGGGCTGAGAGCTCACTCCTCGGTTTTGTCGCTGTAGCCGGCTTCCCCACTCTAATACCTGCGAGCTCTGCAGCACTCAGACACCCCGGTCCTTCTGTGACCCCGTGGGACCTGGGGTTACGCTGACCCCGCCTGGGTTTCCCCCCGGTTTAACCTCTGGAGCGATGTCCCTCCGTGAAGCAGACTTTTAAAAGTCCTGATTTTGTGCTCCGTTGTTCTGCCGCTTGCCGGGAGCCAGCCCCTCCCCCCACAGTCTATCTTCCTGTCGCTTTGGATTCACTTCTCTGCAGGTCCTACCTTTCAGAAAGTTGTCGATTTTCTGTTTCTAGAATTGTTGCTCTTCTTCTTTTCGATTTCCAGTTGGATTTGTAGGTGTTCACAATGGTTAGATAAGCTGTCTAGCTGATCTCCTGCTACCTGATGTCGTCTCAGCCTGCTACTTCTCCCATATGTCAACAATATCTTAATAAAACTGGAAAAAAAAAACACCTTGGCACATCTTCAATGGGGAAATTTTGAAAATAACATGTGGAAAATAAAAAGGGACCGACCATTTGACTTGGGAATTCCACTCCTATTTAGCCTACAATTGTAGTCACATATGAATGGAATAATTATTGCAACCTTTTTTGTACTTGTAAAATTTTGGAAACAACCATCACAGAGAACTAGTTAAATTATGGTAAATCTATATAATTGAACACTATGCAGTTACTAAATGTGGCAGCTCAATATGTAATTATATGGATAGATATCCAAGATATTTTTTAGATGAAAAAAAGCAAGATGCAGAGCAGTGTAGTATGCTACCATTTGTGTGGGGTGACAGGAACCAATAAATATAAAATCTTTGAAAGTAGAGTGGTGCCTGGAAAGATACATAAGAAACTTGTATTACTCCAGGGAGGTCGCAGTACACAGTAGAAAGGGAGACTTAGCAAGTTATCTCTACATTATTCATTCAGTGACCTACCTTTCACTACTGGTCATGGTTCATGCAAGATACTGCTTCTGTCATACATTAAATATTTATATATCCTCGGCTCTGGCCTGGTCTACTGTATTCTATGGATTTACCACTCTAATACCTCACCAGCACAACACTGTTTCAATTAGTCATTATCCAATTTTTTAACGCTAAAAAAATACCTGCTATGGTAAATTTCTCTTCACTCTCTCTCTTTTGGTTGTTTTTTATTTCTTTCTTTTTAAAATTAACATATAATGTATTATTTGTTTCAGGGGTATGGGTTTGTGATTCATCAGTCTTACACAATTCACCTTTCTCTTTTGTTTTTTCTCAAAAATGTCCTTCACAGAAGGACTGAATAATCTCTTTGTTAGGAACCCCTTTCCCCAGTACTACTGGGATTTGACTGAAATTATTTAAAATTTATGCATTATTTTCCCTTTATTCATTCTATAAATGTTTGAGAGCTTACTATGTGCCAGACACTGTCATACATGCTGGGAATAAGTGAACAAATCAATCAACAAGTCAAACAAGATCATTGCTCTTCAGGAGCTTACATTTTAGTTAGTAGTGGTGGTGCAAAGGTAGGTAATAAGTAAATAGTTATACAATCAGGATAAGCTCAGATAGGAATGAATACCATGAAAACATTTTAATAAGGCAAGATGATATGAATATCTGTTTCATCAAATGGAGAGGGATCTTTTAGATCGGGTGGCCTGGGGAGTTGATGCTCAGTTTAAATGACCTGAGTGATGAGAAGAAGCCTTATGAATATCTGGAGGATAAATATCCCAAGCTGAACTTAGAAATCAAGAGTTCTGCTTTGTACCTTTCAAGTTTAATATGCCTAAGATTGATTCATCAGTGAGACAATGTCAAGTAGGTAGTTGGAAAAATGACTCTGGCAGTCAGGGGAAGTGTCAGGGCTGGTGTCATCAATATATAAACAGTATTTGAAATTACAGGAGAGGGTGAGTTCAGTTGGGAAGAAGAGAAGAAGATTAAGGACTAATTCCTTCAGGGGTTCTGGGCAGGAGAACCCAGAGAGGGAGACTGAAAGGGATCAAGCAGTAAGGTAGAAACAAAAACAGGAGAAGGCTGCTGCATAAATGCCAGGAGAAGAATGTGTTTCGAGAGGGAAGGAATTGTCACATGTTTATACTCTTAAATCTTTCCATTGACAAATATATTACGTCTCTCAATTCAAGTCTACTTTTGTATCTTTTCTGTTTCTCAGTGAAGTTTTGTGGTTTTATTTACAAAGTTCCTTAACACACTCAAAAAATATTTAGTTTTACTCTGACTAGGAAAATTACTCCTTTCGGCTTTGGTCTGGATTTATTTTGCAAGAAAATCCAGCTGCAACTTGATATTTATAGTGTTATCACTGATACCTTGAATATCTATGCTGTACTTTTCTATTGTATGTGTTTTTTTTAATGATTTTATTTATTTGACAGAGATCACAAGTAGGCAGAGAGGCAGGCAGAGAGATAGGAGGAAGCAGGCTCCCCGCCGAGCAGAGAGCCCGATACAGGGCTTGATCCCAGGACCCTGGGATCATGACCTGAGCTGAAGGCAGAGGCTTTTAAGCCACTGAGCCACCCAGGTGCCCCCATTGTATGTGTGTTTTAAACTGACTTTAGCTTTTTATATTTCTAGTCAAACATCATTGTGAATGATTTGCTCTTTGTCTTGGAATTCAGAAGATTTTTACCCATGTGAATTCTTTTAAGCGGAAAATATTTCTATTATTCATGAAAGTAATTCATGTTCATTGTACAAACAATACAGAAATGTGTGAAGTAAGAAGTGAAAGTCACCAGGAGTACCACCCTTCAAAAACAAACTTCGTTAATTGTTTTGTGTATATCCTTCTATATTTTTATGCCTACATGAACTTATATATACATTTTTTTCTTTACAAAATGGGATACTAGTAATATATTACATTCAACATTCCTTCCTTTACAGTATATCGTGATTATCTTTCCATGGCAATATATAGCGTTCCAAATCATTCTGTTTGTTTAACCAAATAGAGATTCACTGATTGTTAACAACTTATTCCACTTACTCTATCATTTATACATACTCTCCATTTTCTCTCTATTTCTGTTTTTTCCCCTGGGACTATTTTGGAATAAGTTGCATCATGACCTTTTACTCCTAGAAATAATTCACTGTATGTTTCTTAAGAATAGGTATATTCTCTTATATAACAGTACACTTTCCAAATTCAGTAAATATAACATCAAAACAATGTTTTTTCCTAATGACTCAGCCATATCATGTTTGTTAATTGACCCCAAAATACCTACCCCTTTTAACATTTGCTTTTCTTCCACTAGAGGAGCCAATTTGGGGTCAGGTATTGAAGTTAGTTGTCATGCTATTTTTGTTTTTGATGACATTGACAATTTCAAAAATATATTCCCCTTTGCTCTTTTTAAATAAGTGGTTTCTCTTTTGGGGGGTATGTTTTCATAATTAAGTTAGTTTATGCATTCCTAACCAGAATAGTACTTAAGTGATGCTATGTTCTACTTAAGATGCCATATCTGGGGGCATACAATGCCCATCTGTTTTTCCTTGGTGATGTTACTTGTGGTCATCTAGTCAAGGTGTTATATGATTTTTCTGCTGTGTAATTAGTATTTTCTCCTTGAAAATAATTAACAATGCATAGGAAGATATTTCAAAACATGAAAATATCACTCCACAAATATTTTCCCTAGATTTAGCATCCATTGATGATTCCTGCTTGGACCAATCTTTATCATAATGATTGCAGAATCATAATTTTCAAATTCCATCACTCCCTTCACATTTACCAGTTGGCACTCAGAATTCTAGGTAAGGAAGACACTTCCCTCCTCTCTGATTTATTTATTGATCTGTCTAATTTTGTCAGTGTGGATTCATGGATTCTTACTTCTCAATTTTTTTTTGGCTTTTAAAAAGATTTATTTATGAGAGAGAGAGAGCAAGCGAACATAGGGCAGGGGCAGAGGGAGATGGAGGGAGAAAATCTCAAGCAGACTCCCTGCTGAGCATAGAGCCTTTTGCAGAGCTCGATCTCACAACCATGAGATCATGACGTGAGCCAAAGTTAAGAGTCAGATGCTCAATGGACTGAGCCACCCAGGCGCCCGTTATTTTTCAGTTTTATAATTAATCACTTTCCTTTTTTTTCTAGCCTTAATTTGTTCCAGATTTGACCATTGATATCTCCTTCAAGTTGGCTCCTACATACTTTTAACATGATTTTATCATTACTTTAAAGCACTTCCTTGCTTTTTGGCATAAAAATGTATATGTAAAGCTCTGTTTGTACCAAATTTGCCCCATCTCTGAAATCAGCCATTTCTCCCTTGTTCCTTTTAGTACTATTTTCTTTTCAAAGATTGGATATTATTCAACTGTATGAACATAGCATAATTTATTTAAACTTTTCCTTGTGATTGGACAATTTAGGTTGCCTTCAATTGTCTCATTATTATAACTGCAGCTAGGTGCTCTATTTGTACCTAAAGTGGATTGTACTTAGAACCAATGTGTACTACAAATCCAGTGTTTGTAGATCAAAATACCTTTAAGGGGAACTATTTGCATGAATTAATATGCATAGGGCCTTCAAATTTTCTTTTGTTGCCTGATGAAGGTGGTTTTGTTGTTGTTGACTAGGGTAGAAGGAAGCAGAAACTAAAGATAATGGATAGGTGAATACATTTGGAAAATGCTGTACATCATTACAGACCCAAGTTGAAATTTTGTGGCCCCACATTATAAGAAAATCAAAAAATAAAAAGAAAAAAAAATCAAACATAGATTTTGTATTTGATTAGGTAAGGCCATTCATATAACGTGAGCAGGAAGGTGGAAGGATCATAAGGACACTTTTTATTTGTAGTTTCCAGTACAGGCACATTATCATCACATTTAAATTATGGCATAATAAGTCATAATTTGAAAGCCATGGAAACTGTTTATTTGTGAAGTTCCATGCCTAGTTTTGAAATAACCTGATCCTTTGAAGTTTGGAACCTTTATTGAGTTCAGTGACCTGTTTTTCTCCTTGATCCCTTCTCCAGTAAACACTAGCACTGTGAGCAGAAGCTGGAAAAGCTGATAACTTTAAAACCAATTAATAAGGGAGAACTACTCCATAAGCACATGGATGTAAGTGGGTGAGTGTGAAGTTGATCACATGATTTATAAAGTTGGAAATTTATGTTTATGTAGAGTGAATTGCACATTTGTGAATACGGCTGAGATAAAACAAATTATCTCCTTGGTATATAATTTATGTAAGGAATTACGGAGCGGTGTGGAAGTAGGTAGGTTGTTATGTGGAATATCTGATAATTCTTCCTGATGTCTTTCAATGACTACCAATAAAGATTCCTGGAAATAAGAAGTGGTCTTCCCTGATACCTGGAAGTCTTCAAGCAAAATGCCCTCCTAGTTCAGAAGTGGAGAAAACAATAAAATTTCCTTTCCCCATATTCTCACATGGCAAGTATATCTTTGCTTATCCATTCAGACAGAATTAATTATTCATGTACCGGGATCTTGTTTATAAAATGATCCAGTCTTTCCTCTTTTTTATCTGGAGTGCACATTGAAGGGAAGAAATGGTTCAATTAAGGGGCACCTGGGTGGCTCAGAGGGTTAAAGCCTCTGCCTTCGGCTCAGGTCACGATCCTAGGGTCCTGGGATCGAGCCCCACATTGGGGTCTCTCCTTGGTGGGGAGCCTGCTTCCTCCTCTCTCTCTTTCTGCCTGCCTCTCTGCCTACTCGTGATCTCTCTCTGTCAAATAAATAAATAAAATCTTTAAAAAAAAAAGAAATGGTTCAATTAAGTCAAAGTCACTATTTCTTTATGCCTTCAAATTATTTTCTTCTATGAACCATACTCTTGGAAGGAACTGAAACCATCCCCTAGATCATTCTGTAAGATAAGCAATTATATTCAGGGTTCACTCCCTCCATGTACAATAAAGGAGATATTTCTATCTCTATGCCTTGGTTATTTGATGAGTTTCCCCAAATCTGAAGGTGAGAAAATGGACTCTGGAAAAAACCTACCTGGATTTGAGTCCCACCTCTACCATTCACTAGCTATATGATCTTAGTCTTTCTGTGATATTGTCTCCTTATCTATGAAATAGGAATGAGGATTTACAGTGTAGACAAGATGTCATAGACTTGTTTCTCCCTGATCCTACTCATTACATACCACTTTAAGTCCAGCAAATTATGCAAGAAGGTAATTCTAAATAATGGTAAGAGGAAGAGGAATTGGTTTGGGACCTAAGGACTAGCGAAACAACATAGGGACAGTACATACAACCCACCCAACAGAAGAAGGTGACCCAAGTGCAGAGTTTCCCGAGTCCCACCCTAGTGACAAAAGGCAGTCCAGGTAGATTTATTTATTCTCTGATTAAACAGAAGTCCCACTAACAAGACCAGGTAAGCCCAGAAGCCAAAGCAATGAGGATTAACTGTTTGACAGTCCTGCTAACAATAGGAAGCCAGGTGAAGTGTTCTCCTTTCTGAGACTGGGCCTGAGATTATACTCTACCACTGAGAAATACTGGAGTGGCAGGCACCAGCAAGAGGGGCCTCATCACTAAAGTGGCCTGGTTTGGGAAGACTTTTTGTTCTTACAGTCCGGAGGCTTCCATTTACTGCCCAGAGGCACCTGGGCAGATGGATGGCACCAGCAAGAGAGACCATACCACAAAATGTGTCCAGGTCTGTAGTCCTTTAATCTCCTGGGTCTGAGACTCCCTGTCTCTCATGGGGGTAGAAATCTTACTGGATGAACTCATTATAGAGTGGAAATGACAGAAAATAGAATTTGTGAACTTGCAGATAGACCAATAGAAGTCACCTAACCTGAACAACACAGAGAAAGAAAATAGACTGAAATCAACAACAAAAAGAACAGTCTCAGGAACCTGTGGGGCAAAAACAACATATCCAACACTCTTATTGTCAGTGTCCCAGAAGGAAAAGAGAAGGAAGTGAAGCTGAAAGTGTATTTGAAAAACTAATGGCTAAAAACTTCCCCAGTTTGGCCAAAGAGACAGGACTATAGGTTCAAGAAGCTGAATGAACCCCAACCAGGATAAACCTAAATAAATCCATGTCAAAATAATAAATTTCCAAAAACTAAAATGGTGATTATAAACATTGGGTCATCATGCAGATTAATGAGTGTAATTTATGGAAATTGCCTAGGGCATAGCAAGGGGTCAAATTATGTGAACTACCTTTTTAAAAATGTGAACTGTCATTATAAGCTCTTTTCTTTATTGTCTCAATTGACATTCAGATACATTCCTTAAATCCTTAAGAAAGATACACATATCAATAGGCCCAGAAGCAGAGGTTTCTTTCCACATCTTCTAGGTTTCATAACTTTCAGAATCTGGATGTCTAATTTCTATTTGTGGGAGGAAGGGCAGGGCAGGAAGAAAGCAAGGTAAATAAACTGCAGACCTAGTAAGTGTCCTAGTAGAAAAGAAATGGCATACCTAAATGGTGTAATTGAGGGACATTTATTAAAGGTACAACAAAGGTTGGTATAAAGAATGGTACAAGATCCTAGAACTAGAAACAGTGGGGATCTTTTAAGCCCAGAGGGGCAAGAGGTCTGTACCAGAGTCCATTAAAAGCTGTATGAAAAGACTGCCTGATGGAAGGTATGGGCTTTGACTTAAAAGCTGTATGAAAAGACTGCCTGATGGAAGGTATGAGCTTTGACTTAGATAAGCCTTGGTAATCCAGAGAGGAAGTAACTTGGGAAATAAATATCCTGATCTCACTATGATGCCCTTCAAACATCTGCTAGTATCTCCCATTGGTCAAACCTATTGGGAAGCCAGAAGACAAGATTACCTGTTGATGCAGCCCAGAAAGCCCAGTTTCCCCTGCCACAGAGCAGGATGGAAAAGGGTGGGAATGGATCTGGGGGAGCAATAGAAAAATAGCTACCTCAGGACTTTTGAGTCTATCAATCATTCCTGCCCTAATTAACATCAATTATTTTATTCAATAACCAGAATTATTTCCTTGTTGGCTAGTCACGTGAGAGAACAAGACCTTGAGGAGGGAGAAGAGTGAAAGGGAGATTCTTTTTAGTATAAATCAGTCTCTAGGAGGACATCCTGGGATTGCTTTGAACTTACAGAGACAATGGGATAATACAATGGCCATAGAGAGTGGCAAAGAGAGGCTAACTGGAAGTGCCAGTGGGGATCAGAAAAGATAAGAAGGATCAAAACCAATTTGGCATAATCTGCAATTTTGCCATTAGCTCTAGTGATCATCCAAACCTCCCTGCCTCGTTTCCTCTGACACATTAACTGATACTCTATACAGAATGAATACAGATAGCTGCCTGAATCTTGGCTCAAAGATTTCAAAGCTTAATGGTATCTCAGGAATGACAAATGTTAGAACCTTTCGAATTTTGAAAAGATAGGTTTACATCTGCCAAAGCAACTACAGAGAATAGATTTACAGTTAGTGGTTTTAAAGCAGGAATTTCCTCTATACACATATTATCAGAGCTCAGATTCTATTAAATATACCCAAATGTGCTTGCTTGAACACTGATAGTTATCTTAAAACCAAGTGATTAGAACCTTATTGTGGCTATTCAAAACACAACTTCTCTTATGGATGCAAATCATCATTACATGATTTTGAAGCTACATTTGTAACTGTCATTAACAAAAGAGGCACATGATTGGCTGTAGTATGTCCTGTGGTAGTCTTGCAATCTAATATTTTAATACAGAAACTAGAGGTCTCGAAGCACGTGAAAGAGGTATCTGCAATTCAAGGCAGCTTATGAGTTCTTGAGTATCTATCTCTCTTCTAATAGCAAATAAAAAGACACAAATTTCTAGCTACTGATTAAAAAAAAAAAACCTAAATTCTAAAAAATTTGGCTTTCTCCACGTCTCAAGTCTCCTATCCTGGGAATAATCCCTTTTGGCTCTGTGTGATTTTAAGAGCAAAGAATACTATATTTCCACTGTCTAAACATTGATTCTAACTGGCTTATTAATGTTTTACTGAAAACTATGGATAAGGCCACATTATTAGGTTCATAATTTTATTTTTTTAAGATTTTATTTATTTATTTGATAGAGAGAGACACAGCAAGAGAGGGAACACAAGCAGGGGGAGTGGGAGAGGGAGAAGCATGCTTCCTGCTGAGCAAAAAGCCCAATGTGAGACTTGATCCCAGGACCCTGGGATCATGACCTGAGCTGAAGGCAGACGCTTAGTGACTGAGCCACCCAGGTGCCCCTAGGTTCATAATTTTAAATAAGAAATAACTCTTTTGTGTTCATTCCCTTTTTTGGAGGTGACAGGGAATGTTTTTCCCCAGGCTTTGTTTTATATTTTAAGGTGGGTGCCAGACAGAAAAGAGACATCAAATATTTTATGAATAATCAAATGAAATCAACATATCTGTAATGAGGAAAAGCTGAAAAGCAGAATGATATATGGAAATTTTAACTCCATTTATCAGAATAAATTTCAAGATCAGAAGCAAAATGCATATATATTTCCCAATGTCTGTCCTTTACTGTTTACAAACATAGCTCTCCAATCAGAGATAGACTTTTTTATTACTGAAATCTTAAAATCTTTACCAATGGCATACCTGATGAAAAAGTCACTGTTACAGCCACTTGAGAGAACAGTCTGAATATTTCTTAGTAGGTATTTACCTAAGGGAAAGGGAAACATGTTTATACAACTATTTATCTATTCATATCTGTCCAAACTGAAAGGAACCCAGATATCCATCACATAGTGAACGGAGAAACAAACTCTGATTGATCCAGGCATACAATGGAATACAAATTCAATAATAAGAGAAACAAACTATTGATATATGCAACAACATGGATGAATCTCAAATTTGTGCTGCTAAGTGAATGAAACAAGACTCAAAAGACTACATATTGTCTAATTCCGTTGATATGACATTTTGGAAAAGGAAACAACTGTAAGAACAACAAATCAAATGAGTGGCTGAGGGAGGAGGAGAGGTTGACTACAAAGAGAACATTATGATTGTAGTTCCACAGCTGTATACATTTGTTAAAAATTCATAGAGTAGTACACCAAAAGGGTAAATTTCACCGTGTCTCAATGACTCTAACTTTAGTAAAACACACTGCAAGATATTAAATTAATCATTACAGTGAGCAATTATTCCAAGATGATTAAGCATTTGGTGAAGTTTCTTGGTCCTTTGCTTCTCTTCTTGTCCACATTTTAGTTGGTTACTGGTGAACTCATGCTTCTACCAAAGAGTGATGGAAGCTAAATGAGAATGGAGTAAAATCTCAAATCAGTTGATACTTATTAATTATGGAAAGTATAGAGGTAAGTATAGGAAAACAAAGGCCTAAAATTAGATTGTGGGGGTATGATCTGGATTTCAATGATCTATCCCCAGTGGTTCTGAAACAGGAAACCCAAAGAGCTTTTGTTCATGTGAATTTTATCCATTAATATCTACTGTATTGGAAATTAAAACTGAGAAAAGTTAAAGTATTTATTTCTTAATTCAGTAGTCATCATGTTCATTTAAAATGAGTAACAATAATCCCATTATATGTTCACATAATATATATTTGTAGGGGCATCTGTATCCTTTAGTTAGTTAGTCTCTTGATTTTGGCTCAGGTTATGATCTCAGGGTTGTGAGCAGGCCTCGTGCTCAACAGGGAGTCTTCTGGAGATTCTCTCTCTCCCTTTTCCTCTACCCTTCTCCCTGCCTCTCCCTCCACCCCTTTCATCCTCTCTAAAAAATTAAAAAAATAATATATATTTGTAAAAAATAGCTATGTTTTCAAGAATTATAAAAGTATTAGTTTAAAGTGAGACATTATCTTACATTTTTGCAAATCTCTTTAATATCTGGCTTAATAAAAGACAGCTGGATTCTTTATCTGCTTCTGCATCCAAACTGTTGTGATACCCCATGCCACTGTAAACTTCTAAAAGGATGAGTGTAAAATAACCTTTTAGTATTATTATGAAAATAAGTTTGATCTCATGGGCTCCCTGAAAAAGTATTGAAGACACAAGAATCCCCAGATCACACAGGATAACAATTCTATACTATTGGTATGGGGGAAAAGACACAGGACTTGTGAAATAACTACCATGAGCCAGGCACTGTACTTGGTACTTTGCATACATTATTTGTTATTATCCTCATTTTCTAGGTGAGGAGACAGGGTTCAGGGCCATTAAGAGGTTCAGATCACACAGGTAGTTAACGGCAGGGTTGGGATTGAAACCTAGGCCTTTCTGCCTCTAAAGCAGGGGCTTTCATCAGTGTATCCCAAACCCATTTTTACTGATAAATTAAGTGTGGCCATAGAACCTGCTTCCATACAGTGGTTGAAAGAAATAGGACTTTGCATTACTGGAGCAACTAGAGATTTTATATAATTACTGTTTTAGTTCATGTATTTAAATTTTATTCCTGAAATATTGAAGGGAATTAATGACTCTAAGGAAAAGCATGCATTAATGCTTGTTGGAAGTGCATTCCAAACTCTCAAAATTCTTTCTTTCCCTGTCTTTTCAAATCCAGAACCCTAGTACCCTCCAGCTACCTTTTCATCCCTCAGAGTCTTGCAGGAAGGAATCGATAAAAACTAATTCTCGCTTAGGTGGTAGGGATTTAAAGATACTTCTCTGAGGAGTATTTTTACTACCTGAGGATGGAGAATGGCTCTTATTCATTTTTGTAACCCCAGCAACCTGTACACTCTCTGGAACAGTCAGCGTTCAATAAATATTTGTTGCCTTTATGGACTAATGGAAAGTAAAAAGCCAAAAAGGGGAAAGTAAAAAGCCAAAAAGGGCGTTCTTACAACCAAAGAAAAGGGTGGAACTTTAGTCATCCACAGAGGAAATATGTTTATCGTACCCTACAAATCACAACATCCAGAAAACTACATGGAAAATCATTTGCTTTCATATAAATGCCCTTTACATTCAGTTTTGATATGATTGTTCTAGAAACTCTAAAAGGTAATTAAAAATAAGTTGTTAATTACCAACATTAAAGCTAACCTTTTTTGTTACATTATGATGATGATGACAGCTGCGGCTTTCCTCACAGGTGTTGGAGGTTTGGAGTGAGAGTGTAACTCCATTTCAGCTAATGGTGATGTTTTTAATTACGTCTCTCATCAGTGGTTTGTCTTTATTGTAGCTTCTGTATTAATCAAAAGAAAGCTCCTAGTCATCTTCTCCATTTGTTCCATTTGGAAGTTTGATCTAATCTAAGAGGGAAGAGGCCTAGTCATTGTGGAGAGGATCAGAATCAGGGCATGGCACATAATATGTGTGTTCTACTATACACTAGTCTCTGCCTGATATCAATATCAGTTTTGCCTCTAGCTAAATTATGTTTACATTGAATGCAGTGTTTTAAACCTGCAGATGAATAATGCAAATGATAATTGTGATCAGTGATTAAGGAAATATGTTTTTAATTTAAAATTTGGAAATAACCATGTTAAAAGTAATAGCTTCCATCCAGAACTCATCCTAAAAATACAGATGGAGATTGGCTCATAATTCATGCAACATTATTAAATCTTTGTTGTGTTGTTTGCAATTCTTTCTAACATTCTCTTTCACAGTTTTAAACCCAATACTGAGTTGTCCATCTATTAAAAGTGATTGACAGACAAGGTTATTAAGCTTGTCTTGTTGGTGTGGCTGCTCGCTTAGAAAAATGAAAAATATTAATTTCCTATCAATCTCCAGGAGAGATGACTGTTGTTATAAAGTTTAAGGGACAACTTGGCCTATCCACGTGTTTTTCAGTAAAGTACCAGTCTCAGAAGAATTCAGGTATTAATTATACGAGTTTCTTAGATATTTGGAATCCGTTATCACTGGCAGACACTTTCTATGCCTACTGATGTCTTATTTCCACTCTGGGCCTTGGGTCTCTTATTAAGATGGGCAAAATAGTCATCATATATGTGCCAAAATTACCCTGGGCAAGGTGTATTCTAGATCATAGAGAATATTTAAATGTGATCAAGGCTTTCTTTTTCATCACTGTAGTATATAATTCTGAATTACTGAGCTAATTGGATTCAGATAAGTAATTGTAGGTTTGAAGTAATAGCATGCTGTGGATCTTGCTAAGAGTGTTTCTCAAACAGAAGAAATGGCTAATCTTTTACAGTCACTTCTAACCACTAATTTTCTCCCTAAAAGCCCACCTTGGACTAAAGGGGTATGTGAAATGTTTGTTCTATACTCCTGATGTTTCCTATCATGTAGAGAAACGGCTGTCACTGTGATGCACTTGGCCTCTCTCCATCTTTTTCCTACTCTTCTCCATGAGAGGTGGAGTGACACAATTAATGGCTTTGGAAGCAGCAACTGGATTTGATTAGACTCCCCTCTTCTTTTTGAAAGTGAGCTACATCCTCTGCTGTTCATTTGCTCTTATAAAAAGACTCTCCACACATTTCATGGGGAGCAGCCTGATCGCATACAACATTGCCTGTGTCTGGGTGGATATCTCTGTTAATTCTGGAATTCAGTCTCCAGAAACCCTCTTGACCAATATCATGAACTACATCTTCCAGCCTATCTCTTATCAGTAATAAAAGCTCATTGTTTTGTCTTATTTCACAATAGATGCAGATTTCAGACAGGGAAGGGGCAACCTTTTAAGATGCCAACACTAACCTGTGTCATCTACCTACCAAACCATTCTTTCCAGTGCTCACTATTCTTCCATTTACCTGTCCATTCGTCAGTTCCATTCTTGTTCTACCTACCTTCTCACCAAACTATATTCTATCTGAAACAACTGAAGTTATCACTATGTTTACTTGTACATGGTATAACCTAGGATCTTAGATGGGAAGAACTCAACATCCTAGCAACTGAATAAAAAATCAGTAATGATTTTCAGGCAGAGTTTTCCCTTTGGCATTGTGAATTTAAAATTGTCCTGATCTCCTTGCACAAGGGAATAGGTACTGAGGGAAAAGAAGTGATTCCTTTCATGAGTACTAAAGTTATCTGAGACTTTAAAACAAAAAGAAAATTAATCTCATAAAATCTCCAGTTACCTCTAGTATGGAGTAATTGGACTACTCCTCCTAACTTCCAATAAGTTTTCTTTTTAATTTTTTTTTCTTTCATTGAATGTTATCGCCAATGGACTTTGGAATCTTATTTTACTCTAAGTAGGTTAAGAATATGAAGAAAGGTTGGGTGGAAGCACATGGTGTGATTTCCTTCATGACTTCCTCCTCTGGATGTCTCTTAGGTTCATGCCACTCTAAAGAATGCCATGATAGAGGGGCACATGCTTGTAAATTGCCAAGGCCAGTAGATATGACCTGGCCAGAATGTCATCTCCATGCCGCCATGAATTTCAGGGGTGGCAGAAAGTAGATATAGTCCATGACATCTTTAGATCTGAAAATTCAGATACAAGCAGCATTCATTCTATTCCTCCTTATGTGTGACTGTACTTAGTGGGGAATATGAAGATGCAGCCCACCTAGGAGCAGTGTATTCAGTTGCATAGCCCTGAAATTTTCTTAATGCTACCCTAGAGTTCAGAGTGTGTATCAGGGATGCCCAGAATTCCAGAAACATGCAACACATGCAGAGGGCTCCCAGGGCCTAGGATTTGGGCTCTGGATCATGTAGCATGAGGAATACACTTTAAGGATTGGTTTTTGAACTTGAAACCCTACAGTTGGAAGAACCTTAGAGATTAGCTAGACTAGCTTCCAACTCCATGTAGAAATCTCCACTACAGTACCCCTTAAAGGTAGTCATGCAGTCTCAACTTCAAGATCCCCACTATCCCCGGTAATTCCTAGCTCAACAAGGCAGTTTGCTATGTGCTTATAAAACTTGTATAAAATTGCATGTTACTTGTGTATTCATGTGTGTAATTTAAATGTTTATTTAAAAAAACTTTTTTTTCTACAAAGTACTGAACGGAAGCTCATATTACCAGGACAAGAGAAAATGTGGCATATTGTGGTTGTTGAACGAGTTGGTTACCAATGGTGACTATAAAAGATGAGGATTCATGTAGAATCTCAACCCAAAATGAGAGGAGAAAAATCCTTTGAATTTCTCTAGTAACTTGCAGGGAGTATACTTCTTTCTAGAACTAAGCACTAGCTGTGCTAACAAAAGCCCTCTAGCTGCCATGCTTGTGGAGTAGGCAAAAGTTGTACAGAACATCTCTCTGGATTTCATATTATCAGGGAGGGTGAAAAACATTCGCAACAATTGAGGCAACATTAATAACAGAAAACAAAGGAGTTTTAGATTTTAATAACATAGAAAGAACTCAAAGCTTAAGCAAGATTGCCAGCCTTTCTAATTTTAGCAACTATGGATTTGTATCCACAGGTCCTAAAACAATGGCCTGCTCAATTTGAATTTTGGTTGAATGTGTCACAGATGAGGAAAAAGAGAAATACCCTCCCCCTGCTGACCCAGTGAGGTATATAACACGTTCAATACGTGTAAAGTGTTTTACCCCAAGCGTGAGGCTTGATTTTTTTAATTGTTTTTTTAAATTAACATATAGTGTATTATTTGTTTCGGGGATATAGGTCTGTGATTCATCAGTCTTACACAATTCACAGCAGTCCCCATAGAACATACCCTCCCCAATGTCCATCATCCCACTACCCCACCCCTTCCACCCCCCTCCCCTGCAGCAGCCCTCAGTTTGTTTCCAGAGATTAAGAGTCTTTTATGGGGGGCGCCTGGGTGGCTCAGTGGGTTAAGCCTCTGCCTTAGGCCCAGGTCATGATCTCAGGGTCCTGGGATCGAGCCCTGCAACGGGCTCTCTGCCCAGCGGGGAGCCTGATTCCCCCTCTATCTCTGCTTGCCTTTCTGCCTACTTGTCATCTCTCTCTCTCTCAAATAAATAAATAAAATTTAAAAAAAAGAGTCTTTTATGGTTTGTCTCCCTCTCCAGTTTCATCTTGTTTCATTTTTTTCCTCTCTTCCCCATGATCCTCTGTCGTATTTCTTAAATTCCACTCATCAGTGAGGTCATATAATTGTCTTTCCCTGATTGACTTGTTTTGCTTAACATAATACCCTCTAGTTCCACCCACATCATTGCATATGGTGAGATTTCATTTTTTTTTAAGAAGCAGCAGCATCTGAGGATCCATAGGACAAAGTTGCCATGGCTAAAGTTATCAAAGAAGTAGGGGGCAGTGGGAGAAGGGTTCATAGAAAAGGAAGAGAAGGAGAGGAATCACTGTACCACTGTAAATAGATACAGACATAAATATGTATGAAACATAATAATAGATATGTGACTCTAATCACAATGGAGCAAACCAGACTGTCTTGAAAAACATAAATTATTAGAAGGATTCCTAAGCACAATTAGAAACAAAGTTATGTCCTTTAAACCCTCAGGGTCTTGGTCACTAGGATTTTTCTTTGAAAGCACAGAGGCAGTTGAGAGTAATTCAAATATGGGCAACCTTAGTTTGGGATGTGCCATAGAGCCTGCAGAGACTTACAAAAGCTGTTGATTATTACCTATTCCTAGTGATCCTTTGACACCATCAGAAGATCAGGGAGATACCTTTAAAGATTGTGGAATTTGAAGTAGTGAATCGAAAGGCCTGGGAACCTAAGAACACAGGTTCTTTTTTGTTTTTCTATTTCTTCTTTTCAAAGTTTGGGCTTTTGGAAGAAGTGCGAACAGGATCTGGAAGATAGCTTCCTGGTGTATAGATTGTGTCAAATAACAGAAATTGTACAGATATGCTTCAATGTCTACTTATAATGGAGGATAGCAGGTATGACAGGAAAGGGAAAACTAAGATTAGGAGTTACCTGATAATTAACATGAGAAAGCTAATGCCCAGACACATTATGTTTAATCAAGTAAAATTTATATTAGAATGAGTAACACTAAACATGAGCTCATTAAGATCTTTCAGACTTGATGAAATAGAACTTCTGCTTCGAAGTTGGAGTGGAAGGCTAATAGGAAGGCGTACTGCATGAGGTCTTGGAACAGAGTTACATCAATACTATGTACACCTGTCTGAAAATCTGTGAATTGTGCTGTCAAAAAGGAGAGCTTGCTGGCTTCTCTGGTCAGTTCCACCAACTGTTTTTTCCCTCATTCTGTTTTTTTTTAAGTTTTTATTTTAATTCCAGTTATTTAATATTCCACTGGTCATTCTTGAAATACATACAGACCTGTGTTTGAGAAGAGTCATCAGGATGAAGGGACTCAAATGCATGTCTTATGAAGATCAGAGGAAGGAACTAGAAATGTGGGAATAACAAAAGGACAATAGGCTTTGGACTTGGAAGTTGATCCCAGCCCTTCCACTTACTGGCTGTGTGACTTGAGCACTGAGCCTCACTCATTCAAATCAATGAATGTTTATTGAACTTCTGCCATGTGTCAGGCAGTGGGCTAAGCACCAGTTCTATGATGGTGATGTAAACAAGCCTACTCCTTGCCCTTATGGAGTCTTAGTTTCTTTAAGAGTAAAATGGGGAAATAAGTCAAGCAGAGAGAGTCAAGTATCATATGGTTTCACTTATTTGTGGAGCATAACAAATAACATGCAGGACAAGGGTAGATGGAGAGGAGAAGGGAGTTGAGGGAAATTGGAAGGGGAGGTGAACCATGAGAGACTATGGACTCTGAAAAACAACCTGAGGGTTTTGAAGGGGTGGGGGGTGGGAGGTTGGGGGAACCAGGTGGTGGGTATTAGGGAGGGCACGTATTGCATGGAGCACTGGGTGTGGTGCAAAAGCAATGAATACTGTTACACTGAAAAGAAATAAAAATTAAAAAAAATAATAACAGGATCTATAATCCTCCCTGGGAGCAACTCAATCCTTACTCTTTCTTTTACAAAAGTCAAGAATCTCTGAGTCACTTCATTGCCTACTGAGAAAAAAGTACTGGGGTGTGCCTGGGTGGCTCACTTGATTAAACATCTGTCTTCTGCTCAGGTCATGATCCAGGGGCCCTGGGATCATGGGCCTGGTGTTGGGCTCCCTGTTCAGTGGGGAGTCTGCTTCTCCCTATCCCTCTGCACACACACTCTCTCTCTCTTTCAAATAAATAAATAAAATCTTTTTTAAAAAGAAGAAAAAGAAAAAAGTATGTGGTTTTACTTCTTCTCTTCAAGTATTTGAATGAATGTCCTATAGAAGATGGGATGAGCTTTTCTGTATGTTAGAACCAGGAGCTAATAGGTAGAAGCCTTGGAAAGGGGTGATTTACTGCTTAGTAATGGAAGATGTTTCTTTCTTTCTTTCTTTCTTTCTTTCTTTCTTTCTTTCTTTTCAGCATAACAGAATTCATTGTTTATGCAACACACCCAGTGCTCCATGCAATACGTGCCCTCCATAATACCCATCACCTGGCTCCCCCAACCTCCTCCCCAACCCCTTCAAAACCCTCAGGTTGTTTTTCAGAGTCCACAGTCTGGTTCATCTCCCCTTCCAATTTCCCTCAACTCCCTTCTCCTCTCCATCTCCCCATGTCCTCCATGTTATTTCTTATGCTCCACAAATAAGTGAAGCCATATGATAATTGACTCTCTCTGCTTGACTTATTTCACTCAGCATAATCTCTTCCAGTCCCATCCATGTTGCTACAAAAGTTGGGTATTCATCCTTTCTGATGGAGGCATAATACTCCATACTGTATATGGACCACATCTTCCTTATCCATTCGTCCGTTGAAGAGCATCTTGGTTCTTTCCACAGTTTGGCGACCATGGCCATTGCTGCTATGAACATTGGGATACAGATGGCCCTTCTTTTCACTACATCTGTAACTTTGTGGTAAATACCCAGTCGTGCAATTGCTGGGTCATAGGGTAGCTCTATTTTTAACTTTTTGAGGAACCTCCGCAATGTTTTCGGAAGTGGCTGCACCAACTTGCATTCCTACCAACAGTGTAAGAGGGTTCCCCTTTCTCCACAACCTCTCCAACCCTTGTTGTTTCTTGCCTTGTCAATTTTTGCCATTTTGTCATTTTGCTGTATCTAAGATGTAGTGAAAAGAAGAGCCATCTGTACCCCAGTGTTTATAGCAGCAATGGAAGATGTTTCTAACAGAACTGACCCAAGCTGAAATGAATTGTTTCAACAGCTTTAGAGCTCTCCAGGGTGGGAAGGAATAAAGCAGAGTAAATAACATCCCGACAAAATGTGCCCTGTCTTAATTCTTGGTTGTGTGGTCCCAGTGTTTGTTTCAAGTCCCTTTGCTTGTGCAAGCTGCATAGTGCAGTCAGTTGCAGACCAGGCTGTGGACTTGTTTTCTGTTTTTCCTGCTCCAGATGTGGCCCTTCTGAAGTTTGCTTTTTAGACTGAAATACCCGGCCAGGGATAGGATGAGACAAGAGAGGCAGCCAGGGTGCAAAATTTAAGGAGATACTCATTCTCAGGATCATGGGAGTGCATGGGTGGCAATGGCATGACCCGGAGACTGAATGCCTTCTTACATTTTGTGCCTTTGGCATTCCTTTTGTCACACCCTAGTTCTAGCCCTGTTGAGATATGAAGACAGTAAAGAGTGGGTTTGCTTTGCGAGTTCTTTCAAACAACAGTGACATCAACCTTCTCAGGTTCAGGCATCTTGCCTGCCAGTTATGGTTCCCCCTGCCCCAAGCTGCTTTGCCCAGGGGATTGATGAGCAAGGGGCACCTCTCATTCCTGGGTGACTCCAGCTTGTTCATCTGCTGTTCAGGTGCCAGTGCTGACAGGACGTGGAGCATTTTGCACCTGGTGAAAACTTGCAGTACTGAGGAAGTCTCCAGGAGAACACTCCGTGAAATAAATAACATTTCAAAAGACATGTTTATGGCTATTCTCTCACCCCATAAGTATGTGCCTATTCGTCTCTGTCATCAGAGAAGCTGTTAATCTAGGGTTTCACAGTTTTCATCTCCTCATCCATCTCTAAGAATCTCTTCTTCCCCACCCCTTTCACTGAACCTGCCTCTGGAGATGTGCTTTTGAAGACTGGTTCCCTTGCCTAGCCATCAGGGATCTGGGATATGGGCTCTCAGGCCCTGAAAAAGCCCAACCCAGAACACCTTTACTAGCACTCAAGGAAACTATGGAACTAGGTTGAGGAAACACCCCAGGAAGATAGTCCTGAGGACAAAGGTATTGAGGCAAAGCAGCTGGAAAACTCTATTACCTGTAACTTGGCAGACCTCTTTATCTCTGGTGTGCAAGGCCAGGAAAAGTTGTCACCCATAGAATCTATAGTGCTTGGCGTGTGGAATCCTGTTCCATCTTGGGAACCAAGTCTTGAGGTGGTTTTGTTGCCCTATTTAGACTACTCTGCACTTCCTTATTTTCCCTGTTGTGGGGATTCCAGAGAGGAATATAGTGAGGGCCTGAGTTGGCATGTGGAGAGGATTTGGGGACCAGTGGTCAGGCTCTGGGGCGATGAAATTAATACTGTGGGTCAAAGAGAAGACAAAAAGATATCCCCCACTTCCCACCTTCTGGGGAAGGGTGTCATGGGGTCAAGAGTGAGAAAGGATTTTACCCAGAGGTGGGTGAGTATTGAGAGCTCTGGAGTACATCCTGGCTCCCTTTTTCATTTGGGGGAAGAGCACTTAGTAGATAAAATGCAGTCTACCCCAGCTCTTGACAGCTTGTCCCAAGGCCTTAAGCAGAGGGGTCGGTGAACTTATAGAGCCAGATTACCCTTTAGGAGCCTCAGAAAAAGTTGGAAATAGCTTCCCCACCTCAGGCCAGGAACAGAAAGAGTCATTTCAGCTTGCTGCCTTGCGCAGCTGCCTCTATGTAGACTCCAAGGAGCTGGGCCCTGACACATCCATAAGCTGCCTATACAGCAGCCTTGCTGTGAGGCCAGGGCGGAGTGTCATCTGGCTACTTGAGAGGATTGAGTGCTTGGAAAGAATTTGGAGGGAAGATTGCAGGGGGCCTGTGGGAGAAATATGAAGAGAAAACAAATCAATCAGCAAGGTAGTGCCTAAGCAGTTGCTATAATGTTGGGAGATGAAAGTGGAGTACGACAGCCATAGGCAGCTCGGCTATGGGTTTTCAGTCTGCCCACCTTAGCAGAGTGATTGCAGACTCTCTCAAGCCCGAGAAGAAGTGGGGCAGAGTTTGTGTGCTGTATTTACATGCACAATGAATCTCGGACAAAATGGTGAGGGATGCACAATTTCCCTTTGGTCTACCTATGTTTTAACCAAGCCAAACAAATGTGAGTAAAGTGTGTGTGTGTGTGTGTGTGTGTGTGTGTGTGTGTGTGTGTAAAATTCCTAGAAGCACATAGGATTTAGCAAGCAGACCGGCGTTGAATGTCCTTTATTGCTGCCTTCCTAAACCTCTCCTTCTGCAGCCTTTGTTCCTTACCTCTCCTATAGGGTTGCCAGCTTTCTTCATCCCTGCCTCCTTTTTGGTTCCCCATTTCCCTCTGCTTCAGGTCCTCAGTGCTTTTCTCTCTCAGCTTCTTTCTCCCTGCTGCTCTCCCTTCTTGTGTCATGTTCTCCACACTCCCTTTCTCTGAGCCCCTCTCTCCCATTCTCCTGCCTTCCCTCTTAATCCCCCTCCTGCTTTTCTTCCTTCTGATCCATCTGCTCAGACCTCCCAGATTTCTCCCCTCCGGGATCTCAGTGTTGATGTTCTGCTCTCTCCCTTCCTTCCTTCTAGTACAAGGCAGAAAATGCTAAAAACCTTAAGTTTTTACATACACTGAAACTGCTCCAATTCATTTAATTGTCAAGAGGAGGTTACAGGTAGGAGAAAGGGCAGAGTTAAGGTCAGTCTGAATAAATGAAAAATCGAAGTAATAGAACATTTTGAAAGAACTGTAATTGTATTACTTTCAAGTACATCCAGTAATACTGCTAACTGGAACAGAATCTAAGAGAGTCATATAAGTGCTTTAACAAAGAGATAAGAATCGTGTATAATTAGCATTATTATGCAGCTGTTAAGGCCCTCACTCTTAAATAGACTAGTTCCCTCATTTGTACGCTAAATCTATTAGGGGACCTCTTTTTGTGGCTACAGGTAAAATCCTATTACAAAATTTCTTTATAACCCTGATTTCCATGTCGCTGCAGATAGTCCATTATAACAGTGCTTTGTTGGTCTGGTTATCAAAAATTGCTAACAATAATGTACAATAAATGCGTTTTCTGGTCCCTATCTAATAGTTATTCCCTTGCAAAGACTGTGAGCTCTTTCCATTGCAGATGCTAAACAGGAGAGGGAAGTGGAGATGAGTTCTTTTTGAGCAGAGCCAGGTAAATGTGTGTATTTGGGTGTCTGTGCACACAACTCTGGCTGTCTATTAGTGAACACTTATACAAGGAGAAGGAGTTAAGAGGATTGTATGTATAGTAGCATATGTAAGGGAGTCTGGCTGTGTGTCTGTGTGGGTAAAGGCATGGTAATACCTGGGTATGTGTTTAGGTCAATAATTATATAGGTGTCAGGATGTATGTGTCGGAGATCCGAGTCTTTTATGGATATGGGCATATTTTATGTATGAGCAAACCTGTATAAACAATTGTGTGAAGGGTAGAGAGTCTGAAAACTGCAGTTTGACTCTGAGTGTAGAGCTGTGTGTGATTTGTATGTGTGCATGTGAGAAAAACAAAGAATATGTGCTGTATACATTAGTAATTCTCAAAATGGGCCCTAGTCCTCTCCTAACGCAGATCTTTGAATTCTCTCTCACCATGTTTTCCTTCTGTTTTGTCTCTCCCTTCTTTTTCCTTCCTCCGCCTTCTTTATTTTCTCTCTCATTTCAAAGCAAAATCTCAATCCTCAGCATGTTATACCTCAATCCTGTCTCCTCTTCTCCATCCATAACCTTCTCAGTTTTCCCCTCTGGGAATATTCACTCAGGATTAAGTCTAAACACCTTTGGGAAAGGTGCCCAGTGCCCTACTAGGTGCTAAGGAAGAGTCAGTGAGGGAAACCTGAGGAAAAAGCATTCTAAGGGTGACAATAAGTAAGAGAGTTGTCTTCTTTGGTGAGTCCAGCAAGTTTAGGATGTATAATTCCTCAGGTAATTCTCAGACTGTCTCCTTGGTGCCCCTTTAAACACCCTAATACCATGGTGACCTTGGCTTCCTTGCTCTAGTGGTCCTCCTCACTGCTCCCTCAGCCCCCTCTGGGAAGGCCAAGCTTTTAGGCTTTGTTACCACTCACAGCTCTTCTACTTCCATGATTTTCCAAAACTCTGAATTTTGGTCTCCCTTATTATACCCTCATATTCATTCAGTTATTCATTCATCCACACAACAAATATTTAGTGATAGATATTCATGTATCAGATACTGTTTGTTCCTGGCATGAGGGATATATCAGTGAGCAAAAGGGACAAAAATTCCTGCCCATGAGGTCATATTCTAATGTGGGGAGACAGATAACCAGCAGGAAACATAAAGAGCGTGTAAATGATATACTATGTTAGAAGGTGATGAAGTAGAACAAAATAATAGAGATTGGGAGTATATGTAGTCAAGTGTCGCCATGAGAGTCAAAAACTGCAATTGTAAGCAGAGTAGTCTGATTTGCCCTTACAAAGAAGATGACTTTTAAGCTAAAACTTGAAGGAGCTGAGAGAGTAAATAATGCAGATTTCAGGGGGCAGGGGGAAGAGCTTTGCAGCATTTAGAATAGCTAGTGCAAAGGTCTTGTGATGGGAGCATGCCTGGCATTTTTCTTAAGGCCCTGGAAGATGCATAGGGGCTGGAACAGAGTGAACTGTTATCAGGAAATGTGATCCAAAAAGGAAATGGTGAGAGGTGGAGAGAAGATTTATTCATACACTTCTTGTCTTCTACTGCCTGTTGTTTACTTTCATTGTGATTACCTCCTGTATAAAATGCTTAATAAATGGGACTCTATAGACTTAAAGGGAAAGCATGTATAAGGGGCTTGGAATATTATAGGCCCTTATGGAATGTTTCCTCAGTTCCTTCCTACTTTCCTTAAGTACCCTCTGGCTGGAATTCTCAACAAGAATGTAAAGAAATTCTCCTTTTTGGTGGGGTCTCTGCCTAGTTTGGAGATCAGGATAATGCTGGATTCATAAAAAGAGTCTGGAAGTTTTCCTTTTCTATCTATCTTTCGAAACAGCTTCAGGAGAATAGGTATTATTTCTTCTTTGAATGTTTGGTAGAATTCTCCGGGGAACCCGTCAGGTCCTGGGCTCTTGTTCTTTGGGAGGTTTTTTGTTTGTTTTTTTGTTTTTTAAATTTTTTATTTTTTTAATTCCTTTTCAGTGTAACAAAATTCATTGTTTATGCACCACACCCAGTGCTCCATGCAATACGTGCCCTCCATAATACCCAACACCAGGCTCACCTGCCCCCAAAACCCTCAGTTTGTTTCTCAGAGTCCACAGTCTCTCATGCTTCATCTCCCTACTCCGATTTCCCCCAACTCACTTCTCTTCTCCATCTCCCAGTGTCTTCCGTGTTATTCCTTATGCTCCACAAGTAAGTGAAACCTTATGATAATTGACTCTCTCTGCTTGACTTGTTTCACTCAGAATAATCTCTTCCAGTCCTGTCCATGTTGATACGAAAGTTGGATATTTATCCTTTCTGATGGAGGCATAATACTCCATCGTAGATATGGACCGTATCTTCTTTATCCATTCATCCGTTGAAGGGCATCTTGGTTCTTTCCACAGTTGGGCGACCGTGGCCATTGCTGCTATGAACGTTGGGGTACAGATACCCCTTCTTTTCACTACATCTGCATCTTTGGGGTAAATACCCAGTAGTGCAATTGCAGGGTCATAAGGTAGCTTTATTTTTAATTTCTGAAGGAATCTCCACACTGTTTTCCAAAGTGGCTGCACCAATTTGCATTCCCACCAACAGTGTAAGAGGGTTCCCCTTTCTCCACATCCTTTCCAACCCATGTTGTTTACTGTCTTTAATTTTGGCCATTCTAACTGGTGTAAGGTGGTATCTCAATGTGGTTTTGATGTGAATCTCCCTGATGGCTAGTGATGATGAACCTTTTTTCATGTGTCTGTTAGCCATTTGTATGTCTTCATTGGAGAAGTGTCTGTCCATGTCTTCTGCCCATTTTTTGACATGTTTATCTGTTTTGTGTGTGTTGAGTTTGAGGAGTTCTTTATAGATCTTGGCTATCAGCCCTTTGTCTGTATTGTCATTTGCGAATACCTTCTCCCATTCCGTGGGTTGCCTCTTTGTTTTGTTGACTGTTTCCTTTGCTGTGCAGAAACTTTTGATCTTGATGAAGTCCCAAAAGTTCATTTTCGCTTTTGTTTCCTTTGCCTTTGGAGACATATCTTGAAAGAAGTTGCTGTGGCTGATGTCGAAGAGGATACTGCCTACATTCTCCTCTAGGATTTTGATAGATCCCTGTCTCACGTTGAGGTCTTTTATCCATTTTGAGTTTATCTTTGTGTATGGTGTACGAGAATGGTCAAGTTTCATTCTTCTACACATAGCTGTCCAATTTTCCCAGAACCATTTATTGAAGAGACTGTCTTTTTCCACTGTGTATTCTTTCCTGCTTTGTCGAAGATTATTTGACCATCGAGTTGAGGGTCCATATCTGGGCTCTCGACTCTGTTCCACCAGTCTATGTGTCTGTTTTTGTGCCAGTACCACGCTGTCTTGGTGATCACAGCTTTGTAGTAAAGCTTGAAATCAGGCAACGTGATGACCCCAGTTTTGTTTCTCTTTTTCAACATTTCCTTAGCAATTCAGGGTCTCTTCTGGTTCCATACAAATTTTAGGATTGTTTGTTCCAGCTCTTTGAAAAATGCTGTGGAATTTTGATCGGGATGGCACTGAAAGTATAGATGGATCTAGGCAGTATGGACATTTTAAAAATGTTTACTCTTCCTATCCATGAGCACGGAATGATCTTCCATCTTTTCCTGTCTTCTTCAATTTCTTTCATGAGTGTTCTATAGTTCCTTGAATACAGATCCTTTACCTCTTTGGCTAGGTTTATTCCCAGGTATCTTATGGTTCTTAGTGCTATAGTAAATGGAATCGATTCTCTAATTTCCCTTTCTATTTTTTCATTGTTAGTGTATAAGAAAGCAACTGATTTCTGTACATCGATTTTGTATCCTGCCACATTACTGAATTATTGTATGAGTTCTAGTAGTTTGGGGGTGGAGTCTTTCAGGTTTTCCATATAAAGTATCATGTCATCTGTGAAGAGAGAGTTTGACTTCTTCATTGCCAATTTGAATACCTTTTATTTCTCTTTGTTGTCTGATTGCTATTGCTAGGACTTCTAATACTATGTTGAACAAGACTGGTGAGAGTGGGCATCCTTGTCGTGTTTGTGATCTCAATGGGAAGGCTGTGAGGTTTTTCCCATTGAGGATGATATTTGCTGTGGGCTTTTCATAGATAGATTTTATAAAGTTGAGGAATGTTCCCTCTATCCCTATACTTTGAAGCGTTTGAATCAGGATCAGATGCTGGATTTTGTCAAATGCTTTTTCTGCATCGATTGAGAGGACCATGTGGTTCTTCTCTCTTCTCTTATTGATTTGTTCTATCACATTGATTGATTTGCGAATGTTGAACCATCCTTGAAACCCAGGGATGAATCCCACCTGGTCATGGTGGATAATCTTTTTAATGTGCTGTTGGATCATATTTGCTAGGATCTTGTTGAAAATCTTAGCATCCATACTCATCAGGGATATTGGTCTGAAATTCTCCTTTTTGGTGGGGTCTTTGCCTGGTTTGGGGATCAGGGTAATGCTGGCTTCGTAAAAAGAGTCTGGAAGTTTGCCTTCTGCTTCATTTTTTGAAACAGCTTCAGGGGAATAGGTGTTATTTCTTCTTTGAAAGTTTGGTAGAATTCTCCAGGGAATCTGTCAGGTCGTGGGCTCTTGTTTTTTAGGAGGTTTTTGATCATTGCTTTAATCTCGTTACTAGATATTGGTTTATTCAGGTTAATTTCCTCCTGATTCAGTTTTGGAAGTTTATAGGTTTCCAGGAATGCATTCATTTCATCTAGCTTGCTTAACTTATTGGCATATAACTGTTGATAATAATTTCTGATGATTGTTTCTATTTTCTTGGTGTTAGTCATGATCTCTCCTTTTTCACTCACAATTGTATTAATTTGGGTCCTCTCTCCTTTATTTTGGATTAGTTTGGCCAATGGTTTATTGATCTTATTGATTCTTTCAAAAAACCAGCTTCTAGTTTCATTGGTGTGTTCTACTGTATCCCTAGTTTCTAACTCATTGATCTCTGCTCTAATCTTGATTATTTCCCTTCCTGTGTGTGGAGTTGCTATATGTAACTCCTACAGCTATATGTAGAAGAATAAAACTCAACATTCTCTTACACCATACACAAAGATAAACTCAAAATGGTTAAACGACCTCAATGTGAGGCAGGAATCCACCAGAATCATAGAGGAGAACATAGGCAGTAACCTCTTCGACATCAGCCATAGCAACTTCTTTTAAGATGTGTCTCCAAAGGCAAAGGAAACAAAAGCGAAAATGAACTTTTGGGACTTCATCAAGATCAAAAGTTTCTGCACAGCAAAGGAAACAGTCAACAAAACAAAGAGGCAACCCACGGAATGGGAGAAGGTATTCGCAAATGACAATACAGACAAAGGGCTGATAGCCAAGATCTATAAAGAACTCCTCAAACTCAACACACACAAAACAGATAAACATGTCAAAAAATGGGCAGAAGACATGGACAGACACTTCTCCAATGAAGACATACAAATGGCTAACAGACACATGAAAAAAGGTTCATCATCACTAGCCATCAGGGAGATTCACATCAAAACCACATTGAGATACCACCTTACACCAGTTAGAATGGCCAAAATTAAAGACAGTAAACAACATGGGTTGGAAAGGATGTGGAGAAAGGGGAACCCTCTTACACTGTTGGTGGGAATGCAAATTGGTGCAGCCACTTTGGAAAACAGTGTGGAGATTCCTTCAGAAATTAAAAATAAAGCTACCTTATGACCCTGCAATTGCACTACTGGGTATTTACCCCAAAGATGCAGATGTAGTGAAAAGAAGGGGTATCTGTACCCCAACGTTCATAGCAGCAATGGCCACGGTCGCCCAACTGTGGAAAGAACCAAGATGCCCTTCAACGGATGAATGGATAAAGAAGATACGGTCCATATCTACGATGGAGTATTATGCCTCCATCAGAAAGGATAAATATCCAACTTTCGTATCAACATGGACAGGACTGGAAGAGATTATTCTGAGTGAAACAAGTCAAGCAGAGAGAGTCAATTATCATAAGGTTTCACTTACTTGTGGAGCATAAGGAATAACACGGAAGACACTGGGAGATGGAGAAGAGAAGTGAGTTGGGGGAAATCGGAGTAGGGAGATGAAGCATGAGAGACTGTGGACTCTGAGAAACAAACTGAGGGTTTTGGGGGCAGGTGAGCCTGGTGTTGGGTATTATGGAGGGCACGTATTGCATGGAGCACTGGGTGTGGTGCATAAACAATGAATTCTGTTACACTGAGAAAAGTAAAATTTAAAGTAAAAAAAAAATAAAGAGTGTAAAAAGATTCAGTGAGACTCCCATAATTTCTCTTTCAAAATCTGATTTCCTCTTCTCTCTCTCTCTCTCTCGGCTATATTCCATTTTCAAGAAAAACTTATTTTTCTCTTCTTGTCAAAGTTGACTCTTCTCTACCTGTGCTTTTAATACCCACTCTTCCTCTCTTGATCCCCTTTCTTGCATGCAAGAACCTTTTCAAACCCTTCCTTTCAGCTGGCTCCTGCTCTTCTAGAGACAAGTATGCACAAGTCTCCCATACCATAAAATACTTTCCTTTAACCCTACCACATACTCAAGCAACAGCTTCATCTCTCTCCCTATCAAATTTCCTAAAAGAGTCATGTTGCTTTTTCTGTTTCAACACACGTACAATTTGACTTCCAATTTCATTTGTGTGTAAAACTGAACTCAGGATGATTACTAGCATTCTCTTTCTCACCAAATCCAAAAACATATATTTAGTCCTCTTCAATCTTGGCTCCTTTGTGATAGACTCTGATGAAAGAGCACAGATTTTGGATCAAAACGGATGTGGATTTGGACCCTGATGCTCCCCTTAAGTAACTTTTTTTTTGAGCCACTGTTGTTGTTGTTGTTGTTTCATCTCTAAAAAGAGGTTGATAATATCTACTTTGTCAGGAGCTGGTGAGGTTTAGAGACAATGAATATAAAGTATAAAGTAGGGACTAATTAAGTAATTTCCCCCCACCTTTTGTGATTGAGTTTTTTTTTTTTTTAAGAGAGAGAGAGAGCGAGAGAGCAAGCACAAGCAGGTGGGGGAGGAGCAGAGGGAGAGAGAGAGAGAGAATCTTATGCAGGCTCCATGGAGCCCAATGCTGGGGTCGGTATCATGATCCTGAGATCATGACGTGAACTGAAATCAAAAGTCAAATGTTTAACTTACCGTGCCACACAGTCCCCCATCTAATTGAATTTTAAAATCACTTTTGCTGGGTCTTGTTCCTCTTGCTTTCTTAAAAAGTTTTGTATGTCCAAGAGTTCACCTTTGGATCTCTTCTCTCATCATACTGTGCCTCCTTAGTGTCTTATCTACTACCACCTGTTCAACACATTCAGATATTTGTATAACTTTGACACCTAGTCCTAGGTCCCTAGAAATCTCCTGTAAATGCCTGACATGCATTTCCAACTTAAAGATACCTTCCAGTATGTGCTTTCTGTGATTCTCCTTTGGGGATAAATGAGAGCAGAGTTTGGAGGGACATGGACAGAGAAAGTTGAGGTGAGATACTGAATTCTAAGCTGAAGAGTTTAATTTGATAAAGTCAGCAGACCAAAGGGATTCTGAGAAGAGGAATAACATGACTTGAATTTAGCATCTTGGAAGGGTACACTAGAACAAAGAGAAGCTGAGCAGATAAGTCATTTAAGAAGATAATTATGGTAATTTAGATATTGTTTCATGTGATTCTAGAAAGAAAAATGAAGGTAAAATCCATATTGGATGTTGTAAAAAAAGGTTCAAGGGGAATAAAAAACCTTCCAGAGTTTCAAAGATGAGACATTGGAAAATGAGTGCTGCCATTGGTGGTAATGGTGAGGCTAGGAGGAATTCTTATTTTGAAAAGGGTCAGGAAGGTGAGGAGGGAGAGTAATTAAAATTTTGATATATCAAGTTTCAGAGGACAGAAGAAAACCCAAGGGAAAAATATGTTTTGGGTAACTGAAACTAAAATACAAGAAAGAAAATAAGAAACTAGAGTTAGTCAGTGCTGGTGCTGGACATATTACATTCATTTGTATACAAGGAGTAGACAAAATTGGGTGAATAGATGAACTCCCAGAAAGTAGTAAGTAAAAGTGCAATGGGTAGGGGGCAGTAATTGAATTTTGGGAGACAGCCAGAGGGAATAAGTGGGAGGAAAAAGGAAAGCTGGAGGAACCAGAGAGAGAGAATTCAAAAACATAGAAGGAGAAGCAGTGTGAGAGAAGCCAACTGACTTTTGCACTAATTCATCGGTCCCTAACTGACTTTTTCGTTATATACGCACTCTCTTTCACTTCCCCACCTGATCCCCAGCTTTTATTTCCATCCATTGTTTAGCTGGGCCTCCTGGGCCTCAGAGTCTAATTGTTATTCCTGTCTAAATCATTCTCAATTCATGCTTCCCTGCATCCATCAGCTATTAACCCTTCCTTCCTAGGTAGTTAATACAGTCAAGCACACTCATTTACAAAAAGCATACCTTTCTTTACTAATTGGGTAAGTGATGTTGAAGAACTAGGATATAATAGTAGAGGATTTTAGAAACAATGAATGAAATATTACACCAGTACATTCTCATTAAGTCCCTATTGTGTGTCCAGCTGCCCCAAATCAATGACAATACAGTGAATAAATTAATATGTAATATGCATAAGAAGGAGAGTTAATATCTTCTAGACTTACGTGTATTTTTCCACTTTTAAAAGCATTATTTCCTTCCTCAATGTACATCTTGCCTCCATTTCCCCATGTTTTCTTTTGTTACATCAATCATATCTCTTTCCTTTCACACACTCACATTGTACATGCATCCATATATACTCTCAAGGGTCCAGGAATTGTCTATGTTAAACTAACTTGCAGGCAAAATCTTCCATTCATATGTTTTTAGACTTTTCTCCAGCTTCAGTATTCAGCCAATTCAATGAAGCAGTGTTATCAACAATCTAACATAAGAATTAAATTATTTCTATTTTTCCGTCTTTGTATCTCTAACAATTTGCTAGTAGAGGGTGTAAGTAACAGAGATCTAATATTACCTTTGATTTAGAAGTAGATATTTTCTCTGTGACTTATATGTTACTTTATTATGGTTCTAAAAATAATAAATGCCTTTTTCTTTTTTGATTATTGAAGCAATACATGTTCATAATAAAATATTAAACATTTTGAAACTAGAAATAATAAGATATCCTCTGCAGTCATGACTTGCCTCCTGCTGTAAACAGCAATAAAACTAGAAAATATATTTGAGGACACTATTTTCAGTACTTGGACAACAGACAGTACAGAAATTTGAACTCTGAAAGAAAGGAGATAAATGTAATTTATGTAATTCTCAAAGAATGTAAGCCTCACATTCTTCCATCTCTCTACCTAGGAACAATTTTCCAAGAATGATGCAGAGACCAGAGTTTGTGAAAGGGTTTCCTTCAGGTGTTTGGCTGAGGTCTGAACTGCACAAGTGCAGGATAAGTTCCCATGAGACCTAGCAGAGTGTGGCTGTTAGAGTTTGTGAGTAGAAGGGAAACACTAGAGGTCACACAATGTGGGGAGCTGTTGAATTTTGTTCCAGCCAGAGTAAGAGACCTTGTTAAAACCTAGGTGCACAAAATGAGCATCAGAAAGGCTATTCCTCAGAGTAAAGACTATGACCTAGAGGTCATAGATCCTAACCCTAGGTCCTATGCCCATAGATCCTAACCCATAGGTCATAGAACCTAACCCTACACCTAAAGGAGCTGGAGAAAGAACAACAAAGAAAGCCTAAACCCAGCAGGAGAAGAGAAATCATAAAGATCAGAGCAGAAATCAATGAAATAGAAACTAAAAAAACAATACAACAAATCAATGAAACTAGGAGCTGATTCTTTGAAAGAATTAATAAGATTGACAAACCCCTGGCCAGACTTATCAAAAAGAAAAGAGAAAGGATGCAAGTAAATAAAATCATGAATGAAAGAGGAGAGATCACAACCAACACCAAAGAAATACAATTATAAGAACATACTACAAGCAACACTACGCCAACAAATTTGACAATCTGGAAGAAATGGATACATTTCTAGAGACATAGAAACTACCACAACTGAACCAGGAAGAAATAGAAAGCCTGAACAGACCCATAACCAGTAAGGAGATTGAAACGGTCATCAAAAATCTCCAAACAAACAAAAGCCCAGGGCCAGACGGCTTCCCAGGGGAATTCTACCAAACATTTAAAGAAGAATTAATTCCTATTCTCCCGAAACTGTTCCAAAAAATAGAAATGGAAACAAAACTTCCAAACTCATCTTATGAGGCCAGCATCACCTTGATCCCAAAACCAGACAAGGATCCCACCAAAAAAGAGAATTACAGACCAATATCCTTGATGAACACAGATGCGAAAATTCTCACCAAAATACTGACCAATAGGATCCAACAGTACATTAAAAGGGTTATTCACCATGATCAAGTGGGATTTATTCCAGGGCTGCAAGGTTGGTTCAACATCTGCAAATCCATCAATGTGATACAATACATTAATAAAAGAAAGAATATGAACCACATGATACTCTCAATAGATGCTGGAAAAGCATTTGACAAAGTGCAGCATCCCTTCCTGATTAAAACTCTTCAAAGTGTAGGGATAGAAGGCACATACCTCAATATTATCCAAGCCATCTATGAAAAACCCACTGCAAATATCATTCTCAATGGAGAAAAACTGAAAGCTTTTCCGCTAAGGTCAGGAACACGGCAAGGATGTCCGTTATCACCACTGCTGTTCAACATTGTACTAGAAGTCCTAGCCTCAGCAGTCAGACAACAAAAGAAATTAAAGGCATCCAAATCGGCAAAGAAGAAGTCAAACTAGCACTCTTTGCAGATGATATGATACTATATGTGGAAAACCCAAAAGGCTCCACTCCAAAACTGCTAGAACTTGTACAGGAATTCAGTAAAGTGTCAGGATATAAAGTCAATGCACAGAAATCAGTCGCATTTCTTTACACTAACAACAAGACAGAAGAAAGAGAAATTGAGGAGTCAGTCCCATTTACAGTTGCACCCAAAACCATCAGATACCTAGGAATAAATCTAACCAAAGAGGCAAAGAATCTATACTCAGAAAAATATAAAGTACTCATGAAAGAAATTGAGGAAGACACAAGGAAATGGAAAAATGTTCCATGCTCATGGATTGGAAGAACAAATATTGTGAAAATGTCTATTCTACCTAAAGCAATCTACACATTTAATGCAATCCCTATCAAAATCCCATCCATTTTTTTCAAAGAAATAGAACAAATAATCCTAAAATTTATATGGAACCAGAAAAGACCTCGAATAGCCAAAGGAATATTGAAAAAGAAAGCCAAAGTTGGTGGCATCACAATTCCAGACTTCAAGCTCTACTACAAAGCTGTCATCATCAAGACAGTATGGTACTGGCACAAAAACAGACATATAGATCAATGGAACAGAATAGAGAGCCCAGAAATAGACTCTCAACTCTATGGTCAACTAATTTTCGACAAAGGAGGAAGGAATGTCCAATGGAAAAAAGACAGCCTCTTCAACAAATGGTGCTGGGAAAATTGGACAGCCACATGCAGGAAAATGAAATTGGACTATTTCCTTACACCACACACGAAAATAGACTCAAAATGGTTGAAGGACCTCAATGTGAGAAAGGAATCCATCAAAATCCTTGAGGAGAATGCAGGCAGCAACCTCTTTGACCTCAACCGCAGCAACTTCTTCCTAGGAACATCACCAAAGGCAATAGAAGGAAGGGCAAAAATGAACTATTGGGATTTCATCAAGATCAAAAGCTTTTGCACAGCAAAGGAAACAGTTAACAAAACCAAAAGACAACTGACAGAATGGGAGAAGATATTTGCAAACGACATATCAGATAAAGGGCTAGTATCCAAAATCTATAAAGAGCTTAGCAAACTCAACACCCAGAGAACAAATAATCCAATCAAGAAATGGGCAGAGGACATGAACAGACATTTCTGCAAGGAAGACATCCAGATGGCCAACAGACACATGAAAAAATGCTCCACATCACTCGGCATCAGGGAAATACAAATCAAAACCACAATGAGATACCACCTCACACCAGTCAGAATGGCTAAAATTAACAAGTCAAGAAATGACAGATGCTGGTGAGGATGCAGAGAAAGGGGAACCCTCCTACATTGCTGGTGGGAATGCAAGCTGGTGCAACCACTCTGGAAAACAGTGTGGAGGTTCCTCAAAAAACTGAAAATAGAGCTATCCTATGACCCAGCGATTGCACTACTGGGTATATATCCTAAAGATACAAATGTGGTGCTCCGAAGGGGCACGTGCACCCGAATGTTTATAGCAGCAATGTCCACAATAGCCAAACTATGGAAAGAACCTAGATGTCCATCAACAGATGAATGGATAAAGAAGAAGTGGTATATATACACAATGGAATACCATGCAGCCATCAAAAGAAATGAAATCTTGCCATTTGCAACGACGTGGATGGAACTAGAAGGTATTATGCTTAGCGAAATAAGTCAATCGGAGAAAGATAACTACCATATGATCTCTTTGATATGAGGAAGTGGTGATGCAATGTGGGGGGTTGGGGGGAGGTAGGAAAAGAAAAAATGAAAGAAGATGGGATCGGGAGGGAGACAAACCATAAAAGACTCAATCTCAAGAAACAGACTGAGGGTTGCTGGGGGGAGGGGGGATGGGTGAGGGTGATGGGGATATGGACATTGGGGAGGGTATGTGCTATGATGAGTGCTGTGAAATGTGTAAACCTGGCGATTCACAGACCTGTACCCCTGGGGATAAAAATACATTATATGTTTATTAAAATAAATAAATTAATTTAAAAAAATAAGGATATTAACCCTTTGTCATATATGTTTCAAATATTTTTCCTCATTGGTTGTTTGCTTTGTCTAAGTTGTCTTTGCCATTTGGAATCTTTTAATTTTATATTCTATTTACAATTTGTATTGTAGATACTAAATTTTGTCTGGAAAAACTGTACTTATCTTTAATCATCTTGTGTATTTCACCATACCTTTTGTTGTACTTATGTGACATTCATAAAATATAAGAGTGCCTGAAACCATAAATGTAGAACATTAGGGACGATGCATAGCATATAGTAAGTGCTCAATAAATTTTAATTACCACTATTATTGTTACCAATATTAAGTTAATAAGTGAGTCTGATGATCTGGTAAGTGAGATATTTATAATACCTACAAAATAAGGCTCCATTGTGTGGCTTCTACCCAGAAAGAGATATAAAGTTGACTTCATCCAAATATCAAACTATGATTTTCCTTTTGCTCATTTTACATGAAGATTGAATGGCTTGATCTTTGGGACTGATTTAAATCACCCAGAAAATCTAGTTGTCCTTTCTCCATGCTTACAGATCTATCCTGAAGCTCCCTCTGGATGTAACGATTTCAATGGAATATTTTGATGTAACGATTTCAATAGAATATTTTGATAAAGCAAAGATTTCTTAATAGTGAGTGTGAGGAGAAAACTGAACATCCTAATTTTCCAGCTCCTGTAGCTGCAAGCATCATTCAGAATAAAAGTAAACAAAAATAGTGATGATACCATGAGCAGGGATCTGCAGGAGTTGCCAAGCAGCTGAAGATATCTGGGACCAGAGTGATGCTGGTTGGAAGGAAGTTGTCTGCTATCAGGAATTACCATGCAATTGGAGTAGATAAGAGATAGTTATAGTTGGCCATCTCTCTCCAGCAAGGCAAATGGTGGGTAGAGATGTGTCCTTATGGTTATATTTGTATATTAACCATATTATATACAGATGCTCAAAGCATCCAGAGTACATGAATTTGTGGTGTGGTATAATGAATATAACATATTCATAGTCAATTCATTCATTTTATGAATGAAATTTGGGTAAAAGTAGTGTTGGAAATGGATGCCTAGCATTGTGGCATTTAATTATAATCAGAAACTATGACCCACCTGGATCAATAAGAAAAAAAAGTAAAGCAAAGCGTAAAAGATTAATGAAGTTTGCATGAAAATTGAGACATGTACTTAATTGCACACAATGATGATGCTTTTAGTGGGTTGTACAATAACTGAAAAAAGAATCACATAGGAATCTCTTCTAAAGATATCATCTAGTGATCAGATACAACCTACAGTTTATCACAAACCCAATCTGGCTATCAATGAGTTACAACACTCCTATAACCTCACACCTGAAATGCTAGTGTCATGCTTCTCACCTTTTGCCTTTCAATAGATTTTGGGGATCTCTCAGATTTCAGCAGCTGCTGTCTCTGCTGGTTTGGTTGAGAAGCATAGTAATGCCTCATCATGAAAAGCGTGGAGAAAGTTGGATTTAGACTAGATGAAAATAACCTGCAAATGATCTTTAATTCATTTTTTAAAATTTTCTCTGGATTTCTTTTCCTTCAGTAAAGATAAAACTGATGAGGAAGTTTGAAGAGAACACATAATGCTTCAGGGCCCTCTTGGACTCTAATATCCTTGACCTCTAGTTGCCTGTAACTCCTCCTGTAGATCACCCTTCTTTTTGAAATGTTCTTTTGGTTTCTATGACACCATATACTGTACTGCTCCTGTCCTACCTCTCTCACCACTTTCTCTTTTTCTATCTTCTTTTCCAATCTCCTTCATAATCTTGTTTCTCAAATGTGTGCTCAGTTCAGTCTTTGGCTCCCTCCTTTCCTCTGAATATACACTGTCTCACCCTGTTTCAAATGCCACCAAAATGTCCATGACTCCCAAAACTTTCTCCAGGCCCCAGTATTTCTCTAAACTCTTTTCATCTTCAGATCCCTGCAGGGTATTTCCCCCTTGCTTGTTTCACCTAAATTCAATACTCCTTGAAATTAGTTCACTGCCTTTGCTATGGATGTGTTGCATCTGGGTTCTTGATCCTGTTCCACTTATCTATGTGTTTATCCCTAAACTAATACCATTCGGTCTTGAGTACTATAGCTATATAAGTCCTCTACATTATTCTTTTTCAAAATTGTTTTAGCTTTCAAGTCCTCTTGCTTTTCCATACAAATTTTAGAATAATCTTGGTTATATCTATAAAACATTTACTTTTTTGAGATTTTGATGGGAATTTGCTAGGAATTTATCCTGTTTTTTAACTTGGAAAAGATCGACATCCTTTAAAAAAAAATTATTTTGGAGGGAGACAAACCATAAAAATCGACATCTTTACTATGCTGGGTCTTTCAATCCATTAACATAGTATTCATCTTTATTTATTTAAATCTTTATTAAATTTCTTTCATCCATGTTTTACAGTTTTTAACATACAAATCCTGTACATGTTTTTTATATTTATACACAGATAATTTCTTTGAGTGATTATAAATAATACAATACCGTATTTATTTTTTTTGTTTTTTTAAAAATTTAGGTATAATTGATAAATAACATTATCTTAGTTTCAGGTATACAACATGATTTAATATTTCTATACATTATGAAAAGATCACAGTAAGTCCAGTTACTATCCATCACAATGGTACTGTATTTAAAATTTCAGTAGCCATGTATGTGTCCATTGTTAATATATAGAAATATTATTGAATTTTGTATGTTTATCTTGTATACTTACCTTGCTTTGACCACTTAGACCTAAAAGATTTTTTGAGTAATTTATTGGTTATTTTCTGCAAACATAATCATGTAATCTGCAAATAAGGACAGTGTTATTTCTTCTTTTCTATTTTGTATTCCTTTCATTTCCTTTTCTGGTATTATTATAAACTGGATAGAATGTAAAGTGCTATATTGAATAAGAGTGATGAGAATTGGCATCCTAGCCTTGTTTCTTAGGAGGAAAGCATTTCACCATTAAATGAAATTTTAGCTCCAGTTTTCATATGGATACTCTTTATTAAATGGCACAAATTCTCTTCTATTTTTTTTCTGCAAGTTTATTTTAATCATGAATGAATGTTGAATTTGGTCAAATTATTTTTCTGCATTGATTGATCTGATCATGTAATTCTTTTTTAGCCTGGTAATATGGTAGATTATACTGATTGATTTTTTCTTTTTCTTTTTTGAAGATTTTTATTTATTTTTTATTTGAGAGAGAGAGAGATGGAAACAAGCAGGGGGAGTGGTAGAGGGAGAAGCAGGATTCCTGCTGAGCAGGGAGCCCAATGTGGGCTCCATCCCAGGACCCTGAATCATGACCTGAGCCAAACGCAGACGCTTAAGGACTGAGCCACCCAGGCACCCCTGATTGATATTCAAATATTAAACTGACTTGTATCTCTGTAATAAATTCTAGATGGTCATGGTGGATAATCCTTTTATGTATTGCTGAATGTTATTGCTAATATTTTGTTGATTTTTCGTATCTATATTCATAAGGACTACTGATTTGAAAGTTTCTTTTTTTTTAAGATTTTATTTATATGTCAGAGAGAGAGAGAAAGAGCACAAGCAGGGAGAATGGCAGGCAGAGGGAGAAGCAGGCTCTCCCTGAGCAAGGAGCCTGATGTGGGACTCCATCTCAAGACCCTGGGATCATTACTGAGCCCAAGGCAGATGCTTAACCAACAGACCAAACCAGGATTCCCTGAAATTTTCTTTTTTTGTACTGACATTTCCTTTTGATATCATGGTAATACTAACTTCATAAAATTAATTCACTCCTTTCCTCCTATTCTGATTTCTGGAGGCTGTGTAGAATTGGCAAAACTTGTTCTTTGAAAGTTTAGTAGAATTCTCCAGTGAAACCATGTGAACCTGGAAATTTTGAAGGGGGATTTTAAAATAAGAATTTAATTTTGGGGCACCCGGGTGCCCAAAGCCTCTGCCTTCGGCTCGGGTCATGATCCCAGGGTCCTGGGATCGAGCCCCACATCGGGCTCTCTGCTCAACAGGGAGCCTGCTTCGCTCGCTCTCTCTCTGCCTGCTTCTTTGCCTACTTGTGATCTCTGTCTGTCAAATAAATAAATAAAATCTTTTTAAAAAAGAATTTAATTTCCTTAATAGATACAAGGTTATTAAAATTATTTCATTTTTTGGGCACCTGGGTGGCTCAGTTGGTTGAGCAACTGCCTTCGGCTCGGGTCGTGGTCCCAGGGTCCTGGGATCGGGTCCCGCATCAGGCTCTCAGCTCCATGGGGAGTCTGCTTCTCCCTCTGACCTCCCCTCTCATGCTCTCTCTCACTCTGTCTCTCTCTCTCTCTCAAAATAAATAAATAAAAATCTTTTTAAAAAATTATTTCATTTTGGAAGAGTTGCAGTAGTTTGTATTTTTTGATGAATTTTCCCAAATTATCTAAATAGTCAAACTGATTTGTGTGGTGTTGTTTTTAGTATTCTCTCATCCTTTTGATGTCTTACTTCTTTTTTTCTTTGTCAGTCTTGCTGGAAGTTTATCAATTTTACTCATTTTTTTCAAAAATCATATCGTTTCTCATTGAATTTTTATTGTCAATTTCATTGATTTATACTCATATCTTTATTATGTCCTTGCTTTGGCTTGTTTAAGGTTTGTCTTACTCTTCTTCTTCTAGTTTCTTGAGGTGGGAATTTAGATATTGACTTGAGACTTTGCTTCTTCTCAAATGTAAACATTTAGTGCTATAAATAGCCCTCTCATCATTGCTTAAGCTGCAGCTTACAAAATTTGACATGTTATTTTTATGCTTCGGTGTGTTTTTGTATTTCACTTGAGACTTATTCTTTGACTTGTGGATTATTTAGAAGTATGTTGTTTAATTTCCAAATGTCTGAAGATTTTCTTATCATTCTGCTATTGATTTTTAATGTGGTCCCATCGTGTCATAGAAAACACCTTGCATGGTTTCAATTCTTATAAACTTGTTGAAGTTTGTTTTATGGTCCAGGTTATGGTCTACTTTGATACATATTTTGTAGGCACTGAAAAATATTAAAAATTAAAAATTTCAGAAAACTCTGTATGGCTTTCTACAGTAGCTACACCAATTTACATTCCCACCAACAGAGTACAAGAGTTCCTTTTTCTCCACATCTTCACCAACACTTATTATTACTTGACATTTTGATACTAGCCATTTTGACAGGTATAAATTGATATTTAATTGTGTTTTTGATTTGCATTTCCTGGACGATTAGTGATGTTGAGCATCTTTTCTATGTTTATTGGCCATGTGTATATTTTTTGGGGGAAATGTCTATTCTGATCTCATTTTCTGAAAAGGCTGGTTTGGTTTTGAGTTGTATCAGTTATTTATAAATTTTAGATATTAAACCCTTATCAGATATATCATTTGCAAGTATCTTCTCCCATTTAGTAGGTTGCTTTTTCTCTTTTGTTGGTGATTTCCTTCACTGTACAAAAGCTTTCATTTTGGTGTAGCCCCAATACTTTATTTTTGCTTTTGTTTCCCTCGCCTGAGGAGACATATATAGCAAAATACTGCTAAAGCCAATATCAAATGGCCTATGTTTTCTTCTAGGAGTCTTATGATATCTGGTTTCACATTTAGGTCTTTAATCCATTTTGAGTTTATTTTGTGCATGATGTGAGAAAGTGGTCTAGTTTTATTATTTTGCATATAGCTTTCCAGTTTTCTCAGAACGATTTATTGAAGAGACTGTCTTTTCCCCATTGTATTCTTGCCTCCTTTGTTGTAGATTAATTGAATATGTAGGTGTGGGTTTATTTCTGTGCTCTCTGTCCTTTTTCACCAACGTAAGTGTCTATTTTTATGCCAGTACCATACCATTTTGATTATTATAGCTTTGTAGTATATCTTGAAATCTGGGATGTGATACCTCCAGCTTTGTTTTTCTTTTTCAAGAGGGCTTTGCTATTCATGTTCTTTTGAGGTTGCATATAAATTTTAGAATCATTTAATCTAGTTCTGTGAAAAATACCACTGGTGTCTTGATAAAGATTGCATTGAATCTGTAGATTGTTTTGGGTAGTATGGCCATTTTTAACAATGTTAATTCTTCCAGCCCATGAACATGGAATATCTTTCATTCGTGTGTGTTATCTTCAGTTTCTTTCATCAGTGTCTGATGGTTTTCAGAGTACAGGTCTTTCATATTCTTGGTTAAGTTTATTCCTAACTATTTTATTCTTTTAGTTGTGATTGTAAATGGAATTTTGTTTTTCATTTCTCTTTCTGCTATTTCATTATTAGTATACAGAAATGCAACAGATTTCTATTTCATTATTAGTATACAGAAATGCAACAGATTTCTGTATATTAACTGTATATCCTACAACTACTGAACTCATTTATTACTTCTAACAGTTTTTTGGTTGGATCTTTAGGATTTGCTATGTACAATATCATGCCATGTGCAAGTAGTGACACTTTTACTGCTGCCTTGCCAATTTAGATGCCTTTTATATCTTTTTCTTGTCTGATTGTTGTGGCTAGAACTTCCAGTACTATGTTGAACAAAACTAGTGAGAGTGGACATTCTTGCCACGTTTCTCATCTTAGTGGAAAGCTCTCAAATTTTCACCATTGAGTATGATGTTAACTGTGGGCTTATCATACATGACCTTTATTATGTTGAGGTATATTCCCTCTAAACACAATTTTTTGTGCATCTTTATCATGAACGGATGTTGAAGTTTTTCAAATACCTGATATGATCATGTGATTTTTATTCTTCTTTTTTTAATGTGGTATATCATGTTGCTTTGTGAATATTGAACCATCCCTGGAATAAATCCCACTTGATTGTGGTGAATGATCCTTTTAATGTATTGTCAGGTATGGTTTCCTAATGTCTTATTGAGGATTTTTGCATCCATGTTCCTCAAGGATATTGCCTGTAGTTTTCTGTTTTTGTAGTGTCTTTGTTTTATTTTGTTTTGTTTTGTTTGTATCAGGGTAATGCTGATCTTGTAGAATGTATTTGAACACTTGCCTTCCTCTTCTATTTTTTGGAATAGTTTGAGGAAAATGGATATTGACTCTTCTTTAAATATTTGATAGAATTCACCTATTAATTCATCCAATCCTGGACTTTGGTTTGTTGGGAGCTGTTTTTATTACTGATTTAGTTCTGTTACTAGTAATTGCCCTGTGCAGTTTCTATTTCTCCTGATTCAGTTTTGGAAGATTGTATGTTTTTAGTAATTTACCCACTTTTTCTAGGTTGTCCAGTTTGTTGGCATATAATTTTTTGTATTAGTCTCAAAGTCTTTTGTATTTCTATGTTGCTAGTTGTCACTTCTACTCTTTTCCTTTATTTTGGGAGTCTTTTACACTTTTCTCTTGTTGAGACTGGCTAAAGACTTATCAATTTTGTTTATCTTTTCAAGGAATCAGCTCTTGGTTTCACTGATCTTTTCTTTTTTAAAAAAGATTTATTTATTTATTTTAGAGAGAGAGAGAAAGAGCATGAGCAGGGGGGAGGGTCAGAGGGAGAGGGAGAAACAGAACCCCTGCTGAGCAGAGATCCTGATGCAGAACTTGATCCCAGGACTCTGCGATCATGACCTGAGCTGAAGGCAGATGCTTAACCTACCGAGCCACCCAGGTGCCCCCAAAATGGTCTTTCTCATCTTTTTGCCAGGTAATTCCTTCAAGACTCAATTCAAATGTCACGATCATTATGAAGAACTCTCTGATTCCTCAAGAAAAAAAGTAGCATTTGTTATCCCACAACATTTTTTCTTTTTTCTTTTTTTTTTTTTAAAGATTTTATTTATTCATTTGACACAGAGAGAGAGAGAGAGAGAGAGATCACAAGTAGGCAGGCGGAGGGGGGGAGGGGGAAGCAGGCTCCCTGCTGAGCAGAGAGCCCTATGTGGGGCTTGATCCCAGGACCCTGGAATCATGACCTGAGCCGAAGGCAGAGGCTTTAACCCACTGAGCCACCCAGGCGCCCCCCACAACATTTTATTCATACCTCTATAATAGCCCTTTCCACATAGCCTTGTGGTTATTTATTTATATTTGTTGCCCCCACCAGACTATGAACCATTCAAGGGCAGAAACCCTCATCTCTTTGTACTCCTAGCATCTACTAAATATTATATAGTGGGTATTCAGTAAATGTTGGAAACATAACTGCTTTTGAGCTACACAATCTGATTTTACTTTGACTACTCTTTTTATTTAAAAGTGAAGTTTAGTTTTGTTTAAGACATCAATCATATGAAAATAAGGTAAATAGCAGAATGAGGCATGTAATCTTGCATTCATTTTATATATATAGTTGATTTACAAGAAATTTTATGATTTTGGAGAGGACATGTTCCTGAAAAGCTAGTAATCTTTTAAAAAGATTTTATTTATTTATTTGTTTGTCAGAGAGAGAGAGAAAGAGAGGGAGAGAGAGCATACGCAGGCAGAGTGGCAGGCAGAGGCAGAGAGAGAAGCAGACTCCCTGCTGAGCAAGGAACCAGATGTGGGACTCGATCCCAGAACTTGGATCATGACCTGAGCAGAAGGCAGTGGCTTAACTGACTGAGCCACCCAAGCATCCTGAAAAGCTAGTAAATTTGATGTGTCAAAAGTTAAATAGCCCTAAGGAATACATATACATGCATACATAATTAATCATAGTTGTAATTTTCTTTTTCTGATTCAACATGATTTTGATTTTGGCATGTAGCCTTATAAATACACACTACATCTGGAGAAAGGTAGTTAATTCAACTTTCTAGTAGAAATATTAAATCTGTGCATTTTTTCTAGATAGTCTCTATGTGGGCATATGTAATAAAGATCTGTTCCTACATTTCAGACATGGTCACTTGATAAATTCATTTACTAAAGATGGTTTTCATCAAACTATAAATTTCTAATATCAGCCCTGTAATAAAGATTGAGAGATATGGAACATTAAGGGAGCAAAGATTAAAGAGGATTTGGAATGGTTTTATACACAGAAAAAAAAGGAGACCCAAACAAAAGATGAAATAGTTACCACTACATCTCTACCTACATGAATTTGTCCATGTGGGCTAAATTAAAATTGGAATAATATTTTGGCCAATATAAACAGGAATAGGAGAATTATCTTTCTAGTCTCTGTTTCCTAGATAAGTGCTGCCCAGCATGGTCCCTGCACCAGCAGCATTGATATCACTTGATAGCTTATTAGAAACTCAAATTCTTAGTTCCCACCAGAGACCTGCTGAATCAGATATTCTTGGGGTAGGGCTTGGCAATCTGTGTTTTCAGCAAACCCTGCAGGTGATTCTGAGGGAATTCAAGTTTGAGAATGAACTACTGCTCTACATTTCTGGACTTCGTGAATTCCCTAGATAATCACCTATCTTCCTTCCTCATTTTTTTTCCTTTATGGGGATAATGGTATATTGTTTCCTGGTGTTAACTATTATTATTATTATTATCTTATAAAGACTGTTCCAGCTCCCTTTGTCCCTGAGCTTTATAATGCTTGGATTCCTATACCAGAAGCCCCAGGTTGTTTTTCCATTCTTTGATCCTTAACTTGGCTCCTCATTCTTAGAATATAAGTTTTATCTTCCTAGCTTAAAAACCTGAAAAACACATATCAGATAATAGAAATCACATACACTGTTTTCAGGGTGTGCAGAATATGTGTGAGAATGAACTCTACTTGAAAGTCCTGTTATCCCATTTCTGGGACTCTGTCATAGATATAATAAAGCAAGGGTGCAGGTAAATATCTACAGTGTTAAAAAAAATATCTACAGTGTTTCATTGTAACCCTGGTTGTCATAGTGAAAAATTGGATAGTTCAAATGTTCTTTAACAGGGGGATGATTGTATAAATTATGTTAAATTCCTATGATTGAATAGTATATAGCTGCTAAAAATTTATTAGCTCAGTACATACTCATAGGGAAAGATGTCTGATGTATTGTAAAGTGATAAAAGTAAAACCAAGGTGCAAAACAGTATTGTTTATATGTTCTCACCACTTGGGAGAAAAAGACCATTTGAATTTACAGCATGGACATATTTTACTTTTACAATACAAAAGAAAACACAATCTATATTTATTGACAACAAATGATCATCACAATATAGTTTTAACTGCAAAAAGAATGCACTGCAATAAAACATGCAGGAATAACTTTTGAAATGATGTGCCTTTCTCAGTGGGGCTTCGATTGCATAGGTGTACGCATTTGTTAAAGCTCATGGTACCACTAAAATTTATGTATTTCAATGTATGTGAATTTTATCTAATTAAAGAGATGTGCAAAAGAATTAAACTGGACCCCTCATTTCACCATATACAAAAATCCACTCAAAATGGTACAAAGTCTTGAATGTAATGCCTGAAACCATAAAACTCCTACAAGAAAACATAGGGGATAAGCTTCTCAGCATTGGTCTTAGGAATGACTTTTTTGGATTTGATACCAAAAGCAAAGGAAACAAAAGTAAAAATAAACAAGTGGACCAACATCAAATTTAAAAGCTTCTGTTCATGAAAAGAAACCATCAACAAAATGAAAAAGTAACCTACAGAATGGAATAAAATATTTTCACACTATATATCTGATAATAGTTTAGTATCCAAAATATATAAGAAACCTATACAACTTAATATAAAAAAAACCCTAATTTAAAAATGATAAAAAAGACATGGAAGCAACTTAAGTGTCCATTGGTAGATGAATGAATGAAGTCCTGATATATCTATATTTTATATATCTATATATATCTATATATATATCAAGGTACATAATACATATTTATTATGTGTGCATTATATATAATAATATATATTACATGTATATTATAAATAATATGTGTATGTTATACATATATATTGTATAGATATTTCAGCCATTAAAAATGAGGAAATCCTACCATAAGCAACAACATAGATGGACCTTGAGGGCATTATGCTAAGTGAAATAAGTCAGTCAAAGAAAGACAAATACTGTATCATCTCACTTATACATAAAAATCTAAAAACAAAAAACCCCACCAAATTCAGAACAAAAGAGATCAGATATGTTGTTACCAAAGGTGGGAATGGGGAGTTGGAAAAAGGTGGTCAGAAGGTACAAAACTCTACTTATAAGACAAATAAGTACTAGAGATGGAATGTACATTATGGTGACTATAGTCAACATTGTTTTATGATATATTAGGAAAGTTAAGAGAGTAGATCCTAGAGTTCATTTCACAAAGAGAAATTGTTTTTCTTTTCTTTTTATTGTATCTATATGAGATGATAGATGTTAACTAAACCTACTGTGGTAACCATTTCATATTATATGTAAATCAAAACATCACATCACACACCTTAAACTCATACAGTGATATATGTCAATTATTTTTCAATTGAGCTGGAAAAAGTGTTCTTTAAATAGACATTTTTCAAAAACAAAACCATATGAACGACCAACAGGTACATGAAAAGATGCCCATCATCACTCATCATTAGGGAAATGCAAATCAAAACTGTTACCTCCCACCTCACCTCCCACCTGTTAGGATGGCTATTATCAAAAAGACAAGAGATAATAAGTACTGATAAGGATATAGAGATAAGGGAACCCTTGTGCACTGTTGGTGGGAATGTAATTCAGTGCAGCTACTATGGAAAACAGTATGGTGGTTCTTCCAGAAATTAAAAATAGAATTACCATATGACCCAGCAGTTCCACTTCTGGGTATATATCCAAAGTAAACCAAATCATTATCTTGAAGAGGTATCTGTACTCTGATCTTCATAGCAGCCTTGTTCTCAATAGCCAAGGTATGGAAATAATCTAAGTGCCTGCCCATTGATAGCTAACTGGATAAAGATAAATGTGATGTATCACAGAACACCATACAGCCTTAAAGACGAAGGAATTCCTGTCATTTCTAACAATATGGATGAACCTGGAGGGCAATACTAAGTGAAATTAGCCAGAGACAAACACTGTATGGTGTCACTTATATGTGGAATCTAAAAAAAAAGAAGTTGAACTCATAGAAACAGAGTAGACAAGTGGATGCCAGGGGCTGGGCGGTGGGGGAAATAAGGAGAAATTGGTAATAGGGCACAAGCTTTCAGTTATATGATATTTAAGGTCTTAGGATCTAATGTATAACATTGACTATAGTTGGTAACACTGTATCATAAAACTGAAATTTGCTAAATGGAATAGATAAGAATGAGGAAGTCCCTTCTTCCTGCTTCTGCTTCACAATCTCCTAGCACTTGCTATTGGCAGATCCTGATGTGAATCTGGTTGTCAGATACAGAAATGTAATTTTCTGACTCCCAGCCTCAGCATCATATTGCATAGTATTGAAGAGTTGGTCTGAGTTAAGACACCATAACTTAATGACTAGAACACCCCTTAAATGCCTCTCCTGAATCATCTCTTACCTTGTCCAATAGGAGCTCTACCCTGCACCAGAGTGATCTTTCCTATACAATTTTAATGTTTTAAAGGTTCATGTATATTTAGCAAAAAAATAGATATTTCCATTTAAAATTTAATTAATTGATTTTAATGGTGACAGATGGTATAATTTTGGTGGGGGGGAATGAGAGCTTTCCATCCTCTGAATACCTATGGGGTTCAGGAGATACTTACTTTAAAAAATGGTCTGTTCTATTGTTGGAAAGACTCTGATTGTAAGAATATTTTTGCTTATAACAAGCTGAAATCTACCTGCCTCAATTTTCGTCTTACTGGAACAATATTGAACAAGATGGCATTCTACTACATTGTGAACTCGTAGTATAAAGGAAACTTAAGCAATTAACCATGGTGCAAAATGACATAGACAAGGAGCAATAGTGATGGCTATAACAAGAGGTTTTGAAAAGAAAGCACAATAACTCCTAAGATATTTGACCCAGGCACTACCTGGAGTGAGGAATGACAAAGCCACAGAAATTCATTTGAGGCCTTTCTGGAGTCCGCATTTGTTCTTAGCAGGTCTGGGTGCATTATCTTGTAAGGGATACTGTATTTCTGGTGATTCTGCTTAGCAGGAACACCACTTGATGGTGCAAACTAGGGCTGAAATAAATAGCCATGCCACTAGGAATCTTCAGCAATCAGAAAACAATGAAATTCTAATCAAACTATCACAGTGATGGTAGTCTAAGTATGTAATTTTATTATGCCTAAGATATATGTTTGAGGGAAAATTCACCAAGTTTGCAGATGATGCTAAATGACACAGGGGCTGCTAAATATTTTTAAAGACAGAATTCAATGCAAAATGACTGTGACTAATTACAGAAAATGCCCCTACAGATACAGGATAAAACTTAAAAGGGAAAAATACAAATTGTTATTTCTGGGGTGGACTGATAGTTAGGCACCTGTGTAAAAGAAACAAAAGTGTGTAGAATGAAAAGGATCAGAATTTACCAGAATCTATAACATAAAGCTCTTGTGGGGAATGTATCCAACCAAATACCAGGCTAAAATTAAGATAAAATAGTTCTGGGAGATAAGCTTTTATATTATACATTTTTCAGAGCTCTCTCATTCCTTATTTCTCTGCCCTTTACCCATTTATTTATACCTCTCCTTTTACCAGAAAAATAGACATCTAATGACACATAAAATAAAATATAATGTAAATTTTAAAAATAGTCAGCAAATAAGAGAGGTAAACAAGTATGGGGACTTAAGAAGACTAGGAATGGGGCTCAAAATGCAAATTGTGAAGAAATATTTCTTTCTATTGGTGGAAAGCGAATTTAACTTTAGGCTTACTAACTGCTAATTAAAAAGAAAAGAGGAGCAACTGGATGGCTTAGTGGGTTAAGCCTCTGGCTTTGGCTCAGGTCATGATCCCAGGGTTCTGGGACTGAGCCCCACACTGGGCTCTCTGTTCAGCAGGGAGCTTGCTTCCCCTCTCTGCCTGTCTCTCTGCCTACTTGTGATCTCTCTCTCTCTCTCTCTCTCTGTCAAATAAATAAATAAATAAAATCTTTTTTTAAAAAAATGAAAAATAAAATAAAAAATAAAAAGAGAAGAAGAAAGAACAGAAAGCAGGCCAGTTACACAGTCTAGAAGTGTATGGTGTTTATAGTAGGCCACTATAGTTTTAAGGTGTGGACAAAGTAGAGATGTGATTAAAGAAGTTGAAATATCAGTGTTATGAGGAAAAGTTAAAGGAATTCGGGTTATTTAGCTCAAAAAAGAGGAAGCTAGGGGTTGACTTGATGACTATTTTCAAATATTTCAGCGGACTTTATGTGGTTTCTGTGCCCAGGGAGAATAATAAAAAGGCAACGGACCTTGAATGACAATCTGGGGAAAAATTTGCAACATACATAACAATAAGGATTCATATCCATAATATATAAAGCACTTCTACAAATTGGTTAGAATACTTAAAAGCAACTTAATAGAAAAATGGCCAACAACATGAACGTGTAAATTACAGAAGAGGAAGTACAGAACACCGATACAAATGAAAAGATGCTCAACTACACTAGCAATCAGAAAAAAATACAAATTATATTAGCATCAGACTGGAAAACTTTGAAAACAAATGTAAATAACAAGTGTGGAGAAGAATATGGAGAGATACACATACTCACAGTCTGATAGTGGTATAGCCACTTTGGAGTACAATCTGGGAGTATATATTTAAATGGGAAATGTGTGTCTTGCAAATCATTCATTTTACTGATTATTAGAGTAATTAGTGTATTCACTGTTAGTTCACCTCGCCTTCTGGGCATACAGTAGGACAGCATTCAGTGGCTCTTTCATGGTTGCTTAGGACAATATATCTAATTCTGGTCAGTGAGTTGTTACTTCTGTGACAAGTGGGAAACTCTGAAGAGCTCTCTTTCCTTGTGGCATGGAAACTGTCAGTGTTCAAAATGGTAACTGCTCCGGCAGCTTGGGTGCCTAAGTCCAATGAGCAGAGTTCTCTAACCCTCAATGGACATGTATCTTGAGAAAAAAAGTAATACCTTTTTTTCAGTCATCAATTAATGTATCGAGAACTCACGAAATTACTGTTAAAAAACCTGCAAAATGATATACATAGTATGATACCATTTATGTATAAAACAAGGCACAAAATAATTTATATATCCTCTATAGTTACAATTAATGTATATTATTGCCAGTGCACAGAAAAGAGTCAAGAGGAATATACATTGTAACATGCACACTCAAAGTGGTTATTGCTTTGAGGACAGGACTGATTAGACCAGATTTGTGAATGGTGGTAAAGGAGAGTTAGCTTACTCTATTTTTTTTTAATTTTAAAGGACAACTATATTAATTTTGAAAAAAATCAAAATGTTAAAATAATGTAGTGTAAGGAAGATTTTTTATGTGTAGGGGAAGAACTTTTTACTGTTAGTTTTAAAACATCAAGGGAATATAAACTCAGTGGAGAGTAATTGGCCATATGTATCCATATAAAAATGCACATATCCTGTGATTCTGTATTCTAGGGGCACATGTGCATGTAATGTGTATACTAGAATGTTTGTAATAGCAAAAGATTGAAAAAAAAAAACCCTTACATCCTTCATTAGCGGATTGGCTAAATTAGTTATTTTACATTTATACAGTGGAATACCTAGCAGTAGTTTAAAAGAAAAAGATAGCTCTATATTACTAATATGGAAAGATGTCCAAGATAGATTATTAAGTGAAATAAGCAGTGTAGAGAATATTGTGTGTAGTATATTATCATTTAGAGATAGCTAAATACGCTTCTCTCCAAACCAACAAATACAGAAGCAGGATGATAACCTCACTGGACAAATTGTTCATCTTATATAAGATAAGGAGATGACAAAGGGCATCACAGTATGCCTGTGACCTGGAAAACATAGTCTACCCCAGCCAAGAAACATCAGAGAGGTTTTTACTTTATCTTGAAACATTTACAAGTATAATGATAGTAAGGGATTACTTTTGCAAGGATGCCTATACAGGCCTAAACAAACCATGTCTGAGTAAGCAGTGTTTACAGGGGAAACAAGGCAAAATGTAAGCAATGGAGACAACTACGTAGTGGTAGAAAAGGACCTGCATACCACTGGGAGATGCTTCAGGAGCCACTGAGGCTGAGTAGGAAGATTTCAAGAGTATAGATCCCACACTAGAGGAGACAATACAGAAGAATCTGGACCAGTGTTTCTAGAAGTGTAGTCCTGTGCAGGTGTAATCGATTTGTAGTCAGTGTCTAGGTAGTCTATGAGAAATTTAGGAAGACACCCTGAGATGGAGCAATAGACTATTTCATGTTCCTCTATAATCGAGATACACAAGCATCCAGTTCTCCTCTGGCTTTGGATGCCCCCACCATCGCAGGTGAGGAAGTGAATATACAGACTGTGTGCCATATAAAGTCAGACTGTGGCCTCTAAGTACATTTGTATAGTAGGATGTTGCAGGGACCCAGATTCGATATTAGTTGAATGTGGGCAGTTTGTTAATAATATTAAAAAGTTCTCAAAAAAGATTAAAATAAAAATGAAAAAAAGCTGCAATCAAGCTCTCATGTATCCATTTTGTAAGTTTTGCTTGTACTATTACTATTATTATGCTGTGATCCTTGATATGCAGTTTTAACACTTAAGAGGCTATTTTGTTTTCATCAGGGACTTTGCCCACAGACTTTTAAAAGTATATCTACAAAGCACATGTTTTATCATCAAGACATTAGTTTCCCCTCAATATCCTTTTATGGTAAAAAAAAATATAAGCCTTTGCTAAAACAGTTGAATTCAAACATTAATAACACGGTAGATAGTTCATACAAAACAGTGTTACACAAAGTGTGGTACTTGAACCACCTGCACCAGAAACAACTGGAAACTTGTTAAAAATGGAAAACCTCTGGGCCCCACCCCAGTTTTATCAAATCAATCTCAGTGCAGGTGGAGTTGAGAATCTGTCGTTTTAATAAGCTTCCCCAGTTGTGTCTGGTGCACACATAAGTTGAGGAACCACCAGCCTATATGAGAATTAGGAAGAATAAGGTAGTGAGAAAACAGCATCCCCCCTGCAAAAGTGATCATTTGAAAACCGATTTAAGTGTGTGCAGCAAAAGGTTAGAGGAGTTAAACAGTACCCTAAGTTACCTTACTCGGAATATAAAAAAAAAAAGATCAAATTTCCTATTTATGATAGAGAAGTTTAGCCTGGAGGAAGCTACGAAGAATAAATGTATGCTCATGCTGATTGCGACACTGATAGACATCTGCTAGATATCTTTTTGGTAAAGTAAATTCATTAAAAGTACAACTAAATGTGATTGAATTTTTGTATCTTTGAAAGTCTTCATATGAATAATTCACAGATCAGGAAAAAAACATCCTTTGTCAGGGCATGCATGTGTCTCCTGATTTTTGGTGCAGAAAATATTGTTGCCTTAGTTATACAGGACTGAACCCAGGGATTAAGCTCAGCGCAGACAAGTAGATTTGTGTGTCATCCATAGAGACGATAATTGAATCCAGGAGACAGATGGTATTGACCCTGGTACAGTAAACCCACCATGTTCAGAATTATGCAACTTGGTGGTTTCATAATTTCAGCAGAAGCCAATGCTATGGGCAATCAGCACATAGCTGTTAATCCCTTTTGATAGCACTTTTAGCTAGGCAGATTTATTAATTCAGTCAAGGAAAAGGCACTTCCATCTCTCTTGTTGACATCTTTTAGAATAACTAATTCTTCTCCTCTTCTCATAGTGAAGTGATTTGGGGATCTCTAACAGTTCCTCCAAGAACAGACAGGGTCTCATTTGTACAGTAATATAAAGCCCAAATGGGAGTCTTAAGGCCAGTGGGAAATGCTTTGATGTGGAAGTATGGAAACAGATATTACGGAAGAAGCCAAAGATATGAGATGCAAACCAGATGAAGACTAATATTCCTGAGGTCCAGATTGGGAAGTGTGTTTAAGATTATGTAGTTATTTATGGTATCCACAGAAGCAGAGAAGTAGATGTGATAAAGAAAAGCTATCTTTTGATGTGGCACCGAAGCTTCCAGTGACCTTCATTAGCCAAGCTGAGGGTAGGAAATTCCAAAGATTTATAATACACACTACTAACAACTCACTCCAGAAATTTGGTGATGAAAAATGGAGGTTTAAAATTCATTGATGTTTACTATGTGCCTGCCACTTTATATTTGTTATCTTATTTCTCTCTCACAATGAAGGTCTGGAAATTAAGGCTCAGAGAAGTTAAGTAACTAATGCAAGCTTAAATAAAACAGCTTATAAGTGACAGAACTTGGAGTTGAATTTAGTTCTGTCTTATTCCAAATGTAGTGTGCATTCCACAACAAGAGGCTGACCACATGACATTTAACAGGATTTTGTAACCCATCAGCCTTTTATCCTTTAGATCCCTACTTTGGGCATGGGAGTAACATCAAGTAGCAGTTGCGGGGAGCTGGTTGGTTGTAGGTTGGAGGAGAGGACAGAAACCTTATATTTAGTAAGTATTAACTTATTTAGGCTTAACAATCTTGTGATGTATGAGCTATGGTCATTTTGCTGCTGAGGGAAAATGAGGTACAGAGCACTGAAGTAACTTACTCAAGATCATCTAACTAATGCATAGTTGTATTCAAGCCAAATTTGTTTGGCTCTAATGCTCCTATGTTTGCACTATGACATATTGCCTCAGAGAAATGAAGAAGTCAAGTGTTTGTGCTTATAGATGGGAGAAAAGGAACTAGAAAAGAAGGGTCAGAGTGAAAGATCATTTGTTTCATTTCAAACTAATAACCCTCCTGTGTTCCTGAGTTCACTGTCTATTTCTTCCTGCCTGACCTTTGATCTTTACTATATTATTTAATAAAATCCCTCTTTTATTGCTCTTCTGTATGTTGTCATTTTTATTTCAAACTTCTCATTACTGAAGTCCCCTCTTTAAACCTAATAATCCTATAACATTCTTCTACTGCATCCCTGAAACGATCACTTGTTCTTTATCGTCTCTCTCTTTATTCTAGTTGATTATGTAGGACAACTCCAAATCCTTACGAAATCTTAGAACCTATTTGCTCTTACCTCTCTAGTATATCTCACCAGAATGGAACTCTGGCTCTTTCGTGCAAGCACAGATGTCTTTATTAACTCACTAAGGAGGTCTTTTTCAACTCAGTGGAGATCCTTTCAACTTCCTGGAATTGAGGAAGTGTGTGGTAGCACACTCAGATTTTCATCATAGAACATATACCATGAGGTAGCGAAACTAAATGGGGACCCTACTGATTATTAGTCCAACCCTCCCCACACCACATTCTTCAGAGAAAAAATGTGAGGCCCAGAGGCTTTTACTTAATCTGTGTATATCTCAATGTTAATTCATGTATGAATCATAAATATGGTAGCTTGAACCCACTTCTCTTCTTTCTACCTCTTTATTACCTTCTCTTTTGTGAATAACTAGCACCTAGAAGACCCTCCCCCCACTTCTTCCTTTGCAGTTTCACCAGCAACACTTATGCTGAGCAGTCAATCAGTCAATATTTATTGTTGGTGACCTGTCAGGTGCCACAGATAGATGAGTCATTGCTCTTCTAAATTTTGTTAATGTTTGCCTTCATGTGACATTTGCCATTCACCAGCAATAACAAAACTTCATTCAACCCAGCTCTATTTCAAAGAGCAATCTTCATAACAAGCTCTCTGATTTCACTAATAGTCAGTTGCTCTGACTCTACTAACTTCACTTAGATCATTGATTCTCATTATGCTTCGCTGGGCTCCTTTTCCAGCCTGAACATCGACTCCTACATATTTTATAGCTCTAAAGTTCTTGATAACCCAGCTTCACGTCTAACTCACTAATCCTTGTCTCTAGGATTGTCTGTAATAATCTGTAGCTAATTAGTATGCCCTTACCTCTTCAACTATTTTTCCTATCCATGGTGTATTTCTATGCCTACAATGCTAATGTGTCTCTGCTTATGTGTCTGATTTTGCCTATTAACCAACCCTCTCCTTAGATTTTTATCCCTATGTTTTCCATTTGATACTTGCCTATTTACCAATAGTCCATTGCTCCCAATTGGACGGGTAAGCTAAGTATATGCCCCACAGTAAATCTTGGTAAGCATATCAATCACACCCTATGCTATTTCTGCTACTTCCCTCGTCTTTTCCTGTGTTTGTCTGTGTGTATTTGTGTGTTTGTGTTCTTTCCTACTACATATATGGCTCATTCAAGAGAAGAAAGAAAATGAAGTGGTTAACATGATATGATATAACATTGGCAATTTAATGGAAGAAAATTATATCTAATAACAGAAGCTCTAATTGCAACTCTTTGGTTATATCATGTAGTATATGGACAAATGAAGAAAATGCAGTTGAAAAATTTGTACTTATGTGAGTTTGGTAGGTCAACCTAGACTAAGGTGTATTGATTTATAGAAAGCCAGATGATTGTCATGGACAGGAGTTCATATCCTCCATAGGGAGGACCAATTAGTAAAGTTATGATTTGGAGTTCAGATAATACTTGTAATGTGAAAAGTGACCATTTGGTAGCTAAAGTTAATTGTTATGCCTTGATTATGATGATGAAGACCTAAAATTATTGATGGAATCTGTTACCCATTCTATGAAATGTAAAACATATGAACTTTAAATATTGATATAAATTTTAAACTTATTGTTTAACCATAGGAATTAATGACAAATGAAGACCAAGTCTCTTTCTAAAATCAAACAAGTGCGTGGTCTTAGTTGTAAAAAGGAGACTGTTCCCTTATTTATGAATGTGTTCCTTGTCCTTCAGTGTTGGTTTGCTATATTGAAATCTTCATCTCCTATCTTTTCTACTGGGAAGGGATGTTTACCTTTCCTAGCCCCCACTATACCTAAATGCTTTTGCCAAACTAAACCAATTCTTTGTTATTTCCTAGATATATGCTTTAATGTAGGTGGAGCTTTGAAGAGATTTAGAGTTTCCATAACCTCCAACAACCATTCAAAGTGATGTGTCTTCTATGAAAAAGTGCCTTTGCCACTTTAAGAGAAGTTCCTTAGCCTTCATACCATTTAGATTATTGTCCCAAGTTCCCCTATATATAATTTCTAGACTTGTCGCTGCATTTAACAATGCTAGTCTCTGAGCTTACACAGTTATTTCCCACTCCTTTCACAGTTTGACCAACTTCTACTCTTCCTTTGAGAACCACCCCAATCCCCAGTACATACACCCCAATGTTCATAGCAGTAATGTCCACAGTAGCCAAACTGTGGAAGGAGCTGAGATGCCCTTCAACAGACGAATGGATAAAGATGTGGTACATATATACAACAGGATATTACTCAAACATCAGAAAGGATGAATACCCACCATTTCCACTGAGATGGTTGAAACTGGAGAAGATATGCTAAGTGAAATAAGTCAAGCAAAGAAAAACAATTATAATATGGTTTCACTCATATGTGGAACATAATGAATAGCACAGAGGACTAAGGGAAGGGAAGGAAAACTGAAGGGGAAGAAATCAGAGAGGGAGACAAACCATGAGAGACTATGGACTCCAGGAAACAAACTGAGGGTTTCAGAAGGGAGGGGTGGGGCATGGGATAGCTGGGTGATGGGTATTAAGGAGTGCACGTGTGGTGATGAGCACTGGGTGTTATACACAACTAATGAATCGTTTAACACTACATCAAAAACTAATGATGTACTATGTGTTGGCTAACCAAACATAATAATAATAAAAAAGAACCACCCCAAATGTTGCTTTCCTTAATAAGTCTTTCTGATCGTGGACCCAAAGTAGTGGATTTTTCTTTTGTGATCTTATAATGTTTTGCTAAAACTATAGCATTTCTAAATTTATATTCCAATGATTTATTTATGTGAATGTCCCCCACAGTAGACTGTCAGCTTTCATATGCAAGAATGATGTATTTTATAACCTCGGCTCCTAGAACAGTGCCTGGCATAGGTTCTTAATTTGTTAATTAAAACATGAATACATTATGTTGTAAATAATAATTGTAAAATGTATTAATAAACATGTCTTCCTCAATGTAAATCATTTTTATTAAGTGCCCACTACACTGGATATTGTACAGGATGTATTATGAACTAATGAGGTACTTACATAATCTACATATTCGAAACCTCATAAATTCTGATTATACTAATTCAGAAATTGAGACAATCCAGTTGAACCAGCCTCAAGATTACCTTGTTTAGAAATTCCTCTCTTCATTTTTGCAAAATAATAGTAACTGTATTCAAGGACCCTAGAAAAATTTTAAAGGGTTTCATATAAAATAATTGATATCTTAATTAATAGTCATTTTTGTCTATTTTCATTAAAACAGATTTCCTTTAGGACTTTTTTCCTTTAGGACTTTTCTTAAGATACAAATTTTGTTAACTTACGTTGAATTACAATGTGTAATGATGAGGATGATGACACTGGGGAAGGAACTGAAACTGGGAAAAGAATATAGAATCAAACTTGGACCACAGCTCACCTAGAAGGGGTCTAGACACAGAAAAAGCTACATTAAACCAAAAGATTTACTGAAATCTCTGTCTTCAATTTAAGCCCCAGTATCTTAGATCTCCAATAAATATGTTACCTTTCCTTTCACATTTTTCCTCATCCAAATCTATTCTCAGGAAAGTATTTGAAAGAATTTCAAAGAATGTCCCCTATATCATGGCCCCACAAACCCAAATTGAAATTTTAATAAAGGTAAAGACTTAGAGTAGAAAATAAAATTTTTGGTTGTATTTTTAGCCAAATGATGGGCAAATGCCTGGTTGAGGTGGAATGGATGTTCCTTAGATCTGTGAAATTATTCATTGGATTAGAAGGCAATAAATAATCCTACTATGACTTTTACCAGCCTTGTACTGGGTGAAGGGCATGTATGTCGGGCTATTGGGTTCACCTCCTTGTGATGCTATACATTTTTTCCCACTCTGATAAAAAGTCCTGTCAGAGTTTAAAGGATTATTCTTTGTTATGGTGTGGGTAAATGTGTCCTACTGAACGCCTATAGACTTCTAGGGCCCCTTTAGGTACAAAGCAAACCTCTCTTCATTTCTAACATTTGACGAAGTTGAGCAAGCATTTGAAAGCTCTTTTTTTTTCCCCTCAAAAGTAGATCTTCTGTGAATTTTTGTATCTTGCCTTGGTTAACCTTAAAATTCCAGTGTGAGGGAACCTGGGTGGCTCAGTGGGTTAAAGCCTCTGCTTTCGGCTCAGGTCATGATCCCAGGGTCCTGGGATCGAGTCCCACATCGGGCTCTCTGCTCAGCAGGAAGCCTGCTTCCTCCTCTCCCTCTGCCTGCCTTTCTGTCTACTTGTGATCTCTGTCTGTCAAATAAATAAATAAAATCTTAAAAAAAAATTCCAGTGTGAATGTTCTGTTATTAAATAAGAGTTATTGTACTTTTAACGTGTGAGGCACTTTTCTGTCAGTGTTCCAGTTTAACATTATTATACATTTGTTTAATTGGTGACTGGTTTAATGATTGTATAATTAAATCACTATGGAAACATACAATGGAGTAGAGAGGCAGAAACTGATTTTGGTTATAGTTGACATCAAGATTAATCTTTTTCCCAGAGGAAACCAAATGCGCAGTCAACTTGTATGTAGACATGTGGTCATTGGAAGCGATGAAGGAGCTGCTGAAAACAGAGGAATCTAAAATAAAATCTGGTATTAATGAAACACCAACAGAATCAGGGTAATAAGATTCCAGCTCCAGCTTTAATGTCTGAACTTTGCCATTGGTGTCCCTATCTGGAAAATGGACAGAATTTCCTCCCCCGGCTTATCTGAAGGGGCTGGCTGAGGATAAATTAGATATTTAGAGTGTCTTTTACAAAAGACACTATTGATGTTTAACAACTAGCTGTCATTGTAAAAGTGAGCCACAGAATAAGAAAATTATTTGCAAAAGAAAAGTTATTTGCAATTCATATATTTGACAGAGGACACATAGAGAATATATGAAGAACATGAACAAATTGATTTTAAAAGACAGTATACCCAATAAAAAGTGGATAACAGATTTGAATAGATACTTCTCCAAAGAGGATAGCTAAATAGTCAATGAATATCCAAAGATGTTCAATCTCATTAGTAATCAGGGAAATGCAAATTAAGACCACAATGACATACTACCACAAAATTCTGAATGGCCTAAAAGAGAAGGACAGCAGAAATCAAGAGCAGCTGGAACTCATATGCTCTAGTGGATCATAGATTGAGAAAACTATTCTGGAAAACTCAAATTATCCTCAAAAGCTGAATATATGTATATGCTATAACCCAGCAAGTTCACTCTTAGGCACTAAAGCAACATAAGTGTTCTTACTTGATTAACATAAGACATATACAAGAATACTCAGAGTAGCACTATTTATAACAGGTAAACATTGGATTCAAATGTTCATCAACACTAAGGATAAATGCCTTATAGTATGGCAAAACACTACACAAATACATATATATATATATGGCATGATATAAATAATGTTCATCAACACTAAGGATAAATGCCTTATAGTATGGCAAAACACTACACAAATACATATATATATATATATATGGCATGATTCTTCTTTGTAAAGTAGAAACATAGGCAAAACTAATATATGATGTTGAGTCAAGATAGTAGTTACCCTTTATGATGGCATAATTGGAAGAAGACTTGAGAGGGGTTTCTGGGTTGCTAGTTTTGTTCTGTTTTTGTTTTTATTGTTCTTTTTTTTTAATCTGGATGATGGTTACATGAGAGTATTCAATTTGTGAAAATTCATTGAGCTAAAAACAGGTTTTTAGTCACTTCCGTGTATGTGTATTCTATTTCAATAAAATATTTAAAAGAATCACAGATGTTTTATAAGGGCTTTGAGCCCCCTGGTTTGTTCTGGTATTCTTTGCACATGTGCTAACAGGCAAATAATTTAACCTCTTTGTTTCCAGTTTATCATCTGAAAATGGGTTAATACCCAATATCTATGTGGTAGGAATCTATGAGATTCAATTAATTAATGAATTGTGAAGGCAATTAATAAAAGGAGCTTATCTGAAGCAAGGTATTATTCTTTATTGAAGTGTTTTAAGAAACAACCTCTTATCTCATGGTGCCTTCTTTCCCACATTGGAATTAGGCATGTAGCCTAGTCGTTTTCAACTATCTCATTATTTTCTATTCAGTTGTATCGGCATTCCCTATTGATTACAGTAGCTATATAAAGTGTGCCAAAGAAAACCAACCTGTATAATTTCTTTTGAATATGGCAGCATTGGCAATTTTTTCCTAAAAAAACACTTTGATCAATCACTCTTATTTAAAATTTAGTAAACATGCCCTACTATATATAAACAAGAACACCACCACTACTCTTGAAAAGAAAAAGATGGATGGGTGGAGGGGGACTGTTAAAGTTGAACCAAATAAATGTGCAGTGCTTTTGACCCACTCTCAGATAATAATGATCTTGCTTATAAAGTACTGCTCCTGCTGATGTCCTTGGAGAGAAATGTACAGCCAAGTTCAATAAAGTCTCAATTTTAAAAGAATTTACTACCAAGAGCTTTTCAAGAACCCAAACAGCAGCTGCTACAATTGTCCTGTGTTGTTTCCGTGGAGACATCATACTCTTCACAAGAGGAGAACTTCAAAGTCTTATTGGCTGTGACCCTGTATGCACAGATGCCTAGCTGTAGTTAAAACTAGTGGATATTTCAGGAATCTTAAAGCAAGAAACATCAAACTAGTATTACCTAGACAAGTTAATGAAGTAAGAAACTCAACTTCCTGTTAACACATTCAACAAACCTTATCAGAGACAGATTTGGATAAACTATACTCTGTAGCATAGTGAATTAGAATATTATCTTTGTTGATTCTGTTATTAGTTTTAAATTTCTCATAATCTTTTAAATAGATAATTATTTATGTGATAGAGGGGATTTCCCATCTTTAGAGAAAATTTACTTTATCTTATTGTGGAAAGAACACACAAGACCTACCCTCTTAACAAAATTTTAAGTGTACGATATATTATTGTTGAGTATAGATACAATATTATACAGTAGGTCTCTAGAGCTAATTAAGCTTTATTGACTGAAACTTTATGCCCATTGATTAGTAATTTCTCATTTTACCCTCTCCACAGCCCCTGGCAACCACCATTCCACTCTTTGATTCTACGAATTTGACTAATTTAGATACTTCATATAAGTGTAATCATGCTGTATTTATCTTTCTGTGACTGCTTTATTTTACTTAGCATAATGTCCTCCAAATTCATCTATGTTGTCACATATTTCAGAATGTTCTTGTCTTTTTAAGGCTGAATAGTATTACCTTCTATGTTTATATCCCATTTTCTTTATCTACTCATCTGTCAATGAACATTTAGTTTGTTTCCAAACCTTGGCTATTATAAATAATGCCGCAGTGAACTTAGAATTGCTATTATCTCTTCAAGATCTTTTAAAATTCTTTTGGTTAAATATCCAGAAGTGGGATTGCTAGATCAGATGGTAATTTTATTTTTAATTTTTTCTTTTCAAATTTTTATTTAAATTCTGTTAGTTAATATACAGTGCAATAATAATTTCAGGAGTAGAATTCAGTGGTTCATTTCTTACATACAACACCCAGTGCTCATTATAACAAGTGAGGTCCTCAATTCCCATCACCCATCTAGCCCACCCCCCACCCACCTCCTTCCAGCAACCCTTACTTTGTTCTCTATCCTTGAAAGTCTCTTATGGTTTGTTTCCCTCTACCTTTTTTTCCTCCTTCCCATATGTTCACCTGTTTTGTTTCTTAGATTCCTTCCCATAGTTCACCTGTTTTGTTTCTTAGATTCTGCATATGAGTGAGATCATATGGTATTTGTCTTTCTCTGACTGACTTATCACTTAGCATGATACACTCACTCTGGCTCCATCCATATTGATGCAAATGGCAAGATTTCATTCTATTTGATGGCTGAGTAACATTCCACTGCATGTGTGTGTGTATGTATGTGTGTGTGTGTGTGTATATATATATATATATATGGTATATACAAAGGTATATACAAAGACAATATATACAAAGAAGATATATATATATATATATGTATGTATATATTCATCAGTTCATGGACATTTGGACTCTTTCCGTAGTTTGGCTATAGAAGCATTATTTTTAATTTTTGGAAGAACATTCATACTGTTTTCCACATCAGCTGCACCATTTTTGCATTCCCACTAGCAGTGTGCAAAGTGTTCCAATTTCTCCACGTCTTCAACAGTTATTTTCTAATAGCCATCCTGACAGGAGCAAAGTGATATCATATTGTGGTTTTGACTTGCATTTCCCTGAAGATTAGTGATGTTGACCAATTTTCATACACCTGCTGGATATTTGTGTGTCTTCTTTGTAGAAATCTCTAAGGACTTAGCCCACTTTAAAATCAGGTTACTTGGGGAACCTGGGTGGCTCAGTGGGTTAAGCCTCTGCCTTCGGCTCAGGTCATGATCTCAGGGTCCTGGGATTGAGCCCCGCATCAGGCTCTCTGCTCAGCAGGGAGCCTGCTTCCTCCTCTCTCTCTGCCTGCCTCTCTGCCTACTTGTGATTTCTCTCTCTGTCAAATAAATAAACAAAATCTTTTAAAAAAATAAAATCAGGTTACTTGGGGGTTTTTTTTGGTCTTTTTTTGTTGTTGTTATTGTTGTTTGTTTTGTTTTTACCATTGAGTTGTAGGTGCTCTGTATGTTTTGAGGTTGGTCCCTTTCAAATACATGGTTTGCAAATATTATCTCCCATTTTATAGCTTATCTTTTCACTCTATTGATTCTTTCCTTAGCTGTGCAGAAGCTTTTTAGTTTGGTGTAGTCCCTACTATGGTCTGAATGTTTGTGTCTCCCTGAAATTCATATACTGAAATCCTAAACCTCAAGGATATGGGTTTAGGATGTGGGACCTTTGGGAGGTGATTAGGTCATTAGGGCAGAGCCCTCATGAGTGGCATTAGTGCTCTTATGAAAGAAGGTCCAGAAAGAGACCTTGCCCTTTACTCCAAATGAGGACAAATTTTTAAAAAATGACTATCTCTGAACCAGGAACCCCTCACCAGACACCAAAACTACCCATGCCATTATCTTGGACTTCCCCATTCCCCAAACTATGAGAATAAGTTTCTATTTTTTATAAGCTACCCAGTCTTTTGTTTTACCAACTTGGATGATGGCAATGATTCCATGGATATGACACTGAAAAGCACAGAAAACAACAAGAAGATAAGGAAACTTACTAAGACCAATGCCATGGAGATTTTCCCCTAGGAGTTTTATAGTTTCAGGTCTTAAGTTTCAGCTCTTAAAATGTTTTGAGTTTGATTTTTGTGTATAGTGTAAGAAAGGGTTGAATTTCCTTCTTTTGCGTCTGGATATCCAGTTTTCCCAGCACCATTTGTTCAAGAAACTATTCTTTCCTCACTGTGTATTCTTGGTAGCCTTGTTAAAGATTGGTTGCCTGTATATGCATGGATTTATTTTAGGATTTCTATTCTGTTCTTTTGGTCTATTTGTCTGTCTTCATGCCAGTACCATACTTTTTTGATTACTGTAACTTTGTAATATAGTTTGAAACAGAAATTGTGATATTTCCAGCTTTGTTTTTCTTTCTTTCAAGATTGACATGGCTATTTGTGGTCTTTTTTTTTTTCCATATGAATTTTAGGATTGCTTTCTCTACTTCTGTGAAAAATATCTTTCAAATTTTGATAAGGATTGTGCTGAATCTACATATGACTTCAGGCAGTGTGGACATTTTTTAAAATTAGTTTCAGAGGTAGAATTTAGTGATGTATCAATTGCATATAATACCCAGCATTCATTACATCAAGTGCCCTGTTTTTTATCTTTTAAAGATTTTATTTATTTATTTGCCAGACAGAGACCACAAGTAGGCAGAGAGGCAGGCAGAGAGAGATGGCTCAATGCTGAGCAGAGAGCTCAATGCAGGGCTCGATCCCAGGACCCTGAGATCATGACCTGACCTGAAGGCAGAGGCCTAACCCACTGAGCCACCCAGGTGCCCCCATCAAATGCCCTCCTTAACACTCATCACCCAATTATTCCTTCCAGCAACCCTCAGTTTGTTTCCCAGAGTTCAGCATCTCTTATGGTTTGCCTCCCTCTCAGTTTTTATCTTATTTTATTTTTCCTTCCCTTTCCCTATGGAGAATGTGAAGAAAGGGGAACTCTCTTACACTATTGGTGGGAACGCACACTGGTGCAGCCAGTCTGGAAAACAGTATAGAGGTTCCTCAAGAAGTTAAAAATAATATAGACATTATAACAATATTAATCTTCTAATTCATGACCATGGAATGTCTTTCCATTTGTGTCTCTTTTAATTTCTTTCATCAATATTTTATAGTTTTCAGTATAGAAATCTTTCACCTCCTTAGTTAAGTTTATTCCTAGGTATTTTACTTTTTTCAGTGTTGTTGTAAATGGGATTGATTTCCCAAGTTCCCTTTCATATAGCTTATTGTTAGCATATAGAAATTTAATGGATTTTTGTATGTTGATTTTGTAGTCTGCAACTTTACTCAATTCATCAATTAGTTATAAGTTTTATGGAGTTTTTAGGGTTTTCCATATATAAGGTCATGTCATCTGCACCAAAGAACACTTTTACTTCTTCCTTTCTGATTTAGGTGCCTTTTGTTTATTTTTCTCATCTAATGGTTCTGGCTAGTATTTCCAGTACTATGTTGAATAGAAGTGGTGAGAACAGGCATTCTTACATTATTCCTGACCTTAGGGGAACACATTCACGTTTTTACCATTGAGTATGATGTTATCTGGGGGTTTGTCATATATGGCCTTTACTATGTTGAGATAATATCACATTAATTGATTTACATATGGTGAAGCATTCTTATATAACAGGGATAAATCTCACTTGGACTTGGTCATGGTGTATGACCCTTTCAATGTGCAATTGAATTTTATTTACTAGTACTTTGTTGAGGATTTGTGTATCTATCCTCATTAAGGATATTGGCTTGTAGTTTTCTTTTCTTGTGGTGTCTTTGTTTGGCTTTGGTATAAGGGTAATTCTGGCCTCGCAAACTAAGGTAAGAAGTGTTCCCTCCTCTTCAATATTTTGGAAGCATTTGAGAAGGATTGGCATTAATTGTTCTTTAAATGTTTTGTAGAATTCAAAAAAAATAAATGTTTTGTAGAATTCAGTCATGAAGCCATGTAATCGTGGGCTTTTCTTTGTTAGGAGGGTTTTATTACTGATTTAAACTCCATACTAGTTATAGGTCTGTTCAGACTTTCTATTTCTTCATGATTCAGTCTGGTACAATGTATGTTTCCAAGAATTTATCTGTTTGTTGTGGGTAATCCAATTTGTTGGCATATAATTATTCATTGTTGTCTCTTATGATCCTTTTTTATTTCTATGGCATCAGTTGTAATGAGCCTTTTTTAATTTCTGGTTTTATTTGAATTTTCTCTCTTTTTCTTAGTGTAGCTAGGAGTTTGTCAATTTTGTTTACCTTTTCAAACAACCAACTCAATTTTTTTGACTTTTTCTATTTTTTCTATCTTGTATTTCTTTTATTACAGTTCTAACCTGTTATTTCCTTTCTTATACTAACTTTAGGCTTAGTTTTTTCTTCTTTTTCTCATTCCTTGAGGGGTAAAATTAAGTTGTTTATTGAGATCTTTCTTCTGTTTTAATGTAGGCATTCATCAGTACGAACTTCCCTCTTAGTACTGCTTCTGCCGTGTCCCATACATTTTGGCATATTGTATTTTCATTTTCATTTGTCTCAAGGTATTTTCTAATTTCTCTTTTTTCTTCTTTAACCAAATTATGGTCCAAGAGTGTGCTGTTTAATTTATAAAGATTTGTGATTCTTCTGGTTTTCCTTCTGCTATTGATTTCCAGTTTTATCCCATTGTGACCAGAAATGATACTTGATATGATTTCAATCTTCTTAAAATTTTTAAGACTTGTTTTGTGACCTAGCATGTTATCTATCCTGGAGAAAGGGCTATGGGCTGAGCTCATACACCCACAACACAGCTCAGCCAGAGATTCTGGAGGCCTCTATCAACTCTCAGTACTCAGGGAAAATAAGAGGGCTGTATTTCTTGTTTGTTTTCTTTGTGCTGAGGGGACAGAGGGATGAACTATGATGTCTAACAGCCCAGGATGCTACCCCCATTCTCCCATAGGAGGCTAGCTGTGCCAGACCCATCAGAGCTCCAAGACTGGAAAGACGAAATCAGTCCTCTGGGAATCCCCCTTAGAAAAGCTGGGATCCTGGACATATGAACCAACCTCTTCCGTCCCCTGGGTGAAACTGGGAGCTAAGTCTCTTCCTAATTGTATGGTGCTTCACTGGGGACAGAGATTCTGGTGAGAGGATGTATTAAATCTCTCTGCCAGCTTTAGTATATGTGGTTTTGTATTCACCCACGGTGCAGGGGACCATCAATTAGATTTTGATTTGTTACAAAGATAATTTGTTCATGAATTGTTGCTGAACCGGTGTGTTTGTGGGAAGAAGGAGGGTTCCAGGGCTTCCTGCTCTGCCATTTTGCTGACTTCACGTTCTAGTGAATTTGGTCCTTGACTGTAATCAAGTTACAGTTTTGACTCTCTCAAATGCCCTCAAGTGGTTCCTTTCATCATGTTCCAACTCACCCATCCCACTCTCCTATTTATCCTTGTTTTCTTTCTTATCCACAACTCATCCTTCATCCTACTTTCACCTTCTTTTTTATTTTCCTCTTCCTTTCCTTTCTTTTCCTTTTCCTTCCTTCCTTCCTTCCTTCTCTTTCTCTGTTCCTTACTTCCTCTTACATTCTTTCTACTTTTCTTTCCTGTCGTGGTAGACATCTTGTTATGACATTGAACAACACAGGAAAAGTTCTTATCTTTATAAAACTTAAATAATCGATTGTAATAATATATAATATATTACTAATTAGTAAAGAATGAGGAATCTTGGATTATCCTATCAGCAAATAACATATTATATGGTTCCTCATTTGTCATGAGTTCACATAGCTCTATCTATATAATTATGATGAAAAGTATTCAGTAATTTAGATGATGGAATTCTTCAGTTCAGGTACAAAAACTTTCCTTTTCCCTTAAAGGCATTTTTTCCATTCAAATTACCTAAGTAACTGTTACAATTTTTTGTGTTTGTCTATGTAACAATCACTAAATATTTTTCCTCTTTGAAATTATCTAATTAGTCAGATGGGTGAGTAACATCATTCTCATTCATCCAGGATAAAAAAAAAAAAAAAAACACTTCACTGCAACCTTTGATCTCTGTTCCTTGCTCACTTCTAATAATTTCCACTCTGTAGTAGCACTGAGATCCCTTTCCTCTCCACTACTTATTATTATCTCTTTGCAATACTTTGCCAACTGATCTCCCCACCTCTGTCTGACTCCTGAGACCATTGTCATCACAACTGTCAATATTGACCAATCTAAAGTACAACTCCAATTGTGTCACTCAAAGCCTGAAATCTTTTGGTGGCTCCCCATTAAGTACCAGATACAATTCAGATCCTTCAGACTGGCAATCACAGTCCTTCACAACAGAACCCTAAGGCACCTCTTCATCTTCATCCTTTTCATCCTAAACCTCAGCCAAAAGTGAGTTCTTGTTCTTCCTTCAAATATGCCATGTTGCTCATGTTGTTTCCTTTCCCTTAACCCACATCTTTACGTATACAAATTCTACCTATTCCTGCAAGTTCAAATGCCATTCCATTAAGCCTTTCTATGTATCCCCAAAGCCCAAAATGAAAATAATTTATCATCTTCTAATATCCCAAATATTTTATTTGAACATATCTTACAGTATTTACCTCTTTCCAATTTTAATAAAATTTTGCACCATGATTTTATGCCATTTATAATATTTTACATTTCTAAAATAATTATGCTTTTACCATAATTGCCAAATATAATAATTACAAAAATCTACATTCACAGATTTGAAACTCATACCTGGTCCACAGAATGTACAAAATACATTGAAAGAATGAGTGAATGGATAGAAGAATAACTGAATTTTCTCCAGAATATAAGCTGAGTACCAAGAGGACTAATGAATATTAGAAAGCTCTGGGAAATTCTCAACTGAAAAATGCCTTTAAGTACAAAGTATAAATATATGACAAATAAAAAATTGACCCATGAGGAACAATTTTATTCATGGAAGAAACATGTGTATCTAGTAAAACAAAACAAGCAAAAGCAAACATACAAAATACAGGATAGCTAATCTTGTAGTTATGTAAAATGAGAACCAAACCTCATGAATCCCTTATTCCTTCACTCCTTCTCTAAGATGAGAACCAAGCCTCATGAATACCTTATTCCTTGACTCCTTCACATTCTATCCATGAAGTGTCTTCTGTCATGTCCCTTCTTAGGCATTCCACTACCTGGGTCCAGAATTTTATATTCTTTCATCTGTACCATTGTAAATTGCCTATTGTTCTCACTGCATCCATTTTACTAAAACTTACAAATGCTTTTTAAAACATATTATATTTTTTTAGTAATCTCTACACCAATGCAGGGCTCAAACTCACAACCCCGAGATCAAGAGTTGCATGCTTCACTGACTGAGCCAGCCAGGTGCTCCTAAACTTTACAAATGCTTTTAGAGCAACTGAAAAAGCAAACATTGCCCTACTTAAAACCTTTGCCTACTCCTCATTGCCTACCCTGATAAAGTCTAACTTTTTAATAAAAATATTCAAAGCATTTCACAATCTGTTTTTAATGATCTTCTTTAATATTTCCGGCTGCCTACCATCATCTTCTGAATAGATTTTCCATATTAGAAAAATGTCAGTGTAATTAGGCTTTCTTTTTAACTATACATGTCAGAACTCACATACCTAGCCTCCTTTGCAGCTAGGAACAAGCATTTAATTTAAGATCAGCCAAACAGGCATACTCATGTGAGACATCGATTTGCAAGTGAGTAACATGAAAGAATTGGCTCTATGTAAATCTCTTATTTTGCTGGCACAAGAAGTATCCAGCTTTCAGAAGCAGTAGCAACACAGAGGTGGCATTGATCCAGTTGATCAATTGATCATTGATTGTTGCTACATTGATGCAGCAACAACAGTTGCAGTCAAGTTGAGTTTCTAGCACTTAGTGCTTGGCAGTGGCAGAGACAGCAATTTCCTACTCATCAGACCAGATCTATGGTGCACTTTTGGGTATCATTCCAAGAAGCCCAGCCTTATGCTTATTTCTTCAGCTCTCCCAATGATACTGTGAGCCATCTAGTATCTGTTAATAATAGATAGAGTGGGGTTTGTTGTTTGCAGCTAAGAACTCTCAATGATAAACTCTTTGTTTGGTGTTATTTTTATTTTTACTAATTCTCACCATGTGTGCTGCCATGCTGGACAGATTACTTACTCATGGCTTCATGTCTTTCCTCCTATGTTTCTCTCTTCAATTTTTTTTATTTTTTAAGATATTATTTATTTATTAATTTATGAGAGAGAGAGAGAGAACAGCAAGAGAGAGAATACAAGCAGAGGAAGTGGGAGAGGGAGAAGCAGGCTTCCTGCTGAGCCAGGAGCCCAATGTGGGGCTAGATCCCAGGACCCTAGGATCCTGACCTGAGCCAAAGGCAGATGCTTAATGACTGAACCTCCAGGTGCCCCTGTGTTTCTCTCTTCTTAACATACACTCCATTCTTCCCACTCTCTCAGCCTAGTTTTTTTTTTTTTTAACTAAGCTCAGACTTAGTAATTGTTATTACTCTTCAAACTTGACATTAAAACCCTTTGAGTATATCTCCCATTCTTCTTTCACCATCTTAATTTACTTCACCGTAGAGTTCATGGTCTTCTTTAGCATCTCAAGTTTAGCTATCTTCGAATGAAGTTTATATGCTGAGGCTGTCCTCGAAGACATAGCCCTTGACATATAGTTACCCAAAACGTTCATCTAACAACTTGACTTCACTCTTTTACCAGGATACTTTTTCTTTAATTAAATTTATGTTTTTGTTACAAAAGTAATATATAAATATAGCCTCATTGTAAAAATTAAAACACAAGAAAAACAAAGAAATTATTTATTGAAGAGAAATGGTCCAAGATGGCAATGTAGGAAGACCCTGAGTTCACCTACTCCTACAGATATATCAAATCTACCTCTACATATAGAACAATTCCTCCTGAAGAACTGAGGGCTGATTGAACAGCTCTGCACAACAGATAGAGGGACCACATAGAAGAAGGGTGAAAGAGAGGGACTTGGTAACAATGGGAACTCTACCCACAATGCAGAGTACTGTCTTAGGGAGGGATATCATTGAGGGCTCTGCATGCAGCCTTGCCTGTCTTGGAGTATAGCAAAAAAAAAAAAAATTCCACAGAAGATTAAAGAACAACTAGAGTATCAGTGAAGGAAATCCATTTACTAACCATAAAGCACCCACCAACTGGGTGGGGAACTGCTGGAACTCTATCTGGGCTTGGAGATGCCAATGAGCATCACTTTTTATACTCCTCTTTGCCTTAATAACAGATGGGAGCAAGGTCCAGGTGCTTTAGCCAACCTGTTATAGCTGCTCCAGACCTTGGTATGACATGCCCAGGGACTCTCCTTGCTCGTGCCTACTCTAGTTCTGGCTATCCCATCAAGGTGCCTCAGGACTTCTCAGCCCATACCCATGCCAGCTCTAATTGTCCCAGCAAGGTGGCCTTGATGTGCAGCATGCCTCAGGAAACCCCCCCCACCAAGCCTGTGCTGGCTCCAGCTCCAGATGGCATACTGCTACACAAGGGATAGCAGTATCCCTTTTTCAAAAAGGGATAGTTAGCTTTTCCTCTTAATTCATAGAAGCACAGAAAGTAAAAAAAAAAAAAAAAAAAAAAAAAAAGAGAGAAGATAGAGAAATGTGTTCCAAATGAAAGAACAAGACAAAATTCCAGGAAACAACCTAATGAAATGGAGAGAAGTAATTTATCTGATAAAGAGTTCAAAGTAATGTTCATAAAGATGCTTACCAAACTCAGGAGAATAATGGAGGAACACAGTGAGAACTTCAACAGAGTTAGAAAATACAAGAAGAAAAACAATCAGTGTTGAAGAATACACTAAGTGAAATGAAAAACACACTAGAGGGAATCAATAGCGAATTACATAATAAAGAAGATTGAATCCGCAATCTGGAAGACAGAATAGTGGACATCACCCAACCAGAACAGCAAAAAGGAAAAAAAAATAATGAAGGTAATTTAAGGGATCTTTAGGACAACATTAAGCATATTAACATTATATTATAGAGATGTAAGAAGGAGGGAAGACAAGAAACTTATTTGAAGAAATAATGGTGAAAAATTTCCCTGAGTCCCCAATGATCTTCCAACAAATGCCATTTTTGTTTAAGTTCATTACAGCCAGTTTCTCTTGCCAGAAATCAAGAGCATTGACAGATACACCTTGCTTGAATGACCATGACAACTTTCCTTATTTTCTTCTCCCCAGAGCTTCATCCTCATGAAGATACTGACTTATAAATTCATATCTAGTAATATGCTGCCTTTTATTGGCCATTGCTGTTGGATGGGCAAAATTATATATTTTTAAAACCAGAAAAGGTCTTAAATACTATCTTCTTTGAGTCTCTTTACTTTAAAGAAAGGAAACTGAAACCCAGAGAAATGTTGAGTATCCAGGTCTCTAGAGTCCTGATCTCTTGATTTCTAGTCTATATCATTTTGTCACTCTATCTTTCTATAGATTCATTGAGCAAGTCCTAATTAAATGTCTCCAAGATGTTTTTAAAAATTAAGAGTAAGGTTAATTTACTTACCTTTCATTTTGTCTTAGAAGGTAAGAGAAATTAAGTCTTCTCCCAGAAAATGCATTTTTCCTTTTAAATTTGCAATGTACTTTGTATCTCAGAAAAAAAATTAATAAAAAAAGAATAGAGAGGGGCCCATGGCTCAGTTCTTTAAGCACAACCCTTCCTGCCTTTGGCTTAGGTCGTGATCTCAGGGTGCTGGTATTTCTTCAGTATTTCTCATTAATGTTTTAGTGTAAAGAACTTGCATATTTTTGTTACACTTACATATTTTGTTACACTTATAGCTCTTTTATATTTGCTAATGCTATTATAATGGTATTTTTAAAATATTTATTTACCAGTTTTTTACTAGAAGTATATAGAAATAAAATAGATTTTTGTATATTAACCTTGCTTCCAGCAACATTGCTTAATTTATTTGTTAAATTTAATAATTTGTAGGTTCTTTGAATTTTCCATGTACAGAATCATATCATGAGAAAATAATGACACTTTTCTTTCTTCCTTTCCAGTCATGAAACTTTCTATTTTTTTCCATATTACTTTTACACTGGCTAAGATCTGTACCAAAATATTATGTTTATAATTTGAGTTCAACTAACACCTCTAATCTCAGCCCAACAACACAAGGTCTGTTCTTATCTTTCCCATTTTTATATATGCACATGTTTATTTCTCTCTCCCACGTTGAGAAGCTTTGCTGCCAATATCATGGATATATATATTAGTATATTCAGTATATATCACTTTTTTACTCAACTCTACAGTGCATGTGCATGCACACAAATATTTCAGAATTCCTGGACAAAATAAACACATCAAGTTTAGCTCAAAATTTAGTAGCAATTTTTTTGTCTTTAGACTGAAAATATGTACTCAAAGTATTATATTTAAAAGTTTTATGAATTAGCTCTGCAGTTTTTTCTTTTGTGTGTTTACAGTATCAATTTAATAAACAGTTAAGTTCAGTTGTTTCTGCTTGAATTTTCTTTTAGTTTGCCATCATTGTCAATTTATTTCTGGAATATGTAAAACAACACAATTCAAAAAGTCAAAACTATACAAAAAGTTATTTCAGAGAAGAGTGACTTTCTTCTCTATCCATTCTACCCAGTTTCTACCCATCTCCTGTAGGCAATCAAATTTTGTTAGTTTCTGTTTTCATTGTTTCTGTTTTCCTTTTTGCAAACCCAGAATGTATGTGTGTGTATTCTTATTTCCCCTTCTCTCTCACACAAAAGACAGGGTAATATATACACTTGCTTGCACTTTACTTCAAAATTTTTTAAAAATTTAATTTATTCTGGAAAACAATTTATCCAGGAAATCAAGTTTATAGGGATTTTTTCCATTCTTTTTTTATAGCTTCATAATACTCTATTGTGAGGATGTACTGTATTTTATTGAATCAATTTCCTTTTTATGGGCATTTGGTTGTTTCCGATGTTTTACATTTATAATTAATGCCCCCGAAAATGACTATGTTGAGGTTTTTTTTTGGAATCAGAATAAGTTTCTGGAAATGAAATTGCTGAATAAAAAGCAAATGTAATTTTGTTAAATAATGTGAAATTCCTCACCACACCATAGAAGTTGTATCATTTTGTATTCAGCCCAGCAATGTATAGGAGTAACTTTTATGAGCAGCCTCTTCAACAATGTTTTATTAAGCCTTTGAACTTTTGCCAATCTGATAGATTGGAAATTATATCCAGGATTACATCCTGGATTTTAATTTGCATTTCTTCTATTATGAGTAAAATTGAACATCTTTTCATATCTTCAAAGGCCATTCTTTTCACTTAAAATTATCTGTTCCTATCTTTTACCTGTTTTTTTAAATTGAGTTTTGGTATTTTTTCCTTTTAATTTACAAGTTCTTTATGTAGTAAAGATACTATAATATATACTGAAAATATTTTCTCTCAGTTGCGATTTGTCTTTTAATTATTCTTATTTTGTTTCATGTTTTACATTTAAAAATTATGGTTAAATTCATTAATCTTTTCTTTTATTGCATCTGGATTTTGAGTCATGGTAGAACTTGTATAGTTTCCCATGCTCAACTTGTATAGTTTGATTTTTTTATATAGAATTTCTCATCTGCTGGATTTTATTTTCTCTATGGTGTGAGGTATGCATCCAGTTTTTTCTTTTCCAAATGGTTAGCTCTTTCTCCCAACACTAACAGAAGGCCCATCTTTGCCTCTAAGATTTGAAATGCCATCTTTATCATACACAAATTTCAATATGATTTCATCTATTTCTGAACTTACCATTGGTCTGTCTCTCCATTACTTTTACATAGGTTATTGTTGGCATGAAAGATTGGTTTCTATATGTCAATATTACAGCTACTTCTTTTCTTCACTCTCTGTTTAGCTGAATTCATTTGTTAATTTTTATCTCTGAGGATTTTTATGTAGGTAATATTTCTGCAAATAATGACATTTTCCCTCTAAGAATGTTTCATAATCATTTTCCTCTTCCTTTCCAAGCTTTGTACCTTTCATTTCATTTCACTCTCATTTCTTAGCTAAGACTCTAGTAATATGTTGAATAATAGTATTAATGGCCAGCGTCCTTGTTTTTTTTTTTTTTTTATTTTAATGGGGAGAGTTTTAATGATTCACAGTTAAGTATGATACTTGATGTAGGTTTCTAGTAAATATCCTTTGTGAACTTAAGGAAGGTATAATTAATTTTCTGTAATTCTATAATTCTGTAATTAATTTTCTGTAATTAATTTTCTGTAATTCTGGCAAAAATATATGTCAAATTTTATTTATTGCTCCCCCCAAATTTACTGATGCTATTATGTCATTTTTCCCTTTGCAATCAGTTAATATGTAAATTTCATTGTTAGATTTTTCAGAATTTACTCTTTATCATGACATACTATCCTTTTCCCCAAAACTTATTAAAATATATTTAACATAGTATTTTGTAAATTTAAAGTGTACAACAGAATAACTTGATATATGTATATAGTATAAAATGATTACCATAATAAGGATAGTTAACACATCCATTGTCACATATAGTTACAATTCTACAATGAGGGAGGGAAGGAGGATAATTTTTTTAAAATTTTGTTGTCTTTTTGCCAATATTTTATTTGTGATTTTCCCATCAAGACAAACCACGAAAGACTCTGGACTCTGAGAAACAAACTAAGGGTTACAGAAGAGAAGGGTATGGGGGTGATGGGTAACCGGGTGATGGGTATTAAGGAGGGCACGTGTTGTGATGAGCACTGAGTGTTATATGCAACCAATGAATTGTTGAACACTATATCAAAAACTAATGATGTAGTCTACATTGGCTAATTGAACATAATAATAAAATATAAATAAATAAATAAATTCATAAAGAATATTAACCTTATAGTTTCTTTCCTTATGCTATCTTTTTCTCTAGGAACATAAAATGAGAAAAATAAGTTGGATAGTGTCCATCTTTTTCAGTGCTCTGGACCAGTTTGTATAAGATAGAAGTTATCTCTTAAATGTCTGCTCATAACACCACCTGGGCCCATTTTTTAGAGAATATATGTTTGACTATTGTTTAAATTTCTTCTGTAAGTATTGGTCCATTCATATTTTCTATATCTTTTGGAACAATTTGGGTCATTTTATTTGTATTTCCATTTTTCTAGGCTTCCAGATGAACTTATATAAAATGATATATAATATTATCCTGTAATTTTGTAATTTCATCTTTATTTGTAGTTATTCTCTTTTGGTTTGTGGTTTATAGTATTTGTGTCTTCTTTTTGGTTTTTCTTCATCATACTTCTTAAAATTTAATTCATTTCACTTAAGATTTTTTTTTTAGATTTTTATTTATTTATTTGACAGAGAGAGATCACAAGTAGACAGAGAGGCAGGCAGAGAAAGGGAGGAAAGCAGGCTCCCCGCTGAGCAGAGAGCCCAATGCGGGACTGGATCCCAGGACCCTGAGATCATGACCTGAGCCGAAGGCAGCGGCTTAACCCACTGAGCCACCCAGGCGCCCCTCATTTCATTTAGGATTTATGCGTCTATGTTCTCAAGTGTATAGAAGACTTGCTTACAGTGTATGAAGATTCTGAAAGAAGCAACTCCCAGGGCTCATAGAGAGGTAGGATAGAATGGATAAGCAAAAACAGTTAAGGATGTCCCCCAGAGATAGAGGGGAGTCATCTAGTCAGCGAGTTTGCAAAATAAAAATAAGGGACAGGGAGTCAAAAATTTGAAAACAAGGCAAATTCTCAAAAACTGTGAAAGATCACTAAGTCGTACAACTTAATGGCAGAGAAGATACAGGGCCACACAAAGGGCAGGTTCTGTTTCTCAGGGAACAGAGGAGGACAGTGAAGAACATGAGCCACATAAAAGGCATTGTCAGGAGAAGTAGGGATTGGTTGGTGGGAAGGCAGAATGCCTGGAGCTTTGTAAATTAATGGATAAACTGATGGAGGTAAGGGTGGAGGTGGCAGGGTGTCAGGGAAAGAATGTAAAAGGTGCATGAAAAAGGAGGGAAGCAATGAGGATTTTGCTAGTGCTCTCTCAGAACTTGAAAACTGGGCTTAGTACCACCATAAACTTGTAGTTTTTCCCATAGCCAGGATGAAATCAATGTTTTGGAGGTGTGGGAGCGTAATATTAAAAGTTACCCTTGAGTAAAGAATTAACACTGTTCTAAGGTTTTACATATGTGACTCATTTTGTCCTCACAGTAACTTTATAGTGTGGGTACTATTATTGTCCATATGTTATAAATTAGTAAAACAAGGGACACCTGGCTGGCTTAGTCAGTGGAGCATGAAGCTCCTGATCTTGAGGTTGTGAGTTTGAGCCCCATGTTGAGCATGGAGCTTGCTTTAAAAAAAAAAAAAAAAGAAAGAAAGAAAGAAAGAAAGAAAAGAACTTAGTAAAATGGAGTTTTAGGGAAATTAGGTAATTTACCCAAGGTCATCAGCTAGTAAAGTGACAGATCGGGGATTGAAGCCTGTTAGACTCTGTTTTATCCTGTAGCCCATGTGCTATACCCAGGGCTGCTTCTGTTCCTTCTTTGCTTTTTTCTATAAGCCCTCTAATGTGCTCAATTTTTACTCTGTAATTTGACGGAAATGTCTGAGGCATTTTGTAAAATCCAAAGAATATGAAGAAAGCAGTGAACTCTTGACACAATAACTTATTTTGGTATATGTTTCTGGTATAGTGTCTCCATGATCTATGGTGGGGATTCCTGATTTGCCATATTATTTGTTCTGATCAGACCCCATACAGCTTCAATAAATGGGCAGTAAAATGTGTGCCATTGGGTGGCAAGTGTCAGTGATGAAAAAGGGCCATGTAGGTCTATTGTGGTTGTGACCAATTCCTGATTTCTGATTCTTTACTGTAAATTTATAAAGGTTGTTGTGCAGTGAGTATGATTTAGAAGTCTTGGGTAATATAGAAATGGGATAAAAATGCTTTTGAAATTAATCTCATTCAAATACCTTTTCAGCAGATTAGGATTCTCACATAGGAAATTTCCCATTGCATTCTCATTCATCAAACTAGAGAATTTCCATTTCAAGTAGTTGCCACTCTGCACAGAAAGGATGTGTGCAGCTGGAGAGTCAGGCTTTTAGTATTTAACTGTGAGGAAAAGCCCAGTATTACATTCAGGACATGGTATCCATGGCAACTTGCCCAGCAGCTTTTTAACTTTTCAACCTATCAAAAGATGATTTCTTTAGTTTTCTTTCAATTTTCTTCCTCTGCTTTTCTGGTCTCTAGTCATAATCATTCCCAGTTCACGTGGCATTATTTCTCCCTACACAATAAATACATTGAACGATTAGATCAGACTGTCACTAAGTATTTTTCATCAAAGGTAAATACATAAATCTTCATAATCCTGACTCCACTAATTAATGATCTTTGAACATTATGATAAGGCAAGACTGGACCAAATCTCATCTCTGTACCAGCTAAGGAAAAAAGTTTGCTAAGCAGATACAATTGAGGTGCAAATTTTAAATCATATTCATATACATGTAAATGATCATTAGGCTCATTGCAGCAAAGTCTTGATCACTTGGACCGCTCGGGGATGGGAGGTTGTAATTGATTTATTTTCCTGGTTAAGCAAAAGTTAAGTAGAAAACCTTTATATTTCAACCCATGTTACAAACTGCCCACCAAAGGCAAGTGCTAGTCTACTTGTCTGCTTTAGCAATACAGTCTCCTGAAGATAACTGGCTCTTTCGTCGATGCCGGAGGATTCTACAGTCTTGAAGCTCATGACTCTGGAAGTCAGTGATCTTTGTTTGGAACTCCATATGTAGCTGCAGAAACTGGAGGATGTAGAAGAGAGGGTTCAGTGTGTGCTGATGCCAAAACATACTCTGAAAGTTTCTTTCATGTTGAAAATAAATCCCTGATATCTCATTTTTTACTTGAGGCAAAAGGTTGTTTATCTGAGGCAGCACAGTACTCTAGTTAATAACACAGGCTCTGGGGTCAGCTTATTTGGATTCAAATCTGGACTCTAACTCTACTAACTGTATGATTTCTAGAAAGGCACTTAATCTCTCTACGTTTCAGTGTCCTCATCTGTAAAATGGAGATAGCCATCAAAGCTACTTTATAAAAGTAATTGTGAGAAATAAGTGTGACCGTTCATGTAAGCTGCTTAGATCAGTGCTTGCCTGCTACACAGGAAGTACTCAGTAAACATTATTGTTATTTCTCCAAAGATGAAGTATCGAGAGGTAGAATCTGCTCCATTGAGAAACTGGGTGGTGGGTATTAAGGAGGACACGTGTGGTGATGAGCACTGGGTGTTGTACACAACTAATGAATCGTTGAACACTACATCAGAAACTAATGATGTACTATATGTTGGGTAACTGAACACAATTTAAAAAAACAAAATAAAAGTATGTTTGATGCAAAAAAAAAGGAAAGAAAGAAAATGAAAAACTCTCATGGCTCGGTTCAGGCCAATTGCAATTGTACTAAACAATGCATTCTGAACTCTTTGTGGAAAGCGGGTCTTGTACAGGCAAAATTGTCGTAACATGGTTGGAGTAACTGTTTGCACTTGAAAGTAATAAAAATACATGTCTTTAAAAATATTGTGTATTTCAGATTTTCCACTACTTCAGCTTAGCCCTGCCTCCAGTGACTCACAATAGTGAGATTATATTGGGCATTGATTTAGAAGTCTGTATGTGCGCCTTCGAATGTGTGCCAATGCTGAAAACAATTCAAAAAGAAAAAAGGTAGGCTTTTTTATTCCCTTTGTCTAATTTTACCTTTGCTTTTTTTGCTTTCTATCACCTGAGGGGCATTCTCATTTCCTTAGAAATATATTTCCTAAAGGCTTAGATTATTTAACTAATATAAATCTACAGATATATCCACTAATATGATCATTTTGCACTTTCACAATTATACTGTGAAGTGAATCTTCTAGAGAAAGTAGTATCACTGGAAAAATCACTGGAAAAAGTGATTAGGATTTATTTTAGTGTGTGGACTGCAAAGGCTTGAGGGAAAATTCTAGCTTTAAAATACTAGTATTTGAGGAGATTTGTGTCTCATTCTGTTCTAATCCATCCTTAGGTGGAGTCTCTCTGGAATCAGACTAACTCATTTACACTCTCTCTTTCACACTTAACTGTTAATCCAGTCTCTCACCTCCACCCCTGCCTCACCTACCACTTATGGCTTTCCCTACTCTTTCTCCCCTAACTGTCCTCTGTGCCCAACTAAATTTTTTGAGGGCTTACTAAATGTGTGCTTTTCTGGATGCGGTCCCTTTGTCCCTTTTTTTCTGCCCAAGAGCGTGCACGTGTCTTCAGAGTTGCTAAGGTCTCTGTTTACCATTGTGAATGTATGGGTGAGTGACTTTGTGTGTCTTCCATTGAAGAATAGGGGTTTGGGGGTAATATGCTGCCTCTACCCCGTAAATAAATGGTCCTTAAACAGGAGTGTAAGAACACCCTTAATCCCTTGTTGCCTTCCTTCTCAGTGCTACCTTAAATTTTCTGGCAGGATTCCCACATAAGGAGGCCCTGACTCTGAGAGAAGGGTTTTTCCCTCTCTTGTGTTTCATCTTTTTTGTCTGTTTTTAGAGCAGTGGCCCCTGGTAACTCGCCCTTGAACTCCCTGCTTTTCCTACCCATTTCCCTCCTCCCATTCCTAGGCTGTGCCAAAATCTCCACAGCAACATCTAAAGGGAAAGAGGGTGACGTTGGGGGGGTGGGGGTGGAAACAACCAATCATTGGTTTGGGAAAAATATACAAGTTAATGAAATGTTGGCTCAGATATTGTTCCTGGATTTGTGGATGAATGTGTGTTCTATGTATTAAATGGACAGATTAGCAGTGTCAAGCAATAGCATATTGATAAGAGACCTTTTGATTAAGAAGCAAAAATGCTACCCAACTTAAAGCATGCTTTAAACATTTCAGAGCACCAAGTTTGTTTGATTATACTGAAATCTCTCCCAAGGGTGTGTTAAAATTGAACAGAACACGGATTCCTCCAACAGGCAGACTTACCTTTCAGTAACCTGCCACGAATTCCAATCACCTTGGAGCCACACAGGAGACTCTTTCTTCCAACAGAGACTTTTCCCTTAATTATTTGACTAAGAAGATGGAGATCTGGATAGAGAACTTTCCCTTAACTATTTGACTAAGAAGATGGAGATCCGGATTTTAGTCTCATTTCTGCCATTGAACTATTGAGTGACCTAAGATATGTTGCTTAGTATCTCTGTCTCAACTTCTCCACCTACAAAGGAAAACATTCTATTTGCTCCTTCCACATACGTTCACTTAATAAGTAGGGAATATGGGGGAAAGTATGTGACTTACTTTAGACAGAATATTTTAGACTTTTATGAGGATACCATCTAGCAAATCTGAAGTGGTTATCTTCTCAAATAATTGGCTTCCAGTGGCTTAACATAATGAAAGTGCCTCAAAAACATTAATTAGGAAAAAATAACTGCTTAATAGATTTATTTGCCACCCATATATCTTCTTTGTTGAAGTGTCTGTTTAAATCTTTCACTAATAGGATCAGCCCTACTCTTAAAAAATGTTTTATTTTGGAAGATAATTGACATAAAATATACTTCATCTGTTTAAAGTGTTCAGTTTGATAAGTTTTGACATATGTACACACCCACGAAACAATAAGCACAATCAAGATAATGAACATGTTTCCTCATGCCTCTTTGTAATCTTCCCCTCATGCCCTTTCCCATTTTCCCCATCCCCAAGCAACAACTGATCTGCTTTATGCCATGACAGATTAGTTTGCATTTTCTAGAATTTTCTGTAAATGAAGTCATAGAGTATGTACTATTTTTTGGCTGGCCTCTTTCACTTGGCATGATTTCTTTTTAAGATTCATCCACACTGTCATGTGTGTCAGTAGTTTATTCTTTTTCATTACTGAGTAGTATTCAATTGTATAATTTTACCACAATTTGTTTATCCATATATCTGTTGAGGAAGATTTGGACTGTGTCCAGTTTGGAGCAATTACTGTCACTATGAACATTCATGTACAAGTTTTTGTGTAGACATATGCTTTTATTTCTCTTACACAGATACCTAGGACTAGACGGGCTGGGTCATATGGCAGGTATATATATTTATCTTTATAAGAAGCTGTCAAACTATTTTCCAAGGTGGTTGTGCTATTTTACATTCCCACCATCAATGTATGAAAATTCTGGTTGCTCCACATGGTTACCAACATTTGTTATAGTCAATGTTTTTAATTTTAGCCAGTTTAGTATATGCATAGTGGCATTGTATTGTGGTTTTAATTTCTATCTACCTGATGACTAATGATATTGGGCATTTTTTATGGGCTTACTTGTCATCCACATATCTCCTGTGGCAAAGTGTCTGTCTGAATCTGTCCATTTCATTTATTTGGTTGTTTGATTTCTTATTGAGTTTTGAGAGTTCTTTATGTATTTTACATATAAGTCATTTATCAGATATGTGATTTGCAAATATTTTCTACTTGGTCCTTGGCTTGTCTTTCCAGTCTTCTAAGAATATTTTTGAAGAGCAGAAGTTCTTAATTTGGATGAATGCCAGTATTTTCTCTTTTCTCTTGTGGATTATTTTGGTGTTGTACCTAAAAATTCTTTATTATGCCTATCCTAGAATCCTTGATTTGAAGGAGTTCCCTAGAGATCTTCAGGGGTGATACTTGTCCTACCGGATGTTCTTAACCTGAAGCTCAGGGACACAGTAGTGTGCTATTAAATAACTAACAGTTGGCTCTGTTGTTTAAAAGTCCTGGTTTGTAGCATTTGCAGGTTTCCATGCCCAATTTCAAGTTTCAAGCCTGATGTCACCAAATATAGAGTTGATGTCACCAAAAAGAATGGCATGGTAATGTGCCATTATATAGTAATTTGCCATACAGATTAAATAGTTATAAATAAATAACCTTAAGAACATAGACAATAATAGAATGCAGTGAAACAATTAGGAAGTGATGAGGTTTGAGTGTTTATTTACTTTTCTCAATATGATTTATTGAATTGTAAATTTATATAACTTACTGATTAACATAGCCACAATTAGCAAACAGCCAAACTGCTTGAAAATTTAACAATCATCTCTTGCAAACCACTTAATGTTAGCTCCAACACACCACCATGTAGATTTCTTCTGGAGCGCATAAGGGGTCCAGGGTTAGAGTTCAGGCCTTTTAAAAAAAATTATTAAGAAAAATTACATTTTATTTCTACTAACCTCTAAGTTAAAGTCTGCATTTCCTTTGATGGTGAATGTACTTTGAAACTATAGGTAGGCCCACCGTTAGATCTTGTATTTAAAACCATATAGGGGCACCTGGGTGACTCAGTTGATTAAGTGTCTAGTCTCAGAAGGAAGTTTTTCTTCTGTTCAAGTTTAATATCTCCACCTGGCTTTGTTGCCTATCTCTTAATATTTCTTCGAGTACTTCCTTGTATCAGCTATTCTCTCTCTTCTTTGTATCTTTAATACATCTTATCCTTTACCATCAATATAGAAACAAGTCCAAGTTGCTGTCATGCTGAAAATTCAGTAACACTCTCTGGCCTCTGCATCCCCCTCAATTTTTACCTTGTCTCTCCCCTTTTATTTTTTCACAAGCTTCTTGAAAATTGATCCACACCACTTCTTTCCATTCCTTCCTAATTTCCCATTTCTCTTCAGACCATTATAAACTGCTATTTAGCCCTAAATCTCCACTGAAACTACTGTTGTAAAAAGACACTAGGAATCTCCTAGTACCCAGAGCCAATAGACTCTTTTCTAATCCTCATATTACTTGATCACTCTGGATAAATCTGGGACTGTTTTAAGATTCCCTTCTTGAAACTCTGTCCTGCTTTGACTCCTGAGAAATTACTTTTAATCTCATCTCTCAGTCTCCTTTGCTGGATTCTCTTGTTTGGTCTGTTAATGGTTTTTTTTTTTTTTCTAAAGTATCCTCCTTGTTCTCTTATCTTCTTAATCATTCAATATACCTGAGCGATTTATCTTCATGTTTGTAACTACCGTCTGTAAGATGGTTAAATCTCCATCACCAGCCAGCTCTCCCACTGTGTTTCAACTCCCTCTTGGTCTTCTCCATTTGGATGTTCCACAGATAACTCAAAGGTAACTCAAAGGCTAAGAAATGGACTCATCTTACATCTGAAATTAATGATGTACTGTATGTTGGCTAATTGAATTTAAATTTAAAAAAAAGAAATGAACTCATCTTACCCCTAAACCCATTTCTACCCATTTATTTCTTATCTCAGAAAATGACAACACTAACCAACCCATAAACCTAGGTTTTGTCTTAGATGTTTCTTTCTTCTTACTTTCCATCCACATTGTGCCAATCATAGGCTTGTTTTCCCTTGGAGCCATTCTTAACCTTTCTTTGCTCTGCTATTTTTGTAGAGGGGGTTGATCTTGTAGGCTGTGTTTCCCAAGTTTCCATGTTAGGAGGCTTTGATTGGATTTAGCCAATAGGAAACACTATTAGGAAACTGCAGGATAGGAGGAAAGGAGAAGCTAGTGTTTCTTGGCAGCAGCTGCATCTTCTCTATGTCTCCAGCTAACACTAGACAAGCTTCCAATCATACCCAGCTTCCATGGGGTGACCTCTGCTTTTGGTGTCTGGTAAAAACATCACTTCCTATTGTCCTTTCAGCCTGGGGAGTGGTAGGGGCTTTCTGCTTTTGCTAATCTTTGTATATATTCAACATACCCCATATGTTAAGGAGGGCACGTGAAGTGATGAGGACTGGGTGCTCTATGCAACTAATGAATCATTGAACATTACATCAAAAACTGATGATGAATTTAAATTAAAAAAAAATACCCCATGTGTCATCTCAGTTCCTCCATCATCAATGTAACCTACTATTGTATATGGTTCCTTTAGTGCTACTTAGAGGGGTTTCTATCTTCCTGTTTGGACCATGGATTAATGCACCCATTCACCACGCATTATAAAGGATGTCTCCTTAATATCTTTCATATATGTACTTTCCAGTCTCACTGTTACTGCCCTGTGTACCATCTGTACTATTATTTAGGTAATATTTTTCTCTAAATATAGTCAGTGAAAAAAAAGTTTTAGCTTTGTCCTGATCAGAACTTGGGTTTCAATGTTTCATTTTTTTTAACCTAATACACTTTAAAATAATTACCAAACGATTAAAAATAATAGTATTTATCCATATACCATTCCTCATATATATAGCACACTCTGGGACACACTGGTCTGAGATCAAGCCAAAATTTTTTTACTGGTATTTATAAGGTCTTTCACGATCTGACTTTTGAGCCTTACTTTCCCATCTTCCCCTCTGTCCTAGCTACCTCTTCTGCTTCTAGTTCAAATTGATCACCTGCTCTTTCATAATATCCTCTATGCCATATATAGACGTATTTTGTACACTTACCTATTTACACGTCTTTTTGTCACTAGTAAACTAGCTTAAGAAAATCATTCTTGATTGGTTTCCACTGTATATACATATATATATATATGTGTGTGTGTGTGTGTGTGTGTGTGTGTGTGTGTGTATATATTACTATATTATTCTGGAATACTAGATGATAGTGATCCATTCTTTCCAAACATCCTTAAACCAGAATAACATCATTTTTTTTTTTTTACTGAAAAAGTGTTATTTATTTATTATCAAGACCAGACTGAGTCATCACTGTGAAGTGGTATTTTATTCTTTTCAGTTTAATTTAACATATAGGCTCACCTTCGTAAAATTTGTTAAACTGCCAAGCATAGAAACTGAACTAGAACATGACAATTATAGTTCACACCCACATTACTTTCAATACTTATTTTGGTTTTCAAAGTATAATAAAAACACCCAAAGAGGAGGGAAAAAGCTATGTTTCTTTTTTTTCCCCATGCAGCAATACAGCTTGAACTGACTTCTGACTTTTTGATTTTCTGCTGAGAGCAAATTTCAAAGTAAAGAAGAAAAAGGGCAGTTACAACTTTTTACAAGCAGTAGCACAGACTCATGGAGCTAGATGGTAGAATAGAGATCATCTAGTCCAACCTCCTCATTTTACAGAAAGGGAGTGAATTAGGTCAAGGGAAAGGGAAATTCCAGACTAATTAAGGATTTGAGTGTGCGTGTGTGCGTGCGTGCGTGTGCGTGTGTGTGTGTGCAGAAATGGGAGAAATACTCCCATTTTTGAGCTTATTTATTAGTACGCAGTTCACATATACAATTGATTTGACTGCTTATTTGTGCCAGGAAGGGGAGACCAATACACAGGCTGAGATCCCTCACAACCCCCACAGAAGACTGCAGTGACCTGTGCCCACATTTATATTCACATAGATGAGACTCAGAGACTCTATGGATCCTCAGCTAGCCATACTCTGCCAAGGTAGCCTGTTGGAATTGGAGTCTTTCTAGAACTCAGCTTGCTGACAATCACATTGATCATGCCTTTCTTTTTTTTAACCAAATATGATCTTTAGTAATGATCAGTTTTTCTTCAAATAACCCTAGAGTAGTCTGGATAAATCCCTATTTCACAGATGGGAAATTAGAGCTTGGGAATAGAAAGGTTGCTCAGGAAGACAAAAGCAGCACTAGGACTAGGATTGAAATTGCCAACATCTGTCATTCTAGATGCTAGAACTATATATCTAGAGCCTCTTTTTCACACATTTGATAAAATTCTGTTTTTTTTAAATTGACCTCTGCTTTGTTCTTTTGGTCACTGATTTGGGATCCAGGCTTAATGAAAAAAAAAAAAAAAACAACAAACCGAAAACATCAGGAAGAAACTAAGGCTATATAATGAGCCAACAGACTACCCTCAGATTCAGTGACTGATTATCATATTAGAAGATAATACTTCTTTCCCTTGTTCCTTACTCATTTCCCTGCTCATTAGACAGGGATAAGAAAGGAAGTGAAACAGAAATCTCCACATTTACTTAATTGTCAGGAGCTCTGATAAAACTTGTGATTAGGAGAGAGGTTGAAATTAATGGATGAAAATGAACTGTAGGACTTACCTGTAGAATTACACTTAATCCATACTTTGCCTGTTCCCAATGACCCTGGTTAATTAAGAATTGACTGCACCGCACAATGTTCTTTTCTGACAGAGGTGTCTATCATGAGAGGGTATTATGTTACCATTCTGTATTTATCAACCAAGAAAACATTTCTGTGAGGAAAACATTCAGTATAATGGGAGATAAGTACTAATAGAGTAGTAGGAAGACCAGTCTGATTTTTGAATTATCTTCAGTGACTGAGTTTTGGAAAATAATATAAATGTCAGTATGCATTTAGAATGACATCCATTTGGGTAATTTTTCTGCCAGATATAAAATGAAAGTAGGCATGGGTAACTTCACATACAGAAATCTGGTGTACTTGAGCTGTCTACAAGTTATCTTTTTGGAGAAGGAGCTGAAAAATGCCCAGTATTCTTTCAGAAGTGCACTAAGTAGATACCAGAATGGGAGTTCTCAAGGTATCCCGCTGACCTGCCTCTACAAACAGAAACTAGAAACTAGTGTTGATTTCCATTAGCAGGCTCCTTTAGCTCAGAGACCCATTTTCTCGCCTCATTGGCAACTCACTTTTGAAGGACTGGGCTTTTCTAATAAGATCTCATTTGGAGTTTGTTTGCTAGGGTATGGCTAGACTTTCAAGTTTATTTTCTTAAGCTGCTGCATTATTTCTCACATCTCATGCCTAAAAAATAAATCTGTGAGAAGATAAGTATTTTGAAGGGCAGCCAAAGAAATTTGTGACTCTGATTCAGGGGAAAGGATAATTGGACTGATGTTTTTAACCATGTTAAAGAAATTTTGAATGAAGGCAGGTAGTAATCATGTACTGGAAAATGTGTTAATAAAAGAGACAACCAAGCAGTGACATCTAGAAATGAAGTCATGTGTTATAACATAGTCATATGTTACAGTAGAGGAAAAATTAAATCTGAAAATTAAAGGAAAAATTTAATATCCAACTAAAAGAGCAAAAGACTTTTTCTGAGTAAAGAAACAACAATAGCAGTCAGCAACCACTTAAAATTGTTGAGTGCTATCAGCAATGCCATGGGGTTCCACTGGGTGCCAGTGGTAGGCCTAAGACGGGTAGAAGAAAAGGAGAAAAGAACAAATAAATGAGTTAGTTGAAAATAAAGATGAAAAAGAAAGAAGGTGAAGAGAAATATATAAGGAAGGAATAGCAACAATTATGACTATCATCCTATAATAGCAGGATGATGAATTATGCCTGAGAGTTTTAAATATAAAGGATGAAGTAAAAACGTTACTTATTTTTTTTTAAGTTCAGATTTCAGATATTCTGAGTAAAATGCTCACCCATGAAATGGTGAACATTCATTGTCACTGTTCTCATTCCTTTTAGTGACTATGGTTATATGACAGATTAAAGTTAGTTTCAGAATAGTTTGGTAGGTATAGGGACACCTGGCTGGTTCAGTCAGAACGGCAGGTGGCTCTTGATTCTAGGGTCATGAGTTTGAGCCCATGTTGGGCATAGAGATTACTAAAAATAAATAAATAAACTTAAAAAAAAAGAATAGTTTGATAGCTATAAAAACTGTTCTTTTTAACAGTTTATCCATAGCCTGCCTTAGTGGTACTCAATACCAGCATTTTTATGGTTCTGAGGATGGCATTTTGGTTTTCCATTTTTAAAAATCTGGACATTAGTCCGTTGTATAAGACTCTTTAATAAGACTAATAAATACTTTAGTAAGACTAATACATGAATAGATTCCTATATTAAAAAACAAATCCTTTACATAATAATGGCTGATACGAGTTGTCTTAAACAGTTGAGTTAGTCAGCTTGCTCCGAAAGATTTACATGCTAAGGTGCACTCTTTTCCCAAGGCCTATGAAAAACATGGTGTCCTTTCTAAACACTGATGGTGACATATCATCATATGCCACTCTCATTGCTATCCTTGCTTATCATATGGATAACTCACTGCTCTTCAGCATCAATCATTATTCAGTGACTGAAACAAACAGAATTATAACAGTCTGGCAAAGGCATTGTTACATTAGTTGTAAAGCTGTGCTATCCTAACAAAACAATTTTGAAGAATTCATAAATAACATGTTTTGGAGTATATAGAGTAGGTTTTCTCTATAGAGAGTTTATTGTCAAATCCTTCAAAGATGCTCATTTTTAAAACCTTAGAAAATTTTAACACAGTGAGATAGTTAAATACATGGTTTAAAAAAATGAAATAGCACGGAAGGACTTATATCGGGAAAAAGACAATCCTCCCTTGCCCACCTTCAACCTTGCTCCCCAATGGCAATCACTTTTAACCTTTTCAAATATTTTAAATTTTTCTCATATAATCTCCCTATCTCTTAAGTAATATGTTTATTTTGCCATTTCTTAAATGACTTTAGGCATTGTTTATTGACAACCTGCTAAACTAGATGAGGATGTGGGGAATTTACATAAATCCCTGCCCAAGTGTCCTTCTCCCGCTATAATTTATAACCCTATTCTCAGCTCTACCTCTAGTTATTTCTGAAATCTTAACTATAGTGAAGCTCCTGTCTCTGGTTCCATGTTTCATGATTTCCCCACTTTGTAAAATAAAGACATCAACACTCCTACTCTTCCTTTCACTACTACTAATCATCTCCCATCCTTTAATCACTGTCAGCTGTACATTTATTTTTACATCATTAAGGTTGATATTCACATTCTGTTAGATGACCATATTTAAATGTCTTGTGATTTGTCAGATGAATTGTTCTAAACATTGAATACCAATAAGCAGTTGTTTACATGATTATAACTATATTATTCACTGCATAACTGCATTGTGTGCTGGAATTACAATTGCTACTCTAAAGGGCCAATGCTATGCTCCTGTACCATTCAATGGAGAATAATCTGAGGATCAAGTTCAAGTAAATTCACCTACTATTATACTCCCCCCAATTGCCTTGATCATACCCTCAAGTTTTTATAAACATTCAATCATAACATCAGTTCCCCTCTCCACCATTTTTTCCTGGGTACTATTGACATACCAAGCATAGTGCAGTGAGAGCAATCACCATGACTCAACAGTAACTGCAACAATTAAACAACTTTACACCAACAGGTTTTTTGTGTTTTGTTTGTTTGATTTTTAGGGAAGAGTATTTTATCACTGACATTTTTTAGAATTGCTGATACATGGTGGTAACAAAATGCTGACCACCTTTTACTCCATTTCATTATGTATTTTAATTCTCTATAAAAAATGCATCCTCTTCTTGCCTACCCTCAGAGAAAATGATTCCTACTGCCCTGGCCCTTGGCACACCAAAGCTATTCTCTCAGAGTTCTCTTCTATCTCCCAAAATGAGCCACTGCACAGTGACAGTCCTAGAACTTCTCTTTCTTAATATTCTGATTTAGATCTACTTTCTCTTAGATTTCACAACTTTCTTTATATTTGCTCTTTTATTTTGTTGTAACAATTCTCAAGTAATATCTAAGAAAGGATGCCTAGGAGGCCAACTTTCTCAGTCTTTTCATAAAAATGGCTTTTATTCTTTCATCTCACTTAGTTGATACATATGCTTGGTTAAAAATTCTAGGCTTGGGGCTCCTGAGTAGCTTGGTTGGTTAAGCATCTGCCTTTGGGTCAGGTAATAATCCTGGAGTCCCAGGAGTCCCTCCCTTTCAGCAGGGAGTCTGCTTCTCTCCCTCTGCTCCTCCGTACCACCCATGCTCTCTCTCTCTCTCTCTCAAATAAATAAATAAAATATTTTTAAAAAAATCTAGGTTCAATATAATTATCCCTCAGAACTTAGTTGGTTTTGTTCTATCACCCTCTGATTCGTGTTCATTCAGGGGTAAGTTTTTTTTTTTCTTCACTAGAAATTCTTAGAATCTTCTTATTCCTGGTGTTTTGGAATTTTATGATGGTGGTTATTATTTTGGGATTATCTTCATTTCCACATATTCTATTTCCTCGAAGATCTCTTTTGTAATTAATTTGATCTTTTTCTTTTTAGGTTAGAGGTTTTCCTGTGATTGGTGGTTATCCATAAATATTCAGGAATGAGAAAATAGAAAGGCAGACTAGGAGCTCAGTATATATGAACAGAGCTTATGGTCTGTCAGGCTTTGCTTTGGGTGAACAGGCAGTGAATTAGCTGGTATTCTGGGGAACCCTAGAAGCCAGAATGAGGAGGGTTTATTCTGAGATGCCAACTCCCACACTAGCTCATTAGGTTCTATTCAAGCAGTGTTTGCCTGAGGGTAGATGCTCAACTTCATGGCATTCTATGTGGAGGAATGGGAAATGTGTGAGTCAGAGGTCAGCATTTCCATATAGAGACCTACATCAATTCCCCCATTTTTAGCTTACTTCTCACTCCCATTCTGAGGTTTTCATGAAAAGATCACCAACTTCATGTACTATAACTACCCTCCAAGTGTGTGATAGGCTATGCCTTCTTCTTTTCTACTTTACCAGTTACAATTATTTCATCTGCTTTCTTGGCTTCCAGAAATTTGTTAAAGTCCCTTATCTACTATAATCCATTCCATTCTCTTTGCATTCCAGGCTTCCCAGACCAATAGTTTTTGAGCACGTAGAGGGCTCTGCACCAGGTGCTATTCTAAGTGCTAAGGACCTGATAGAGAAAAGAATAAGTAGAAGAGATAGGTATTAAGCACACAATAGCAAAAGGACAGTCAGTCTAGTAATAAGAAACAAGGTAACAAATAAATAAGGCAATCTCAGAGAGTATTAAGTTCTAAGAAGAAAATAGAGTAATGTGATATAGAGATCTAGTGAGAGGCTTTAGAGAAACTCGTCAGGGAAGTGTCTGATCTGACCCTAAAATCATGGTATCCTAAATCAGGGAAGATCATTTTGCTTTGAGCAAATAGAATGATGAGAAGTAGCCAACCTGGATGAGGTCTGGGGAAGGGCACCCAGGGCAAATGGAAGAGCCTTAAAGTAGAAACACCTTCAGTTAAGAAAGCCCTGAAAGGGCCAAAAAGAAGTCCAAATGGCTCTAGATCAATGAATAAATAAGATTTAAAAAATCATTTTGAAAAAACAGTGGGGGGAACACCTGGGTGGCATAGTCGGTTAATCATATGACTCTAGGTTTCATCTCAGGTCATGATCTCAGGGTCATGATCAAGCCCTGAAAAGAGCTCAGTGCTCATCATGGAGTCAGCTTGAGACTCTCTCTCCCTTTCTCTTTGCCCACCCCAAAATCAATAAATCTTTCAAATAAAGGTGGGGGGGCAACCAGCTAGCTGAGTTGATAGAGCATGTGACTCTTGATCTTGGGATTGTAAGTTTGAGCCCCAAGTTGTGTGTAGAGATTACTTAAAAATAAAAGTATTAAAAAAAAGAAATGAGAGAACAGTAAAAGATAAAGTTGGAGATGGAAGCAAATGGTCTTAAAAACATGGTAAGAAGTTTGTATTTTATTGCAAATGTAAAGAAAGATCATTGGGGGGGATTTTGCCCAGGAAATGATACAGATTGGTCCTTTGTTTTATACTTTTTTATTCCTTAATGATCCATTTTAATGGCATTTTAATGTAAAGACAGTATAGTGTAGTTATTAAGAGAGTGGAATTTGGAACCAGATTACTGGCTCTGCCATTAACTACCCTTGAAGTAGTTAATGGTATTTGCCAAGGTATTTGCCTTTCTGTCTCAGATTTGTCATCTGTAAAACAAAGATAATAATGGCACCCATCTGATAGACTTGTGAGAATTACTATAATTAAAGTATGTAAATTATTTAAAACAGTGCTTGGCATATAGAATTATATAAGTGTTAACTATTTCTAATATTGTTTTTTATTATTGGAAGGAAGGAGGATAATTATATATATGGTGAATCAACTCTCTTGAACAAGAAACCCAAAAGTATTGATGTGCTTACATAAAACAGAATTTTACAAAGGGCCAAGGGAAGACTCCAGTTGTCTATTACACGCCATTACATGTTGCAGAAATTAAAGGAAAAGATTCTTTATATCACTGTCCTTTATCTATACCTTTATTTCATATATTTTTCACAATGTAAATGGAGATTGGTAGGATTCTTTCTTTTCTGTACATATATACATATAATTTTAAAAAATCAAATACTAGTCTTACATTGAAAAGGAACCATTCTCTTGTCAATTTATTTCTACTCCCATTCCCCCATGTTTGACCACTTTTGGCTTTTTAGCTGTTTACTCCATAGCTTCAAATAACACGCTTAGACCATTATTTTTAATATTTCAGTCTTAGATAGCACCTATTTAATTCCAGATAATGACACATAAGGACTTGATTCTGTTCCTCTACTGTCACTTCAGGTCCCAATGTCCTACATGAAAGTTATAGCATTCTTTTTAATTAAATCAAGAAACAGTGTTTACATTCTTCTGGATCACTCAAATATTTTTCACTTCAGAGGCAAGTTGAGCAATGTAGTAGGTACTAAACAGCTATTTTCCTAGAGTTCCTAATTTTCTCCCTTTTCATTTCACAATGTCTTCCTTAAAATGTCTTCCTGTTTTATTCCTCAGAGGTTCATCATAACAAGTCTTCTATCCTGACCCGCATCTTTCTGGGAAAAATCCTCCTGAAACCTCTGTCCAATTGCATTCAACTGTGTAATTACTCTGCCATAGTTGTCACCTTTGACTGTTCCTTTAGATTGGATATACCATTTCCTGAATCTCATACCTATTGTCTCTATGTTCATTTTTTATTTACTTTTTTTTGGGGGGGGGGGCTAATACTCATTCTCAGCTAACTTCCTAAGAAAAGGTGCATGGAAAACAGATGAACATAGGGGAAAATAAAAGAGAGAGGCAAACCATAAAACAGAGTTCTAACTATAGAGAATGAACTGAGGTTTGCTGGAGGGGAGGTGGACATGAGTGGGGTGGGATAGGTTAAATGGGTGATGGGTATTAAGGAGTGTACTTATTGTGATGAGCACTTGTTGTATGCAAATGATGAACCACTAAATTCTCCTCCTGAAACTAATATTATACCATAAGTTAACTAAATAGAATTTAAATAAACCCTTAAAAAAAGAAAGGCAAAAGTTATTAATTAGCTAATTAATTAAAATAAAAAAGAAAAGTTGCATGAGGGTGAATCTTACTTGATTTAACAGTTTGGCTGGATATAGAAATTTTGGTCAAAAATAATATTACCTCCAAATTTTGAAAGTATTTTACCATCATCTTCCAAGTATTCAAAACTATAGAGAAAGTGAAAGCCATCCTGATTCTCAAATTTTCACTCATTTTTACTTTGCTTTATTTTAAATTCCAGCATATTTAACATATGATGTTATATCAGTTTCAGGTATACAATATAACAATTCAACAATTCTATACCTCATTCAGTGCTAATAATAAGTGTACTCTTTAATCCCTATTATCTATTTCATCCATCTGCCCACCCAGTTCTCTTCTGGTGACCATCAGGTTGTTCTCTATAGTTAAGAGTCTGTTTCTTGGTTTCTCTCTCTCTCTTTTTCTCTTTATTCATTTTTATTTCTTAAATTCCATGTATGAGTGAAGTCATATGGTATTTGTCTTTCTCTGACTGACTTATTTGGTTAGCATTATTCATTTATTTTTAAATTGTTCTTTTTGGGGAGCACCTGAGTGACTCGGTTGAGCATGTGCCTCTTGGTGTTGGCTTGGGTCATGTTCTCCGAGTAATGGAATCGAGCCCCATGTCAGGCTCTACCCCTCCCCTCATATCGTGCATGCACTCTCTCTCTAAAATAGATAAATAAGTAAATGAGTAAATAAGTAAGTAAGTAAGTAAATAAATAAAATATTTTTTTAAATTGTGCCTTTTAATTTGAAATTTTTAGGAACTTTTCTGTTCCTTTTATTCCGAAGTTGTGCTATTATAAGATTTAGTGAGTTTGTGTGTGCATGTGTGTGTGTGTTTCTTTTTTTTAATTTTTTTTTAATTTTTCTATAAACATACAATGTATTATTAGCCCCAGGGGTACAGGTCTGTGAATTGCCAGGTTTACATACTTCACAGCACTCACCATAGCACATACCCTCCCCAATGTCCATAACTACACCACCCTCTCCTGACCCCCCTCCCCCCAGCAACCCTCAGTTTGTTTTGTGAGATTAAGAGTCTCTTATGGTTTGTTTCCCTCCTGATCCCATCTTGTTTCATTTATTCTTTTCCTACCCCCCAAACCCCCCACGTTGTATCTCCACTTCCTCATGTGTGTTTCTTTTTCATTTACTAATCTGGAAACTTGATGGGCTTTTTCAATCTAGTAATTAGTGTCCTGCAGTTCTACAAGTTTTCTTGCATGGTTTCTTAAGTAATTTCCTTCCCTCCATTTCTCTATTGCTTCTGGAACTCCTATCATCTATTGTCCAACCTTTTGGATTTATCCTCAGATTTATTTATTATCTTTTTAAAATAATCATTCAGATTTTACTATAAGAAATACAAAATATTTGGGAAGTGTCTATATATCTTGTTATTGATTTCTATTTTAATATCTCGGTGGTTGGAGAATATACTCTGCCTGATGTAAATCTTTAGAAATCTACTGAGACTTGTTTTATGACCCAACATGTGGTCTATATTGGTGAATGTCCTTTACCAAATTTGTATTTTGCTATTAATGGGTCTGATGTTCCATATATGTCAATTAGGTCAAATCATTAATTATGTTAAGTCTTCCATATTCTTTCTGACTGCTTGTTCTATCAATTATCAATTACAGAGAACAAGGTGTTAAAGTCTTCACATTTGTAGATTTGACTTTACTTTCCTTTATCTTCTGACAATTTTTGCTTCATCTATTTAAGGACTTTTCATTAGGTGCAACAAATTTAGGAATGTAATCTCTTCTTGATTAATTAACCCTTTTATCATTATGAAATGTCCCACTTTATTTCTAGTATTTCTCTTCATCATGAGTTCTATTTTGCCTGATGTTAATATAGCCATAACATATTTTTATTGAAGTATAATTAACATACAGTGTTATATTAGTTTTAGGTGTACAACATAATGATTCAACAATTCTGTACATTACTTAGTGCTCACCACAGTAAGTGTAGTCATCATCTGTCACCAAACAACATTATTACAATACTATTGGCTATATTCCCTAAGCTGTACTTTTCATCTCTGTGACTTATTTATTTTATAACTGGTAGTGTGTGCCTCTTATTCCCTTTTATCTATTTCACCCATCCCCCTACCCAATCTCCCCTCTGGCAATCACCAGTTCGTTCTTTGTATTTAAGAATGTCTTTTTGTTTGTTTGCTGCTTTCTTTGTTCATTTGTTTTATTTCTTAGATTCCACATACAAATGGAATCACATGGTATTTGTCTTTCTCTGTGTGACTTATTTCACATAGTATAATAACCTCTAGGTCCATCCATTTTATTGCAAATGATAAGATCTTACTCCTTTTTTTGGCTGAGTAATATTTCATTTTATGAAATATTTTATATATAATTTTTATGCTTGGGGTTTGTGTGAAGTATCTTTTTTCTTCTATTCATTTTCAGTTCATTTTTGTTTTTATTGTGTGTGTGAAGGAAGAAACATGGTGAGGTCTTTATGATCCAATTTGACAATCTTGTCTTTTCATTGGGGTGTTTAGTCTATTTCCACCATCTTGATGTTTGATTTCTATGTATCTCATTTATTCTGTATTTTTTTTTGCTTCTACTTTCCTAAACTTATTTGGATTAATCAAATTTGTTAAGTATTTCAGTCTATTTCTATTTATTTATTTATCTATCTATCTATTATGTTCAGTTAGCCAACATATATTACATCATTAGTTTTTCATGTAGTGATATTTTAGTTATTCTTCCTTGTGTTGTTCTCATGATTATGGTAGAAATTATAAATATATCTTTGACTTATCATATTATACATTCTAAATATATTATTTGATGAACTATTTAATAATTTTGGAAGAATATATTTCCAATGACTACTTTCCCACCCTTTGGGTTCTTGTCATATATTTTGTTTTCACATATGCTGTAAACTGCACATTCTTTTATTGTTATGTTCACATTAAATATCCAACAAAGGCAACCCATGGAATGGGAGAAGATATTCATAAATGGCACTACAGACAAAGGGCTGATATCCAAGATCTATAAAGAACTTCTCAAACTCAACATCCCCCAAAACAGAAAATCACTTCAAAAAATGGGCAGAAAACATGAACAGACATTTCTCCAAAGAAGACATACAAATGGCTAGCAGACACATGAAAAAAGGTTCATCGTCATTAGCCATCAGGGAGATTAAAATCAAAACCACCTTGAGATACCACCTTATACCAGTTAGAATGGCAAAAATTTGCAAGGCCGGAAACAGTGAATGTTGGAGAGGATGTGGAGAAAAGGGAACCCTCTTACACTGTTGATGGGAATGAAAGTTGGTGCAGCCACTTTGGAAAACAGTGTGGTGATTCCTCAAAAAATTAAAAATAGAGGTACCCTATGACCCAGCCATTGCACTACTGGGTATTTACTCCAATGATACAGATGTAGTGAAAAGAAGGGCCATATGCACCCCAATGTTTATATCAGCAATGTCCACAAGAGCCAAAATGTGGAAAGAGCCAAGATTCCCTTCAACAGACTAATGGATAAAGAAGCTGTGGTCCATATATACAAATGGAATATTACTTAGCCATCAGAAAGTATGACTACCCAATTTTTCCGTCAACATGAATGGGACTGGAGGAGATTATGCTGAGTGAAATTAGTCAAGCAGAGAAAGTCAATTATCATATGGTTTCACTTACTTGTGGAACATAAGCAATAACATGGTGGACATTAGGAGAAGGAAAGGAAAAGTGAAGTGGGGGAAACTGGAAGGGGAGGTGAACCACGAGAGCCTGTGGACTCTGAGAAACAAACTAAGGGTTTTAGAGGGGAGGGGGGTGGGGGATGAGTGACCCTGGTGGTGGATATTAAGGAGGGCATGGATTGCATGGAGCACTGGGTGTTATACATAAACAATGAATCTTGTTACACTACATCAAAAACTAATGATATATGGTAACGAACATAACACAATAATTTTTTTTAAATTAAATTAAATTAAAAAATAGATTTAAGGGGCGCCTGGGTGACTCAGTGGGTTAAAGCCTCTGCCTTCCGCTCAGGTAATGATCTCAGGGTCCTGAGATGGAGCCCCACATCAGGATCTCTGCTCAGCAGGGACCCTGCTTCCCTTCCTCTCTCTCTCTGCCTGCCTCTCTGCCTACTTGTGATCTCGTCTGTCAAATAAATAAATAAAATCTTAAAAAAATAGATTTAATAACAAATATATTTAAAAATAAGATTAAATATTTAAAGGTTATACATATTATTGACCAATTTACTATTTCTGATGGTTTTTATTTCTTCTTGCATAACTAGGTTTCTATCTGATTACATTTCCTTCTAACTTATTTAATTTCTTTCAGTATGTCTTTTAGTACAGGTCTGCGGGAGGTGACACCTTTCAGCTTTGTACAAAAATATCTTTATTTCACCTTCATTTTTCAAGGATATTTTTACGGGATTCTGGCTTTTATTATTTTTTATAAGAAAGTGGCTATCATTCTTATCATTGCTCTCCAATGTGAGATATTTCTTCTTCCTCTGGATGCTTATAAGATTTTCTATTTACTTTTGGTCTTCAGAATTCAACTACAATTTCCCTAAGTGTGTTCTGTACATTTATCCTGCTTAAGCTTTGCTGAGCTTCTTAGATTTATGGGTTAGTATTTTTTTTATCGGTTTTTAAAAAAAAGTTTACTCATCTCTTCAAATATTTTTATACTTCATTCTCTCAAATCTTTCGTCCTGGGACTCCAATTTTATATATATGCTCGATCATTTGATTTTGCCTTACAGGTCTCAGATATTCTGTTCTGGTTGATTTCTCCTTTTGTGGTTGTTGTTGTTTCTTTGCTTTGATTTAAATAATTTCTGATCTTTGAGTTCACCAGTCTCTTTTAAATTATGTTTGGGTTTTGATTCCAATTAATTCTCTTAGATATCACATTCTTCAGTTATATAATTTCTATCTGATATTTTGTGGATATACCTTTCTCTGCTGAATTCTCAATCTGTTTACACTCTTCTCATATTTTCTCTACCTTTTAAAACATAATAACTGTTTCAGACTCTTCTTTTCCCCTGTTAATTCCAGTAGCTAAGTGATTTCTAGGTTTCTGTCTAATGAATTTTGTTCTTAGTATTATGATTCACATTTTCCTGGTTTTTTATGTCTATTAATTTCTTATGGTGTACAGGATATTGTGAATGATTGTTAAAGAGACTCTGGATTATGTTATCTTCTTTCAAAGATTATTGGGTTTTGTTTTGAAAAGCAGTTAAATTACTGGAGATTCATCTTGATCCTGTCAAGGCCTGGTTTTAGGCTTTGTTTGGGTGAGGGGCACTATTTCTATTTTGCCTCCGGCCCTAACGTATAGTCTTTATTTCTGGTTTATGGTTCTTACTCCTAAAGTGTGGTCTTTCTCAGGTTTCAAGGGAATGCTTTGGTATGTTAGCAAAAGTTTCTTTACTCTGGATGGGTCAGAATTCTAATTATATATCCCTGTACTGTGTGAATTCTGAAATCTTTGTTCAGCTGAGGATTTGGCTAAGGAACGGGAGAGTACTCCTACAAAGATTCCTGTAAACTCCTCATTTCAAGTAACTGTCCTGTAAGTTTCAGTCACTATAGCAGCTCATAACTCTGGTCTCTCTTTCCTCACCCCCATGAGACTTTTACTTTCTGTTTGGGCTCTATTTCTCTGCACTACAGTTTGGAAATTGTCCACAGGCAGAAAGCCATGGAGTATGGAGTCCTCAACTTAAGTGCTACTCTTCCCTTGAATATAGCACACCTGCATATCTACTATCAAGTTCTTGAGAACTGTTGTTTTATATATTTTGTCAGGGAAGCATCTGAATGGTGCAAAGTCCTCTTGAGAGGGAGTTAGTTCATACCCACACAAATCATTGTCAAAAAATTTATAAAGTTAGGACATTTTAATTAGAGTAAGCTGTGAAACAGATTTCTCAAGATATTCTCCAAAGACTTGGGACTTTCAAGTATCCAGTGTTACTCAATGTAGTTATAGCCATTACACCAGTGCACCATGACTTTTACTTTAAGTGTTACAAAAGTAAGAAATTGAACATTTCATCAAGTCCTTGCAATTATAAATGCTTGCCCTGTAAGACTGTACAGAGACTATTAGTGCACTGTGAACAAGGCACTTATCCTCACCCCCCCCACCCCTGTAGCCAGCTCTAAGAGTCAACCAATTACTTGATATTCTTTCTACCAGGAAAGTCTCAGCAAAATGGTCTTTTCTAAGTGAATCAAGCACCAAGAGATCATACTACTGGGATACCTATAAAACCATTTTCATTAAGAACTCTTCTGAATCAAGTACCTGTCATGAGTTGACAGGTTGACTTGATTAATTAAATCAAACACAAAAAACAGGAAAGTAAACTTCCATTGTTTCAATGTTACTTTCTTAGGCAATTATTATCAGCCCTATCCCATCCCACCCATCTGTAGCAAAAGGAGATACAGAGGAATCCTCTCCTTTAAAATAGCAGGATCTAGGGGCGCCCGAGTGGCTCAGTGGGTTAAAGCCTCTGCCTTCGGCTCAGGTCATGATCCCAGGGTCCTGGGATCAAGCCCCACGCCAGGCTCTCTGCTCAGCAGGGAGCCTGCTTCCTCCTCTCTCTCTGCCTTCCTCTCTGCCTACTTGTGATCTCTGTCTGTCAAATAAAAATAAATAAAATCTCTAAAAAAATAAAAAAAATAAAATAGCAGGATCTAATCAGAAGAGACCCTGAATCGCTAAGGAAATGTTGAAAAACAAAAATAAAACTGGTGGCATCACGTTACCTGATATCAAGCTTTACTACAAAACTGTGATCACCAAGACAGCATGGTACTGGTGTAAAAACAGACACATAGACCAGTGGAACAGAGTAGAAAGCCCAGATATGGACCCTCAACTCTATGGTCAAATAATCTTCGACAAAACAGGAAAAAATATCCAGTGGAAAAAAGACAGTCTCTTCAATAAATGGTGCTGGGAAAACTGGACAGCCAAATGTAGAAGAATGAAACTCAACCATTCTCTTACACCATACACAAAGATAAACTTGAAATGGATAAAAGACCTCAACGTGAGATAGGAATCCATCAGAATCCTAGAGGAGAACATAGGCAGTAACCTCTTCGATATCAGCCACAGCAACTTCTTTCAAGATATGTCTCCAAAGGCAAAGGAAACAAAAGCGAAAATGAACTTTTGGGACTTCAAGATCAAAAGCTTCTGCACAGCAAAGGAAACAGTCAACAAAACAAAGAGGCAACCCACCAAATGGGGGGAGATATTCACAAATGACACTAGAGACAAAGGGCTGATATCCAGGATCTATAGAGAACTCCTCAAACTCAACACACACAAAACAGATAATCATTTCAAAAAATGGGCAGAAGACATGAACAGACACTTCTCCAATGAAGACAAATGGCTACCAGACACATGAAAAAATGTTCATCATCACTAGCCATCAGTGATATTCAAATTAAAGCCACATTGAGATACCACCTTACACCAGTTAGAATGGCCAAAATTAGCAAGACAGGAAACAACGTGTGTTGGAGAGGATGTGGATAAAGGGGAACCCTCTTACACTGTTGGTGGGAATGCAAGTGGGTGCAGCCGCTTTGGAGAACAGTGTGGAGATTCTTCAAGAAATAGAGCTTCCCTATGACCCTGCAATTGCACTACTGGGTATTTACCCCAAAGATACAGATGGAGTGAAAAGAAGGGCCATCTGTACCCCAATGTTTATAGCAGCAATGGCCACGGTCGCCAAACCGTGGAAAGAACCAAGATATCCTTCAACGGACGAATGGATAAGGAAGATGTGGTCCATATACACTATGCCTCCATCAGAAAGGATGAATACCCAACTTTTGTAGCAACATGGATGGGACTGCAAGAGATTATGCTGAGTGAAATAAGTCAAGCAGAGAGAGTCAATTATCATATGGTTTCACTTATTTGTGGAGCATAACAAATAACATGGAGGACATGGGGAGATGGAAAGGAGAAGGGAGTTGAGGGAAATTGGAAGGGGCGGTGAACCATGAGAGACTATGGACTCTGAAAAACAACCTGAGGGTTTTGAAGGGGCGGGGGGTGGGAGGTTGGGGGAACCAGGTGGTGGGTATTAGGGAGGGCACGTATTGCATGGAGCACTGGGTGTGGTGCAAAAGCAATGAATACTGTTACACTGAAAAGAAATAAAAATTAAAAAAAATAATAACAGGATCTATAATCCTCCCTGGGAGCAACTCAATCCTTACTCTTTCTTTTACAAAAGTCAAGAATCTCTGAGTCACTTCATTGCCTACTGAGAAAAAAGTACTGGGGTGTGCCTGGGTGGCTCACTTGATTAAACATCTGTCTTCTGCTCAGGTCATGATCCAGGGGCCCTGGGATCATGGGCCTGGTGTTGGGCTCCCTGTTCAGTGGGGAGTCTGCTTCTCCCTATCCCTCTGCACACACACTCTCTCTCTCTTTCAAATAAATAAATAAAATCTTTTTTAAAAAGAAGAAAAAGAAAAAAGTATGTGGTTTGGTTTATGAGAATATGTACACTTTTCAAATTAAGTCAAGAAATTATTGGCTTCTATGTGTGTGCTAAAATGGTGGGTCAATGTCAGCCATCTCCTTCTACTTCTGCTTAGCCCCAAATGTCAGATTACACCAACATTTCCGCTTGCTTGTAACTTAAGAGCAATATTATCTATACATAAGAATTCTGCACAAATTGCTAAAGAAACCCTGTTATAATAGAAGTCAAGAAGAACCACAAGTAGCTCCATGAATGTTTCTTTACTATTTGTACTAATATCAACTCTCTCTGGGGATTACTTTTCAAATTAGGAAGAGATAAGCTTTGTATCAAGTCACTAGGTAACAAGTTTGGAGTGCCTATTTGAATTACTAGTTATGCTGGTTAAATGCTGATATCCTGAGCTGCCTGTTCCTGAGAATTCTAGGTTCTATTGATTCACCTTCATTGAAAATTTTGATGCTGAAAGATCACTCAGATTCAGTTCTTTAGGCTGATCAAATTACACAATTAACTGCAAAGGATCTCAAATTAGCCGGGTTGTGTACTAGACCAGAAGGGGGTATCTATAAGGGAACCACCCAAGGAACTTAAGACCTTCAAAGCTGTCAAGATGAGTTATCTATCCATAAAGAATGCCTTGTATGGGGGAATTGTAGTGTTTTTCAAGAAGGCAGCTTTCTTGTTATCTTGGCTACGCTAAATGTAGCATATCTGGGATCTGTTTACATGAAAACCTCAGATAGAAGCTATTTCTGATGTCCTGGAATTGATTCTGATATTTAAAAGACTGTAAAGTAGTATAGCCTGTGACAAGCTACTTGGCATAACCTATTAAAGGTACCTACTTTTCCATTTGCAGGGGGAGAATGGAGAAGCACAGAGATCAAAATGACTTAGATAAGAATGCATATTAATTTTGGAGAGCCATTCTAAGGTAATAATGTCTTCATTGAGCTAGGCTCCTTCTCAAAATGTCCCGAAGTAGTCCCAGTACCACCTCCAACTTCTGTTGTGCCAGTTGTTTTTAATACATGGATTAACATGTACTACTGTCTCTGACTATGCAGCCTGCACATTGAGATTTTAAATTTATTTCACTATTTAGAAGATAAAAGTAACTTTAGAAAATTTTAAAAACACAGAGAGGTTGAAAAAAATGAAAAAAAAAATTCCCTGCCCTAACCCACTCCACCCTTAGAAACCAATTACCATTAATATGTTGGTGTGTTTCTTTCCTAATTTCCCAATGCATTAAAAATTTATAAACAATGAATTCTGGAACACTGAAAAGAAATTAAAAAAATAATATTTTTTTAAAAAGCATTAAACTAGTTTTTAAAAATTAAATAACTTTGCACATGGCAGAACACTTCCAAGCATCTCAGAAGTGTCTAAAATAAAAAGTAAAATTCATATCTTCATCTCCATTCCCCCAGTGCCCTTGAGTTCCTCAGATAGAGATACCACTTAGGTATGTAATTTTTCAGATGGTTTCAAGTATAGCATTAAATAATATTTCAGGCTTCTATTTCTTGCTCTTTTAAAGAGCATCTAGGAATTCATTTCATTTCAGAAGCATAGATTCTGAAGCCAAGATTGCTTGGGTCCGAATCCTGGCACTGTTAACTTCTGGGTTTTGTGAATGTGAGCAAATTCCTTAATTTCTTTGGGCCTTCATTTTCTCATCCATAAAAATGGGAGTAATAATAGCACCTATCTCACAATGTTGTTATGAAGATTGTATGAATTGATATAAGCAAAATGTTTAGAATAGTGCTTAGCACTTATTAAGAGTTCAGTAAATGTTATCATTTTGATTATCTTGAGAGAAAAATTTTATCTCACTTTCATGGCTCCTTATTTCCATTCTACTCCATCATATTTGTGATATTATTATTATTAGGGTTTTAAAAATGGATTTCAATAACAGATTAAATCTCCATTTCTTTTTTTTAACCTTAGACAGTGTCTCTTGATCCTGAAAGGTGAGATATAAAAGATAATGAAATTAGCATCCTTTTACTTATCTCCACCCTCCTCCCTCCGCCCACTTCCCAATTTATGTTTATGCTTTTACTTTCATACAATCAAGTTAGATAATATTTACATTTTGCTTTGAAACTGTAAGACTTGTGATTCTTTTAGTTCCTTGCTACTCAAAGTGTGGTCCTTCCACCAACATCCTTAGAATTAGGGAGTCTAGGGTTTGGTAGAAATCTCAGGCCCTACCTCACATTTGCAGGATGAAAAACTGCATTTTAACAAGTTTCCCAGGTGGTTCATATGCACATTAAAGTTTAGGAAGATTGCTTTAGAGCAGTTGATTTCAACTCAAATTGCTTCCTAAGAGATTCTAATATGAATGCAAGGCTGAGAATCATTGGTTCATAGGTAGCTGTTGTGGTGATTTAAAATTACCTCAAAATCTCTTCAGACCCCAACACCCTTGGAGCCTCTCCACTCTAGGCAGATAGTTTATACTCTATAATGCAGATGCAGTTTTTAGGTTTAATCCTGGGGGTGAGTCTAAACTGCCAGCCAGTTTGCTCTGAATGGGAGAGAGGGTTATGGGAAGGAAGAGGAGCTCTATTGGCCTACCTGTACTGAATGCAGTTCTTTAATTGCACTGAAAATTGCCCCCATGGCCCACTTATGCTCTTGTCTTTCCTGAGTCTGAGCTTGGCACTTCTTGGAGCTCTCTTGGAAGAAAGTACTCTTACAACCCCAGTTTTGGGTTGCAGTTTTTCCTCTTCTATTCCCTCCATTAATCAGATCCCATCTGCTTTCTATCTTTAAGGGATTTCCTCAAACTTTCTTGGTCCTTGCTGCATGCCTTTTTTTTTTTTTTAGCCCTGTTTTGGTTTAGTTATTTCAAAAATATGTTTTCTATCATTTCAATGAGACTATGGAAAGGAAGAGAAGTAAATGCATATGCACAGTATGCCATCTTTTGCCAGAACACCTTCCATAGCTGAGTATAAGAAATTTGTGGTCGGGACGCCTGGGTGGCTCAGTGGGTTAAGCCTCTGCCTTCAGCTCAGGTCATGATCTCAGGGTCCTGGGATCGAGCCCCGCATCGGGCTCTCTGCTCAGCAGTGAGCCTGCTTCCTCCTCTCTCTCTTTCTCTCTCTCTGCCTGCTTCTCTGCCTACTTGTGATCTCTCTCTCTCTCTCTCTCTCTCTCTGTGTGTGTGTCAAATAAATAAATAAAATCTTTTAATAAAAAAAAAAGAAATTTGTGGTCAGAAGCATTACCATTACACCTCAGCACCCTCAAGCAAATAGTCATCATCAAAGAATCATGAAGACAACTAAGAATGCACTGAAGTGGATTATTCAGGGATACTGGCCGATACTTGCTAGGTCTTTAATTGGTTCTTTTGTCATTTCATGTTCAATGTAATGAGGCAAGCTTGTTAATTTACTAATGGTATGACATCTCCAGCCTTGCCCTGTGTCCACTCAAACTTATATGAGGACTTAAAAGTTCAAATTCTATATACCACTCTGTTGGCATCTAGAACAACATACTAACAGATGGTATGCATTTCATAAATGTTAGATGATGATAAGTAAATGACTATGTGGCCACATAGCACTCATTTGTACCATAAGACTTTGTTTCTGTTAGTAGGTTAAGAGCTGAACCAAGGTGGGATTCTGCTAATTTAGGTAACAGATCCTGGGTCATATGAGTCCAGAGTCACATGGGCTATTGATTATCATAATAATCAATATATTTTTTCAGAGTGGGGAGGAGGGGCAGAGGGAGAGAGAGAATCTTAAGCAGCCTCTATGCCCAGTATGGAGCCTGACATGGGGCTTGATCTCACAACCATGAGATTATGACTTGAGTTGAAGTCAACTGGATGCTTAACTAACTGAGCAACCCAGGCACCCCCCACAATGATCAATATTAAAGATATTCCTGGGGAGATTTGTTAACAGCCAAACCACTAGACTCATCTTTTCTAGAGCCATTTGTTGATATTTTAGCTACACTTCTGGAGGACACATCAGAACAACAAAATGAAGAAAACAGTAATTCTTTTCTAGCTCCTGAGATGGCCAAAATGGAGTCACTGAGAACTCTACACTTGCTAGAATAATACAGCAGCTGATATCCACAACAGATCTCCCTTGTCAGTTTAAAGATACTTTAGATAAATGAGGATGTGGGTGATGTATGCCAGGAGGCAATGTGCCAGGCATTGCTTTTGTTCCCTGGACTGAGTTATGATTGCAGACTTATAGGGATTGGTTTGTGTGACAGTGGAATTACAATACAGTCTTGTTACAGACCAGACAGGATTTTAGTCAGGATTTTCTTGGTGTAATGCAACCTGACACAATAGATACAATTGCCTGGAGGAAAACCTCTCCTCTAGCCCTCTGAGCCTATATAGCAAATGGCAATATTCTAAAGGAATTCTGCTGTCTGTTGGATAATGTTGGCTTTACTCAAAACACATGCTGACCACCTGTGCCCTATATTTATCCTCTGTTGCTACTTAACCATCCATACTAAGAATGTTTTCTTAAAGTCTTTCCCCTTCAACTTTCCCCTAGTTCAGTCACTTGGCTAACTTTTTGCCCTTTTTTTTCCACCAGACGTTCTTGCTTCATACTCTTCCCGCCACCCCAAAAAAGAGGAAACAAGAGTCTATTGACAAAGGAAATATAAACTAAATTTTTAAAAAAAGCAATATGTGAAGGAATTAGGCTCCTGAAGCAGAGGGGATGTTGTTAGAAGAGAAAACACTGTTTCTTGTGAGATCTTTTTGCTGGATCTACAGCAAAAAGCAATGGTACTTGGTGGTATGACTATTCATATCCTGGAATTCTTTTTTTTATAATTTTTTTATTTTTTTATAAACATCTAATATATTATTAGCCCCAGGGGTACAGGTCTGTGAATTGCCAGGTTTACACACTTCACAGCACTCACCATAGCATATACCCTCCCCAATGTCCATAACCCCACCACCCTCTCCCAACCCCCCTGCCCCCAGCACCCTCAGTTTGTTTTGTAAGATTAAGAGTCTCTTATGGTTTGTCTCCCTCTGTTCCCATCTTGTTTCATTTATTCTTTTCCTACCCCCCAAACCCCCCACGTTGCATCTCCACTTCCTCATATCAGGGAGATCATATGATAGTTGTCTTTCTCTGATTGACTTATTTCGCTAAGCATAATACCCTTTAGTTCCATCCATGTCGTCGTAAACATATCCTGGAATTTCTTATAGGAACTAGCTACACTTCAAGTGGAAACTTTGCTAGGGATGCTAGGGACAGGGCCCTAGAGGAAAAACAGTGAAAAGAATTTGTGAAAACAGAGGGAGAAAAATATAGAAAGAAGAGAGAGAAACACAAAGAAAGTAACGTGATTGAGCTAATGGAAGGTGTTTATGCATAGCAACAGGAAACATTCTTGAAAGCTGTATTCTTTAATGTTCTACAATCCTAGCTCTGAAGAAGGTAATCAAAGACAGACTCATAAAGCAAAAAGCGGATTGGATAACCAAGTAGGTGACACTATATAAATCCTTGGTGAAAAATCATTTGAATAGAATTCTGGTTCATTAGTAGAGCTACAGATTCACTGTAAGAGATTGGAGGGGAACCTGGGAAGATCTATATATTCAGTTATCACAGTATAATGGAAAATACATCAAATTTTTAGTCAGATAATTTGGGTTAAATATTAGCTCTGTCACTTACTAAATCTATGAACTTGGGCAAGGTAGCAAACCTTCCTGAGCCTTGGTTTCCATATTGAAAACCAGACTAGTAACATTTTTCTCATAGAAACATTTTTATCATGTATCAAATGAAATCATGTATTAAAAATACCCACTTAAAAATCATTTATCATTGTCATTATTTCAGAATGCAAGTTTTTAGTTTATTAAAACAAAAAATTACATTCCTCCAGGGAACTGTCAAGTATGGGTTAAGAATACCAGGAAAATAGTCTAATTATAAAATTGTGGTCCTTATTGTATTAATTTACAACTTCAATCCTGTAATATTTATTCTTTCATGATATTTTAATTGCTACAAGAGATTATGCTTACATATTGGAAATGTTTCCTCTGCAGAGAGAAAAAAATTGGTCAAGGGTAGACTTTCTCAAAATAACGAGTAAATCCTTTACCCTTAGTATTGCTAAGAACTCACACTGAAGAAAACCCAATTTGCGAAATACTTCTCTATGGTGGCCATGCACTGTTAATGAACTCTACTTGTTCAACATTCTGAATTAAAAACTCAAAGAAATAAAATCTGCTAGTTACTAATTAAACTTGACCATAATTGATTAAAGTGAGAAAAACACAGCATCCAGTTTTGACATTTTCTTGTATACACCTGTGCGCTGAGATCAGATCACAGATAGAGCAGGTTAGTTAGGTGTTTCTGAGAAGGGCAATGAATTTTAATATTGAATAACAGTACCTAGAATTCACAGAACACCTGATATTCAAGTACTTCTCAGCCATCATCTCATTAATTTTCAAGCATCCTGTGAAACAGATGTTGTTTTCGGTATACTGATTGGAAAAACAAGTTTCCAAAAGGTCAAAAGACGGGGTAAAACAAATTAAAGATACAACTAAGGATTAGAATCCAGGCCTACTGCCTCCCACTCTGTTCCCTTTATTGCTATCAGAGGTGATAACTCAGGTCAAAAAGATGTTCTTTCAACTGCATCTAGTTAAGAAGAGAAATGTCATTGGGGTGACTCAAGTTCGGGCTTTTGTTTGTTTCTTTGTTTTTAGACAGTCTGGTGCCTATCACAGAATGAAATTCAGAACCAAATCCAAGGGGTTTGTGATATTTTATACCTCAGATGACCAGAAAGTCTTATTATAACTATTTCTTAGGTGTGCCTCCCAAGTCTTTTTTATGTATTACATCTCTCCTAAATAAATATATCAATGTTCATATATGAAAAAAGAAAATATTAAATAAGTGGTAAAATGCCTAGGCTTTTATCTCTATATCCTTAATTTGGCCACAATTCAATAAATAGTATCTAAAATATTTGTCTTTCCTATTTACTATATCATAGATCTTTTGTCATTAATTTTGCATATGAAATAAGTCAGCCACCATGTCTCAATATAATTTTAATAACTTTATATTCACACCAGCAAGCCACAATCACTAGCCCGTGTTTGTTAAAAATCCCAGTAATTAGTAGGCTCAGTTTCTAAGAAACCTGATATTAAAAGGAATCTTGTAGTCTTCGCTGCTATTTTTATTCCTCAAAATTGTCCACTTCTAAGCAGGCAGAAAACCTATTGAAATTGTGCCAAAAGTCTTGGGAAAGTAATAGAGCAATTGATTTGTTTCCTAACTCCAAATATAAGAAAATAGACTTCAATCTTCAGATATATTGCTCTATTAGTTAGCAATGATAAGGATTATTTTCTCCTTCTTACTCATTAGCTTAAATCATAAGGGAAAATAGAGCAGTTTATATGGAGGCACACAATATTTTGGGGCATCATGCTTCAATTACCAGATTTCATTAAGGGAATTATGGAAATTTATTCTTATCGATAAAGTAAATTGTAAGAATGAGATATGGAGTCTGTCATCTATGGGTAGCAGAGTTTTCTTTTCTCTCCCCAAGGATTTCTGGCATTTCTCAAAGTGCTTATTTTCTTTGGGGAATAATGTTTTCTTTTTCATTATATTCACCATCTCAGTCTTTATAGTCACCCAGGAGCCTTTGAATTTTCATTGTATCTGGCCTCAATCATAAACACAGACACTCTTCTAGTATTCTGGGACCCTTTAAAAGTTAAGGAGGGAATCTCTGCTCTCACTAATATGTAAGTCAACACATAGCACATTACATCATAAAGTTACCAGGGTTTTAAGCATTTTAAATTCAAAAACAGAAAATCAGCCTTACGATTTTCAGTTCAAAAGCCATTTATTGAGCCATTATATTGAGTTAAACACTGTGCTGGATGTTGGAATACAAAGATAAACAGATGTGGTAGCTGTTATAAAGATGCTCACAAGATGGTAGGGGAAACAAGTTGATGGAAACATATTATATGTAAGTGATGAGTCACTAAATTCTGTTCCTGAAACCAATATTACACTATATATTAACTAAAATAAATGAATAAAGTAAGTAAGTAAGTAAAACCTCAATGTAACACAACCATATTTTACCACACTCAAACACTGATAGTTTGTTCTTTTCCACCCCAAATAACTCCCCAGACTAAAATCAGTTAAGACTGGTGCATAGAATTCTATAACTTTTTCTAGTTATAAAAACAACTGTTTATGATATTTTATTAAATGGGATAAATGGTTTTATGGGAAAATTTTGGAAGAAAAAAAAGAAACATATAACTTCTAAACCAATATGGTAAGTACAGAGGTATGCAAAGGTTATTTGAAAAGCAGTCTCTTATTCCAGATGGGAGTCTGTTATGCAACCTAACCTACTCTTCCAATATCTACCAAAAAATAGCTTCTGATGTCCTAAGAGATTGTTTGAGCAAAGCCTCTATTATCCTTCCTTAAATCACTCCCTCATGCCTATGCTGTCAGATGTTACTGTTTTATCTGTTAACTATAGTTTCCCTTCCTCTCACACTATCTTCAATGACCAATTTTAAGGCTCAATCCCTAGTTTGGATATACCTATTTCAGGAAGGAAGGTTATATTCTTTTTGTTTTTCACTCCTGTGAGATGTGCTTTTATCAATGCATTTCATGAATGAGAAAACTGAGACTCAATGAGGAGGACTTGCCCAAAGTCACACAGTTGGTAAGTGCTGCAGAACAGGACATTAAGAAGTGGGAGAGTTCCGGGCGCCTGAGTGGCTCAGTTGGTTGAGCAACTGCCTTCAGCTCAGGTCATGATCCCGGACTTCCAGGATGGAGTCCCGCATCAGGTTCCCAGCTCCTTGGGAGTCTGCTTCTCCCTCTGACCTTCTCCTCTCTCATGCTCTCTCTCATTCATTCTCTCTCAAATAAATAAATAAAATCTTAAAAAAAAAAAAAAAGAAGTGGGAGAGTTCCTAAACAAATATAAGAGAGTGGGAGAGCATTAACCACAACACAAATGTCTCCCAAACTTTGGTCTTCGAGGTAACATTTTCATGATTTTGCCATATCTATGTTAACATATTATTTACTTGTTAAAAAAATAGCTTACCTCCTCTTTAAAAACGTTAATCTTATCCTAGGCAATAGTATCTGAGTAATCACAGTTTTCTAGTGCTAGCCATATAAATGTATGTGTGTTAGTGCATATTGATAAAATAAAATAAATACAGAGGTATTATCATAAAAATATTAGTCCATGTACCACCTCAAATCATCTCACATCTCAGAAGAGGTATGTATGTCATTCTTTGGAAGCACTGATCTATGCTATACCATTTGTACAGTTAATTTAACAAAACTGCATGTAAATTTGGTAGTGGATATACCTGATTAAAACTTGTGTGTTAAATGCTGTCTCTTTTTATCTTCTCCAGAAGAATAAATTAATTTGCAAAGCAGTGAGGACTGTCTGAAGTGGCTATGGTCCAGATATAAGAATAAGTGAGAAGTGACTGGTAGAAAATAACCAGGGGGAGATGTTTTATTAAGAAGAAAATTTAGGGGCACCTGGGTGGCTCAGTCATTAAGTGTTTGCCTTCAGCTCAGGTCATGATCCCAGTGTCCTGGGATCAAGCCCCGCTTCGGGCTCCCTTCTTGGTGGGAGGCCTGCTTCTCCCTCTCCCACTCCCTCTGCTTCTGTTCCCTCTCTGTGTCAAATAAATAAAATCTTTAAAAAAAAGAAGAAAATTTAGACTGAGAGAATAGAATTCACTAGTAAGTAGTTAAAGGGAGGAAGCTAGGACCAAAACACTGAGAAAATAGGCATTACTGAGGGACTTGGAATTAGGTACCCGTGATTATAATGTGTAGCTAACTTGGGCTACTATTATTCTTGTGTTCAGTGAAAAACTATGCCAGCCTCTTTTACTCCAGTATTATCATGACTTACTTTGAGGAAATATGTGTGAAATCAGGGTCATCAGTGTTTCTGACACTACTGCCACTCTACTTGAGAGACTCCCAGGACCTCAGGTGCTGGCAACATAGGCAAAGAGTAAGCAGTTAGCTGGCTGCCTGGCTGTTCCAATGGCCAAGAGAACAGTTTGTGTGTGTGAGCAGGCTTGAGCTATGATCATCTTTGCCTCTCTGAGATAAGACAATGATTATAGATATTAATGAAGAGTGTTTGCTTGAGCCCTAGTGGACTGTACTCAGCTTAAATATAAGTGGTAGTTGTTGTTTTCAATTTGTACATTAACAGAAAATATTTAAAAGGAAACCATATGATTAAGGATGAAACCAGAAGGCTTGTGGTGAAACCCAATAAGGTAATATCCCATTTTGTGTTAATTGGTTTTAACTAGCAATCAAAGAGGACAGATGGCCTCTCCTGGGAAGGAGAGCACTATATTTTAGGGAAATATATGCTTGTCCTTCTTCATGAATATTCGTACTCTTGTTCTTGCCAACATCATCATTTTTCATTTTTTAATCTCTTCAATAAAAATTCAGATTTCATTTCCGTGTTTTAAAGGATATAATAGAGGTATTAAAATACCAATTTGTGGAATTTTTTTATTAGGATACTAGTTTTGCTAACCTGCATTTTGGTGTACTTTTATAAAGTGAGGAAAATGTCACTCTTTAGGATATATTCAGGACAATTTAGGAACAAACTACAGAAATTGACAATAAGATAATAACTTTGTTTTTAAAGGAGACTTGGCTGGCTCAATTAGTGGAACATTTGACTTTATTCTCAGGGTTGTGGGTTCAAGCCCCATGTTGGGTGTAGAGATTATTTAAAAATAAAATCTTTTAAAAAAAAATAAGTTTGTTTTCTTAGATTTGGTGCCATTTCCAGCAAAGAAACGGAGTAAGAGCTAATGAATTAAATGTCAGAGATGAGCTAGTCAACAGGATAGGATTTGGGGAGGGGGCCTGGGAAGGCTCAAGAATTGAGGGAGAAAGGTAGAGTAGTTTGTAGAGTGAGAGTTACACCCAAGTTGTCAGAATGAGTTATAAGTTTCAATATGTAGTTCTGTTTCTATGCTCAAAAAGTCAGATTTATCTTTCCATCTTCTAGGGTATTCTCTATTTTCTTCCACTTGTTTTTTATTAAAAGCTAATTTTGGCACTGTGCCATCACCCATTCTATATGTTCTTTCAAATTTTTGCAAGTTTTTTCTATTACATGTATTATGTTCTGTTCAAAACAGGCAAGATGAGATTTACTGCTATATACATGCCTAGATCATAAATACCAGACTCAAGAAAATATGAATCATAATGACTACCAATCTAAAGCATTCATTAAACATCAATTATTGTTTTTTTAAAAGATTTTTATTTATTTATTTGACAGACAGAGATCACAAGTAGGCAGACAGGCAGGCAGAGAGCGAGAGAGGAGGAAGCAGGCTCCCGCTGATCAGAGAGCCTGATGTGGTACTTGATCCCAGGACCCTGAGATCATGACCTGAGCCGAAGTCAGAGGCTTAACCCACTGAGCCACCCAGGTGGCCCTAAACATCAATTATTTGCAATGAATGAAATAGGACTATGGATAAGGCTATAAGGAAACTATAACCCCTGGTTCTTTACACTTATGATCTAGCTGGGCAGAAAAGGAAACAATCCCTGAAAAATACAACTAGTAAACCCTCTAAAATATAGTCTATGCTTTTTAAAAATTCAAACAAATACATCAAAACTTTAAAAAAGTGATTTTTCACAACTTCAAAGTGGTACCATTGGAGTAAACGTATTCTGAAGTGGCTACCATTGTTCAAAATGATATTTGGAAATCATCTTTGATAGTACCTTCAAAGTCTGTGATCCATTCTTTGGAATTTCCTTAGGGGGCCAAAAACATTTCCATTGAGAGGGTGATATTAATTTCAGTGAACAGTTAAGAGACATTTGAAGACAAGGATGGCAAATAAGAAAGCCAAGAAAGCTGAGTAATGGCAATTTTGGGTTAAATTGAGGTGTGCCCACAAACCAATAAGGCTGGTTTTCCTGGGTAGTTTGGAAAATGAATTTGAAAGCAATTTCTTTACATGAGTTCCCAAGTACTTTTACCAATGTTAGTGTCAATGGAATAGGTAGACATCCTCCCAGATATCAACAGGCAGATCCCAATCTGGATACTGTGATTTTTAGAGAAGCCAGAGAGAAAAAGAGAGTTTCCCCCATAGAAACAGTGGGAGTTCAATCTCTAGACTGGATTATCAAAGTCTATTTATACCTGTAGTATAGCTGAAGAGAGTATTAATGCTCTTTTAACCACACCTAGTTGGAATTTAGAGCTTTATTTCAATGGGCAAACAGAACTGGTATTCAATTTATCCCACAGTCTTACAGCAGGATCTAGGATTCCTTTGTTCCTGATTAACAGGGCTAGGAAAATCAGTTGTAGGAAAAGTGATAGATATTCCAAGCACCATTAATTTGTTCACACTGTATAAAAGGTGTTTCAAAGTGGTTGTCTCCCAATGACAGAATGGAAGAAGTTATTTGTAAATGTCTAATCAAGCAAGGGGTTAGTATCCAAAATCTATGAAGAACTTACCAACAACATTCAAAGAACAAATAATCCAATCAAGAAATGGGCAGAGGACATGAACAGACATTTCTGCAAAGAAGACATCCAGATGGCCAACAGACACATGAAAAAATGTTCCACATCACTCGGCATCAGGGAAATACAAATCAAAACTACAATGAGATACCACCTCACACCAGTCAGAATGGCTAAAATTAACCAGTCAGGAAATGACAGATGCTGGTGAGGATGCGGAGAAAGAGGAACCCTCCTACACTGTTGGTGGGAATGCAAGCTGGTGCAACCACTCTGGAAAACAGCATGGAGGTTCCTCAAAAAGTTGAAAATAGAGCTACCCTATGACCCAGCAATTGCACTACTGGGTATTTACCCTAAAGATACAAACGTAGTGATCCGAAGGAGCACATGCACCCGAATGTTTATAGCAGCAAGTCCACAATAACCAAACTATGGAAAGAACCTAGATGTCCATCAACAGATGAATGGATAAAGAAGATATATATATATATATATATATATATATATATATATATATATATATAATGGAATACTATGCAGCCATCAAAAGAAATGAAATCTTGCCATTTGCGATGAAGTGGATGGAACTAGAGGGTATTAGCTTAGTGAAATAAGTCAATCAGAGAAAGACAACTATCATATGATCTCCCTGATATGAGGAAGTGGAGATGCAACGTGGGGGGGTTTGGGGGGTAGGAAAAGAATAAACGAAACAAGATGGGAACGGGAGGGAGACAAACCATAAGAGACTCTTAATCTCGCAGAACAAACTGAGGGTTGCTGGGGGGAGGGGGGTTGGGAGAGGGTGGTGGGGTTATGGACATTGGGGGTGTGTGTGCTGTGGTGAGTGCTATGAAGTGTGTAAACCTGGTGATTCACAGACCTGTACCCCTGGGGCTAGTAATACATTATATGTTTATAAAAGAATTAAAAAATATATTAAAAAAAAGAAATGGGCAGAAGACATGAACAGACGTTTCTCCAAAGAAGACATACAAATGGACAACAGACACATGAAGAAATGCTCAACATTCCTTGGCATCAGGGAAATACAAATCAAAACCACAAGATACCACCTCACACCAGTCAGAATGGCTAAAATTAACAAGTCAGGAAACAACAGACATTGGTGAGGATACAGAGAAAGGGGAAACTTCCCACACTGTTGGTGGGAATGCAAGCTGGTATAGCCACTCTGCAAAACAGTATGGGGGTTCCTCAAAAAGTTGAAAATAGAGCTACCATATGACCCAATAATTGCACTACTAGGTATTTACTCCAAAGATACAGATGTAGTGATCTGAAGGGGCTCATGCACCCTAGTATTTATAGCAGCAATGTCCACAATAGCCAAACTATGGAAAAAGCCCAGATGTACATTGGCAGATGAATGGATAAAGAGGATGTGACACACACACACACACACACACACACACACACACACACACACGAATATTATGCAGCCATCAAAAATGCAGTCTTGCCATTTACAACAATGTGGATGGAACTCGAGGGTATTATGCTAAGTGAAATAAGTCAGTCAGAGAAAGACAGTTCTCATATTTCAATTCCATTCATATGTGGAATTTAAGAAACAAAACAGAGGAGCATAAGGAATGGAGAGAAAAATAAAACAAGATGAAATCAGACAGGGAGACAAACCATAAGAGACTCTTAATCATAAGAAACAAACTGAGTTGGTGTTATATAAGACTGATAAATCACTGAACTCTACTTCTGAAACTAATAATATACTATATGTTAATTAATTAAATTTAAATTTAAAAAATAGCAAAGTCATTTTCTTCCTTGTCAAGTCCCCTTGGTTCTTACTCTATCAGTTATCCTCTCTTGTGTTTTCTCTGCACTCTTACTCAAGTTCTTCCCTTTGAAGCAAACTTCCATTCAATTTTGTGCCCCCACTTGATTTTATTCTCTTTCTCCTCTCCTTGTCCAGCACTCTCAAGAGAATAGCCCATTGCTGTCTCTAATTCCTTACTTCCCATATGACAGTCTACAACAGTCTGACTCTGTCCTCCCAATTCAGATTTGTAAATTGATAATTAGAAAAATTCCTGAAAAACACATTTTTGTTTGGTAGGGACAGAAGCCTGATTGCAGGATATTAGGTGTTGTGTGGGCAGTGAAGATGTGAGACACACATTCTCATGAAAATTAGCAATGAAGAAGAGGGTCATAGGATGGGAGCTGAAATAAGGTGGCACGTGGGTGAAGTGTGGGAAGTCTTGAGCAATGGTTTTTGTTTAGACAGGAAAGACCAAATATGATTGCAGCCATATGGAAAGGAGTCAATGGAGAGGGGGAGGTTGGAGATGTTAAGGAAATAAAGGGTCTAAATGGAGGGTCTATGCTTAGATAAAAGGGACTCTTCTTTCTGTGGACTTGGAAAGATAAGAGGATAGGCATGGCTCAAAAAAGGACTGGCAATATATTTCCTTTTGGTTCTGTTTCTCTGGAGGACTCTGACTAATACACTTCCCAATGTTTTGCAAGCCATGCCTATTCTCTTATCTTCTCAAGTCTTATCTTTCACTTCAACCTTTATAATTGCATGAGCCAAACCCTTATAATAAACATATACATACATATATATAGGAATATATATGTGTGTATATATATATAAGCATATATAAAATAAGGATTTATAATCCCTATATTAAACATATATATGTTTATGTTAATATTAAACATACATGTTTAATATATATTTATATAATAAAGATATGGTTCATGCAATTATGAAGGCTGAAGTCCCAAGATCCACAGGGTAGGTTAGCAAGCTGGAGACTCAGTAGAGCTGCTGGTGTAATTCCAGTCTGAGTCTGGAGACCTGAGATCCAGGATTGCTGACAGCACCAGAAAGAGCTGATGTTACAGTTTCAGCCCAAAGACAAGAAAAAGCCAATGTCCCAGTTCAAAAGCAGCAAGACAGGAGCAATTCTCTCTTACTTGAGTGAGAGTCAGATTTTTGTTCTATTCAGTCCTTCAACTGAGTGAATGAGAGCCACTCACATTAGGGAGAATAATCTCTTTTACCCTGTGTACTAATTTAACATTAATTTCCTCCAAAAACACCCTTGCAGAAGCACTCAGAATAACGTTTGACCAAATACCCAAGTGCCTGTAGCCCAGTCAATTTAACACATAAAATTAATTATCACAGTAACTAAAATCTGAGAAATTAACGTGGAGAACTTCAATTTCCTCTGAAAACTCAAGGCCACTTTGTAAACTTGGTAAACAAGTTACAAATTGAATTGAAGATGTAAAAGCCACAAAAGACAGTTGAGTACTAGGGCAAATAATTTTAAAACTACACTGTATAAAATTACGTGTTTCCTCTTGATAGTTCTGAAAAGTCTTCATTTTGTACCACTCCCTCTATCAGCTTACCTCAGTGTTCAAGCCTGAACACCAGTAACTCCACTCCTAAGAAATGATGGGGTTGGCCATGCTTATTATTTTTGCTTTTCCCACACTGATGTTTTTATAAATATTAGAAGTAGCTGCTGGGATTTTCCTTAAAAGATCACCATAAGCCAAGATTCCATTCATCAGGACATAAGAGCTTATCTCAGAAATGTGGATGGTTGTCAACAGTGTCACTCACTCTAAATACAAATGAACTAGCATATGTGACCCTAGTGACAGACTCCCTATTTATTGCTATAACTACGCTGATAATTTCTAGGAGCACCTGGGCAGATGGAATGTTTTTACCTTTTCCAACCTAATTTAGCTTCTAGCTTGGTTTGAAAATGTCATTCTTTGTATATGTATTTTACCACATGCTCAGTAAGGAATGCTGAGATACTTAATCCACCAAATATTACAAAGGGAGAATTGCTTCAACAACTATTCAACATAATGTTTAAGGATTATATATAATACATATACATTATATCTTATATATGTAGAAAATGCGTTCTTCATGTCATGAAAAGTCTTCCTCAAATAGCTGTTTATTGGAGTCCTTCTATACTCCAGGGCCAAATTTGACTACTGCTTTCAATATTGATCATGGTTTCTGATGTCAACCAACTCTGTATTCCTGAGGTCATACTTATTTATTAGTTGGCTGCAATTAATATTCTCCAGCATAACATATTGGAAGGTGTGTGTGCATTTGAAAATTATATTTCATAAGCTTTGGTTTATCAAGTATGGAATTGTTAGCAAAGTGGAAGCACACAGAAAATACAGATGCTCTTGAATTTAAGCCATCATGTTGTGGACTAATCACCATGGGCCAAACTTACCGGACAGGACAATTCCTTAATATTTTGTATGGTTTCCAGGCTGAGTCTGGCAAGTGTTACAGTGTCAGGGGAGCACTGATGCAGCCAGGACAAGCCAACCAGAATTCTGCTCATACATTGCCCACTAACCCAAAACTAAAGAAAGAACACCAGTCTTGGTCTAAGTCTCCAAATTTTCCTTGTAAGCTCAGGATCAGGGACACAGAACCCATAGAGAAGGCTCATGACTTTTTTGTTTACATGTTGTTGCTCACAGTAATATTCTTCTTGATTTAATATAAATAGCATAATTTACAAAATCTTCAAAAGCTTTTCATGGTTTGTCTTTATCTAGATTCAGGGTAACTTGACTCTTGACGGAACCTGAATGTGGGACTTTTAGGCAGTTCACTTAATGGTTCCCATACGAAGATGGTACAGACTAGATTGGTATGGGTCATCTGATCATCTTATTTTAAATCAACTTAAATCAACTTTGCTTTTAATTCCCTTTCCTGACTGACATTTTGCAAAATGTCTGTTGCAAAGATATCCCGTAGGATTCCAAAAAGTAAACAGCATAGTAGTAAAGCTAACATCACGCAAATATTTGGTCTGGGCTGTGCCCATCTTCATCAAAGCCTATACAATAATCTGTATTCCTTTATTATCATTTAGATTTGGGTGTAAAGATCCCTAAGTGCTTCTATGCACTATGTCTTCTGTGTACTCCACAAAAGGTATTCTTTGCAAACATCAAAGGTAGCAGTGATGAATGACATGCACCTAATGATTAAATTCCACTTCCACATCTATTTGAAGGCAGCCTGCTTTTCTTTCATGAACCTACACCATGTCAATCTGGACAATTCAAACTGAAAACAACCACATAACAATCTAAAGTAATTCATATAAACGCAGAAGCTTTTTGCATAAATTACCTAGGTAATGGTAGATATATAAATAGGAGGCTAAGGACATTTCTTTTGGGTGAAAGACAATTAGATTATCCAGTTTTACTGACTTTATTAGTGTCATTAGAAACACAATGTGCTTAATTCTCCATGATAATTAAGCATCCTTCTCTTTTATCTATAAGAGGCCAGACTTCAGATTTCCAAACCTGGAAAGGAAGCTGAACTCTAGAGCTCAGAGGAAATGTTTAGATGAAGAAAATAACAGAGATAATAATTGTTGTTTCTGGAAAATAGAATGCAAAATGGGGTGCTCATGATGTCATAATAATATGGATGTAAGTCAACATTTTGTTATGTAAAACAGTTTGAGGACTAAAGTATATTATATAGAGCCAATCTTTTCTAAGACTTATATGTTTTAAGGATCAAAGACTGAGCCAAGAAAATAATAGTAAGTTCATTAATTCATTTTTTCACATATTGTTTCTATTACCTTGGAAAAGTTGTCCAAGTAAAGCTTTCAAGTCCATTCAATACTGTAAATATCTAAGAGTGAATTGGGTCCTTGGTGTAAAACACAAAACTTGTGAAATAAAAATATTCTTGAATTTCTAACATCCTGCTGGACATCTCCACAATATTATGCCAGACTCTAAAACTTAATATGTCCAAAAAGAAACTGGCAAACTGCCACGCTGGTTCTTCCCTCTTCCCACCTGTTGACTTTATGTTATTATATACAGTTCAGTCCAACTAGTTTATTAGAGCAGAATTTTGCTTTATTGATGCTTTCGCTAAGACTTCTATTCTTACCCTAGCCTGCAAATACCAGAAGAAAATGTGGGAAGTATTATACACATGAAGCCCATCTCAGGATTTGTTTTGTCTTATTTTAGTGATTTGGGAGGCTGTGTTTTGGGGAACATGAGTTGGAAATATTTTAAGAATTCCACAAGAAGAGTAATTGAGCAGAAATTTCTACTTGATACCAAAACATATGAGCATGAAAATCCCATCTACAATTCAGTTTAACTCTCTTCCTCTTCACAACATAGTGCAAAAAGCGGAGGAGGGCACGTGTTGTGATGAGCACTGGGTGTTATATGCAACTAATGAATTGTTGAACACTACATCAAGAAAGTATGATGTACTATATGCTAGCTAACTGAACATAATTTAAAAAAGCATAGAATCAGGTATTTTTACTATGGAAAAAGGCTATCACGTATACAGGTGGGAGGAGGGTTTTTTTTTTTTAATTTAATTTTTTTCCAGTCTTCCAAGATTCATTGTTTATGCACCACACCCAGTGGAGGAGTCTTTTTGTATGAAGTTATCATTGTAGAGAATTCATATAACCAGTTGACAAACAAAGTAATATTAAAATGGGTCATCTACCCAGACACAGAAATGGTTCCGTTGTACTGTTTCCCAACAGCTAATAGCCATATTTTGCCTGTAGAAGCTTTTACAAAAAAGAAGAAGAAGAAGAAGAAGGAGGAGGAGGAGGAGGAGGAGGAGGAGGAAGAAGAAGAAAGAAGAAGAGGAGAAGGAGGGGAAGGAGGGGGAGGGGGAGAACTTTACCTGTTGAAAGCCAAACAGAATTGCTTATTGTTCTGTTTTCTCCCACAATTGCCTATGCATATTATCTTTTCTATTTAATGACAACCCCCCAATACAATTGCTACAGAACCTAGCTGAAGAGTAAAAGTGTGTGGTTAAGAGACTAATGTGTTATTAAATGGCCTTAATAAGCTAAACATATATGCAGACTTCTATTTAGTTTGCAATTTTATGAAAGAAACTAGGATACACTTCTAGAAGTTGAAGTTATTTCTTGCACAGAAAAATGTTCCGGAGATCATTGTTGAGAGCTGGATTTATGAATTAATCACTGACTTTCTCCAGAAGTGAAAGAAAATGAAAGAATTACTTTCAAAATCAGAGTCATTTTAAGGCAAGATTTAAAAAGGGGAGGGAAGAAGCAGGTTAGATGAACAAAGGTTTGGCAGAGGATTGGGAAAATAGTCCTCCAAATAACAATGGCATCCCAAAGTAACAAACCAAAATGGCAGTGTAAGTTTGTCCAGAGTGACATCTCTGTGAGACATGACTGAACCAGCTTCCCTTTGGATCCTAGGGCTAGGACTTTCCATTGAAAACATTACAGGATGATGATTGCCTTCAGCCACAGCACATATCACATCCTGAGCCAACCCTTGTGGGAGAAGAAATTAGAGATGGAAGCAAAGTGATTTGACAGTGAGCTTTTCAGATAAAGATAATGAGGTTTCATTCTTGATAACAAGCAATTTGGGAGTCAGTGAAGAGGTTTGAAGAGGGTTTGTGTAAGGTGACCATGGTAATAAGAACGGAGGAGAATTTTAACAAAAACATTTTGAACCATTTCAGTGAGTGAAGACAAGTTGGATATGAAGGAGGGAAAACACAACAGAGAAAGAAATGATAAAAATATAGATCATTGTTTCAGTTGTCTAGATGAAGAAGGAATGGAGATTAAGGAAACTGTGAGAAAAGAAACTTAGAATTTGCCATAACCCAAATCTTAGTTGGGCTTTAGTAGTTCTTTATTGATTATAGAACAGGATGAGGTTTCTTGGGATTCAAAACTTTCTCCCTATTTCAGGGAGCATTTAGAGCAGGGGTTCTGAACCCCTGGCCAACGAACTGCCCAAACAGTCCATAAATAAAATTCAGGGGACCCGTGAATTTGTAGGGAAAAAATTACATCTTTATTTTCTCTAATATCTAAATAAAATGTAACATTTTCTTTAATTATGAATGCAGGCCAAAAAAAACCCACTAAAAAGTTGTTTTAACCAACCCTGTAATTTTTCTACATTAATAATAATCACAGATCTTTGCATATTTTTTAAAGATTTTGCTTCTTATCTGAGACAGAGTGAGTGAGAGAGAGAGCAATTGACAGAGAGAGAGCATGAGCAGGGGGAGGGACAGAGTGAGAGGGAGAGGTAGATTCTCCACTGAGCACAGAACCTGACATGGGGCTTGATCCCAGGATCCTGGGATTGTGACCTGAGCTGAAGGTAGACACTTAAATGACTGAGCCACCCAGGTGCCCCATAGATATTTGCATATTATATTAATGTTTTAACAGATATTTTGGAATACAGCTTATATTCATGGCTATTTTTAAATAATGGAATTTATTAGACATCATTATATCTTATTATTTAATGCATTAATTAAAAAGTACATATAGGGAGACTTCTGGTGAAGATGGCAACATAGGATGATCCTAAGCTTACCTCGTCCCATGGACACAACTAGATAACACTCAGATCAGTGAAAATAACCCAGAAAATGACCCAAAGACTGTCAGGACACACTCCATGACTTAATGTAGAGAAAAAGCCACATTGAAGAGAGTAAGGAGGGCAGACCCATAATCAGGAGCTAAATGGACCATGGACCACCGCCTCCTGGAGGGAGGGATTCTGTGAATGTGGAGAAGGGAGAGAAAGAGACTGTCACACTGGGAAACCAGCATGGGAAAGACGAATCCCCATAACATTTGGCTTTGAAAATCAGAGGGGTCTAATTTCATGAGTTCTTATGACCAGCAGGACTTAAAACCTGGAACTTTAAAAATCAGTGGGCTTGGCTCTGGGAGAGCCAGTAGGGTGAGAGGAAAGTAGGTTCTCACCCCATATAGACAGCACAGCAAACAGCACACAGAAATATAGCATAGAAGCAGCAGTTTGAAAAATGCTTGGAGTATATGGGAAATATGTTTACTAATCTCGGCATGTGCTGGAGAGGCAAGGATCATTGCAAGACTTCTCCAGGAACAAAGGAGCTGGTCGTTGTCATTTCTCTCCCCCAAACCACAGCCTAGACCCACAAACACGAGTGGGAACCAGAACAGTGCCCGTACTCACTACATAACTTGCTAACATGCCCCCCCCCCTTGCACTTCTGCAGATCCAACCCTTCCAGGCAGGCTTACCTCAGTCCCAGTAGCTGCAGGTCCCCTCTCCCAGATGACCAGTGCAAACACATGTCCAGACCCACAGCTTTGCAGATCCACCCCTCCAACACACTCTTGGACAAAGCCCATCCAAAACAGTGCCACAAGCTTCACAGTATGCAAGCAGCCCTGATGGGAGTGAGCACCACCCAAAGTGACTCTTGCCCTTAGGTGAGAGGAAGGAAACCCATACACTAGTCAGACTGCAGCCCTAGCATGGCCTCATCCACCAATGTAAGCTTCTAGGAGACAACACAGGGAAAGTGCCCAACAGTTTGGTGCTACTGCATCTTTGACAAATGCCTATTCAAATTTAACTAAACCCAAGTTGGCCCTTGACTGGCCTACAAACACCACAGAGGCCAAACACTGTGCACAACAAGAAGTTACTGATAGTAATACAAGAATGGTAAGGGACTATAATACCTCACTTACATCAATGGACAGATCATCCAAACAGAAAATCAGCAAGGAAACAGTAAATTTGAATGCCACATTGGACCAGATAGATTAAAGAGATATATTCAGAACATTCTATCCTAAAACCGGAGAATATACATTCTTTTTTTTCAAGATTATTTATTTATTTATTTGACAGAGAGAGAAATCACAAGTAGGCAGAAGTAGGCAGAGAGGCAGGCAGATAGAGAGGGAGAAGCAGGCTCCCTGCTGAGCAGAGAGCCCAATGCAGGGTTCGATCCCAGGACCCTGGGATCATGACCTGAGCCGAAGGCAGAGGCTTAACCCACTGAGCCACCCAGGTGCCCCAATATACATTCTTTTAAAGTGCACATGGAACATTCTCTAGAATAGATCACTAGGTAAAAAAAAAAAGTTACAACAAATTCAAAGGAATTGAAGTCATATTATGTATCTTTTCTGACCACAACACTGTGAAACTAGAAATCAACCACAAGCAAAAATCTGGAAAGAGCACAAATACATGGAGGTTAAAGAATATGTAACTAAACAATGAATGGGTCAACCAAGAAATCAAAGATTAAATCCAAAATTACATGGAAAGAAATGAAAATGAAACAAAATGGTCCAAGATATTTGGGATGCAGCAAAAGTGGTTCTAAGAGGGAAATTTATAGCAATACAAGCATATCTCAAGAAGCAAGAAAAATCTCAAATGAACAACCTAACATTACACCTAAAGGAGCCAGAAAAAGAACAACAAACAAAACTTAAAACAAGCAGAAGGAAGGAAATAATAAAGATTAGAGCAAAAATAAATAAGTCAAGCAGAGAGAGTCAAGTATCATATGGTTTCACTTATTTGTGGAGCATAACAAATAATATAGAGGACAAGGGTAGATGGAGAGGAGAAGGGAGTTGAGGGAAATTGGAAGGGGAGGTGAACCATGAGAGACTATGGACTCTGAAAAACAGCCTGAGGGTTTTGAAGGGGCGGGTGGGTGGGAGGTTGGGGGAACCAGGTGGTGGGTATTAGAGAGGGCACAGATTGCTTGGAGCACTGGGTGTGGTGAAAAATCAATGAATACTGTTACGCTGAAAATAAATTAAAAAAAATAAATGAGACAGAAACAAACAAACAAACAAACAAACAAAACAATAAAGCAGATCAATGAAATCAGGACCTGGTTCTTTGAAAAGACCAATAAGGATGCCTGGGTGGTACAGTTGGTGATGTGTATGACTTTTGGTTTCAGCTCAGGTAATGATCTCAGGATTCTGAGATTGAGCCCCATGTTGGGCTCTGCAGTCAGTGCAGGGTCTGCTTGAGATTCTCTCTCCTCCTCTCTTTGTCCCTCTTGTTCATGCTCTCTAACTCTCAAATAATTAAATAAACCTTTTTAAAAATCAACAAAATAGATAAAACTTTAGCTAGACTTCTCAAGAAGAGAGAGAGAAAAGAAAAAAAAATAAGCAAAATCAGAAGTGAAAGAGGAAAAATAACAGTCAACACCACAGAAATACAAAGGATTGTAAGATAATATTATCTTACAATATTATGGCAACAAATTGAACAAACTAGAAGAAATGGATAAGTTCCTAGAAACATATAACCTCCCAAAACTGAAGCAAGAAAAAAGCTGGAATCAGTAATCGAAAACCTCCCAACAAACAAAATCCAGGACCAGACAGCTTCACAGGTGAATTCTACCAAATATTTAAAGAAAAGTTAATACCTATTCTCATACTACTACAAAAAATAGAAGAGGAAGAAAAATTTCCAAATTCATTCCATAACGCCAGCATTACCCTGGTATTAAAACGATATAAAGACACCACGAAAAAGAACTACAAGCCAATATCTCTGAAGAACATAGATACAAAAATCCTCAATAAAGTATTAAAAGACAAAATCTAACAATATATTAAAAAATCATTCACCGTGATCAAATGGGATTTGCTCCTGGGATGCAAGTGTGGCTCAATATTTGCAAATCAATCAAGGTGATATATCACACCAACAATAGAAAGTAAAAGAGCCATATGATCATTTCAGTAGATGTAGAAAAAGCATTTGACAAAGTACAACATCCATTCACAGTAAAAACCCTCAACAGGGTAGGTTTAAAGGGAACATACCACTACCTAATATAGGCCTTATATGAAAAACCCACAGGTAACATCATACTCAATTGGGAAAAACTGAAGTTTTCTCCTAAGCCATGAACAAGACAGGATGTCCACTCCCACTAGTTTTATTCAACATAATGTTGGAGTCACAGACACAGGAATAAGACAGAAGAAAGGAAAAAAAGACATCCAAATTGGTAAGGATAAAGAAAAACTTTCACTATTCACAGATGACATTATTCTATATATAGAAAACCCTAAAGACTCCACCAGAAAACTACTAGAAGTGATACAAAAATTCAGCAAGTCACAAGATACTAAATCAGTGTATTGATATAAAAGCAAAAGGTGAAAGACCTATACTCTGAACAGTATAAAACATTGATGAAAAAAATTAAAGATGGCACAAAGCAATGGAAAGATATTCCATGCCTATGGATTGGAAGAACAAATATTGTTAAAATATCTATTCTATACAAAGCAATCTACACATTTAATGCAATCCCTAACAAAATACCAACAGCATTTTTCATAGAACTAGAACAAACAACCATAAAATTTGTATGGAACCACAAAAGACTCTGAATAGCTAAAGCAATCTTGAAAAAGGAAAACAAAGCTGGAAGCATCACAATTCTGGACTTCAAGTTATATTATAAACCCATAATAATCAAAATAGTATGATACTGGCATTAGAAGTAGACATGGATCAATGGAACAGAAGAGAAAGCCCAAAGATAAACCAAAAATTATATAGTCAGTTAATCTTTGACAAAGTAGGAAAGAATATCCAACAGGAGAAAGTCTCTTCAACAAATGGTATTAGGAAAGCAGGATGGCTACATACAAAAGAAAGAAACTGGATCATTTTCTTATACCATACACAAATACAAATTCAAAATTGATTAAGAACCTAAATGTAATACCTGATACCATAAAAATCCTAGAAGAGAACACAGGCAGTAATTTCTCTGACATCAGTCATAACTTTTTTCTAGATAGGTCTCTTGAGACAAGGAAAGTAAAAATAAAGTATTGGGAGTACATCAGAATGAAAGATTTCTGCACAGCAAAGGAAACAACCAACAAAAGTAAAAGGCAACCAACTGAATAGGAGAAGATATTTGCAAATGACAAGGCCAATAAAGGCAAGACAAATAAATTGACATGGCCAAACTATAAAAAGACCTTTTACAACTCAATACCCTAAAACCAAATAATCCAATTAAAAATGGACAGAAGACATGAAAAGGCATTTCTCCAAAGACATACAGATTCCTAACAGACACATGAAAAGATGCCCAGCCTCCCTCATCATCAGGGAAATGCAAATCAAAATCATAATGAGATATCTCCTCATACCTGTCAGAATGGATAAAATCAAAAGCTCAAGAAAATTAGGTGTTGGTGAGAATGTAGAAAAAAGGAATCCTCTTGCGCTGTTGGTGGGAATGCAAACTGGTGCAACCACTGTGGGAGAGTATGGAGGTTCCTCAAAAATTCTAAAATAGAACTATCCTACAATCCAGTAGTAATCACACTGCTGCATTTTTAGACAAAGAATGCAAAACCACTAGTTCAAAAGAATATATGCCCCTCCCTATATGTATTGCAGAATGATTTACTAGAGCCAAATTATGGAAGCAGTCCAACTGTTCATTGATAGACGAATGGATAAAGAGTATGCGAGAATATACAATGTAATATATATTATATTAATTATATTAAATAATATATGTATATACATATATTATTCAGCCATAAAATTAACAAAATCTTGCCATTTGCAACAACACAGATGGATTTAGATAGTATAGTGCTAAGTGAAATAAGTCAGTCAGGAAAAGACCAATACCATATGATTTTACTCATATGTGGAATTTAGGAAACAAAACAAATGAACAAAGAAAAAAAGAGACAAACCAAAAGACAGACTCTTAACTACAGAGAAAAAGCAGATGGTTACTGGAGGGGCGGTGGGTGGACTGGTGAAATAGGTGAAGGGAATTAAGAGTACACTTATCTTTATGAGCACTAAGTAATATATAGAATTGTTGAATTATTATACCATGAATCTGAAACTAATATAACGCTGTATGTTAACTACACTGGAATTAAAACTTAAAAATAAAATAAAGTGAAGTACACATAGTAATATATTATGTTTTCATTTTTTGAAAACTGTATTTCAAATGCTTGGTTTCTTTTTGAATCCTGTGTATTTAATTTTATGTATTTGAAGAGATTTTTAGAGAAGATCAACCTTTGGCATGACAGTGTGAAAAGCTCCACTGAGCCACTCACTAATAAAAATGGGGAAAAAATTATATGTATATATACACACACATACACATACCTCCATTTAATGCCTCTAGAAATAGTCATAAGGGCAAAAAATAAAGAAATATATATTCAAGAAAATCTATGGAAATTTATTAAGGAAGGCTGGTATTTGAGCCAAGAATACTCTCTCCCTCTGCCTTCTCAGCTCAGTGATGTAAGACTACACTCCAGACTGCTGCAGCCAAGAACTCAGGGCTCCCTCTCTCCCCAGTTCCCAGCTGGAGAACTTTCTTCCCAGGAGGAACAGGATGTCAGTGTTTCTCATCTTGCCTCCAGCTGCCTATTGTTGAGACTAAGTCGAGGTGGTGACTCCCTTCTTCCATTTAACCTCCACTTATATAACAGTGGCTCTACCTTGAGTATGTCCACTGAGAATACTGGGGTCTCAATAGCTCTTGACCCAGTTAATGAGGTGGTATTTCCATACAAAGGGAGATAAGGCAAGAAGACCTCAGATAGCTCCACCCCCTTCCACTAAACACTCATCTCCTAGATAGGGGGTGTCACTCAAAGAGAAGCTTACCGTATTTCTCACCACCATTAGAGAACTCAGGTTCATAGATTTTCCTGAGAGGAGGGAGAGAAGGGGAGAAGCAGACTGTAAAGCAGATAGATTCTGTTTTAGGAACTGATGTCCTTTGCAACAGAGCATGAAGAAGTTTAAATCTAAAAACAAGCAGACGTTGTGGTGAAGGGAATTGGGAGATTTGTGAATCTAATGTCAAAAGTCTTGACTATATGTCAGCTAGTTTTCAGGAGAGATCAGGGTAAGAAGACAGCTGGGAGGAAATCTAATGGGGTCAGAACAAATATCAAGTGCTCACCTCAGAAGTTATTCTGATTAGATTAGTTTGCAAAGGAATTTATGCCCCAGGGCATGGTTGTGGCTAATAGAGCAATCAGTAGGCAATTGGAGCCTAACAGCTGAGTGTGTAGCCTAATACCAGAGGGTGGTCAGGGAAAGGGTAGAAAAGAGCCCTACCAGCTAGACTATGTTCCTAGGATGACTATTGGCAGAGCCAAAGCTGTGATTCCCTGAGAAGCAATATCAAAAAATTAACACCGTGGGAGGAGGGGGGAACTAGGCTTCATTAAAATATTCGGTCAGTAACTAACCAAATAAACAAGCAAAGAGAAATAACAAGACCTAAAGGAGGAAGTCTAGTCCTCAGAGTAGCTACAATATTTTACTTACTGTCCAGTTTCCAACACACTTTTGAGGCATGCAAAGAAATAGAAAAATATGACCTATGGACCAGAAAAAAGCAGGCAACAGAAAGCCTGATAGAGTGACCAGATGTACAATTTAATGGAAAAAGGTTTCAAAGTAGCTATTATACATATATTCACAGAACTAAAGGAAAGCTTGATTTGAAAAGTAAAGAAAGATATGTTGACAATATTGCATCAAATAGGGAATATAAAAATATAGAAATTTTAAAGAAAAACCAAATGAAAATTATGGAATATAAAATAACTGAAACAAAAACAAATTCTTTAGAGGAGCTTAATAATGGATTTGTACTGACAAGAGAAAAATTTACAAACTTGAAAATAAGTCAGCACAAATTATGTAAACGAAAAACAAACAACAAACAAACAACAAACATGTAAACAGACAAAAAAACAAAATAAAACAAAAAAACAGAAGGAAGAGCAAAAGAAAAATAACATCTCAGAGAAATGTGGGACATCATGATGCACATTCACATACATGTAATGGGATAACCAGAGAAGAGAGAGAGAAAGAAAAAAAATATTTTAAGAAATAAAAGCTGAAAAATTCCCAGATTATTGACCAAACATTAACCTACATGTCCAGGAAGCTCAATGAATTCCAAGTGGAATAAATTCAAAGAAACATACAAACAGACATTAGTTTAAAAATGATGAAAGCCAAAGACAAGAAGAAAATCTTAAAAGCACAAGAGAAAAATGACACATCATTTTCAAAAAACCACAACAAGAGTATACATGACTTCTTTTTTTTTTTTAAAGGTTTTATTTATTTATTTATTTGACAGAGATCACAAGTAGGCAGCAAGGCAGGCAGAGAGAGGGAGAGAGAAGAGGGCAAGCAAGCTCCCTGAGTGGAGACCCTGATGTGGGGCTCGATCCCAGTTCCCTGAGATCATGACCTGAGCCAAAGTCAGAGGCTTAACTCCCTGAGCCACCAGGCACCCCGAGTATATATGACTTCTTAACAGAACAATGGGGGCAAGAAAGCAGTGGGATAAGATAATCAAAATGCTCAAAGAAAAAATAAAAATGGTCAACAAAGGTCCCCATATCCAGAAAAGCTATTTTTCAATAACGAATGTGAAGTAAAAACTTTCCTAGATAAACAAAAACTAAGATAATGTGTAGTTAGTAGAAGCACATTACAAGAAATACTAGGAGCACCTTGGCTCAGTCAGTTCATATCTGACTCTTGGTTTCAACTCAGGTCATGATCTCATGAATCATGGGATTGAGCTCCACATCAGGCTCCATGCACAGTGGAGTCTGCTTGAGGATTCTCTCCCTCTGTTCCTCCCCCTACTCATACTTGCTCTCTCTCTCCCTCTCTCTCTAAAATAAATAAATATTTTTTTAAAAAAGGAAGAAAGAAATCCTAAAGGAAGTTCTTCAGGCTGAAAGCAACTCATGCCAGATGGGAATTTAAGTCCACATGAACAAAGAGTATTAGTAGAGGCAATAATGTAATTATAAAAGATAATGCATTTTGCTTGTTTATTTTTTTTATATTCTCACCATAGCACATACCCTCCCCAATGTCCATCACCCAATCACCCCACCTCTACATCTCTCCCCTCCCCTCCAGCAACCGTTTGTTTGTTTCCTGAGATTAAGAGTCTCTTATGGTTTGTCTCACTCTCTGGCTTCATCTTGTTTCATTTTTCACTCCTTTCCCCTATGATCCTCTGTTTTGTTTCTCAAATTCCTCATATTGGTGAGATCATATGACAATTTCCTTTCTCTGATTGACTTATTTCACTTAGCATAATACCCTCTAGTTCCATCCACATCGTTGCAAATGGCAAGATTTCATTTTTTTAATGGCTGCCAAGTGTTCCATTGTGCGTGTGTGTATGTTCTTTATCCATTCATCTGTTGATGGACATCTAGGTTCTTTCCACAGTTGGCTATGTAAAAAGCAATTGTATAAAACAATATGTATATAATGTATTGTTAGACCTATGACATATAGAAATGTAATACTGTGTAATATATTTACCAAACAGCACAGTGGAGGTGGGTAGCAGAAAAGTTGTAATGGGCTAAATAAATGACAACAGATGGTAAAATAAGAACTAAAACAATGTTTGGATGTGTTTGTACTGTTGATAGCCCCTTTGTCAAATGTAACATATATAAGAATAATGTCACAAGAGGAGATTAAAATGGAATAGAGCTACACAGGAGTAATATTTCTATGTATTACTTGAATTAAGCTAGTATAAATTTGAAGCAGCTTTTGAAAACTTAAGGTGTAACCACTAAAAATAATATCAAAAAATAGATAAACATATCATTCATGAAATTAAAATGCTACAGTAGAAAACATTCACTTTATACAAAAGAAAGAAGTAAAGGAGGAATAGAGGGGGAGAGAGACAGAAAAGAAAATTATGATTTAAAAGATCTAAGTCCAACAATATCAACAATAATATTAAATGTGAATAAATTAAAAAATTCAAAAAAGTCAAAAATGGCCAGAATAAATTTAAAAAATGATCTAACTATATGATATCTACATTGTATATACTTTAGATTCAAAGAGAAAATAGATTGACAGTAAAAGGATGGAGAAGGATATATCATGCAAATAGCAATCAAAGGAGAACCAGGGGGCTGCCTGGGTGACTCAGTCGGCTAAGCATCTGCCTTTGGCTCAGGTCATGATCTCAGGATCTTGGGATTGAGCCCCATATCAGGCTCACTGATTAGCAGAGAGTCCACTTGTCCCTCTCCTCCACCCCTCACCTCTGCTCATACACTCTCTTGCTCTCTTTTTCAAATAAATAAATAAAATCTTCAAAAAGGCGGAAAAAAAAACCCACAACAAAAACAAAGGAAAACTAGGGTGGCTATAGTACTATCAGACAAAATTGGAACTGAAAACAGAAAATGTTACTAGAGGTAAAGAGGGACATTTTATAATGACCAACATGTCAATCTGTCAGGAAGATATAACATTTATAAACATATATGCACCAAATAACAGAGCACCAAAATACATGAAGCAAAACCAACAGAAATGAAGGGAGAAATTGACAATTCAACAATAATGGTTGGAGATTTCAATACCTTACATCTAATAATGGGTAGAACAGAAACATAGAAGATCAACAAGGAAATAGAAGACTTGAACAATACTGTAAACCAACTAGAACTAACATATATGTATAGAACAACCTAGTGAACAATAACCTAAAATACATTTTTTTCTCAAATGCACATGAAACATTTCCAGGATAGATTATATGCTAGGCCATAAAATAAACCTAAATAAATTTAAAAGGGTAAAAACAATATAAATTATGTCCTCTGGCCACAATAGGATGGAATTAGAAGTCAATACATGGAAAATTTTGGGGAAACCCAAACATATGTGAAAATCAACAGCATGTTTCTAAATAGCCAATGGATCAAAGAAGATATGGAAGGGAAACCAGAAAATACTTTGACATGAATAAAAATCAAGATAAACCCCACTAAAATTTATGTGATGCAGCTAAAGCAGCTCTTAGAGGGAAATTTATAGCCTTAAAATGCCTACATTAAGAAATGAAAGAGTTCTCATATCAATAACCTAAACTACCACCTCAAGGCACTGAAAAAAAGAGAGCAAACTAAATCAAAAACAAGGAGGAGGAAAAAGAAAGAGTAAAGCAGAAATTAATGAAATAGGGAAAAAAATAGAGAAAATGAATGAATCCAAAAGCTGTTTCTTTGAAAAGATTAACAAAACTGACAAAACTTTAGCTAGTTTGACTAAGAAAAAAAGAAGACTCTACAAAATTAGAAGTGAATGAGGGGCTATTACTACTGACCCTACAGAAATAAAACATATTATAAAGGAATGCTATGAACAATTTTATGCCAACAAATTGGATAACTTGGCTGAAATAGACAAATTCCTAGAAATACAAACTACTGCAACTGACTCAAGAAAAGAAAGACAACATGAATATACCTATAACAAGGGAAGAGATTGATCAGTAATCAGAAACTACCCATAAAGAAAAGTCCAGGCCCAGATGGCTTCACTACTGAATTCCACCAAACATTCAAAGGATTAATACCAATTCTTCACAAATTCTTCAAAAAAATAGAATAGTGGTGAACAATTTCTAAATCATTCCATAAGACCAGTATTAGCCTGATTCTAAACCTAGAAAAATATATCACAAGGAAAATATAGGCCAATATCTCTCATAAATATGTATACAAAAATCCTCAACAGAATACTAAGAGACTGAATCCAACAACATATAAAAAGAATTAAACATCATAAGTAAGTGGGTTATAGCCTAGGGATATGAGATTTTTTTAACATCCAATAATCAATTAATGTAATACATCATAAAAATAGAATAAAAAAATTGCATGATCATTTCAGTAGACACAGAAAAAGCATTCAACAAAATGCAACACCCTTTCATGATTAAAAAAATTACTCAACAAACTAAGAATAGAACAAAAGTTCCTCAGCCTGATAAAGGGCATCTATGAAATACCCAAAGCTAACATATTGGATTGTTAAAGACTATATGCTCTCCCCCTAAGAACAAGAATAAGACAAGGATGTCCACTCTTGCTATTTATATTCAATATTTACTGGAGGTTCTATCCAGGACAATTAGGCAAGAAAAAGAAATACAAAACATTAAGACTGGACAGGAAGAAGTAAAACGGCTTGTTTACAGATCACATGGTTTTATATATAGACAATCCCAAGGAAGCCACTTAAAAAAAAAAAAAGAAAGAAACTACTAAAACTAGGGACACCTGGGTGGCTCAGTTGGTTAAGCATCTGCCTTTGGCTTAGGTCATAATTCCAGGGTCCTGGGATTGAGTCCCCTGTTAAGCTCCCTGCTCAGGGGGATTGGAGGGGTCTGCTTCTCCCTTTCCCTCTGCTGCTCCCCATGCTTGTGCTCTCAATATCTCTCTTTCTCTCTCTCTCAAATGAATAAATAAAAACTTTTTAAAAAAACTATTAAAACTAATGAGTTGAGTAAAGTTGTAGGACACAGATGAATATAAAAAAACAGTTGTATTTCTATCCACTTGCAATGAAAAATCTGAAAATGAAAAAAATATTCTATCTACAGTAGCATAAAAAGAAAAAGTACTTGGGAATGAATAAAGAATGCAAAACTTAGGTAACTACAAAGTATTATTGAAAGAAATTATAGATCCAAATAAATGGAAAAATATGCCATGCTCATGGATTGTAAGACAACATTTTTAATTCAGCAATGCTTCCTTAAGTGATATACAGATTCAGTGCAATCTTTCAGAATCCCAGCTGAGTTCTTTGTGGAAACTGACACTGTTTCTAAAATCTGGCAAGGGATCCAGAATAGCCAAACCTCTCCTGGAAAAGAAGAAGAAAGTAGGAAGAGTCATACTTTCCAATTTTAAATCTTACTCCATAGCATCAGTAATCAAAACAGTGTGATACTGGCAGAAGGATAGAAATATAGGTCAATGGAGAAGAACTGAAAGTGCAAAAATAAACCCATACATCTATTGTCAACTGGTTTTCAGCAAGGTTCTAAGAATATTCACTGGGGAACAAATAGTCTTTTCAGCAAAATTGTTGGTATAACTATATAGCAACAAGTAAAATAATGAATTTAGATGTCTAACCTCACACCATATACAAAAATTAACTCAAAAGGATCAAAGACCTAAATATAAGAGCAAAAACTGTAAATTACTTAGAAGAAAACATAGGGGTAAATCTTCATGACCTTGGATTTGGTAACAGATTTTTATATACCCAAAGCATGGGCATGAAAAGAAAAATTAAGTTGGACTTCACCAAAATTAAAAACTTTTATGTCAAAAGATACCATCAAGTAAGTGAAAAGACAATCTACAGAACAGGAAAAAAAAAATTTGCAAATCATATAGCTGGTAAGGGGCTTTTATCTAGAAAATGTAAAGAACTCCTAAAACTCAACAATAAAAATGCAAATACCCAGTTAAACATGGGCAAAGGATCTGAATAGACATTTCTTCCAGGAATATATACAAATGAGCAATAAGCACATGAAAAGATGCTCAACGTCATTAGTTATTAAAGAAGTGGAAACTAAAACCACATGAGATATCACTTCACATGTTCTCGGATGGCTAAAATCAAAAAGTCAGGTAACAAGTGAGTTCCCCTTTTGCAACCAAGAAGAGTGCAGCGTTCTTGAAGCCACTTTCTTCTATTTTTTTTTAGATTTATTGATTTATTTGAGAAAGAGAGAGAATACAGGGGAAGGGCAGAGGAAAAGGGAGAGAGAGAATATCAAGCAGACTCCCTGCTGAGTGTGGAGCCCTACACAGGGCTCCATCTCACAACCCTGAGATCATGTCCTGGGAAGGAACCAAGAGTCTGCCACTTAACTGACTGCATCACCCAGGTGCCCCATGAAACTGTTTTCTAAAGCAGTGGACACATTGATCCTATTGTGTATTACTGGCTTGATCTTTAAAAGGAAAGAAATGCAAATCAATGCACCCTGATGTTTATAGCAGTATTATCTACAATAGCCAAATTATGGAAATAGCCCAAGTCTCCATTGACTAATGAATGGATAAAGAAGATGGATAGATAGATAGATAGATAGATACATAGATACATAGATGGAATCTTACTCAGGCATAACAAAGAATGAAATCTTGCCATTTGCAATGACATGGATGTAGCTAGAGTATTATGTTAAGAAAAATAAGTCAAAGAAAGACAAATACCATATGATTTCACTCATATGTGGAATTTAGGAAACAAAACAAATGAGCATATTGGGGGAAAAAAAAGAGAGAGAGAGAGGCAAACCAAGAAACAGACTCTTAACTATAGAGAACAAACTGTTGGTAACCAGACAAGAAATCATCCAGTACTTCTTTTTTTTTCAATCCTTTTTATTTCTTTTTTTTAAATTAATTTATTTGTTTTAATAAACATATGATGTATTTTTATCCCCAGGGGTACAGGTCTGTGAATCGCCAGATTTACACATTTCACAGCACTCATCATGGCCCATACCCTCCCTAATGTCCATATCCCCACCACCCTCTCCCATCCCCCCTCCCCCCAGCAACCCTCAGTCTGTTTTTTGAGATTGAGTCTTTTATGGTTTGTCTCCCTCCTGATCCCATCTTCTTTCATTTTTTTCTTTTCCTACCTCCCCCCAATCCCCCCCCCGCCTTGCATCTCCACTTCCTCATAACAAAGAGATCATATGATAGTTGTCTTTCTCCGATTGACTTAATTCGCTAAGCATAATACCCTCTAGTTCCATCCACGTCATCACAAATGGCAAGATTTCATTTCTTTTGATGGCTGCATAGTATTCCGTTGTGTATATATACCACATCTTCTTTATCCATTCATCTGTTGATGGACATCTAGGTTCTTTCCACACTTTGGCTATTGTGGACATTGCTGCTATAAACATTCGGGTGCATGTGCCCCTTCGGAGCACCACGTTTCTATCTTTAGGATATATACCCAGTAGTGCAATCGCTGGGTCATAGGGTAGCTCTATTTTCAGTGTTTTGAGGAACCTCCACACTGTTTTCCAGAGTGGTTGCACCAGCTTGCATTCCCACCAACAGTATCGGAGGGTTCCCCTCTCTCCGCATCCTCGCCAGCATCTGTCATTTCTTGACGTTAATTTTAGCCATTCTGACTGGTGTGAGGTGGTATCTCATTGTGGTTTTGATTTGAACTTCCCTGATGCCGAGTGATGTGGAGCATTTTTTCATGTGTCTGTTGGCCATCTGGATGTCATCTTTGCAGAAATGTCTGTCCATGTCCTCTGCCCATCTCTTGATTGGATTATTTGTTCTCTGGGTGTTGAGTTTGCTAAGCTCTATAGATTTTGGATACTAGCCCTTTATCTGATATGTCGTTTGCAAATATCTTCTCCCATTCTGTCAGTTGTCTTTTGGTTTTGTTAACTGTTTCTTTTGCTGTGCAAAAGCTTTTGATCTTGATGAAATCCCAATAGTTCATTTTTGCCCTTGCTTCTGTTGCCTTTGGTGATGTTCCTAGGAAGAAGTTGCTGCGGTTGAGGTCAAAGAGGTTGCTGCCTGCATTCTCCTCAAGGATTTTGATGGATTCCGTTCTCACATTGAGGTCCTTCATTCATTTTGAGTCTATTTTCGTGTGTGGTGTAAGGAAATAGTCCAAATTCATTTTTCTGCATGTGGCTGTCCAATTTTCCCAGCACCATTTGTTGAAGAGGCTGTCATTTTTCCATTGCACATTCCTTCCTCCTTTGTCGAAAATTTGTTGACCATAGAGTTGAGGGTCTATTTCTGGGCTCTCTATTCTGTTCCATTGATCTATATGTCTGTTTTTGTGCCAGTACCATACTGTCTCGATGATGACAGCTTTGTAATAGAGCTTGAAGTCTGGAATTATGATGCCACTGACTTTGGCTTTCTTTTTCAATATTCCTTTGCCTATTCGATGTCTTTTCTGGTTCCATATAAATTTTAGGATTATTTGTTCTATTTCTTTGAAAAAAAATGGATGGGATTTTGATAGGGATTGCATTAAATGTTTAGATTGCTTTAGGTAGAATAGACATTTTCACAATATTTGTTCTTCCAATCCAGGAGCATGGAACATTTTTCCATTTCTTTGTGTCTTCCTCAATTTCTTTCATGAGTACTTTATAGTTTTCTGAGTATAGATTCTTTGCCTCTATGGTTAGATTTATTCCTAGGTATCTTATGGTTTTGGGTGCAATTGTAAATGGGACTGACTCCTCAATTTCTCTTTCTTCTGTCTTGTTGTTAGTGTAAAGAAATGCGACTGATTTCTGTGCATTGACTTTATATCCTGACACTTTACTGAATTCCTGTATAAGTTCTAGCAGTTTTGGAGTGGAGCCTTTTGGGTTTTCCACATACAGTATCATATCATCTGCAAAGAGTGCTAGTTTGACTTCTTCTTTGCCAATTTGGATGCTTTTAATTTCTTTTTGTTGTCTGATTGCTGAGGCTAGGACTTCTAGTACAATGTTGAACAGCAGTGGTGATAACGGACATCCTTGCCGTGTTCCTGACCTTAGCGGAAAAGCTTTCAGTTTTTCTCCATTGAGAATGATATTTGCAGTGGGTTTTTCATAGATGGCTTGGATAATATTGAGGTATGTGCCCTCTATCACTACACTTTGAAGAGTTTTCATCAAGAAGGGATGCTGCACTTTGTCAAATGCTTTTTCAGCATCTATTGAGAGTATCATATGGTTCTTATTCTTTCTTTTATTAATGTATTGTATCACATTGATGGATTTGCAGATGTTGAACCAACCTTGCAGCCCTGGAATAAATCCCACTTGGTCGTGGTGAATAATCCTTTTAATGGACTTTTGGATCCTATTGGCCAGTATTTTGGTGAGAATTTTCGCATCTGTGTTCATCAAGGATGTTGGTCTGTAATTCTCTTTTTTGGTGGGATCCTTGTCTGGTTTTGGGATCAAGGTGATGCTGGCCTCATAAAATGAATTTGGAAGTTTTGCTTCCATATCTATTTTTTGGAACAGTTTCAGGAGAATAGGAATTAATTCTTTTTTAAATGTTTGGTAGAATTCCCCTGGGAAGCCGTCTGGCCCTGGGCTTATTTGTTTGGAGATTTTTGATGACCGTTTCAATCTCCTTACTGGTTATGGGTCTGTTCAGGTTATCAATTTCTTCCTGGTTCGGTTGTGGTAGTTTATACGTCTCTAGAAATGTATCCATTTCTTCCAGGTTGTCAAATTTGTTGGCGTAGAGTTGCTCATAGTATGTTCTCATAATTGTTTGTATTTCTTTGGTGTTGGTTGTGATCTCTCCTCTTTCATTCATGATTTTATTTATTTGGGTCCTTTCTCTTTTCTTTTTGATAAGTCTGGCCAGGGGTTTGTCAATCTTATTAATTCTTTCAAAGAACCAGCTCCTAGTTTCGTTGATTTGTTGTATTGTTTTTTTAGTTTCTATTTCATTGATTTCTGCTCTGATCTTTATGATTTCTCTTCTCCTGCTGGGTTTAGGCTTTCTTTGTTGTTCTTTCTCCAGCTCCTTTAGGTGTAGGGTTAGGTTGTGTATTTGAGACCTTTCTTGTTTTTTGAGAAAGGCTTGTACTGCTATATATTTTCCTCTCAGGACTGCCTTTGTTGTGTCCCACAGACTTTGAACCGTTGTGTTTTCATCATCATTTGTTTCCATGAATTTTTTCAATTCTTCTTTAATTTCCTGGTTGACCCATTCATTCTTTAGAAGGATGCTGTTTAGTCTCCATGTATTTGGGTTCTTTCCAAATTTCCTCTTGTGATTGAGTTCTAGCTTCAGAGCATTGTGGTCTGAAAATATGCAGGGAATGATCCCAGTCTTTTCATACCGGTTGAGACCTGATTGATGACCCAGGATGTGGTCTATTCTGGAGAATGTTCCATGTGCACTAGAGAAGAATGTGTATTCTGTTGCTTTGGGATGGAATGTTCTGAATATATCTGTGATGTCCATCTGGTCCAGTGTGTCATTGAAGGCCTTTATTTCCTTGTTGATCTTTTGCTTGGATGATCTGTCCATTTCAGTGAGGGGAGTGTTAAAGTCCCCTGCTATTATTGTATTACTGTCGATGTATTTCTTTGATTTTGTTATTAATTGGTTTATATAGTTGGCTGCTCCCATGTTAGGGGCATAGATATTTAAGATTGTTAGGTCTTCTTGTTGGACAGACCCTTTGAGTATGATATAGTGTCCTTCCTCATCTCTTATTATAGTCTTTGGCTTAAACTCTAATTGATCTGATATAAGGATTGCCACCCCAGCTTTCTTCTGATGTCCATTAGCATGGTACATTGTTTTCCACCCCCTCACTTTAAATCTGGAGGTGTCTTCGGGTCTAAAATGAGTTTCTTGTAGGCAGCATATTGATGGGTTTTGTTTTTTAATCCATTCTGATACCATGTGTCTTTTGATTGGGGCATTTAGCCCATTAACATTCAGGGTAACTATTGAGAGATATGAATTTAGTGCCATTGTATTGCCAGTAAGGTGACTGTTACTGTATATTGTCTCTGTTTCTTTCTGATCTACTACATTTAGGGTCTCTCTTTGCTTAGAGGACCCCTTTCAATATTTCCTGTAGAGCTGGTTTGGTGTTTGCAAATTCTTTCAGCTTTTGTTTGTCCTGGAAGCTCTATGTCTCCTTCTATTTTCAATGATAGCCTAGCCGGATATAGTATTCTTGGCTGCATGTTTTTCTCTTTTAGTTCTCTGAATATATCATACCAGTTCTTTCTGGCCTGCCAGGTCTCTGTGGATAGATCCGCTGCCAATCTAATGTTTTTACCCTTGTATGTTACAGACTTCTTTTCCCGGGCTGCTTTCAGGATTTTCTCTTTGTTGCTAAGAATTGTAAATTTTACTATCAGGTGACGAGGTGTGGACCTATTTTTATTGATTTTGAGGGGCATTCTTAGCATCTCCTGGATTTTGATCTTTGTTCCCTTTGCCATATTAGGAAATTCTCTCCAATAATTGTCCCCAATATACCTTCTGCTCCCCTCTTTCTTTCTTCTTCTTCTGGAATCCCAATTATTCTAATGTTGTGTCATCTTTTGATGTCGCCTATCTCTCGAATTCTCTCCTCGTGGTCCAGTATTTGTTTGTCTCTCTTTTGCTCAGCTTCTTTATTCTCTGTCATTTGGTCTTCTATGTCACTAATTCTTTCTTCTGCCTCTTTTATCCTACCAGTAAGAGCCTCCATTTTTTATTGCACCTCATTAATAGCTTTTTTTATTTCAACTTGGTTAGATTTTAGTTCTTTTATTTCTCCAGAAAGGGCTTTTATCTCTCCGGAGAGGGTTTCTCTAATATCTTCTATGCCTTTTTCGAGCCCGGCTAGAACCTTGAGAATTGTCATTCTGAATTCTAGATCTGTCATATTACCAATGTCCGTATTGATTAGGTCCCCAGCCTTCGGTACTGCCTCTTGTTCTTTTTTTTGTGGTGAGTTTTTTTGCCTTGTCATTTTGTCCAAATAAGATTTGCTCTCTCCTCCTCTAGAATTCCGCTGTTCTTGGTGAGTGAAGTTGGTCTTGGCTGGGTTTCTTGTTGATCTTCTGGGGGAGGGGCCTGTTGTGGTGATTCTCAAGTGTCTTTGCTGCAGGCGGAATTGCACCACCCTTGCCAGGGGCCAGGCTAAGTAATCCGCTTAGGTTTGCTTTCGGGAGCTTTTGTTCCCTGAGCGCTTTCCGTAGAGTTCCGGAGGATGGGAATGAAGATGGCGGCCTCCCAATCTCTCGGCCTGGAGGAGCCGAGAGCTTGGGGTCCCGCTCCTCAGTGTGCCCTCAGAGAAAAGCGCCCAACCGCTCCTGTCTCCCTGGCCTCCAGTCGCATCTGGAGGAAAGCAGTCAATTGCCGGCACTTGGAGAAAAGTGCCCATTCGCTTCCATCTCTTTGGCCTCCGGCCGTGCTCCGAGCCCACCCAGTCTGCCACCAGCACAAGGTAACCCCGGGCTGAGAGCTCACTCCTCGGCTTTGTCGCTGTAGCTGGCTTTCCTGCTCTAATACCTGTGAGCTCTGCGGCACTCAGACATCCCCTGTCCTTCTGTGACTCCGCGGGACCTGGGGTTATGCTGACCCCGCGTGAGCTTCCCCCCAGTTTAGCCTCTGGAGTGATGTCCCTCTGTGGAGCAGACTTTTAAAAGTCCTGATTTAGTGCTCCATTGCTCTGCTGCTTGCCAGGATCTGGCCCCTGCGACCACGGTCTGTCTTCCCGTCGCTTTGGATTCACTTCTCCGCAGGTCCTACCTTTCAGAAAGTGATCGATTTTCAGTTTCTGGAATTGTTGCTCTTCTTCTTTTCGATTTCCCGTTGGATTTGTGGGTGTTTGCAATGGTTTGATAAGCTATCTAGCTGATCTCCTGCTACCCGATGTCGTCTCAGCCTGCTACTTCTCTGCCATCTTGACTCCTCCTCTCATCCAGTACTTCTTAAGGCGTCTTAAAAAAAAAAGGGGGCACTTAAGGGCACTTAAAAAAAAAAAAAAGAACATCTAGTCCAAAGCTACTTTAAAAAGTAAAATTTAGTGACCTAAGGCTGTATGGTCCAGTATAGTAGCCATTAATCATATGCAGCTATTGACATTTGAATTTAAATTAATAAATTTAAATAAAATTGAATTAAAAATTCACTTCATCAGTCATACTAAACACGTTTCAAGGGCTTAATAGCCACTTACAGCTAGTGGCTACTGAATTGGACGGCACAGATAAAAGATTTCCATCATCACAGAAAGTTCTATTAAATAGCACTGCTATTGCTCCACTCTCTGCCCAACTCCATTGCTCAGATCCAACTACCACCAAATTATGTGTAGAGATCAAATGAATTTCTTACAAAGTTGACATCAGTATCAATTACAGAATGTTACTGTGCTCCTAGAACTTCACATACATTATTTCCTTTCCTTTTCCAAGAACCCCATAGTGGGATATTTCCCTTGTAAAAATGAATTTCTGAAACTAGGCAGGCTTCAAATTGGAGCTAAAAACCTCCCAACATTTCAAGAAATGGAATCAGGGTTCACAAGAAAGAAATGAGAGAGAGACTGGAGAAGTCCTGCAGCCCAAATTTAAAAGCTGCCAGGTAGTTCAACACAGGTGATACATGCTTGGTTGGACTATTGGAGGCTGAATGCAGATTGGAGATGAATATAAAATGCCACTAATAGGAGGAAAAGCAACACCAGCTGATTAACAAAATTGACTTGCACTGTCTTGCCACTCTATTTGGATCACTCTCATATTGTTTGGTGTACAACTGTGGTTGTAACAATGGCATCAACTACAACAACAGCACAAATATACAATTTATTCAAGGTTTAATGAAAAGGCTGTCACTGACTTGTGGGACTGGCAGCCTGTAATTTTAAACTTATATTCTGTCTTTTAGAAACAAATGCATTTCCCACCCTGAAGCCATGTTGTAGGTGTATTTTCCAGCTCTCCTTTTCTTTTTCACACTGAAAGGTACTCCTTCACATTCATTATTGTTTATAAATATTGGATACAGCCAATACAGGAAACGAAAAGTTAGGAGCAAATTTGACAATAAGAAACCGCGTCATTTCAAGCTTCCAACAGGAAGTGTTAATAGTGCATTTGTCACTGTCATTTGGATCATAATGGACTCTTCAGTGCAACAGATATTTTCCTGTGAAAGAGTAACACATTTTTCTTAAGCCGTTATTTAGTTAATAACACAAATGCCTGTTCAGGCAAGTCATGATGACCTATAACAATGATTTAATAAATGACTCAGAGGTGGGCCACCAGTGAGAGTCAGATGTTCTGTTATTGCCAAAACAATTTTCCATTATACTACTTTGTTCTTTAAAAAATAGTAAGAAATGACGTATTAATTATATTTTTTTTCTACTTGTAAGACATTGCTCTGAGTTTCATGATTTGAAGGAGCTTTCCTGATGGGTTAATTTATATTGAAGTTGCTTCTCCTGTTACTTCACATAATACCTTGGTCATAAACAAGGTGTATACAGGAGTAATTCTCATCTATAAGAAAATAAAGAAGGAACTGAATTGAGCATTTCTTTTTTAAGCCTAACATACATCAAGAATTTGAGCAGTGCATTTTATTAATCTCCCTTTCTCTAGATCTTGAGAAAATTCTTTGTAGTAAAGTGCATATAGTGCACTAATCTTAAATGCACAGCTCAATGAGCTTTTCCATATGTCTATACTCTTGTAACTATGACCTAGATCAAGGGTCAGCAATCTTTTTTTGTAAAGGCCAGAGAGTAAATATTTTAGGCTTTTCAGGCCATATGGTCTCTGTCACAACTATTCAACTTTGTTTTTGTAACACAAAAGCAGTCTTAATATGTAAACAAAGGGTGTGGCTATATGCCTATAAACACTTAGGGACACTGAAATATGAATTTCATATGATTTTCACACATCATGAAATATGTTAGTTTTTATTTTACCCCAACTTTTTAAAATATAAAATTATCTTTAGCTCCCCAGACATACAAAAAATAGGTGGTGGCCTAATTTGGCCCCGAGGTTATAATTTGCCGATCCCTATATTAGATCAAGATACAAAGCATTTCAAGTACCAAAGGGGTCTCCCTCAAGCCCTTTCCCAGTTAACACCCTTCCTGCCAAGGTAACCATCCTTCTGACTTCTATGACCTCTCATTACATTTGCAGGTTCTTCACCTTCATATAAATGAAAGCATATATTACTCTTTTGTGTTTGACTTCTTTCATTCATAATTCCTGTCCATGGGATTCAGCCATGTTATGTATCAGTAATTCATCTGCTATTATTGGGTAGTATTCTTCTGTATGAATATATAATTAGTCATCCATAATTTATTTACTCACCCAACTATGTATATTTGGATGATTTCCAGTTTAGAACTATTATGAATAAAGCTGCTCTGAACATTCTTTCACACATTTTTTGGTAGATAAAAGCATTCATTCCTTCTCTGTGTATGTGTGCATGCATGGGTGCACATGTGTTTGTGTGGGGGGCGGGGAGAGAGAATAGTGGATGCAGACTATTAGATCTGATTGGTCATCAGAACCACTTACAGTGTGTGGACTTGTGAGACTGTCTGAGCCTCTCCTTTGTTTCATTTTTACATGGGAACTATTATAGCATCCAGTGTTAGATGGCAGTGGGAAGGTTCCTGGCAGAATATGTAAGATGGGAATTTCCTGCTAAAGTGAGCACCCCCCACCAAGATCATAGAGAAGATCCTAAGACTGCAATGGGTGCCAGGCATACAGACCCTAGATATGGGGTACCCCAAGCCCCTGTATCTGCTTTACATGGGGTGTAAGCCCAGAAAGCACATAGCACAGCAGGGTTGTCAAGGGAATATGAATGTCAGGCATTGGAAATCTGGAAAACTGCAAGTCAGTTCATCATGTCGACCCTGTGTCAGCCCCAGCTTCGTTCAGCTTTGGCTCCCATTCTCCTATGATTCCCAAACAATTAAATTTGGTAAACATAATGGGAAAGAAAGAATACATTTTCTATAGTCAGATTAAAGTATTTGCCTCTGAGCAGCAGGTACAGCTCAGAATAGATGCTTCTGAAAAGGAGATACTAAAATTTAATTTCCAACTTACATGGGACACAAAAGAAACGAACGTTGAAAGCTTCCAATGGGGAATTAAACAAACGAGAGCGATTTTTCTCTTCCTTTATTACCTTTATTTTCCTCAATTTTTCTCCATCACACTGTCTCTCTGTCACTCCCTCTCAGATGTTTTCTTTAGTATCTCTGTGTCTTTAGTCTTTCTTTGTATATCTGTCACTCTATTTCTTTGTATGTACGTCTCTCAGTTTGTCAGTCTCAATCTTACCCTCTCTCAGTTTCACTCTGTAATATGTGTGTCACTGTTTCTCTCTGTCTTGCTCTCTTTCTCTGTCACTGTTACTATATTTCTTTCTCTTGTTTCTCTGTGTGTATCTCTGTATATGTGAGTGTCACTCTCTGTGTCTTTGTGTCACTGTGTGTTAGTATTTGTTTCTTTGTACGTGTCCCTTTCTACGAGTGTCTCTATCTCTCTCACACACCACACATATTCATTCTTCACACACACATACACACAGGCTGGTCTGATAGCCATAGAGAAAACAAAGCAAAGTATTCTGGAACATTGCACCTATTCAGAAAGAAGTGTAGTAAAATGGAATCTGGTAAATAAGAATAGGAGTACCCTTCACCCTCATTCTGCTTGTTCAAATCTCAAGATCAAAATGGTCTAAATGCAAATTCCTATTGAAGTTTTGTCTGAAGCAGCTCTTTTTAATAAGCCAATAGGATTAGCCTTAAATATTGGGGAAATATGCGAATGCCTATAGAGTGTGATTCGAGGAAATCCCCACACAGCAAAATTTTCCACAGTGCTATCATGTCATCTTAAGTCATTCATTTCACTAGCTTCACCATTGCCTTCTTCCCACTTTTCTCTTTGGAAATTCAAATATTCCTGGGATAGAATATAATAAAGATACTCACAATGAGATGTTAGTAGTTGTGAGAACCAAGAGAAGCTCCTAATGGCCACCTGGGATGGGGCATGTGTGTGCATATGCACGTAAGTGGTTTTTTTTTTTTATTAGAAGTGCAAAGCGGTAGAAAATGAAAGTGAAGATGAAAGAAAATTAGGATATCCATTATCTCTTGTTGAGTGAACTTGACCAAGTCACTTACTCTCTGTAGACCTCAGCTTTTCCAGTCAGAAAATGTGGGGGAAGGAGTGGTAAGGAAATAGACTAGTTTCAGGCCCTTTGACTTCTACTTTAATTAAAGACTTTCCTCTTTTAACAGGTTCCTACGTTGGGTTTTCAAACAAGATTTTGATTGAAGAAATTCAAAGAAAATAAATTTGAAAGCAATAACTGCACTAGATAATCTCTAAATTTCCTTATTACTCAGAATGTCTCTGATTCTAACTCTAAAGTCCAAAGGTATGAGACTAGCTCCAGAAATTAGGTGTGTCTCATTTAAAAAAACATATGCCAAAAAGGATGCCAAATGATTTTGTTAGTCTGTAATTCTTCAATTTGTGTATTTGACTACTTGCGATATACTCTTTGAAACTCTTTCAATTGACAGTCATTTTACACTTATTCATACAGACTTGTAAGCAGCAATTTGTAGACAAAATTCTATTTTCCCTTTGAGTTGTATTTTATTGTAAAAAGTGCCACAGAAAAAAAATGGAACCCCAATATGAACAAAACACATTTAGAATGCAGCCCAGATTTAATTCAATTCATAAAACATAAAAATAAGCTCAAAAATATTGGTTTATGTCTATATTGTATTAAATTTGTGCCACCATTAAAGTATGTTGTTAATCTGGCACTTGGGGAAATAGAAGGGGGGCGCCCTTGGACATTTTTATCTTCCTAAAGTCACAAATAGAAGCCGTCATATTCTCACTTTTTTTAAAAAATATTTTTATTTATGTATTTGACAGACAGAGATCACAAGTAGGCAGAGAGGCAGGCAGAGAAAGGGGAAAGGAAGCAGGCCCCCGGCTGAGCAGAGAGCCCGATGTGGGGCTGGATCCCAGGACTCCGGGATCATGACCTGAGCTGAAGGCAGAGGCTTTAACTCACTGAGCCACCCAGGCGCCCCATATTCTCAGTTTTAATAGTCTCTAGAATACTTCCCTTTGAAATTTTCATGCAATGGCTTTCCTTCAGATCTTGCCTTGAAAGTTGCCATTATGGGTCACTATTTTTTTTAATCCAATAACTTCATCCCATTCAGTATACTCTGCTAGTGAATAATTTCTGTTGCTCCTTTCTAATCATGGTGTTTGTATGAACTCTAAAGCACAAAATCCAGTCTAGTTTGAAGTAGCCAAATGACCTTGTTCAGCAATTTTTGTGACTTTCAAACAAAGTTAATCCCTTCAAATTTACTTCTAATGGCTTGTAAATAAAAGCTGCTCCCTTATCTCCCTAGCTTTGGCTTGCTGAACAACTTTAAAGAACTCTTCCATGAATCCTTGTGTTAAAGCTGAAGAATTTTACAATTGGAAGACGTGGTAGTCCCTAGTTTATGGTTTTAGGAAGAGTATTAGTTTCACATTAATTTACTCTCTAGTAACTAAAGAAAATATCCATAAATATCATATTATATGTCTATACATGGCATAGCTCTCTTCTGAGTAGCAGAGAAGCCCTCTAAGGATGCAAGGTAAATTGTGGTAGAATATTCCTTTTTGCCAGTTACCCACATTTTCTCCATGCTGTCAGAGATAGAGGATAAGGATATATGGGAATTCATGGATCCTGGCCTCCTAATATTTCAGAGAGACTTTGGAAAGATCTTTGCCTCCTTTCTTCCCATTCTTGCTTATTGCCCAGGGCATGAGGGGGGATATTTTTGAGCCATGATAAAAGAAGGATGGGGGAAGGCTAGTTTGAATTGCCAGGAAATTTTAATTATAAATTCTTCAAAAAGAAGCTAAGTATGGTTGTTGGCTTTCATACATCATAAAGTAAAATAAGTTGAAGAAGGACTTCCTTGTAGGACTTCCTCTAGGGAACTGCTTCCAGAGATTGATAGAAAGTTCAACTAATTAGATTAACAATTACACATAAAAAGGGGATACTTTCAAAGTATTAGACAATGCATGGAAAATTGGTGTTTTAAGGAATTTTATAAATCTTTGCAGGAAAATCTTGCTTACTATTATAATTAGCTTAGCAGATTGACTTCTTAGAGCATGAAAATAAAGTAGGCTATTTCCTCAATTTTCACTAATTCTGAATTAATAGATTCCAGACTAAGACTATTTGAGATTTGGCTCTGCTTGTATCTATTCTGTTCTTCCCCTATACCTCCTAATCTTCATCTCCAAACAGCCTTTTCATTTGTTTGTTTTTTTATTGATAGTAACTCTTGCATAGAAGACAACCAAACAAATGAATATTTTTGTTGTTCACCATTGCTCCTTTTGGAAAATTAGAAGAACAAAGCACTCATCCCACACACCATGTGACATAAGGAAGTGGATCTAAAATGCTGGATACTTCTAATGAGATTGTACCTGTACCTGTAATGAAAAAGCACTCTTCACAAACTAACTGGATAAACCAGAGAAATATTAGCCTACTTCAATGCAAAGACCTCAGCAGCAGCATTTATATCCCCAAACAGAATATCCTAATTATAAATGAACCACACTTATTTGTCAAACACTTACATATCTCCAGAACATATAGCTTTGCCTTTTATCCTCTTGTCTTAGTCACTGGGATTACTTTATATACTTGAAAGTAATGAGATTGCATTTTCTCCCACCAAATATCCTATCACTCATACTTTTCATTTAAGGCAGACTGACCTTTCCCCCCAATTAGAACAAATTAGTGACATTTTACTTCATCTCAAAACCACTGAGCCATTGTAAGAGCAGAGTCAATGGTGGGTCCCTAATAGGGCATTGAAAGCTGAGCAGAAGAGAAAGAAACAGAGAAAGCAGAAGGAGTAAAGAAAGTGGGGGTGGGGGTGTAAAGGATGGTGACAGAGGGTGGGGTTATGGTGCCAGTGGTTAGGAATCAAAGGAAATGAAAGGGAAATGAGGTGGTCTGGAGACAAGGGAGTTGTCTAAGGGTTGCAGAGAGGGGCAGGGTGTTGAGACTGAAAAAGGAGCAAGAAAGAATGAGGGGACAGGTGTGAGGTGCACTGAGCCTCAGAATGGTGGGAAGTGTGGAGGGTGATGAGGGGGCCTGCCCCATCTGTTTTTAACTGGCTCCCTTGCTCCTTCTCTATACAGGAAAGAGCTCTCACTGACTCACTGTTTTTTGATCTTCGTTTCTGTCTCAGGGCCCCATCTCTTTTATAAATGGGAATACATAAGGATAAAAAGGTAGATAAGGGATTGCCCAAGGCTCAATGCTGTTGTAAAAAGAGAATGGTGGTAGAGTCAGTTTAATATTTAGTTCACTGTGAGGTCTGACATGCTACCTAATGCCTAAGAAGTTCACTCTCCTCATCCAAAATTAGGGGCAAATAATACTGTTCTCTAAAGTTGTGACTAGAATCAAATAAATTCATATACAGGCAAGTGCCCAGCACAGGATCTGGTGCATAGTAAAGTCTCAAAAGTTTAGCTATGGATCTTTACACCATGGGCCTTAATTTGTATAGAGTATGCATGATTTCCTCTCCTTGCTGAACCTGTGAAAGTCTGAAATTGCCTACTAGAGACCTAAGAGTCAGATGACCAGAGTCATTCCTATAAGCAGGTGGCTTTCCTCCATGCAGAGATTCAGGACCCAGGCTGCATCCAGCTCAAGATTTTATCATCCTATGCTAATGTTTCCCAAATCTTAATGTGCATTTAAATTACCTGTGGATCCTGTTAAAATGCAGATTGTGATTCTGTAGCTCTAGGTAGGGGGGAGCAGGGCTGAGAGTCTGCATTTCTAATGAGCTCCCAAGGAATCAGATGTTACTGATCTAAGGAAAGTACTTTGAGAAGCAAGGCTATAGAGCAATGGTTATCAAACCTGACTGCACATTACAATGGCCTAGTGAACTTTTTAAAAAGATTTTTTATTTGAGAGAGAAAAGAGAGAGAGAGAGAGGAGTGGGGAGGGGCAGAGGGAGGCAGAGAGAGAGTCTTAAGCAGACTCCACATTGAGTGAGGAGCCCGATGGGTGTCTTCATCTTACTACCCTGAGATCACGACCTAAACCCAAAACAAGAGTTGGATGCACCACCCAGGTCCCCCTGGTGAACTTTTTGAATATCAATTTTGTTGACATAACTTATAAAACATAAACTGTATGCACTTGAAGTGTACATTTCTATGAGTTTTGAAAAATGTATTTACCCATGTAATTATCATAATCAAGATGTAGATTATTTCCATCACCAAAAAAGTGTTCATGTGCTCCTTTACAGTCAATGTTGCTCATGCTCATCTCCAGGCAACAACTGATGTGCTCTCCATCATTATAGATCATTTTGAATTTTCCAGAACTTTAAATTAATGGAATCATATATCCCTGGCTTTATTCACTGAGCTTAATGTTTTTCAGATTTATACATGTCATTGTATGCTTAATTTGTTCTTTTTTTCATTATTGAGTAGTATTCTGTTATAGAACTATAAGATAGTTTATTTATCTATTCACCTAATGTTGGGCATTTGTTTTTTTCCCAATACTGTGTAATTGTGAATAAAGCTTCTATGAATATTCATGTACAACAGTTTCAGTGAACATGTTTTCTTTTTTCTTGAGTAATTACCTAGAAGTGGACTTGCTAGTCATATAGAAGATGTATGTTTATTTTTTAAAAGATTTTATTTATTTCTTTATTTGAGAGAAAGAGACTGAAAGAGATCACAAGCAGGGGGAGCCACAGAGGGAGAGGGAGAAGCAGGCTCCCCACTGAGCAGGGAGCCTGGTGCAGGGCTTGATTCCCAGGACCCTAGTATCATGACCTGAGCCAAATGCAGATGCTTCACTAACTGAACAACCCAGGTGTCCTGATGGATGTTTAACTTAAAAGAAACTGTCAGATTTTTCCTAAAGTGGTTGTGCCATTTTATATTCCCACCAGCAATGTAGGATAGTTCTTGTTGCATTCTCACCAATATTTGAAACTGTCGAGCTTTATAATTGTAGGCATTTTATTTGATTTTGTTTTATTTTTAACTTTTACACATAATTATTTTTGTATTATGTTCAGTTAACCAGTGTGTAGTATATCATGAGTTTCTGATGTAGTGTTCCACAATTCATTAGTTGCATATAACACCCAGTGCTCATCACAATGATGGTACATGCAATCCATGTCCTCCTTAATACCTGCCACCTGACAAACCCATTCCTCACCGCTCTCCACTCTAAAACCCTCAGTTTTTTTTCCTGAGGTCTATAGTCTCTCATGGCTCATCTCCTTTGATTTCTCCCCCTTCAGATTTCCTTCCTTTTCCCTATGGTCCTCTGTGCTATTGCTTCTTAAGCATTTTAATGGTTGTGTAGTGATATTTCATTGTGCTCTTAATTTCTACTTCCCTAATGACTCATGATGCTGAGAATATTTTCATGTTTTAATTGATCATGTATTTGTGTACATATATTGACCATTTGTATATATTCTTTATAAAATATCTATTCAAATATTTACCCTTGAAAATAAGTTGTTTATCTAATCATTGAGTCTTAAGGGTTCTTAATATAGTCTGGATATAAGCCCTTTGTCAAATATAGGTCTTGTAAATGTTTTAACCCATACTGTGACTAGCACAGTCATCAGTTTCTTTTTCTTAACAGTGTCCTTTGATGAGCAGATGTTTTAAATTTTGACAAAGTCCAATTGATAAAAAATTTTGTTTTTGGTTATTGCCCTCCGTGTCTATGTCTGTGCCCAGGTTATAAAGATCATCTCTTATATTTTCTTTTAAACATTTCATAGTCTTAGCTATTATATTTTGGTCTATATTCCACCTTGAGTTAATTTTTGTGTGTGGTGTGGGCTAAGGATCAAAGTTCATTCTATCCATATGGACGTCCACTTTTTTCCAGCACAATTTATTGAAAAGAATTTTCTTTCACCATTGAAATCCCTTCTCACCTCTGATGAACATCAATTGACTATACATGTATGGGGTTATGTCTACGCTTTCTATTCTGCTTTGTTGATATGTTGATATACATGTCAAGCTTTTTTTTTTTTCAAAGATTTTATTTATTTATTTGACAGAGAGAGATCACAGTAGACAGAGAGGCAGGCAGAGAGAGAGAGAGAGGGAAGCAGGCTCCCTGTCGAGCAGAGAGCCCGATGCGGGACTCGATCCCAGGACCCTGAGATCATGACCTGAGCCGAAGGTAGCGGCCTAACCCACTGAGCCACCCAGGCGCCCCTATACATGTCAATCTTGATGTCAATGCCATACTGTCTGGATTAAAGTAGCATATCATAAGTTTGAAATGAAATGGTATGTGATGAAGTTCTCCAATTGTGTTTTCCTTTTCCCCAGTGCTTAACTGTTCTCAGTTGTTTGCATTTCTGTGTAAATTTTAGGATTAGCTTGTCAATTTCTACAAGAAAATCTTGCTGGAATTTTAATTTGCATCATACTGACTGTAAAGATCAATTTGTGGATAACTGACATTTTAACAATATTGAGGCATCGAATCCATAATCCTGGTATATCACCTGGGCTCTATCTCTAGAGATTATGGTGTAGTTGGTTTGGAATGGAACTTGGTATGTTTTATTTTACTTTTTAAATTAATATATAATGTATTATTTGTTTCAGGGGTACAGGTCTGTGATTTCCCAGTCTTACATGACACCCAACGCTCACCACCATACATACCCTCCCCAATATTCATCACCCAGACACCCCTCCTCCTCCCCACTCCTCTCCAGCAACCCTCAGTTTGTTTCCTAAGATTAACTTGGTATGTTTTTAAAAGTTCCTCTGGTAATTCTAACCTATAACCAGTGTAGAGAACCTCTGCCCCAGGACTTCCTCATTATCTCTGCATCCAGCTGGGGGAAAGGAAAGAGAATGTAAAAGAGGTAACAACCTCTTACAAGCTTTGGTTTGGAAGTGGCCATATCAGTTTTGCTCACATTCATTGGCAATAAATACTCATAAAGTCACACACATTTAGATGCAAGGAGTCCGGGATGGGCAGCTTCTTTCAAGTTACAACTGCACATTATTGATGGAAAGAATGGATTTTGGTGGCAAATGAGCACTCTTTAACACAACTTTCCTCAGTCTCAAGATGACTTAGGAGAAGCACTGCTGCGTTTTATTTCATTCAATCCTTTCAACTATTCCCTAAAGCAATTTTTCCCAAAGTTTGATACATATATACCCCATATATTGCTGGTATTACAGGGGATGGTTTTAAGTGCTATATAATTACACAAATCAAATTATATGTATGTATATATGTGTATATATACATATACAAATATGTATATATCATATATATACATATACAATTATAAGATAAACATATTATAAATTGGGAAAAACTATTTCTAAAAATTGAATTGATAGTAAAAGTTATGTTAGATAAATACTAAGTTTTGGTATTATGCTTCTGTGAAAAAAATTGAGGAGTGATAGGTGAATAACTGAAGTTGGGAAAACTTTTATAATAGGGGGGTAAGACCTAGGACCTCTAACAGTTTTTATCACCTTAGGAGCAATAGGTAAAACAGTGAGCAGAAATGGAGTGCACTTGAACAGACCAATTATCAGGAATGAAATTGAATTAGTAACCAAAACACCCCCCAAAAACGAAAGCCTAGGACCAGATGTCTTCATAGGCAAATTCTACCAAATGTTTAAAGAAAATTAATACCTACTTTTCTCAAACTATTAAAAAACAGAAAAGGAAGGAAAACTTCCCAATTCATTCTGAGGCCAGCATTACCCTGATTCCAAAGCCAGATAAGTATACCACCAAAAAAGAGAGAGAGAGAAAGAACTACAGGCCAATACCTCTGGTGAACATAGATGCAAAAATACTTAACAAAATATTAGCAAGCCAGGTCCAACAATACATTTAAAAATTAATTCACCATGATCAAGTTGGATTTATTCCTGGGTTGCAGGGGTGGTTCAGTAATCACAAATCCATCAACATGATACATCACATCAATAAGAGAAAGGTTAAAAACCATATGGTCATTTTGATAGATACAGAAAAAGCATTTGACAAAGTATAACATCCGTTCATGATTAAAAATCCTCAACAAAATAGGTTTTGAGGGAACATACCTCAACATAATAAAGGCCTTATATGAAAAAAAAAAACACTGTGAAAATCATAATCAATGGGGAAAACTGAGCATTTCCCCTAAGGTCAGGAACAAGACAAGCATGTCTAGTCTCACCACTTTTATTGAACATAGTACTGGAAGTCCTAGCCACAGCAATCAGACAACAAAAAGAAATGAAAGGCATCCAAATTGGTAAGGAAGGAGTAAAACTTTCATTACTTGCAGAAGACATGATACTGTATATAGAAAACCCTAAAGACTCCACCAAAAAACTACCAGAAGTGATAAATTAATTGACTAAGATCACAGGATACAAAATCAATGTATAGAAATCTGTTGCATTTCTATACACTACTAATGAAACAGCAGAAAGGGAAATTAAGAAAAAAATCCCATTTACAATTGTATCCAAAATAATGAGATATCTGGGAATAAACCTAAGCAAATAGGTGAAAGACCTGTACTCTAAACACTATAAAACATTGATGAAAAAAATTCATGAAAGAAGTTGAAGATGACACAAAGAAATGGAAAGACATTCTGTGCTCATGGATTGGAAGAAAAAATATTGTTAAAATGTCTATACTCCACAACACAATCTACACTTTCAATCCCTGTCAAAATCCAACAGAATTTTTCATAGAAATAGAAGAAACAATCCTAAAATTTGTATGGAACCACAAAAGGCCTTGATTAGCCAAAACCATTTTGAAAAAGAAAAACAAAGCTTTGGCATCATAATTCTGGACTTCAAGTTATATTATAAAGCTGTAATAATCAAAACAGTATGGTACTGGCATTAAAAATAGACATAGATCAATGGAACAGAATAGAAAGCCCAGGGGAACCTGGGTAGCTCAGTCAGTTAAGTGTCTGACTCTTAATTGCAGTTCAGGTCATGATTTTAGGGTCATGAGATTGAGCCCTGTGTCAGACTCCACACTGGGTGTGGAGCCTGTTTAAAATTCTCTCTCCCCCTCCTTGCCTGCCCCCCTCTGTTTCTTTCCCTCTATTAAATAAAGAAAGAAAGAAAGAAAGAAAGAAAGCCCAGAAATAAACCCACAACTATTTGGTCAATTAACTTTTGACAAAGCAGGAAAGACTATCCAATGGGTAAAAGACAGTCTCTTTAACAAATGATGTTGGGAAAACTGGACAGATACATGCAAAAGAAAGAAACTGGACCACTTTCTAATACCATACATAAAAACAAACTAAAAATGGATTAAGTACCTTAATGTGAGATCTGAAACCATAAAAATCCTAGAAGAGAACACGGGCATTAATGTCTCTGATATTGACCATAACAACATTTTTCTAGATTTGTCTCCTGAGGCAAATGAAACAAAAGCAAAAATAAACTACTGGGATTACATCAAAATAAAAAGTTCTGCACAGTAAAGGAAATGACCAAAAAATAGACGACAACTAAGGTGCCTGGGTGGCTCAGTTGGTTAAGCAGCCGACACTTGATTTTGGCTCAGGTCATGTTCTCAGGGTCGTGAGATTTGAGCCCCATGTGGGGCTCCGTCCTGGGCTTAGAGCCTTCTTAAGATTCTCTCTCCCTCTGTTTCTGTCCCCTGCTCCCATGTGTGCTCTCTCTCACTCTCAAAAAAAAAAAAAAAAGTAGAAGGCAACCTACTGAATAGGAGAAGATATTTGCAAATGACGTATCCAATAAAGAGTTACTATCCAAAATATATAAAGAACTTATACAACTCAACACCCCCAAAATAAATAACCTAATTGAAAATGGGCAGAAGTCATCAACAGATATTTCTCCAAAGAAGACATATAGATGACCAACAGACACATGGAAAAATGCTCAGCATCACTCATCATCAGGGAAGTGAAAATCAGAACCACAATGAGATACCACCTCACACCTGTCAGAATGGTTAAAATAAAAAACTCAAGAAACAACAAGTGTTACCAAGGATGTGGGGAAAAAGGAATCCTTGGGCACTTTGGGAATGCAAACTGGTACAGAACTGTGGAAGACAATATGGAGGTTCCTCAAAAAATTAAAAATAGAGCTACCCTATGATTCAGTAATCACACTTCTGGCTATTTACCCAAGGAATACAAAAACCTTAATCTGAAGGAATATGCACCCTATGCTTATTGTAGCACTGTATACAATAGCCAAGTTATGGAAGCAGCTCAAATGTCCATCAATAGATGAATGGATGGTGTGCCTGGTTGGCTCAGTTGGTATAGCATGTGACTCTTGATGTCAAGCTCATGAGTTCAAACCCCACATTGGGCATGAAGTCTACTTAAAAAATAATAAATAAATAAATATCTTTTAAATAGATGAATGGATAAGGAAGATGTGATATATATTTGCAATGAAATATTATTCAACCAAAAAAAGAATGAAATCTTGCCATTTACAACATGAATGGATATAGATAGTATAATTACTATCTAATAATTAAGTGACTAAGTCAATCAGAGGAAGACAAATGCCATATGATTTCACTCGTGTGGAATTTAAGAAACAAAACAAACAAAGGAGGGAGAAAAAGAGACAAACCAAAAAACAGTCTTAAGTATGGACAACAAACAGAGGTTACCTGAGGGAATGTGGGTGGGGAATGAGTGAAATAGGTGAAGGAGATAAAGAGTACAGTCATATTGATCAGCACTGAGTAATATATGGAATTGTTGAATAGCTATATTGTCCATCTGAAACTAATAAAAAACAGTTGGAATTAAAATTTAAAAAAGGAAATGGAGGTCACAATCCAGGAAAGTGGGGAAATTGTGGGAAAGCCTAATACTGTGCTGAGTAAGTATTTTATTGATTGGCAGTGGGACGTCAGCTTTGCCTCTCAACTTACAACAGTGGCGCATAGGTTCCCAGCAATTACTCCAACAAAACCTTCTAAATTCAACAAGACAGTTTCTTGTTGTCAAGGCTCAGAGGACATAAAGTCTATCACTTACTGAAGTGATTTAGAGCTGTTTCTAGAATAGGAGTTCTCCTGATTTAAATAAACAAAGTGAATTTTTTGTCCATTTTAATATTCTCATTCTTTTTGGGGCGTTGGTTGATTTGTTCTGACTTTGGATTTAGTTCACTTTATGTATTTGTACATATTTTTTGTCTAGTTTCGAGCTATTTTTTTAAAACAACATGTTCTGGAACTTAGCAAGAAGCCAGTAGCAGCAGATGGGGTATTAAGTGGGAGACAGGATCATCTCAATTGTTTTTGGCCCTTACTTCAACTGCCAAATCAAGATAGATGATGAGTATGGGTTCTGCCCCCCAAGCTAAAACATCTATGATTCTGTTTCCTGGCCCTGTCATCCATCAACTTGATGGAAGTTCAGTAAGTTCAAAAACTAAACATGCCACAACTCTCATCTGACTGACTTTAAATGAGCTGGGGATAGGGTAAAGAATAGATGAGTTAAGAGAGAAGGAAAAATGTTGGGAGCAAGAGATGGAGAGGGTAGGTAGTTGTCATCCAATTTTCCTAGATCACATCTTCATTGTAAAAAAAAATGTTTATCTTGCATAATAATTTAAAATCTTCATCTAAAGTTAAGAATGACATTTTCAAACTTTTTTTTTTTTTTTTACTTTTGTCGTATTACTGGGAAGTGACTTAGTGTGTCTGTGGACTCTGAATTCCACAGGAATAAGATCACTCAGTACTATGGCCACCTGCCAGTACAACTTGTTCTAAATCTCCTTGGCTTTGAGAAGTCTCATTATCAAACAAAGCACAATGTCAATATAGCAGGAAGCAAGTTAGACTTGATTAGCAATACTACGCATAGGTCACCAAAGGCTCTGTGATCTTTGTCGGAGCCCCTCTGAGCTGTTGCTACTCAGATGGTCTGCATCATGGCATTCATCTTTTCACCTGACTTGTGCCATGGTTTTTTCAATGATTTTGTATAATGAAACAACACATGCCCAGCCATAGGCCATCACTTGGATCTAGTAAGGATAGTACAAATAAAATCCTGATTATTCATCTGTAAAAAGTACTGATTAAAGACAAGTGGGACAAATAACACACACTCTCTCTCTCTCTCTCTCTCAGCCTTTGGCTTCCCTAGATGAATATACTCAACACAGTCTGCTGCAAACATGTAGTAGAAGGCAGAAGAATGGGAATAGCAGAAATACTAATTCCCTCCAATTTGAATCTTTTTTATCTGGGAGAATGGATTTTTGAAGGTGCATGGAACTAATGTCTCAACACTGCTTTTTGGACTCAAAGGATGGGAACTGAACAGCATGATCATATGACCTTGTTGCTAAGGCAGTCAGGTGACTTAACTACTGAAGAGACATTTTTTTTCTCAAGTCCTAGAGAGTGGAAATGAGAAAGAGAAAGAAGCATTTGTTTTCAGACACAGAGCAACAGAAAGTACAGTATTGTAGCTTCTCAGAGAGGGAAACAAATGAAGTGGACCCTGGCTCTCTGCCTTGAGGCACTTTCCAAACAATGCTTCAGGGAAGAGGAATCCAAGTAGAGCATAGTGATTTCACCAAGTTGAGAAAACAGAAATCAGTATTCAAGAAGGCTGAGATAGCTGGGGAAGAGGAAACTACAGGGGGTGGGGGGAAGCTCTAGAAATTTGCCTAGATGTTTGCTGCAGTCTTTTGCTAAAATAATAAGCCCTTCATGCGTTAGGCAAAACACTATAATTCTGGGCATCAAATGATCAAGGATCTGTGAATTAAACAGTTCTCAGAGTTCACATAGAACTTGGAGACATTTAAGTTCCTACCTGCCAGAGTAAAGAGACTATTCAGCACCCAGGGCTCAGGAATAATAGAGAACCAAGAACATCATGCCTTTCTAGCAGGACTAAATTAGCTAAGGGTAAAGACTATCTTACACCTATCTCACAAACTTAAAAGCCTTGAAAGGATCAAACTGATATACAAGTAAGTCAAGTGTCTTCTAAAACAAAATTCAACAGTCTTTATATTTTTTAAAGGTTAATTTATTTATTTCAGAGAGAGCTTGTGCATGCATGGGGGGGAGAGGCATAGGGAGAGAATCTACAGGCAGAAATCCCCCTGAGGATGAAGCTCAATGCAGGGCTCGATCTCATGACCCATGAGATCATGCCCTGAGCCAAAACCAAGAATTGGACACTTAACTATCTGAGCCACCCAGGCACCCCAAAGTTCAATTGTCTTTAAAGGAAGACAAGAAAATCCAGTACTCAACAGTATGATAGTCACAGTTCCATCCTCCAATAAAAAATTATTAAACATGCAAAGTAGTCAGAAAATGTGATCTATAACTAAGAGAAAAATGATTCCATACAAATAGATCCATAAATGACAGAGGTGATGGAAATAGCAGACAAGAAATGTAAAACAGCTATTATAAATATGCTTAGGGCTTACAAGTATAGATGAATATAATGAGAAAGTAAATGGAATTATTAAAAAGAAACATGAAAATTATAAAGCTGAAAAATACAATGTCTGAAAAAAATCGCTGTATGGAAGTAAGGGCAAATTAGGTACTATAGAAAAATATAGTGAACCTGAAGAGAGAAAAGAAATTTTCAAAATGAAGCACAGGTAGAATAAAGACTGAAATAGAATTATTAAAGCGAAGTTCATTAATAGTTAAACTGAAGGAATAGTATAAGCAAATGGCACAGTACTTTTGATTATGAGGTGTTTGGGAAATGGTAATATTTCAGTGTGGTTAGAGCATAGAGGAGGGAAAGTGCTGAATTATAGATAAGGTTATAAAATTGGCTTGGGTCAATCAAGAAGGACCTCATATACTATGCTAAAGATTTTGAACCTTATTCTATGGACGATGGAAAATAAGCTTTTGGAATGAGTGCTTAACAAGATCAAATTTGTATTTTTGAAAGACCAGTTTGGGTGGATAGTGATTTGCAGATAGGGGATATCAAATTTAAGGAAATAATTTGTGAGGCTTTGGAGAAGTCAAGGTGAAATAGGACAAGAGCACCAACTTGGACATTGGTTTAAAAAAATGCAAATTCATGTATAAGACTGGTGATTCACAGACCTGTACCCCTGAGACAAATAACACATTATATGTTAATAAAAATGAAAATTCATAAAATTTTCAAGTGGAACTGACATTATATGGTGCAAGGATTTTGAGGAGTATAGGAAAAGGGAGAATGAGGATGTTGAAGAAGAAGAGAATCATTTCTAGGTTTCTGGCTTGAGTAAGTGGAAGAATATTGGATTGATATCATTCTGAGATATCAATAGCAGGAACATCACCTTAGGGGATGTAGTTTTAGACATATTGAGAGTGAAGTTCCTGTGGAACATCCAGGCAGAGAAGTGCTGGAAGTAAGTAAGATGGATAGAATTTAGAATCATTCACAAATAGATAGGGCTGAAAGCATAAAAGTAGATAGGGCAGAAGGAGAATATGTCTAGATTCAAATGAGAAAATAATCAAAGGTGGAACCATTGGTAGTAACAACATGTAAAGATCAGATTGAGAAAGAGAAGCAGTCAGAAATGTCAAAGAACTAGGAGACTAATATTGCGGAAACCAGAAGAGAGACTTTCCAGGGGAGAGTGATAAACAGTGTTAAATATTGTTGAGAGACCCAGTAGTTTATCCTACTTGAGGAAAAGAGGTAATTTTATCTAGTTTAATTATTCATTAGTGCCCCTAGTGAGAGTGGTTTCAGCAAGACAAAAGCAGACACCATATTGCTGCAGACTGAGTAATAAGTCAGAGGCAAAGACATAGAGTCTTTGAGTACAAACTGCTTTTTTTCAAGATGCTTAGCTGCGAAGAAAATTAAGAGAATATGGTGATACCTTGAGGAAGAGATGTTCTTAAAGGAAGGTGAATTATTTAAGATAGAGAGTATTTGAGGTTGTTTGTTCCCCAAATGGGAAAAACCTATGCAAAAAAAGAAAGCTTAAAGACATAGAAAAGGTGAGGGGGCTAACTGATGGAGTAATGACTCTGTGGAGGCAAATCATGATTGGAATGATTTGTCTTGGAAAAGATAAGGGCAGTTCTTCCCATATGACAAGAGGAAAGGAAATAAATACAGAATGGTTAGTTTAGGGCACTTCTAGGTGGCTTTTAATTTCTCTGTGAAGGAGGCAAGATCATTTGAGACGTGCACTTAGGGGCCTTAAGAATAGTAGGATAAATTTGTCACTGGCATTAGTGGCAAATGAAAGAAAAAGAACTGATTAGAACAAAAATAGAAGTGTCAGCAATTTTGAGAGTACATGTGAGATTAGAAAGTTTAACATTGGGGATCCCTGGGTGGCTCAGTTGGTTAAGCATCTGCCTTCGGCTCAGGTAATGATCCCAGGGTCCTCAGATTGAGCCCCACATCAGGCTCCCTACTCAGCAGGGGGATTTTCTTCTCCCTCTTCCTCTGTCCCTCCCCCTGACTTTGCTCCCTCCCTCCCTTTCTCTCTCTTTCTTTCTGACAAATAAATAAATAAAATCCTTTGGAAATGGTGCCTACCAGTGTACTTATGCTATTTTCTGCAGTAGCACGTTGCAACCTAGGATTTAAAGTAAAGAAAATGGATCTTTATGTGCATCTGATGTTGGATATTTGCAGGGCAGCGCTGATGGAAAGATAAGTAGGTAAAGAAATTAAGGGCAAAAGTGAGGGTATAGAAAAAGGTATGAGAATTTGCTCCAGCTTTGCATTGAACGTGAAGCCAGCAAGGAGCCAGCAACTCTGAGAATAGAGAAGGTTCAAAGATTTCAAATCCTCAAAGATATTAAGGAACAAGTTTAGTGGGAGTGGGGAAAATTGAGAGGAGGAAGATTTGGATGCTTTGATCAGAGGGTGATATAACTGAATTGAAGTTTCTGGAATAGATGAGATTTACAAGATGGCAAGCTCTAGGATGTGGTTACAGACTTCCTAAAGTAGAGGAGAAGTGATATTTGTTGGAACTAAGTGATCTCAAGAAATTGTAAGGTTGCATTTCTGAAGTTACCCAGTGAGTTAGAATAATTAATGTTAGTGGTAGCAACAGGTAAACCAGGAAATAGCAACAGATTAACAATACAAGAGTTTGTTTTGCACTCATATAGAGTCAGGAGCAGGTTGGTAGGGGTTCTCTTCCTTCAAATGGCTTAAAATTCAAACTCCTTCATGTTGAAATCCTGCCAATTCAACACATAGTTTCCAAGGTTGTTATAGCAGGGGAGGAATAGGACAATGCCTACTGGTTCTTAATTGTGTCAACTCAGAAGTAACATATGTCATTTCAGCTCACAGTTCATTGGTCAGTTCAATTTACACGCTCCCAATAATTGCAAGGAAGTCTAAGAAATACAAGGAAGTCAGGGGAATATTTGTGAATACTGTCTCAGCCACATTCAGGAGAGACAGCCGGACTTGGAGTAGCATTGTATGTTAAGTTTCAAAGTTCTGAATGGATGTGTATATGTGTACATTGGGGAAGGGAGGAGAGGCAACTAAAAAGGTGGAGAAAAGGTGATATATCCAGAATGGTTTTAAAAGAGGAGAGGGTTTTAAGTGATGTTTTAAAAGGTATAATTTAGAAACCTCTGTAAGGAACTTAAGAAAATGCTGTACAATGTCCAGGTTCATGATCTGGGTAGGGACATAGTTTGTGATATGGCTTTAAAAATGAATTGGGAACAGATTGTGGTGGGAATTGAAATCAGATTAAAGCTTTTGGCCTTTACCATGGAGGCAAAAGGATAAAATGGTGTGATAATAGGTGCTGTGAAGGAAAATGATTCGGCAATGATGTTCAGAATACATTGGAGAAAGTAGATACTGGAGGTAGGAAAAGCAGTTAGCTAATGGGGGCCTGACCAATTGTGGTAATGGTGGGAATCCAATGTCATATGCAAGAGACATTAAGGGAGAAAAATCAGCAAGCTTTGATAATAAACAGTTGCTACATATTTATCTGCCTCCAACATGCTTCCAAAAAAAAAAAAAAAAGGCCAGTTAGACCTTGGAAGGGTAGGGGACACAAAAGAAAGATGGATGAGATATTTATCAAAAGTCAAACACAGGTAGACTAGCAGGCAGAAGATTAAAGGTAAAGGAAAGAAGTGGAGGAAAAAGCCTGAAAACAAAAACAAAAGCAAAAACAAAAACAATGGGCTCTAGGGGCACATGACCTCTAAGTTGGAAGGCATAAGGCAATGATGATTATCAGCAACTGAAGGTCGCACACTGGGGCTTCTGGCATCTAAGTCAGAGGTTGGCAGGCTTTCAGAATTGGCTTGCTGAGTCAGCATTTATTTATTCACTCTTACTTTCAGACTTTGCATGCTTATAATAAATTTCTTCAATTAAAAACACTTTTTCAGTATAACTAAACTGTTGTTGCATGTGAAGTTCTCTTTAAAAGCTTAAAGACTAAGAAGCTGCATTTAAAATGAAATTATAAAGAAGATTTAGTGAGGTTCCTTTTTTATTTTCTTTTGTTTTGCTCTGTTCCCCAAATTCCTGTGCAAATTTGTATATTCAAATCTATGTTCAAACCTATCTCAAACTATTTGTGTCCCAGACTCAGCCCCACTAGCTCCAGAATTGTTATTATCACAAACTGCTGATAATTTTCCAAGAGGTCTGAGTTGAGGTCACAAGGGACCAGGGCTCACCCTCTGCTGGGTCTGAAGCTGCTTGAAGCCAGGAACATAAATGGTAGAGGAAGTACAGGGTGCTATAGGAGCACAGTGCAGGGAGACCTGAACTGCTCTGTAATGCAAGAAAGGACCTTCCTGAGATCGGAAGAGTGAATAGGATATAGTATGGAGGCCCAGAACTGAAAGAGTGTGTGAAGTGTTGAAGAACAATACCCATGGCAGTTGGAATATAGGGATCTAGTTGATAATGATGTGAGATAAGACTAGAGAGGTGAGCAAGGTTTAGAACTTGGGAGGGAAAGATGACATCTCTCTTAGTGGTATATAATGCAAGCTCGTCATTTTGTATATTATTTTGTCTAATAATAAAGCAGATACTGTTCTAATATGTTTTACAGATATTAGCTCATTTAGTTCTGACTCCCACCTTTGGATAAGTCCTGTCACTATCCCCATACTAGACATGAGGAAACTGAGGAATGGAGAGGTTACATAACCTTCCCAAGATCACACAACAACAGAATTGGAACTCAAACTCAAGGTGTCTGGCTCCAAATTTGTGTTCCTAAACACAGCACAATACTGCCTTATGCCAATGTAATGTGCCTTCTTGGACAAGTAAACAAGATTTTGTTTAGAATTAGAATTGTTAGTTGTACTAATTCAGATACAATAACATTTTTTAGTATGGAGCCACTGGACTCCAGGGCACTCCATGGATGGCCAGAGGCCCAGGAAAATCCACTGAAAAGAAAAATAAGCACGTGTTTGTGTGAACACATGTGCACACACACAAATTATTTTTGTTAAAAGATATATTTGACTATTTCTGATTGTAGAAAGATGGAGTAGATTTACTTTCTCCTATTCCTTCCAATAAAGTACAAGTGAAAACCCTGGGCATCATGTATAAAACAAACTAGAGAAGACTCTGGAAGTTAGAAAAAAGCAGACTGGCTAGGAAACTTAGGACCCAGAGAATGACATGGTGGTGAGTTTCCTGGTTTCTGAGTTTTCCTTTTGCCTCATTTATCATAGACATGGGAATAAAGAAATCTCCAACTGGGAAATGCCTACAGGTAGAAACAAAAAAGGTCCCAACAAAAGCCTGTTCTCTCTAGCCAAATGGCCAGGAAAGGACTGCTTTGGAAGACAGTAAGCATTTTAGGTAATAACTGAACTCTTCCAGCTAAACACTATGGAAAAATTGGTGGCCCTACCTCTGTCCATGCCAGTAAAGGACAAGTAAGGAGTCTACAACTCTCAGGGGTCTATAACCAGGCAACATAACACTCTCACCAGACTTGAGTCAGAGAAAGCCAAAAAGGGAACTAAAACTTTTATCACTGCCAGCTGGTAACAAGGTCAAACCCTCATTCTCCCACAGTGTCAGGGGAGACTACCTGGAGAAACTGAACTTTCACCCCCACCCAGCAGTAATGAGGCACTCCTACCCCCCTGCTTGTGGTTGTATCAAAGTAGGACTAGTGGAGAATAAAAGCTTTCACCATTAACCAGCAGTCACAAAACCACCCCATCCTTTTGTGTCTTTAGATGCCATGTGGAAATCATCATGAGGTACTCTTATTCCTCCTAGCCAGGGAGATATCAGTAGTAGGAAACCGAACATATCACCCCCACCTAACAATAATGAGAATCCCACCCCACCTGAGTGTCAAAGTAAGCTAAGTAAGTAGGGAAACTGGACTTCTACCTTCACCTGGCAGTAACAAGGTGTGTTCTCTTTCTCTGCCAGAGCAGTGTGAGAAACTAGCAATGTAGAAGATTTAAATAAGGTCCAGACTATCATACAATAGTACCCCAAATATCCAGGTTTCAGTTTAAAAAATCACCAATCATACCAAGAACCAAGATCCCAAACTAACAAAATGGTATCATAGGTGTTTAGATACGCCCAAGTTCATCAAAGTGTCCACATTAAATATGTACAGTCCTTTTTATATGAATCACACCTCAATAAATCTGTTTATTTTTTTCCAAACCTTTAAAAAAAGATTTTATTTATTTATCTGACAGAGAGAGATAGTGAGATAGAGAGCATAAGCAGGGGGAAGAGGGAGAAGCAGGCTCCCTGGGAATCCAATGAGAGACTTTTTCTCAGGACCCTGGTATCCTGATCTGAGCCAGAGATAGAAGCTTAACTGACTGAGCCACCTAGGAAACCCACAAGAAATCTGTTTAAAGGAAGACAGTCAATCGGTGCCAAGATGACAGAAATATTAGAATTACTTGATAGATATTTTATTTTATTTTTTAAAAGATTTATTTATTAATTTATTTGAGAGAGAGAGAAAGAACACAATCAGGGGTTGCAAAGGGAGAGAGACTCTCAAGCAGACCCCATGCTGAGCATGGAGCCCAGATTAAAGCAGCGCTCAATCTTGCAACCCTGAGATCACAACCCAAGACAAAACCAGGAGTCATACACCTAACTGACTGCACCACCCTAGCTTCCCACCTGATAAATATTGGAAAGCAGTCCCATAAAAATACTTAAACACACAATTACTTACATGCTTGAAACAAACCAAAAATGGATTCTCGGCAAAGAAATAAAAAGCCTCAGCCAACAATAAAAGACATAAAGAAGAACCAAATGAAAATTTGAGAACTGAAAAATGCAATAACCAAAAGAGAAAAAAATAGTAACAAGGATGGCCTCAACAGCAGAATGGAAGGAACAAAGGGAAGAATCAATGAACCTGAAGAGAGAACAATGGAAATTGCTCAATCTGAACAACAGAGAGAAAATAGTTTGGAAAAAAAAGTGAACAGAGTCTGAGATTTAACAGTCGTGTCATTGGAGTCGCAGAGGAAGACTCCAATTTATTTATAACAGATAAATAATTTGAATGATGCAAATTTTTCTTAAGGAATCATGGAGACTAGAAGGAAGTGGCACAGTCTTTTTCAAGTCCTGAAAGAAAAGAATTGTCAATCCAGACTCCTATATCTGGTGAAAATATCACTCAGAAATAGAAGAGAAATTGAAACATTCTGAAGTGAAGGAAAACTAAGAGAGTTTGTTGGCAGGAGCCCTATTATAAAAATGAATGGCAAAAAAATCTCTAAACAGAAAAGAAACAATAAAAGAAGGAATCTTTCAACTTCAGGAAGATAAAACGAATGAAAGAATCAAAATATGAGTAAAGTACACTTTCTTTTTCATCTTGAGTTTTCTAATTATGTTTGATGTTTGAAGAAATATCCTAACACTGTATAGTGTGATTATAAATGTCTACTCTAATAACCCACAGTAAAGAAAAAGGAAAACACAAAATGAAAAAACAGAATAATAAACAAAAAGGCAGACATAAATAGGCAGACATAAGCCCTGGCTTATCAGTAACTAAATTAATTGTAAATAATCTAAGTATACCAATTTTTAAAAACTGGAAGAGTGGGTTAAAACCATGAAATTGTACCCCAATGTTCATAGCAGCAATGGCCACAGTCACCAAACTGTGGAAAGAACCAAGATGCCCTTCAATGGACAAATAGATAAAGAAGATATGGTCCATATATACAATGGAATATTCTGCCTCCATCAGAAAGGATGAATATCCAACTTTTGTATCAACATGGACGGGACTGTAAGAAATTATGCTGAGTGAAATAAGTCAAGCAGAGAGAGTCAATTATCATATGGTTTCACTTACTTGTGGAGCATAAAGAATAACACGGAGGACATTGGGAGATGGAGAGGAGAAGTGAGTTGGAGGAAATTGGAGGGAGAGACAAACCATGAGAGACTGTGGGCTCTGAGAAACAAACTGAGGGTTTTGGAGGGGAGGCGATGGAGAGGTTGGGTGAACCTGGTGGTGGGTATTATGGAGGGCACATATCGCATGGAACACTGGGTGTGGTGCATAAGCAATGAATGCTGGAACACTGAAAAGAAAAAAAAAATAAAATGAAAAAAAAAATCATGACCCAACCATATGTTGTTTATAGAAAGTTCAAATAAATTAAGACAATATAGGCACACAGAAAGTATAAGGATGGGAAAAAATATATTGTGTTAACATTAGTCAAAGGAAAGCAAGAATGGCTATATTAATATCAATGTAGTAGACTTTAGAACAAATAAAATTACTAAGGACAGAGAAGGATATTACAAATGATAAAAGGGTCAATCCACCAGGAAGATACAGAAATCTTAAATGTCCATGCACCAAAAAACAGAGCTACAAAATATGTGAGGCAAAAACTGATAGAACTGAAAGAAGAAATAGACAAATATAGAATTATAGTTTGGGACTTTAACAGCCTTCTCTCAGCAATAGATGGAACAACTAGACCAAAAATCAACAAAGACATAGAAGAATTCAACAACACCATCAATCAACTGGATCTAACTGACATTTATAGAACACTCTACCCAATAACAGTTTAATACATATTTTAAATATGTATTATTTTCAGGATCCCACAGAACATTTACCAAACTAGACCACATTCTGGGCCAAAAATCAAACCTCAACAAATCTGAAAGAACTGAAATAAATCAGTGTGCTCACTGACCACAAAGAAATCAAACTAACAAATTAATAGGAAAATATCCAAACACATGGAAAGTAAAGAACATGTTTCTAAATAATCTATGAGTCAAAGAGGAAGTTTCACGGGAAATTGAAAAATATATTGAACTGAATAAGAATGAAAACATAACATACAAATGTGTAGGACATAGCTAAAGCAATCCTGAGAGGAGAATTTATAGCACTAAATGCTTATATTTGAAAAGAGGCAAAATTTCAAATCAATAATATTAGTTTTACCTAAAGAACCTAGTAAAAGAACAAAATAAGCACAAAAGAAGCAGAAAGAAGAAAATAATAAGCATTAGAGAAAAAATCAATACACCTAAAACCAGAAAAATAGAGAAAATCAATAAAACAAAGACCTGGCTCTTTGAAACATCCATAAAATTGACAAACCTCTAGCAAGGTTGACAACTTAAAAAAGGGACAAAACACAACTTACTATTTCAGGAGAGAAACTGGGGATGGATATCACTGTAGACCCTGTGACCATCAGAGGAAAAATAAGAGAATTACCACAAACAACCCTACACACTTAGACGAAACAGGTCAGTCCCTCAGAAAATACAAACTACCATAACTCACTCAATATGAAATAGATCATTTGAGTAGCCCTATAAACTATTAAGTAAATTGAATGCCTAGTTTCAAAGCTCTTGAAAAGAAATCCCCAAACCCAAATGGTTTCATTGGAGAATTCAACCAAACACTTAAAAAAGAATTAACACCAACTCTCAAAATCTCTTGTAGAAAAGAGAGTATTATGGAGCCAGTATTATCCTGATAACAAAACCAGACAAAGACCATACAAAAATAAAAACCACAGACAAGATTCCTTGTGATTCTAGATGCAAACATCCTTAACAAGATGTTAAGAATAGAAGTCAGCAATATGAAATAAAAATTATACCCCATAACCAAACAAAATTTATCTAAGGATGCAAGGCTGATTCATATTTGAAAATCAATCAAAAAACCATATTAACAGGCTAAAGAAGAAAAATCACATGATCATATCAATCTATGCAGAAAAGGAATTTGACTAGATTCACCATCCATTCATGATATCTATCAGGAAAATAGGAAGGAAATTTCATCAACATAAAGAGCATCTTAAAAAACCTAGAGCTAACTTATACTGAATGGTGAAAGAATGACTGCTTTCTTCCTAAAATCAAGGCAAGGATGCCCATTCTTACAACTTTTATTAAACATAATGCTGGAAGTTCAAAAACAGGGCAATAAAACAAAAGTGGTATATAAAAAAGATACAGACTGGAATAAATAGAACTTCCTTTTTGAAAATGATATGATTATACACACAGAAATTCCTAAGAAATCTACCAAAAACCTAGAACAATAAGTAAGTTCAGCAAGATCACTGGATACAAAACAAACATACTCTATATACAGAAGAATGAAACTGGGCCATTCTCTTACACTATACGCAAAGATAAACTCTCAATAGATGAAAGACCTCAATGTGAGACAGAAATCCTAGAGGAGAACATAGGCAGTAATCTCTTTGAATCGGCCACAGCAACTTCTTACAAGACACATCTCCAAAGGCAAGGGAAGAAAGAGCAAAACTGAACTTTTGGGACTTCATCAAGATAAAAACCTTCTGCACAGCAAAGGAAAGAGTTAACAAAACAAAGAGGCAACCCACAGAATGGAAGAAGATATTTGCAAATGACACTACAGACAAAGGGCTGATATCCAAGATCTATAAAGAACTTCTCAAACTCAACATCCCAAAAAACAGATAACCAAGTCAAAAAATGGGCAGAAAAGCAGATACTTCTCCAAAAAAAGACATACAAATGGCTAACAGACACATAAAAAGTGTTCATCATCATTAGCCATCAGGGAAACTCAAATCAAAACCACACTGAGATACCAACTTACACCAGTTAGAATGGCAAAAATCAATAAGTGAAGAAACAACAAATGTTGGAGAAGTTGTGGAGAAAGGGGAACCCTCTCACACTGTTGGTGGGAATGCAAATTGGTGCAGCCACTTTGGAAAACAGTGTGGAGATTCCTCAAAAAATTAAAAATAGAGCTACCCTATGACCCAACAATTGCACTATTGGTATTTACCCCAAAGGTACAGATGTAGTGAAAAGAAGGGCCATCTGTACCCCATTGTTCTTTGCAGCAATGTCCACAATAGCCAAAATGTGGAAAGAGCCAAGATGCCCTTCAACAGAGGAATGAATAAAGAAACTGTGGTCCATATATACAAATGGAATATTAGCCATCAGAAAGGATGAATACCCAGCTTTTGCATCAACATGGATGGGACTGGAGGAGATTATGCTAAATGAAATAAGAGAAAGTCAATTATCATATGGTTTCACTCATTTATGGAACATAAGGAATAGCATGGAGGACATTAGGAGAAGGGAAAAATGAAGGCGAAGAAATCGGAGTGGGAGATGAGCCATGAGAGACTATGGACTCTGGAAAACAGAGGGTTTTTGAAGGGAAGGTGGTAGGAGGATGGGTGAGCCTGACCACTGGGTGTTATACACAAACAGTGAATCATGGAACACTACATCAAAAACTAATGATGTACTGTATGGTGACTAACATAACACAACAAATAAAATAAAATAAAATTAAATTAAAATTAAAAATAAAACAAAACAAGAACAAGACAAACATACTAAAATCAATTATAGAGTTTCTATATACTAGTAATAAGCATGAGGTCACCAAAATTAAAAATACATTACCATTTATATTGCTTAAAAATGAAATATTTAGGTGTAAGTCTAACAAAATATGTATAGAACTTGTATGCTGAAAACTATAAAAAGCTGATAAAAGAAATAAAAGATCTAAACAAATAGAAAGACATTGTGTTCATGGATTAAAAAATTCAACAAAGATGTCATTTCTCCCCCATATTTATGTACAAATTTAACATAATTCCTCCTAAATCCTAGTAAGATTTTTTTATAGCTATAAACATTATTCTAAATTTTATTTGGAAAAGCAATAGAACTGGAATAGCTAAGGCAATTTTGAAAAATAAGACTAAAGTGGGAGGAATCATTCTACGCAATTTCAAGATAGTATATAGCTAGAGTAATCAAAATTGTGATACTGAAAGAGTGATATGCACACAGAATGATGAATTAAACCTGAGAACCCAGAAATCCACCCACACATATATGCCCAACTGATTATTAACAAAAATGCAAAAGCAATACAATGGAGGAAGGATTTTTTTTTTAAACATATGGTACTGGAGCAAGAGGACATCCGTGGACAAAAAAAGAAGAATCCTGACCTGTCTTACACCATATACAAAAAATTACCTCAAAGTGTTTCATGGACTTAAATGTACACTATAAAACTATAAAACTTTTAGAAAAATACATAGAAGAAAATCTTCAGGATCTAGGGCTTGGCAAATAGTTTGTAGAATTGACACCAAAAGCACAATTCAGAAAAGGAAAAATTGATACATTGAGCCTCACCAAAGTAAAAATATTTTGCTTTGAGGAAGACCCTGTGGTTTAAAAGAGAGAGAGAGAAAGGGATAAACCAAGAAACAGACTCTTAACTATGGAGAACAAGCTGATGGTTACCAGAGGAGAGGTGGGTGAGCAGATGGGGGAAATAGGTGATGGGGATGAAGAAGTGCAATTGTTGTGATGAGCACCAGGTGATGTATGGAAGTGTTGAATACTATATTATACACCTGAAACTAATGTAACACTGTACGTTAACTAACTAGAATTTAAATAAAAACTTTTAAGAAAAAAAAAGACCCTGTAAAGTAGATGAAAGGACAAACCACTAACTGGAAGAATATGATTGCAAATCAAATATAAAACAAAGTACTCATAACCAGAATATATAATGAATTTTCTAAGATCAACAGTAAAACAACCCAATTATAAAACTGGCAAAAAAAAAAAAAGTTGACAAAACATCCCACTGAAGAGAATATACAGAATATAAGCATGTGAAAAGATATTCACAAAATCATTATCCATTAGGAACATGCATATTAAAACCACAGGAAGATATCACTACAAACCTATAATAATGTCTAGAGTAGAAAATAGTCACAATACCAAATGTTGGTAAGGATGCAGAGAAACTGGACCACCTGTGCATTGCTAGGGGAAATATAAAATGGTACAGCCACTTGGTAAATGGTTTGACAGATTCTCAAAAAACTAAACATGCAACTACTATGTGATCCAGTAATCACATCCTTGGGCTTCTATGTCAAAAAAATGAAAGCTTGTATTCACACAAATACTGTACACAAATGTTCATAGCAGCTTTATTTGTAATAGCCAAAAACTAGCAATAACCCATATGTCTTTCAATGGGGTGAATGAATAAACAATCTGTGGTATATCCAGACCCAGAATATTATTTAGCCATAAGAAGAAACAAACTATTGATACATGAAATAACTTGGATGAACATCCAGAGAACTATGCCTAGTGAAAAAAAGCCAATTCCAAAATGTTACATGCTGTAAGATTCAATTTACATATTCTTGAAATGACAAAAGTATATAAATGAAAAGTAAATCAGTGGCTGTCTGGAGCTATGGAAGCTGGATGTGAGGAAGTGGCAGGAAGAAGTAGGTATGCCAATAAAAGGGCAACATAAGGAATCCTTGTGGTGACAGAAATACTCTATATCTTACTGTATCAATGTCAATATCCTGCAATATTGTCCTACAGTTTTTCAAAATGTTACCATTACAGAAAACTGGAAAAAGTGTAATTTAGATCTTTCTGTATTGTTTCTTATAGCTCCATGACAATCTACAATTACCTCAAAATAAAAAGTTTAATTAAGGGTGCCTGGGTGGCTCAGTTGGTTAAGCAGCTGCTTTTGGCTCTGGTCACAGTCCCCGGGTCCTGGGATCCAGTCCCATACTGGGATCCTTGCTCAGCGGGAAGCCTGCTTCTCTCTCTCCCCCACTGCCCCTGCTTGTATCCCCTCTCTCACTGTGTCTCTCTCTGTCAAATAAATAAATAAAATCTTTTCTTAAAAAGTTTAATTAAAAGAAATATTCAAATTGTTGAATGACCATTAACAACAAGTATTAGGGACATAAAATTGTATTCTACAAATTCAGAAATATTTTAAAATATTTTATTGTCATTGGTATTATGCTCCTGGGCACTCTGTAATCTTCAAGGTGTTACCTCTTATTACTTTCTTTTGAAATTCAGAGTAGTTGATTAATCACTCCTATAAGTCTCTTAATCTTCCTTATCTTTAAATTCTCAATTTCCTAAAAATTGGCTGCATGAGAGCAAATTTTTCTCTAGGGTACAGCAACAGGAATCAGAACAACATCTCCTTGAGTGCTGAATATAATGAAAAGATGGCTGATCTGGAGCTTAAGAAACTGCATCTAGTCCCCGTTCTGTCATTAATTAGCAGGGTAATCTAAGAAAATCTACTTATTCTCTTTGGGTCTCAGTCACCTCATCTGTAGGAGAATGCTCTCTAATGAGCCCATTAGCTCTCACATTCTAGGAAATCAAAGAGATGTTGCCCTGAGGAAGGTTATTTTCTCCACCCTGAGCTAATTGAACCAGCTGTGTGAATGCCACCCCAGTTCTTAGATGCCTGTTACGACTACCTTCTCTCCAGAAGTCACTGTGGGCCTGTTCTGTCTGCTAGCCATAGTGTACCTGAAGTTACAGATAGATATTTTGTGTAACTGTTAAAGGAAAATCTTGGACATTTCAGGAAATGCATTTGGTTGAGAGAAGAATTTCATGCCAGGCTAATGTGTATTTCAATCTGAGCTGTTTGCCTTTCACAATGGGAAGTTCAACTTGGTGGCGCTGGGGAAGAGATTTGAACCAGCACCAAAAAAAACCTTTTCTGTGTGCCAAGATCAAGAGTGGTGATTTCAACCTAAGGCTGCTGAAATTGGACCTAGGGCCCAGAGAGAAAAGGACCTGCTTTTTCAGTGTCCCAGGGAATAGAGTAGCTGGTGTGTGTGTGTACCTGTGTGTGAGGAGGGAAAGCAGCAGTGCAGAATGATCAGACATAATATACTACAATGATCTTCTAATTGATCTCCACAGTCTTTACTCTCTTCAATCCGTCTTCCACATTGCCATCAAATTCATTTCCTAAATCCCATATCAGATTGTCCCTTCTTGCTCAAAAATTTTCAGCAGCTTCCCACTACATTAAGAATAAAGTCTTGGGGCGCCTGGGTGGCTCAGTGGATTGGGTCGCTGCCTTCGGCTCGGGTCGTGGTCTCAGGGTCCTGGGATCGAGCCCCACGTCGGGCTCTCTGCTTAGCGGGGAGCCTGCTTCCCCCTCTCTCTCTGCCTACTTGTGATCTCTCTCTCTGTCAAATAAATAAATAAAATTTTTAAAAAAAGAATAAAGTCTTAACTATCTAGCATAACTGTGGCCCCTTTCCAGATCTGACTCCCATTTATCTAATCTAACCATATCTGTAATTACAGTTTATCCATCTATCTCATACTACTCTCCAACCAAACCACATGCTTTTCCACACACACAAAAAAAAAATTCTCTTGGCACTCTGAACAACCTATATCTTATTGCCTTCATGTATTTCTTCCACTACTGTACATCTGCCAACCTCTTCCTTTATGAAATCTTACTTGACCACTCCAATTGATGCAGATTTCATTCCACCCCCGACATCCTACAGTACTTTGCATCTACTTTGAAAGGAGAACTAATCATCACAACTGGCTTCAAACACCTTCTTGTTTTACAAATTATCTCTCCTAGCTTTGTCATTCCACAGTGAAATTTTTGTTTTGCTTGAGTTTCCAAGGGAGCATATAACTATCTCCTCAAGCCATGAAGGCAAAGGCAGATCCTTATACCATTTTGCATGCTTTATAGTGGTAACAAGGCTATGTGTTTTAAAGGCCCTCAAATTTTACTAATTTTACATTGTGGACTAGCTATTGAATGGGTCTATTCCTTTCTATCCTCTTTAGTTCAAGCCCTCCTCACCTCTGTCAGGAACCACTACAACAGTCTCTTCAGTGGTTTCTACTGGATGGTTTAGTTTTCTCAATGTGAAAAAAAACCCATCTACCCATCCACCCCCCCCCCACACACACACAATAAACTCATCAATGACTCCTCATCCCCCTGAAGAAAAGGTTCAGGGCCTTTAAAGTGACATGAAAAAATCAACTAGAACTTTTTAAGAGCTGGGACAATGTCTTTTTCACTGTTGTACCTGACACCCCCATCCTACTCCTGCCAATGCAATTTCTAACACATGTTACATGCTCAGTAACTATTTAATAACTAAGTGAGTCTATAAATGAATTTAAAAATCATCAAATGTCAGAAATGGAAGAAACTTTATGGAGTGTAAATTTAGAGATGAAGTTTCACCCTCTTGAGGAAACCGATGAGGAAAGTGAGGCTCAGAGATTTTATCCCTAAGCCAGCGTTCGGATGAACGAACCCTCCGTACTGCACTGAACTTTGGAAAATAATAAAATGGGTCTCCCAAAGTAAAATGTGATGCTTCTTCTTTAAACAACTTTAAATATAGAAAGCATGCAAAGTCCAGAGATGGGACTCATTGGTCCTGTCAACTCTAGAAAATGTTACAACTTGGCAAAGCACGGTGTGAAAAATAGTGGTATTTCCTCCTTCTTAGTAAATCCTTTTAAAGGCCCAGAATAATTTTTCCTAAGTAAACTTACATAATGTAATGTAGGGGGGAAAAAGACGAGGTTTTTGAAAAGGAGCAAATAAATGGCTCAAATGTTCAATGCAGCCTAGTTTCCACTGAAAGAGCACTTCACCTTGACACCTACTAGTTAGGATGCACACATCAGACTGCATCAGGAGTTGGCTTTCTGCTAGAACCCAGGATACAATGGCTTTAAACATGCTTTTGTTTTGCAGAATGCCCAGTTTTGTGGAAACTGCACTCCAAACATAATAGTAACTTTTCCCTCCCCTTTTCAGTGAAGAGATAGCTCTCCACATGTCAGGCGTTCTTCAAATACCCCATTTTCCAGAAGAATCAGGAATAGTTAGAGAGTAATCTACATCCTCTAAAGTGCTTAGGAGACAGGAATAGCTTTGGAGAAGAGAGATTTTCTCTTGACTAGATACCCTTATGCCTTGGTGGCCACCCTTCTCCTAGGAATACCACACAGATCACACTGTGTGTGCTTTGAAGTTATGGCTGTAACACGAGATAGAAGTGGAGATAACTGGTGATTTAGCAATTTAGAAAGGTGTACACATGTTGAGAAGAGATGTAGAAACTGATCATAGGAAGGTGAAGGGCCTTCAAAGTGCAAAATGCGTTAAGCCGATACACTTTGCTGTGTCTCCAAACTCATTTTGTATGGTATCAAAAGACAGTTGTTAAATGAAGACATCCAAGAAAAGACATTCTGGGCTTACCATAACTTTTCAGTCTCTTAACCTTAAAAAATGACGTGTTTCTTTCTTTCTTCAACATTACCAGGGTGTAATGCCACTTCCTCGTGTCCTAAAGAAATATGCGTCATAAAGTAGTCCTACAGAAGACCCACTGTAGAACTTGAGTATTTATGAACAGAGTTTGCTGTTGTGGTCAAATGCAACTTATAACTAAGTTATTTAATACATATTGAATTGTCTACATAGAAATAACTGTGTTTTATGGTCATTGGGAAGCATATATTAGGAAGTCAATTTAAGTGACTAATTCCTTAAATTTTAATATATAGCCAAGTGAAATGCTTAGTTTTTCTTTTTTTTCCCTTGACTTTGGGCTAAGTCATCTGGCATTTCTTATTCCCTCATACTCTCTCATAACCTCCCTGACTACTTCCCTCCCTGACTACTGTCTGAATAGTCAGCTTCTCCTTGTCCCTCATTCTGAAGGGCCAGCCCTACAAATCCAAGGGACTCCTAGCAGCACAAATTTTGGGCCATCTGGTTCAGCCAGATTGGTGTTGGGGGTTAGTCCAAAGCCAGGGCAAGGGAGGCATGTGAAGGGAGAGGTGGTAGCTTTGTTTTGTATTTATGGAACTAGAAGCCAGATAAGTGGAGAGGTGAAAACCCAGGTGGAGTTTTCAATGGACTCTGGATCGACAGGATCTTCATGTTTTCAGGCCAGGGTTCTGATTAAAGCTGTGAGCTCAGGCAAGAATCAGAGAGGTTTTGATCAATCTTTGCTTTAATAAGGAGAATGAGGAAGAAAGCAGAAGGCCACTGGAGCTTAGAAAACAAACATCGCTGATTTCACACTTAGATGTTGGATATCATTTTGTGTTGTTTACCGCTGAAGTTTATAAGCTCTGGGACTATGTCTTATTCACTTTGATCTGACACCCCTACCCCCACTCCTGCCTAGTGCAGTGTCTAGCACATGGTAGATGTTCAATAAATATTTATAGACAAAGAAAAGCTATGGAACTGGGTGGGGGCGGTTGGAGATAGGGGAAGTGTTTAAGGTTCTGTCTAGCCCTGGAAAACATAGTTGGGTCATAATCTTGATTTGTTATATTTTCCCAGAGGGAAAGAGTAGCAGTAATTTGAGACCTTAAAAATACTGCCCGCTAACTAATGCTTGAGCTGTATGGAAGTGTTTGAACTGGACTATGAAGGTTGTACAATTCTAGTTATAGCAGCAATTTAACTATTTTCTTTTGTTTTTTTATCTTTTAAAAAGATTTATTCAGATATAAGTGACATACAGGGTGATGAGTATTAAGGAAGGCACATGTTGTGATGAGCACTGGGTGTTATATACAACTAATGAATCATTGAATACTACATCAAAAACTAATGATGTACTATACAGTGGCTAAGTAAACATAATAAAAAATAATTGACATGCAATAGACTGCACATATTTAAAGTCTGTGGATATATATATATTATATATGTATATTTCTATATGTGTATATTATGTGCATATATAATATATAATCTCCATGAAAGCATCATGACAATGAAGATGTTGAACATATCCCTCATCCTCCAAGGTCTGCTTTTGCTCCTCTGTAATCCCTCTTTCATGCTCCTCTTCCCACAGACAACCATTAAACTGTTTTCTGCCACTACAGATTAGTTTACCTTTTCTAGAATTTTATGTAAATCAAATCATAGAGCATATACTATTCCTGGCTAGGTTTCCTTAAGCATAATTATTTTGAGATTCAAATATGTTGTGGTGTGTATCTATATACTTCATTCATTTTTATTGCTATGTAGTACTCCAGTGTATAGATACACTAAATTTGTTTTTTAAATTTACCTATTGATGGACCCTTAGGCGATTTCTGGTTTTCTGGCTATTACCAATAATGTTACTATAAATATTCATGTACAAATCTTTGCACAGACATAGGCTTTAATTTCCCACAGGTAAACAGTCAGGAAAAGAATGACTGGATCATAAAGTAGGTGTACACTTAGCTTTTTAATAAACTGCCAAATTGTTTTCCAAACTAGTTGAAGCATTTTACATTTCCATGAGGAAAATGTGAGAATTCCAGTTCTCCCACATAGTCTCCAACACTTGCTATATTTAAAAAAAATTCAACCATCCTAATATTTTGTAGTGGTATCTCATTATGATTTCAACCTGGATTTCCCTAATGACTAATTAAGATGAACACCTTTATCTCTTCATGTGCTTATTTGCTATTGTGTATCTTTGGTGAGATATGTGTTCAGACTTTTACCTGTTTTTTAAACTGAGTTGTTCATTTTCTTATTTTTAGGTCATGAGAGTTCTTTATATATTCTGAATACAAGTCCTTTATCAGATATGAGAATCACAGATTTTCTCCTGGTTGGTGGCTTGTCTTTTCATTGTCTTAACAGTGTTTTTCACAGAAATTTTTACTTTTAATTTTGATGAAGTCTACTTTATCAATTTGTTCGTTCATGGATAGCTTTTGGTGTCATATATAAGATACATTTCCATAACCCAAGGATATAATAATTTTATTCTGTGTTGACATCTTAAAAATTATGATTTTACATTTAGGTCTGTCATTAATTTTGAGTTGATTTTTGCATATTATGCAAGATATAGGTCAAAGTTCATATTTTTTGCATTTGGATATCCAATTGTCTCCTCTCTTCAGCAAATTACTTTTGCATTTTTGTCAAAAATCAGTTGTCAAAATAAGTGTGTGTCTATTTTTGAATCCCCTATTCTGTTACATTAATTTATTGTCCATTTTTATGGCAATGTCATGCTTTCTTGATTATGGTAGCTTTTTAATAATTTTTGAAATCATGTAATGTTAGTCTCCCAACATTGTTCTTCTTTTTATATTTTTTAAAGATTTTATTTATTTATTTGAGAGCAATAGAGTGGGAGCAGAAGCAGAGGAAGATGGATAAGCACACTCCCCACTGAATGCAGAAACCCACATGAAGCTAAGTCTCACAACCCTGAGATCATGATCTTAAGCCAAAATCAAGAACTGGGCATTTAACCAACTGAGTCATCCAGGTATCCCTGTTCTTCTTTGTAAAAGTTGTTTTAGACCACAGCACTATGAAACTAGACATCAACCATTCCAGAAAAAAATCTGGAATGACCACAAATTCATGGAAATTAAATAACATGCTACTAAACAATGAATAGGTCAACCAGGAAATAAAAGAAGATATAAAACTTACATGAAAACACAATGGTCCAAAACTTTTGGGATGCAAAAAAAGCAGTTCTAAGAGGAAAATTTATAACAATACAGGCCTATTCAAGAAGCAAGAAATTTTTCAAATAAGCAAGCTAATCTTATACCTACAGGGGCTTGAGTAAGAACAGCATAGAAAACCTAAAACCAGCAGAAGGAAATAATAAAGATTAGAGCAGAAATAAATGAAATAGAAATTTAAAAAACAATAGAACAGATCAATGAAACCAGGGGCTGGTTGTTTGAATAAAATCAATAAAATTGATAAGCCTCTATCCAGACTTATCAAAAAAAAAGAGAGAAAGAAACCAAATAAATAAAATCACAAATGAAAGAAGAAAAATAACAAATAACAATGGAGAAAAACAATTATAAGAGAATATTATGAAAAACCACATGGATAAATTCCTAGAAACAGAAAAACTGCCAAAACTAAAACAGGAAGAAATAGATAATTTGAGCAGACCGATCACCAGCAAAGAAATTGAATCAGTAATGAAAAAACTCCCTCAAAAAACAAAAATCCGGGATCAGATGGCTTCATAAGCAAATTCTACCAAACATTTAAAGAAAACTTAATATCTATTCTTTTCAAACTATAAAAAAAAGTAGAAAAGGAAGGAAAATGTCCAAATTCATTCTATGGGGCCAGCATTACCCTGATTCCAAAGCCAGGTAAAGACACTGCACACACACACACACACACACACACACACACAAGAGAACTAGAGTCCAATATCTCTGGTGAACACAGATCCAAAATTCCTTAACAAAATATTAGCAAACCAGTTCCAACAATACATTAAAAAAAAAATTCACCATGATCAAGCTGGATTTATTCCTGGATTGCAAGGATGGTTCGATAGTCACAAATCCATCAACATGATACATCACATCAGTAAGAGAAAGGATGAAAACCATATGATCATTTCAATAGATGAAGAGAAAGCATTTGACAAAGTACAGGATGCATTCATGGTAAAAACTCTCAACAAAATATGTTTAGAGGGAACATACCTCAACACAGTAAAGGCCTTATATGAAAAACCAACTGTGAAAATCATTCACAAAAAAATAACCTCCATACCATTTTCCATTATGACTGTACTGATTTACATTCCTACCAACAGTGTATGAAGGCTTCCTTTTTAAAATATCCTTACCAACCCCAGTTATTTGTTATCTTATTGATAAAAGCCATCCTAAGAGACATGAGGTAATATCTCATTGTGCTTTTGATTTGCATTTTTCTGATTATTAGTGATGTTGAATACCTTTTCATGTACCTGTTGGCCATTTGTATGTCTTCTCTGGAGAAATGTCTAAGCTCTTAGCCCATTTTTAAATTGGATGGTTATTATTATTATTTTTATTGTGTTTTATAAGTTCTTTATGTGTTTTGGAGATTAACCCCTTATCAGTAATATGGTTTGCAAATAGGTTTTTGCAAACAGGTAGAAGTTTTGTAATTTCAAGTCTTAGGAGTTAATTCTTTAACCCAGTTTAAGTTCATTTTTGTGGGTGGTGTAAGATAAGAGGCTAGTTCCACTGTTTTGTTTGTGGATCTCCAGTTTCCCAACACGATTTATTGAAGAGACTATGCTTCCCATGTTGAGTGTTCTTGGCACCCTTGGAGAGGACTAGTGCACTATATATGTGTGGGTTTATATCTGAGCTCTCTGTTCTGTTCTATTGGTCTATGCAACTGTTTTTATGCCTGTTTTGATTACTCTAGCTTTGTAATAAATTTTGAAAATGAGGAAGTGTGATGCCTCCAACTTTGTTCTTTCTCAAGACTGTATTGGGCATTCAGTGTCTTCTATAGTTCCATACACATTTTAGGGTTCTTTTTTTCTATTTCTGTGAAAAATGCCAATAGAATTTTGATAGAGACTACCTTGAAGCTGTACACCACTTTGGGTAGTGTCGATATTTTAATATTGTTAGTTCTTCCAACCCATGAACACAGAGTATCTTTCCATTGTTTCTTTCTCAATTGCTTTCACTGATGCCTTATAGTTTTTGGTGTGAAGGTCTTTCATCTCCTTTGTTAAATTTATTCTTAGCTATTTTATTGTTTTAGGTACTATTGCAAATGAAATCATTTTCTTATTTCTCTTTCTGATAGTTCATTTTAAGTGTATAGAAATGCTGATTTTTCTACATTGATTTGTATCCTGCAATTTTACTGAGTTTATTTATTCTAAGAGGTTTTTTTTTGTTTGTTTGTTTTGTTTTTTGTTTTTTGGGTTTTTTTTCGTGGAGTCCCCAGGGTTTTCTATATATATTAGACCATGTAATCTTCACACAAAGACAATTTTACTTCTCTTCTGATTTGGATACATTTAGCTCCCCTTTCTTGCTTACTTAATCTGGATAGTATTTTCAGTACTCTGTTAGAATAAATGTCGGGAGAGTGGGCATCCTTGCCTTGTTCTTAATATTAGTAGAAAAGGTTTCAGTTTTTCACTGTTGACTCTGATAACTCTGGGCTTCTCATACATAGCCTTTATCATGTTAAAGTACATTCTATACCAAATTTTGTGGTATTTTTTGCATAAAAGGATGTTGAATTTTGTCTGAGGTGTTTTCTGCATCTACAGAGATAATTATATGATATTTGTCCTTCATTCTGTTAATGTTGCACATTTATTGGTTTGTGTATGTTGAACCATCTTTATCTCCCAGGGATAAATCCCACTTGTACTTTTAAGGTGCTGTTGAATTTGGTTTGGTAGTATTTCATTGAGGACTTTTGCATCTATATTCATAAGCAATCTTGGCCTATAATTTTCTTTTTGTTTAGTGTCTTTGTCTGGCTTTGGTATCAGGGTAATGCTAACATTGTAAAATAAGTTTGGAAGTATTCCTTCCTCTTCAGTTTTTGGAAGAATTTGAGAAGGATTGGTATTTATTTATTTTTTTTAATGTTAGAATTCATAAACAAAGTTGTCAGGTTCTGGAATTTATTTTTGGGGAGGTTTTTGATTACTGATTCAATCTCTTGACCCATTATTGATCTTCAGATTTTCTTTCTTCATGAGTCTGTCTTGGTAGGTAGTACATCTCTAGGACATATCCATTTCTTCTAAGTCATCCAATTGGTTAGATGTATAAAGGATGTTTTGTTTGTAGTAATCTCTTGTGATCCTGTGTATTTCTGTGATATCAGCTATAATGTATCCTCTTTCATCTCTGATTTTATTTACTTAATCTCTGTTTTTCTTATTCTAGATTAAGGTTTATCCATTTGTCTTTTAAAAAAAAAAACAGCTCTTAGTTTTGATCTTTTCTATTGTTTTTCTAGTCCCTATTTCATTTATTTCTGTTCCAATCTTTGGTATTTCTTTTTTCATACTAACCTTGGTTTTAGCTGTTTTTTTTTTTCTTTTCTATTTCCTGGAAGTATACAGTTAGAATTTTTTTGAGATTTTTCTTTTTTCTTAGTATAAGCATTTTTCACTATAAAATTCCCTCTCAGACTTTTTGTTTTATCCCATTATGTTTTTATATATTGTGTTTCCATTTTTATCTTTTTCCAGACTTTTTAAATTACCCTTTTGATTTCTTCTTTGACCCATTAGTTGTTCAAGAGTGTGTACATATTTGTGAAGTTTCCAATTTTCCTTCTGTTGTTGATTTATAGTTTTTATACCAGGATGGTTGGAAAAGGTACTTGGTATGATTTCAGTCTTCTTAAATTTGTAAAGACTTGTTTTGTAATCTAATACATGATCTATTCTGGAGAATGTTCTCTATGCACTTGAGAAGAATGTGTATTCTGTTGCTGTTAGATGAAAGGTTCTTTATATGTTTGTTAGATCAATTTGGTCTACAGTGTAGTTCAAGTCCAATGTTGCTTTATGGATTTTTCTGTCTCAGTAATCTAAATCTTGTTGAAAATATGGTATAGAAGTCCCTTACTATTATGGTGTACTGTTCTGTTCTCCCTTTGAATATCACAATATTCGTTTAATATATTTATGTGCTCCAATGTTTGGCACTTACATATTTATAATTGTTATGTATTCTTAATGAGTTGATTTCTTTATCATTATATAATAACATTTTTGACTCTTTTTATAGTTTTTGACTTTGTCTATTTTGTCTGACAGAAATATATCTATCCCTGCTCTCTTTTGGTTTCCATTTGCCTGGAGTATCTTTTTTCACCCCTTCACTTTGAACCTGTATGTATTCTCAAAGCTGAGGTAAGTCTCCTATAGGCAGAAGATATTTGGTTCTTATTTTTTTCAACCACTCTATGCCTTTTGATTGTAGAATTTAATCTATTTTCATTTAAAGTAATTTTTGACTATGTAAGAGCTTACTAATACCATTTTAGTGTTTTCTATTTTTTATTTTAATTGTTCCTTTGCTGTCTTCCTTTGTGAATAGATTATTTTGTGCACTGGTATGTTTTGATTGCCTTCTCTTTATCTTTTGTGTAGCAGTGGTAGTTTTTGCTCTATGATTACCATAAGGCTCACATAAAATAGCTTATAGTTGTAAGAGTCTATTTTTTATTTAAATTCAACTAACCGGGACGCCTGGGTGGCTCAGTCGGTTAAGTGTCTCCCTTTGGCTCAGGTCAAGATCCCAGGACCCTGGGATCAAGTCTTGTATCAGGCTCCTTGCTCATCAGGGAGCCTGCTTCTCCCTCTGCCTGCTGCTCTCCCTGCTTGTGCTCACACTCTCACTCTCTCTCTTTCTCACAAATAAATAAATAAAATCTTAAAAAAATAAAGTCAATTAACCAACATAAAACACATCATTAGGTTTTTTTTTAAGATTTTATTTATTTATTTGAGAGAGACTGCAGGAATGAGAAAGAGTGTGTGAGAGAGAGCCACCCAGATGCCCCAATACATCATTACTTTTTGACATAATGTTCAATGATTCATTAGTTGTGTATAACACCCAGTGCTCATCACATCACGTGCCCTCCTTAATACCCATCATCCACTTACCTCAAGCCTCCACCCACCTCCCTTTCCACAACCCTTAGTTTGTTTCTGAGTCAAGAGTCTCTCACAGTTTGTCTCCCTCTCTAATTTCCTCTCATTTAGTTTTCTCTCCCTTTCCCTATGATCCTCTGTGCTATTCCTTATATTCCACATATGAATAAAACCATATGATAATTGTCTTTCTCTGATTGACTTATTTCACTTAGCATAATACCCTCCAGTTCCATTCATGTCAATGTAAGTGGTAAGTATTCATCCTTTCTGATGACTGAGTAATATTCCATATAACAGTCTATTTTAACTGAGTAACAACCTAACTTTGATTGCATTCAAAAACATTTTGAATTTTTTATCAGACAAATGCAGAACTCTATTTTTGGGAGATAAGTTTCTAGAACATTATGTTCCTTTGGTAATATATTTCCTTGATTTTCATTCTCCTTGGATTCTTGTGTCTTGTCTTTGCAATTGAAGTAGAATTGACCTCCAGTTTTTACTGATTAGAAGGCAGCTTTAAGAGAGAAATGCCTTCCACTACCCTGCTAGGGCTTCTGAGGCTTTCTCAGACATTTTCTATGGATACACCTGTTCCACACTTCTTGTCCCTTCTGGAGAAGAGGGAGAATCTTAAGATTTTATGCCTTCTCTCAGTCCTGCAAAGCCAGGTTAGGTGCTCATAGTCTGTTATGTGTTTTCTCAAGGGCAGTGATGAATGCTCATTTGTGTGCTTTCTCTCAATCCCACAAAGTTGGGCTTGCTTTTCATGTATGCTCACTAGCCATCTGTAAAGGCTCATACTTGCCACCCTCATGTGCACCAGGAGTGGACCATAGGGTGAGAATGTGTGTGGGTGAGGTATATGGAGCATTGGGGATTACTGGGCCAGATGGGGGATCCATAGGTAAGGTATTCCCCATTGCCTCTTAGGTGGGCTTCCCCATGGAGCTCATGAAGCAGTTAGTAACATTTGTATTTCTCTGAAACCCTCTGAAGGCCCTGGTTGCTATTCTTCCAGTCCCCTCCCTGCCCCCCAGTTGTGCATCATACCTCAGTATTCTGGATGCTGCAAGATAGGAGTAAACCTCTTTGGCAGCATCCCACACATCTGGAGAAACTGGCTGCTCACTTACACTGTCACTTTCCCCACAGAAAATATTATAGACCAAGAAGATCTCTCTTGGCACCTAGATGTGCCACCTTGGGGCAAGGGTGAGGTGGGTGAAGTAAAACGGTTCCTCTTCTGTTCTACAGTATGTCCAAACTCAGGTTTTCCTTGCTACAACAGTGTGCTGGAACTTCTCTGTTGGACTTCTGGACTTCCACAAAGGCATTCTTGTCATGGGTGATTGTCAAAATTGTTGTCCTTCGGGAGGAAGACCTAAAACACCTATTCTGCCATTTTACTGATGTCATTCTTTCTCAATATTTTTGTATATCAATAAACATTCTTGACCTTTGTTCTGAGATGCAGTTAAGTTACTTGACAATACTTTGATCTTTTATGTCTTGTTTTTAAGATTTGTTAGGCTGCTAATGAATCATTGAACACTACATAAAAACTAATGATGTACTATATGTTGGCTAACAGAACATAATAATAAAAAATTAAAATAAAACAAAATAACATAAAATAAAATGAAAGTTTTTAGGTTAAAAAAAAATTTGTTAGGCTGGGCCAGAGCAGTCAGTGTTTAGTGTAGGCCTAATTATTCTCCACTACTGAGGAAAGATCCCTTCTAAAAACTCTAAACAATGCATCACAAATTATAAGGTTTTCAATCTGGCTGGTAGAAATAAGTTTATTCCTAGCCTTGTGTAAGTGCTGAGTACTGTTTCTCCTCTTCTCTTTTAATGGGTTTTTCCATCAGCATCTAGTAGTTTCCTCACATGCACGTGCTAATCAGTACTCTGCTGAGTCCTAGAAAGGAACCTTTCACAAATCTCTGGAGTTCTCTCTTTGTGCATCTTTCCCTCTGTGGTATTCTGTCCTACAAACTCTAGATACTTTGGTCTCCCTGGACTCTCAACTCTATCTTCTCCATTCAGGAAGACCGATGGTTGCACTTGGGTTCCCCTCCCCGAGCTACAACCTGGTAGCACTTTCAAGGTGTAAGCTCTTGATCAGGAAATCTTCTTGCTAATGATCTTTGTTGTTTCTCAGGAATTACTATCCTTCACTGCCTGATGTCCAATATCCTGAAACCGTTGTTTCATTTTGTTTCTGCTTTTCTATTTGTTTGAGTTAGATGGTATGGTAAGTCTGGACCCTGCTATTCCATCTTGATTGGATATATAAGGCTAAGAACTTTCTAATACCTGAGGTTTTTTTTTTATATAATAAAAGCTAAAAGAAGGCTCTTTTTCCACATATATTTGTTTAAACTTGACGTTAATGTAATGTAGAGGTTAATTGCATTGTTCTACAGCCACAATGTCTGGATTTAAAACCTTTCTGCCATTGGCTACCTGTGTGACCTTACACAACTTAATTTAACTTGTTCATGTCTTAGCTTCCAATTCCATAAAATTGAAATGATAATGGTACACGCATCACAGAATTGCTGTGAGGATTAAATCAGCTATTAATATGGGTACAATGCTTATAATAATCAGTGCTTAGCTCAGGTTGCTGTTTCTATTGTTCTTGTTCCTGTTATTATAACTATTATTATCTTTATTATTGTTACATGAGAATAGTAAAATTAACACCTGCCATCAGAACATGATTTCCACTTTCCAAGAGTTCACAATTTAGCTAGGAAGACAAACACATCAACAAAATGCTTCATGAATAATGAGATAATAAATTGAGTTGAATTCATTATGTGCAGAGAAAATATAGGCCAGTGTGAGTAAGAGTGAACAAGGAAAACGCTGTAAGTCTATAGAGAGTTTTCTATGATTGCTGTAACAAATCACTGCAAATTTAGTTACTTAAAACAACACAAAATTATTATCTTACTATTCTGGAAGTCAGAAGAATAAAATCAGAGTTGGGAGAGCTGTGTTCCTTTTTCAGCTCCAAGAGATCACCTGCATTCTGTAGGGTATGGTCTTCTTTCTTATCTTCAAAGGCAGCAATGACCAGGTGAGTCATTGTCACATTACGTCACGCTAACCCTGATTTATCTGCCTACTTCTTCCACATTTATGGACCCTTAAAGCTATATTGGGTCCACCTTGGATAATCTAGGATATTCTCCCTTTTTTTAGGCCAACCATAATTCCATCTGCTACCTTAATTCCCCTTTGCCATATAAAGTAACATACTCATAAATTCTGGGATTAGGACAAAAAAAGCATATTTGGGAGTCCATTATTCTGCCTACCATAAGATGCAGCTGAAACTGGGCTTGAAAGAAGATCAATACACTGGAAACTCACATCTGGGTCCTTTATGAATTGCGTATATTTCTCTTCACCACTTGCCTCCAAAACCACCTAACCAAGTCTCCATACAGTCTTGTGAGGGAGCTCAAAAATTCACATGTTTTGAACTGTCCCTTACTGTGCTTACAACAATTTTATTTTTCTTGTTCTTTTTTTTTTTAAGATTTTATTTATTTATTTGACAGGCAGAGATCACAAGTAAGCAGAGAGGCAGGCAGAGAGAGAGGAGGAAGAAGGCTCCCTCTTGAGCAGAGAGCCCGATGCGGGGCTCGATCTCAGGACCCTGGGATCATGACCTGAGCTGAAGGTAGAGGCTTTAACCCACTGAGCCACCCAGGTGCCCCTTACAACAATTTTCTGACACCAATTGGATGTCTTAGAGTTCAAGCCTGACACTACCTGGAGTTATCAAAGACCCCATGAGACTGTCTCCACTTCAAATGTCAATAGGAAATGGGAGATATCCCCAAGCTACTCACACTTCTGCCTAGCTGACTATAAATTTGGGAGTTCTCACAACCCTCTTTCAAGTTCAATAATTTGCTAAAAAGTGCTAACCTTATGACTACTATTTTATTATAAAGGATAAAAATGAACTAGTCAAGTGAGCAAATATGTGGGACAAGGTCTTATTTAGGCAGCTGGATGGCACAGAGCTTCCATAGGTTCTCCTTGTGGAATCTGGGCATGCCAACCTCTCAGCACATTAACGTTTTCTCCTACCCAGAAAGTCTCTGAAACTCATAGTTCCAGAGTTTTTACGTGGGGCTTCAGAACTCAATCTCAGGCCCCATTGGCAGCCTGAAGGTCAGCTGTCAAGTCTGAAAGTCCCACCTCTCTAATCACAAAGCTGGCTTTCCTGGCAACCAGCCTCGGATCTTGAAACTATCTCATCTACCTTACCAGGGAAGCACCTCATTAGCATATCAAAGACACTCCTATCACGGAAAATTCCAAGGGTTTTTGAAGCTTTTTGCCAAGAACAAGGGACAAACACCAAGTATGTATGTATTTTTCATTTTTATTCAATTTATTTATACTAAAAAAAAAAGTTTACATGTTATCCCACCCCCCACAATCCCCCACCTCTTAAAACCACCAATCTGTTCTCAGTATCTCTGAACTTGCTTGGGGTGTTGTTTTTATTTTGTTCTTAGATTCCACATAAAAGACATACCATGCTATATTTGTGTGCATATATATATATATGTATGTGTGTGTGTATATATATATATATATATATAGTCGGATCTATCTATCACAGCATCAAAAAATTTTATTTTTAAGTTTTTGAGGAAACTCCATACTGTCTTCTATAGTGGTTATAACAATTTATATTCTCACCAACAGTGTGTAAGGGCTCACTATTCTCCACATCCTCACCAACATTTGTTAAGTCTTGTCTATTTGATAGTAGCCATTCTAATAGGTGTGAGGTGGTATCTAAGGGTGGTTTGGGTTTGTATTTCACTGATGATTAATGATGCTGAGCATCTTTTCATGTACCTGTTGGCTATCTATATATTTTCTTTGGAAAAATGTCCATTTAGATCTTCTGCGCATTTTTCAATTGAATTCTTTGTTTGCATTGAGTTGTATGAGTTTTTATATATTTTTGGATATTAGCCCCTTATCAGATAGATGATTTACAATTATTTTCTCCTATTCAGTAGGTTGCATTTTCATTTTGTTGTTTATTTCCTTTGCTGTGCAGAAGCTATAAAGTTTGATGCATGTATTTATTTATTTTTCTTTTGGTATGAGATTAAAGAAATTATCACTAAGGCTTATGTTAAGGAGCTTACCACCTGTTTTCTTCTAGGAGTTCTATGGTGTCAGGTCTTTTTCTTTTTTTTTTTAAGATTTTTATCTATTTATTTGACAGACAGAGATCACAAGTAGGCAGAAACAGGCAGAGAGAGAGGAGGAAGCAGGCTCCCCGCCGAGCAGAGAGCCCGACTCGGGGCTCAATCCCAGGACCCTGGGATCATGACCCGAGCCGAAGGCAGAGGCTTAACCCACTGAGCCACCCAGGTGCCCCATGGTGTCAGGTCTTACATTCAAGTTTTTAACCCATTTTGAATTGGTTTTTGTGTATGGTGTGAGAGAGTGGTCCAGTTTCATTCTTTTGCATGTGGCTGTCCAATTTTTCCAACACCATTTATTGAAAAGACTGCTTTTTTCCCATTGTATATCTAGGCTCCTTTGTCCTGAATTAATTAAGCACTTATGTGTGAGTTTATTTCTGGGCTCTCGATTTGTTCTATTGATCTATATGTCTGTTTTTATGTCAATACCATACTGTTTTAAGTACTATAGCATTGTAATACAGTTTGAAGTCAGAGATCGTGACACCTCCGCTTCATTCTTCCTCAGGGTTATTTTGGCTATTCAGGGTCTTTTGTGGTTCCATGCAAATTTTAAGATTATTCTATTTTTGTGAGAAATGTCATTGGAATTTTGATAGGGATTTCATTGAATCTGTATACTGTTTTGGGTAGTATGGACATTTTAACAATATTAGTTTTTCCAATCCACATGTACATCTTTTCATTTCTTTGTGTCTTCATTAATTTCTTTCATTAATGTCTTACTATTTTTAATACGCAGGTCTTTGACCTCCTTGGTTAAATTTATTCTTACAGATTTGACTCTTTCTGAGGCAATTGTAAATGTGAATGTTTTCTTAAATTCTCTTTCTGGTAGTTTATTATTAGTGTAAAGAAATGCAATAAATTTTTGTGCATTGATTTTTCTCTTGCAACTTTAGTGAATTTGTTTATTCTGATTTTTTTATGGTAGGTGACATTCTTTTTTTTTTAATTTCTTTTCATTGTTCCAGAATTCATTGTTTATACACCACACCCAGTGCTCCATTCAATATGTGCCCTCCATATTACCCACCACCAGGCTCACGCAACCCCCCACCCCCTTCCCCTCCCAAACCCTCATTTTGTTTTTCAGAGTCCACAGTTTTTCATGGTTCATCTCTCCCTCCAATTTCCCCCAACTCTTCTCCTCTCCATCTCCCCATGTCCTCTGTGTTATTCTTTATGCTCCATAAATAAGCGAAACCATATAATAACATACAAAAGGCTAACAGACACATGAAAAAATGTTCATCACCATTAGCCATCAGGGAGATTCAAATCAAAACCACATTGAGATACCAACTTACACCAGTTAGAATGGCCAAAATTAACAAGACAGTAAACAACATGTGTTAGAGAGGATGTGGAGAAAGGGGAACCCTCTTACACTGTTGGTGGGAATGTAAGTTGGTGCAGCACTTTGGAAAACAGTGTGGAGTTTCCTTCAGAATTTAAGAATAGAGCTTCCCTGTGACCCTGCAATTGCACTATTGGGTATTTACCCCAAAGATACAGATGTAGTGAAAGGAAGGGTCATCTGTACCCCAATGTTCATAGCAGCAATGGCCACAGTTACCAAACTGCGGAAAGAACCAAGATGCCTTCCATGGAAAAATGGATAAGATATGGTCCATATATACTATGGAGTATTATGCCTCCATGAAAAAGGATGAATACCCAACTTTTGTATCAACATGGAATGGACTGGAAAAGATTATGTTGAGTGAAATAAGTCAAGCAGAGAGTCAATTATATGGTTTCACTTATTCTGACAATTTTTTAATGGGAACTATAAGGTTTTCTATACACAGTATCATGTCATCTGCAAGTAGTGACAGTTTTACTTCTTCCTTTCCAATTCAGATGCATTTTATTTCTTTTTCCTGACTAATTGCTCTGGTTAGGACTTCCAATACTATATTTAATAAAAGTAGCAGGAGTGGACATTCTTAGAGAAAAAAGCTTTTAGATTTTCACCAGTGAGTGTGATGTCAGCTGTGGGCTAACATCCTTCCTGAACTTTCTTCAGTTCTTGCTACTGTCTAATTTGAACTCATTGTTCTGGCCAAATAATACTATTTTCTGAGTGAGTAAATATGACTTGCTTGCTTCTGTCTCTGAGCTGTCCTACATGCCAGGAATCCCACTCTTCTCCTCCTCATCCTCTGTGAACCCAGTTCTGGCAGGAGATCAAACTGATGGCTGAAATAGAGCCCATTACGGCAAGCAAAATCCAAGTTACTTTCTTGCAGATATGATAGAACAACTTCATATGGGCACTTGGGTCTTCAATCATCTATTCTGGGCCAGTTCTGATCCTGAGGTCCCCTAAGGACTCCTGGGAGAGAGAAGGTAAGCAGTGCTAATCTCATGATGTTGGATTCAAGGCTTAAGTCTGCCCCAAATAAAATTATGAGATGACCAAATTTGTGTTAGAGGTCTCATCAGACTTACTGCATTTCTATTTTCTTCCTATTTTAAGTCCTCTAATCCAGAACTCACCACCATTCCCCTTCATCCTGACCAAAACAAAAGGGGAGCCAATAATCTTATTCATAGTACAGTGTTAGTACTGAATCTGCTGTGTCTCACAGGAAGTTGTCAGGGGTTTAGAAGGGACCATTGCCACTTAGTGACTATGTAATCTTGGGCAAAGAGCTTGACTGCTCTTGCCTCAGTTTTCTTAACTGTAAAAGAGGGATAGTAAAAGTACCTATGTCAATGTTAGTTATTATTATCTGTTAATTCCCTATTCAGCAACCCTAATTAGCAGTTAGCCAACCTATGAAACCTCAGTATCAGCAATTATGTGAGCCCTCCGCCTCCTGAGACAGTTCATTTTTTTGTGATTAAAAAGGTGTATCAGAGAGGAGCACCTGGGTAGCTCAGTTGGTTAAGCATCATACTTGATTTTGGCTCAGGTCATGATCTCAGGGTGGTGAGATCAAGCCCCATATCAGGCTCTGCACTGGGCATGGAGCCTTCTAAAGATTCTTTTTCCCTCTCTCCCTCTGCCCCTTTCCCTCAACCGCTCAACAACAACAATAGTGTATCAGAGAGAAGGGGTGGTATATGCAAAGAGAGAAGTAGGAACCTCTCAAATTTCTGGCATAAAGCTATTCTCCACCATGGGTTTTATGAGGCTACTTCAGTCCTTCTGAGGCCAATTCTTCACACCCTTGAGTGTTTTTGAATATTTCTAGTAATAATAATAATTCATCTATGGAGCACTTAACTACATGCAGGCATTGTGCTAAGTATTTTCTATGCATTATCTAAGTCCTTGCAACAACACTATTATTAATATTAATAGTTAAGTTTTAGATAGTTCTTTTTATGAATTTTCTAAGTGCTTTAAGTTATATTAGCTAATTAAATTACATAACAACCCTAAAAAGTGAGTAATATTATTTACTCATTTTACAAATGAGAAAACTGTGGGATTGAGAGGTTAAGTAATTTTAGCTCCAGGTCATACAGCTGACTAGTATCAGAGCTAGGTTCTGAAACCAAGCAGTCTGGCTCCAGAAGTACTCCTTAACCACAAAATTATACTGCATCCTTTATGATGTGGCAATTCTAAGCAACACAGTCTCAGAGAGAATAACAACTGCCAACATTCTCTTGTACTTATGGCTCCTGCCCCCACAACATCCTCCAAAAAGAAACTTTGCTTTACTTTTCATTTTACCTCAGCTGTCCACTTAGGAATCATTCCCACCTTCCCATCTTTGCCTGTGATGAGCTGTGTGATGTAAGACAAATTGCTGGACTCTTTAATTCTCAGTTTCCTCCCCTATAAAATAGAAATTGTATCTACCTAGGGGGATTGTTATTACTGTCTACCCCAGCCTATACCAAACAATTCAAGTTAACCTACCCACACACTGTTTAGCTTGCAGCCAATAAAGCCAAATACCAGCCCTCAGGTCCCTTTTATGGCAATTGTCTTGAACCCACTCACTTTGTTTCTGCTCTGGCTCTTCATTCACTCTGAACTGGTCCGTATGGGTATTTGCCTTCTAACATTGGCTCTACAGGCTATACCTGTCTTTACACAGCTCTTGCACACTTGACCATCTCAGTGCTTCCTAGGCAAAGGTTAACATTCATCTTCTGTTCTGCCTGTCCCTAGCTGTTTTAGCTATTCCTTAATCAGCCAAACCCCAGACCTAACTCCCAATAAGGCAGCCTTGGGCTACTACCAAAGATTATCAGACTAAACTTCTGTTAGCACATGCTATGCAGCAGTATGACTGATTTTCCCAGTTTACTGCAATAGAGTTCCCATTCTGGAACTTCCTACATCTGGAATGCACCTTTAACTCAACCACAGAAATGGCCATTTCCATCCTTGCCACTTTTCTACATTACTAAGCTCCATCCTAACCTCCATAGATTCTAAGTACTTGGGGAGCAAAATCAGATAGCAGATCCTGCTTTCCTCCCAATAAAATAAGCATTACTACCACTATTGACTCGGTTTCTGCTCAGGTCATTATCTCAGGGTCCTGAGACTGAGCCTCATGGGTCTCATGGCCTGAGACTCCACGGAGTGGAGTCTCCTCTTCTTCTCCCTTTGCCCTTCACCCTGCTCATGTTCTCTCTCTCTCTCTCTCTCTCTCTCTCTCTCTACCTCTCTGTTTCTTTCTCTCAAATAAATTCATCTTTAAAAAATAATCATTACTACTTATTAAACATTCATTATGTGCCAGGCACAATGCTAAATAGTTAACATGCATAGCCTCACTTAGGCTGTTCAACAGTCTTAGGTGTTTTTATTCTTATTCTCCAACTGTGGAAACTGAGCCACAAAAAGGTTCAGTGACTCACCTGGGATTACACAGTCATCACATGGCAGAGCTGAGGTTTGAATTCAGGTCTGTATGCCATTAAATCCCACACTTTTAACTACTGAACACTATTCATTCCCAGTTTACATTATATCCACCCTGCTAAGTGCTTGAAAAACTTATTGGACCTATTTACAGTTCAAGAAATAGTGAACACATTCGACTTCTCTTTTCTACTAACCCTGCCCACATAGTAAGTAGGGGGCTTTCAGCACTCTGGGACAAGCCCAGCCTACCCATCTCCCTCCCTATGGGCCCATGCCCTTTTGTGACAACTGAGCACTGTAGGAAGAGGAGGTGCTGAAAGTCTCAGTTCATAAGTGGCCAGTTGCAGGAGCTGGTGCAAGAAGAAGGCTATGAATTAGCAGACTACTGGTGAGAACCAGCCTTCTACCTCAAGAATGCTCCTGAGCAAGTCCATAACTTCTCACTGGGCAAACTAGGGGAAGTCCTGACCCCATGCCATTTTACTGGGCCAACTCACCCACACGCTGTGTGGCAGGTAGCCAAAGAAAATGAGTCACAGACCTCAGAGCCTCATTTGAGGCATTGCCTTAAACCTTCTCACTTCACTCCTACCCTTCCTCTTGACTTCCTGCTCTGTTCTTTTGCATACCTGCCTCCATACCTTTTTGGAACTCTCTTCTATTTGTGGCTCTGCATTATTAACCCCTTGAGCTTTGCATGCTCAGCTTTTGACTCTTTTTCAGTGCTCTCTAAGAACAGGCTTGCCCCATTCCCTGGGTCTTTCTGCTCCTTGCACTTCTAGGTCACTACCTTGGCCAATTCAAGCTACTCTCCCTGGAAACTCCACCACTCAAGGTAGTAGGCGGTTGGAAAACAGAAAGGGGGATCAATAAATAATGAAGAGCCAATGGGATAAAGATACCTAGCCAGTGCTTCCACCTCCTTCTTGGTATACTATACCCTAATCCCCCTTCACTCTTTGGAAACTTCCTATGGCCAACCCATTTATCCCACAAAGTAGACATGACCCAAGGAACTGAAAAGGTGTACAGCTACCATATTCTTTAAATGATAAATTAGATAATGTGAACTGATGTTATGAATGTGTTTATGGCAACAGCACAATAGAATATTTGAATTCATTAATGCCCTTGAAAATCTCTGATGTGCCGTACTTATATAGTACAATGGAAGGGTGCTACCTATGCCTGTGTGTTCAAAAACAATGTCCACTTGCCTACATGTTAACTATTCCTTGCTCATTCCTTGCACTGCTCATTCCTTGCACTCTGGCCACACTCACTTGCCTTCAGTTCTTCGTATCTGCAACACTCATTCCTGCTACAGGTGTAAACAATTTCCTTTTCAAGTAAGTTCTTTCTCTATTATTGAGAATTAACTCCCCATCTTTTTTCAGATATTGCTTCCATCAACACTTCTCTACAGGAGTTTTCCCTGCTTCCCTCACTCATACTACCATGATCTCATCCATTGGTTGGTTCCATTGCAGTACTTACCACAGTTGCAGTTTTGCATATATTTTTGTGATAATGTAATTAATGTCTGCCTTCACCATTAGAATGAAAGTTCATGTGAACAGGGGTCATGTCTTCTTGTTCACCACTATATCCTCTGCACCTGGCACAGCTAACACCAGACAAGTATGTTTTTTTCATTTGTTTAATTGTGCAAAAAAATGTGTGTCTTGAAATGCTAAGAACCAGAGTAATACTTACCCTTCTATAAAGCCCTCAGCTATCCTTGTCTTATTACCTCTTCCCTTCCCTTCCCTTCCCTTCCCTTCCCTTCCCTTCCTTTCTCTCTCTCTCTATCTCTCTCTGTCACTCTCTCTCTTTCTCTTTCCAGCTATAATCTCTGGAAGAGATACTCTTAGGGATGAGGAAATGAAGAGAGGATAGCAGATTGACTGAGAAGTTAGGGGGCAAAGAGGCTGAAAACGATACTGAAAAGAGGAAGAAAAGATAGGAGAGAAGGGACAACACAAGTAACTAAGATTGTTGTGTTTCTTCTTCCACTAAATAAAAGTATGGTTGCACGCAGCTTTACTATAGGACTTTCTTTTTCTTCTTAAGAAAGAGATGGGGAAAGAGGAAACATATAGACATGGGCTTAGAAGAGTACTGGGTAAGAGACCCATGTAGATTGTGGCCATTCCTGCCCCAAATTATCTGAAATGGACAAAAGTCGTAGGAAAATTGCCTCAACTTACATAGCTTTGAAACACACACACACACACACACACACACACCATTGTTCAGTGCTGCCCCTTCAGTGTTTCCCAGGCATATTGTTCATTTTTGTGTGTTTGTTGGTTGAGGGCATCCCTGGCCCTCACAGAACGGGAGCCCCAAGAGTCCAGGGAATGTGTCTTTCCCTCTACAACCAAGTACTTAATGTTTTCTGGGAATTGTGATGAAAGATGGATGAGGGGAATGGCTATTATTATGGTGGTAACACAGGCAGCTCCCGATTCCCTACTGGGTTTGTTTAGCTACGCCTCAGATACCGGCATACCTGGGGCTCTTAGAAGACAAGGACCCAATTGAATAGATCCCCTGGAAGTCCAAGGGGGCAGAGCACAGTGGGAGACACTTCTCTGTCATTTGGGGAGATTGCTAGGCCAACTTGGCAGACTGGAGACTTGAAAAACCTCTGGGGTACATGGCCAAGCCAAACTTGTGAAATACTGGCTCATCCCCAGGTCCTCTGCTAGGGTCTTTAGGGAAAGTGCTAAATGCAAGCCAGTCAAGTTGAACATTACACTATTTATAATTACAAGACAGAAAAAAAAGACAGAAAAAAAGGGAAAGGGGGGACAGAAAACAGGAACATAATTAAGGTTTGGCTAGCAACAACTTAGATACAGTGTCATTAGAAGTAAAACATGCTTCTATAAATCAGTGAATGCAAGATTTTTAAAAATTTGTTTTCAAGAAAGAAAAATGAATGTGCAAAAAAACCCCATTGTAGTACTTAGCATTATGTAAAATGAAAAAAGATACTTGCATTCAAAGGGAAATGTACCTACATTGAAGGATCATAATCATGAACATATGCAAAGTATTATTATAGTTAGCATTGTTACAACTCTTTATGAAGTTCTTAGAAAAACAATTTAGTTGGGGGAAGGGTGGGGGTAGGCATTTTGCAGCTGATGAGTCACACCATAGTTTTACTTCCCTGTTCCTACTTATGGTGAACTGACCATCTTTAAATTAACAATATGCAGAACTGTCAAATGAAATTTCCATTCTCACCGTTGTAACCAGGGTAATAAAAGTTATTCTTTTAGTAATATGAGTTAGAATATTTGAGTTATGTTTTCACCTTCCTCCTTTTCCTACTATAGAAGCTCAGTAAGTCACTTCACCTCTTTGAATCCGAAACAATCCATCAGTAGTTTAGGGTTTAACACATGTTACAGATGGTGCCTGCTTTTGTCAAAAGAGAATTTTCTTCCACATGTTATCATGGCTATAACCCATATACAATGTGTTTGGGAAGTCTTGAAGATCGATACAAATCTGTTTCTAGTCCCTTTCCAAGAAATCTGTATGGACTTAATGAAATCTAGGTAGTGACTTCAAAGAACATGACTTCATTCTCCCTTTCAATTCAGTAAGCACTTCTTAAGCATCTGCCATGTGCACAGGAAGCTGAAGTAGTACATGTAGAATGTGTGGAGACCATTAAAACTTCCTGGAGTACTCTCAGAAAGGCCTTCTACTCTTCCTTGCCATTCACTGACCTCCCACTATTTCTTTCCAGCTCCTTCAGCTACTAGAAGTCTGCTTAGTTCATGGGGGCCAATAGATTCTCTGGCCCCTCCCTTCTGTTCATGCCAGGTGTTAGCTTCTACAGCAGTAAAACTCTTAAGGAATGAAAGAAGCCAAAGGAGGCGGGAAGATCCTAGAGCCTCAAGGAAATGCCTGATTTTTGAAACATATATGACAAAGTGTTTTCTGCCTATTATCTCACTATCTGGGAGAGGAAAGAAGAGGCTACAGGTAGGAAGTCTTGCCACCCATATCCCCTCTCCTGTGACCCCTTGGGTACAAAGGAAGCCATGGTTGCCCTAACCTCCCATAATCCATACGGAGGTAACTTATTCTGCAAAAAAACAAAAACAAAAACAAAACAAAGAAACAAACAAACAAAAACAAACAAACAAAGAAACAAAAAACTCCTCTAGTATCATGGGGAGTGGGAGGAGGAGGTGAATGCCTAGGAAGGAGGAAGGTGTTACTAGGTAAGGTGAGATTCCTTCTGTGCTCCCACCCTCTTTGTTCAGGTTGCCATCAAAGCTGCATCCTGTGCTGGAGAAGTCCTTATTGACTATCAGACAAGGTAATAGGAAATGTACACCAAGGAGAAGCAGAGAAATTTTATTCCAACAGTTCACCCACAGCCAAAACAAACCGTTCCTTCCAACTCCACTGGGAACCAGAGCCCAAGCCAGTGAGCTGCTACCAGGGCTCCCTGTGAAGCTCTGGAAAAACACAGAAAGCTTACAGCTGCTCACCATTAATTGATGGCCTGATAATTAACACTTGGTATGTAGACTTCGGGCCCAATATATGACTTGATTTGTGAAAACAATGTCTGCCAGCAGGCTCTAGTCCTGAGGGACACCAGCTGGGACTGGGATAGGGCCAAAGGCAATGGCAGACTAAAGAGGACCACTGGCATTCTTGAAACACACAGCTAGAGGAGAAGTCTGGAGGAGGCAAAAAGTCCTAGGAGAATAAGGGGAAGAGAGGAGACAAAGAAGGGGGAGAGGAAAGAAGGGAAGGACAAAGGGAAAAAAGAAACAGCAAAGCATTTCTCAGAGTGCCTCAGATGAAGGCCTTTGATCCATGGAGTTTTCCATTCCCTTTCCCAACCCCTACTCACCGCACCTTTATTCTTGTTCCTTCTACCCTACTCTCTTCCTATATTCTTTGTCAGGGTAAGCAAACCCACACATCCACAAACAGTAAGACACGTCAAATCCCATTTAGGTTAAAAGCCTTTTAGTGGCTGACAAAGATACCACACTGCAAGTAGATCGCTTTTGTTGCAGAATCTCTTGCTGCCATGCTATTCTCTGTAATCGTGTCATTCAGTTCTCTTTGGTGAGCCAGAAGGTCAGAAGAATGCCTTTTTTAAGATTCTCCTCTGAACTCAAGCCTACTACAGCAGGGCTGACTGTCTTAGCATCCTTCCACCTATCTTTCTAACACCATTGTCCTGCTTGATCCTGATTCCTTCTGTCCAGGCCCCTGGCTCAAGATATGTCTTACGGCATCCCTTGCCCTAATTCCTCAGGGACCTGTTTTTCCTTCTGCTAAACAGCAAATGAAGTCTTTCAAACATGTTAAATAAAGTTGATGGGAAGCTTAATCTTCCCTTATGTGACTGTTGTATTTTCATAGCGGTTAAACCAAAGGAATAGCCCTCAGATAACATAATAATAAGAATGATTGTAAAGGATATCTCTGGGGCAGGAGATCTACTATCCTTCTAGAAAAGGCTGATTTGGGGCATGAAGATATTAGGATATTAGGAATATTTCCCAAAGCTGGAAGGTTACCTTGTGATTTCTTTTAAACTCTTTAGGGAAAAGAGAACACAGAGCCAATAAAGTTTTACTTCCTACCTTATTAATCTAATTGCTCTCCAGGAACTTCATACAATGGCTAGCTCCTGCCATATCATATACTCAGCTGACTAACTTTTCTCAAGCTGTATTAATAAGAACACCAACAACAGAAAAGGTAGACTCTTGGGCCAAGCTTACTCTCCAGAAGCATGCCTAAATCACAGTTGCTTTCAAACCATGCTCTTGATTCAGCTCATAGGCTAGCTGGGCAAAGCAAGGTGATTGCCATTCACAGAGATGAAGATAGAAGACTCAAGTCCACTCTAGTCTTCCCATGGGCTAGTCATACCAGTCTGCCTTTGTACTTTGTGGCCCCACATCTCCTGTGCCTCTTGTTCCACTGAGCTCTCTGAGCAGGGCCAGAAGGGCAAGTGTATTACTTCTTCCAAGTGAGATGACAAAGTTCCAAGTACAGGAAGGAAACAATCTTATCAGACCTCTGGCCCATTGATAAAACCACAGAAGGAAATCATTGAGTTTCAAGTTGAGAAAGGGAAGTCTTAGATAAAACTAGGAATTGCCTAGGGAGTTTCCGCTTTAAAATTGTTCTTTCCACATCACTAGGAAAGCTTTTTATCATAGCTAGGGTAATTTATTTGTGGTCTTAGAGCCTGTTTAGAACTGTTCATAAGGTCTTCACTAATGGTAAGTCCTTTCCATCCCCAAAATATAGCCATCCTCCCCCTCCACCGCCACTTTCTTTCTTAGAGCCATCAGGCCTTTTCCTAGGGGCCTAGAGCTCCTCTTTCAGATATTCTCTGAGGATTCTCAGTATTGTATTTAAGTTTCACAGTAGAAAAAATTGCAGGATAGGCAGGGAGACTGACAGTACCCATATCAAAAGAAGTTATGGAACCGTTTTCATTGTACATATGTTTGTGTAAAAGATTGTCTAGAATATATTACTTTATTTCAAGGTCTTTTCCAATGCTCAACTTTGGGAATTCTATGTGGTGTTTTGAGTTGGTTAGTTGGTTAGTTTTTGTATTCAGTGATAAATTTGTCTTCAAGTGAGGAAGAAACCAGATATACTGCATGAGATGAACATGCAAATGAGCACTGAGGCAAGAGAGAATTTTCAGATAGACATATAATTTGAAAGGAAGGTCTCAACTTAGCAACTATCTTCAGCCTTCTTTACCAACTTATTTAAGTTGAATTCCTAAGGGGCAGTGGCCTAAAAGCTTCTTCAAAAGTTAAAAAACAATGGATGATCCAATTAGGGACAGAGTCTCTTTAATTCTTCTCTTTTTCCATGTTTGGGAAACAATGAAGTGCAAACAATTATGTCTGCTTTATAAATTCATATTTGAAATGGATTTATTGATATATAATGAATACAACTCATTCATTTAAAGTATACAGTTCAGTGGCTTTTAGTATATTCATGGAGTTGTGCAACCATCAACACTATCTAATTTTAGAATATTTTCATTACCCCAAAAAAGAAACTATATACATTATATAGTATATACTATATACATTAGCATCCATTTGCCATTCCCTCCAAACCCTCTCCCAATCATTGGGCAACCACTAGTCTACTTTCTGTCTCTACAGATTCACCTCTTCTGGACATTTCATATAGATGGATGCATACAGCATTTTTAACAGCTTTATTGAAGTATAATTAATAAAAAAGAACTGTACATATTTACTGTGTACAATTTAATGAGCTTGACTTAATGTAAACCTCATGATAACATCATTACAATCAAGATAATAGACATATCCAACAACTCCCTGAGTTTTCTTGTGTCCCTTTGTTTTGGTGGGGGGGAGGGTTCATGATAAGAACACTTACCATGAGATCTACCCTCTTCATAAACTTTAAAGTGCACAATACCATATTGTTGACTATAGCAGATCTTTAGAAGTTATTCCTCTAGCATAACTGAAACTATTTATCCAGCAAATAACAACTCTGCATTTCTCCCACCACCTTCCCAGCCCCTGGAAAGCACTACTGTATTTTCTGATTCTATGAGTATGACTATTTTAGATACCTCATACAAGTGGAATCATATAGTACTTGTCCTTCTATGACTGGCTTATTTCACTTAGCCTAATGTCCTCCAGATTCATCCATGTTTTCAAAGTGGCAGTATTTCTCTCTTTTTCGAGACTGAATGATATTCCATTGCAACTATATATATCTTCTTTTCTCATTCATCTTTGATGGACATTTGTGCTATTTCCCTATCTTGGCTATTGTGAATAATGCTGCAGTGAACGTGAGAGTGCAAATATCTCTTTGAGATTTTTATTTAAATACCCTACAATGGGATTGCTAGACCATTTGGCAGTTCTATCTTTAATTTTTGTGGGAATGTCCATACTGTTTTCCATAGCTGCTACAACATTTTACATTCTTACCAACATTTACATTATCTACCTAGCAATTTCTTCACAACCTTGCCAACACTTTGTTTGTTTATTTATTTATTTTTATTTAATTTATTTTCATTGTAACAGATTTCATTGTTTATGCACCACACCCAGTGCTCCATGCAATACGTGCCCTCCATAATACCCACCACCAGGCTCCCCCAACCTCCCACCCCCCTCCCTTTCAAAACTCTCCGATTGTTTTTAATAGTAGCCATTCTAAGAGTTATGAGGTGCTATCTCATTATAGTTTTGGTTTGCATTCTCTTGATAAATGATGTTGAGCATCTTTTCATATACCTGTTGGCCATTTGTATGTCTTCTTTGGAGAAATGTCTGTTTTATATACAATTTTCTTTTTGATCTGGTTTCTTTCACTTAGTATATATGCTTTCATAGCATATATGTTTTCAAGTTTTGTCGATATCGTAGCATGTATCAGTACTTCTTTCCTACTTATTGCTGAATAATATTCCATTGTATGGATATACTCTTGCTAAATAATATTCCATTGTATGAATATACTACATTTTGTTTGTCTTTTGTCTATTGATGGATAGTGGAGTTGTTTCCACTTTTTGGTTAGTATGAATGATGCTGCTATAAATATTCATGTACAAGTTTTTGTGTGGGCATGCATTTTCATTTTTCCTGGGTATATACCTAAGAATGGAATTACTGGGTCATATGTAGCTGCATGTTTAACTTTTTAAGGAACTGCCAGATTGTTCTCTGAAACTGCTGCACCATTTTACATCCCCATACATCCCCATCAGCAATAAATAAAGACTCCAATTCCTCCACATCCTCAGCAACACTGGTTATTTTCTGTCTTTTCACATAAAGCCACCTTAGTGAGTATGAAATGCTATCTCATTGTGGTTTTGTCTTAAATTTTGCTAATGACTAATGATGTTGAGTATCTTTTCATTTGCTTATTGGCCATCTGTATATCTTCTTTGGGGAAATGTCTATTCAAGTCATTTGTCTATTTTCAAATTGGGCTATTTTTCTTTTTATCATTGAGCTGTAATAGTTCTACATACAAATCCTCTAGTACACTCACTTTTTAAAAATTTTTTTATTCATTTTCAGCATAACAGTATTCATTGTTTTTTCACCACACCCAGTGCTCCATGCAATCTGTGCCCTCCCTAATACCCACTACCTGGTTCCCCCAACCTCCCGCCCCCCGCCCCTTCAAAACCCTCAGGTTGTTTTTCAGAGTCCACAGTCTCTCATGGTTCACCTCCCCTTCTTTTAAAAATTATTTTTTATTATGTTATGTTAGCCACCATAGAGTACATCATTAGTTTTTAATGTAGTGTTCCATAGTTCATTGTTTGTGTATAACACCCGGGGCTCCATGCAATGTGTACCCTCCTTAATACCCACCACTAGGCCAACCCATTCCCACCTCCCTCCCCTCTCAAATCCTCTGTTTGTTTCTTGCAGTCCATGGTCTCTCATGGTTCATCTCCCCCACTGGTTCCCCCCTTCATTTTTTTCTTCCTTCTCCTAACATCCTCCATGTTATTCCTTATGTTCCACAAATGAAACCATATGATAATTGACTTTCTCTGCTTGACTTATTTCACCCAGCATAATCTCTTCCAGTCCCATCCATGTTGATGCCAAAGTTGGGTATTCATCATTTCTGGTGGCTGTAAACTCACTTTTTTAAAAGTTAATAAAGGAGGGCACCTGGGTGGCTCAGTTGGTTAAGCATCTGCCTTTGGCTCAGGTCAGGATCCCAGAGTCCTGGGATCGAGCCCCATGTGGGGCTCTCTGCTCAGCAGAGAACCTGCTTCTCCCTCTCCCTCTGCCTGCCACTTTGCCTACTTGTGCTCTTTATCTCTCTGTCCAATAAATAAACAAAATCTTTTTTAAAAAAATTAATAAAGGGGCACCTGGGTAGTTCAGTAAAATAAGCGTCGGATTCTTGATTTCAGCTCAGGTCATGATCTCAGGGTCCTGGGATCAAGCCGCATATCAGGCTCATCCTCAGTGGTTAGTTTGCTTCAAGATTCTCTCTCACTCTCTACCCCTCCCCGTGCTTGCTCTATCTCTCTAAAAAATAAGGAAATCTTAAAAGAAATAATAAAATCCTCCTGAATTACTATTTTATTTGCCACATTTCTTCCCATTATCTAATAGACAATCTTTTTTCTGACAGCTTTATTACTTTTAGACTGCTGTGTCCATTTCAGAAAAACACTAACACCTCTGACCACCATTGATTCTTTGTAATGAATGACAAGCCCTACTGTTGGTATCTTGAGGTATACCTTATCAAAGACCATGGATGTCTCCACTGTCCAATCTGCCTGCTAACTAAAAACTGTTTTACAATCTGACCTAGAATCACAGACAAGAAAAAAAAATAGTACCCCTATTCCTGCACCCAAATAGTTGAACAACTAAAGAGAAACATACCAACCTCTAGCAAGGCTGATGGCTGACACCACAATGGTTCTAGCTCCTGTCAGACATTAGTCAAACAAGCCATGTAGACTTCTCAGCACCCTAGTCACCTCATGAAAAGTGTATTGCCCTACTTTCATTGCTATCTCTTCCAGGAAATGGCAACTTCAAAGAAAACAGGGATCCATCCAGTGTGACTATCTAAACTATTAGTCATAAATCAAAATGTTTATAGGGACTAGGTAGATAACCTGATGTGTAAAGTTGCTCAGGTATAGGATGTACTGAAGACTTTGGGAAACTGGAAAGCAATTACCTGACTCCACTTGATTTTGCCATGCAAGATCACAGGCCCCATGTTGCCAGATCTTCTTACTTTTTTTTTAAGATTTTATTTATTTATTTGATAGACAGAGATCACAAGTTGGCAGAGAGGCAGGCAGAGACAGAAGGAGGAAGCAGGCTCCCTGCTGAGCAGAGAGCCCTGATACGGGCTCAATCCCAGGACCCTGAGATCATGACCCGAGCTGAAGGCAGAGGCTTTAACCTACTGAGCCACCCAGGCACCCCACATCTTCTTACTTTTCTTAAGAGAAGCTAGAAACTGGAATTTTTTGTGAACAATTCCTTTTAAAATATTGGCAATAATTTTGATATTTTAGAAAACACTGTGCAGGCCAAATAAAACATGTGCACTGGCTGTATCTGGCCAACAGGCCATTAGTTTATAATCGCTGTTCAAATCACTACCTAATTCTCCTCCAACATTCCCTGTAATTGGCAGCACCAATCTAGGATCCCATTGCTGCCCACATACTTAAGTCTTCCTCCTTCAGATTATAAGCTGTTTTTTTAAAAACACTTTTCTTCCAGCTATTTTTCTCTATGTGCATACCAAAAGCAGGCATCCTTAAAGAGGGGCTTAATATACTAACAAAGAGCATGAGTTTTGGAGTCAGTGAGATCTATGTTCAATCCTAGCTCTTCCAACTACTAGCTATGTATCTTTAGGCAAGTTACTCTACCTCTTTGGAGCCTCAGTTTTCTCATCATTAAAATGGGTAAAGTAACAGGGTGCTTGGGTGTCTCATTCGGGTAAGCATCTGACTCTTATTTTGTCTCAGGTCAGGATCTCAGGGTTGTGAGATTGAGCTTGACATCAGGCTCTACGCTCAGTGGTAAATCAGCTTGAGATTCTCTCTCCCTCTTCCTCTGTCCCCCCTTAAATAAATAAATAAATGATTTTTTTAAAAATGGGTAAAGTAACCTCTAGTTTACAGATTTGTTTTGAAGCAATAAATTTTTCTAAAATATTTTGTATTTATTTAAGAGAGAGAGAGAGAGAGGGAACCTGGGTGGCTCAGGTGGTTGAGCAACTGCCTTCGGCTCAGGTCATGATCCTGGAGTCTGGGGATCGAGTCCCACATCAGGTTCCCAGCTCCACAGGGAGTCTGCTTCTCCCTCTGACCTTCTCCCCTCTCATGCTCTCTCTCACACTCTCTCTCTCTCAAATAAACAAATAAAAAATATTAAAAAAAAAAGACAGAGAGAGAGTGAGAGCATGAGTGGGAAGGGCAGAGGGACAAGGAGAGTACCAAGCAGACTCCACACTGCATGTGGAATCAGACATGAGGCTCTGTATCTCACCACCCTGAGATCACATCATGAGCCAAAACCAAGAGTTGGGCACTTAACCAACTGCACCACCCAGGCACCCCTTGGAGCAATACATTTTAAGAATCTGGAACATAATAGATGCTTAATAAATATTATGGAGCCATCCTTCATCCTTACTCCTTAAATAACATTATTTAACATTTGACACATTGACACCTTTAACTTCATCTTTTTCCCCTTTAAACTTAAAGTTCTTGTAGTAATATTGTAGTAATATTGTTTATGCTCACAGTGTAAAAGTTCATGAACCCCAGTCCAATGTCATTTGAGTACCCTTGATCCCAAACCCAAGCTCCATTCCCAGACTGTATTTGTCCTATGTATTTTCTCATTGTTAGATATAAATGACAATTGTTTCTTTCATACTTGTCCATTTCTGTGAAGTCTCTGGTAAAACAAACCCCATACATCCTATAAGCTCTTTGAATGGGCTTCTAGGATAATAGTCCTGGGACATCTTGGACCACCCAATGCTATCTGTCTATTAAACTCTATATCAGAGCAACTTCCTCTGTAAGTTATTTTAGTTTTGTTTCTATCCATTAAGACCTGGATGAAATTCATTTGGTCACATGGAGTCTATTTCACAAAGGGTAGAAAGTATAACATATTTTCATTTAATTCCATTTAGTTTCCCATTTTCAATTAAACAAACTTTGACAGAATGACCATCAACTCAAGATAAACAGGGAAAAGAGGGAGTTAGACCTAGGAAAAGAGCTCAAAGGCCATATGAGTTTCATCACCTTTAATCAAGTAAGATGGTTCCATTTACCTTATTGGTATAAAGGTCAACTTTCCAGCTTCTCAAATGATCATCAAAGGTCATGGCTGAGAAGCCATGAGCCTTATTCCAGTCTTCCAGCTACTTATTTCCACTTTCTGTCTTAAAGGAATGGGCACAGTTAGCACATGTGGCTCTGAAGGTTAAGCCAGAAAAGAGTTTTCAAAGGTATGTTGAGCTGCATGAAGAATCTAGACTCCCAATATGTCTGCTTTGAAGAAGACAACACTGTTAGAATATAAAGTTCTGGTATGTTTGCATCAAAAGGAGTCACATTCATCACTTTATGGTTACATCTCATGTGTGAAGGCACAATGTTTCAGATTCTCTAAAGGCACATCCTAACCCCCACCTCTGAACCTTTTCCAAAACAATATGGGCTCCCTGGGATACTTTTTCTTCAGGCAGTCAAATGGTCTTTCCCATCATTTAAACTACTACTGAAACCCCATCAATCTTCCAGTCTTCTAAGACTGACTGGCCAACTGACAAGTTTGGTGTTTTGTTTTGTTTTGGCTCATCCTGGATATCAAACACCCACAGGTATTTTCCCTTCCTTGATCATGTATTTAGTCCTCATTGCCTCAACTATATTGAAGTACATTTACCCTTTCTTTATATCAGTAGAATTTGTTCTGGTCAAAGATTGAACAGAGAATAATGTAGCTTAGACAAAATCTTAGATTTTTGTTATAGGTATTAGGGTAAAAAAGTATTAGCAGAAGCTAGGTTTCTTGTGAAAAAGAAGCGCAAAATTTAAAGGCATATATGTGAATTAGAATTCAGTAACATTTACTAATGATCTTGATGAAGGTAGAAGAGCATAGTAAAAATTAAGAAGATATTACACCTAGCAATATAAGTGAAATTAGAACTCACATATTGATCATTGGTTTTTTTTTTTCCTTTGTCATATACATTAGAGAGTAACAAAGTAATTCAATGAGAAGTCACATGGACATGAGTTTGAATGCTAGTTCTTACTACTTACTGTCTTGACCTTGGTCAAGTTAACTTCCTTGAGCCTCAGATTCATTATCTTTGTAATATAGATAATAATAACCTTATAATGTTAATGGGAGAATCATCAACAGAAGATAGAATTAATTGACCAAGTATTTGGAATCAAGCATTTTTTAAGCCCTTTAAGTGGATTATCTCATATAATCCTCCCAACCACCCTATAAGGCAGGTACTATTATTATCTCCAGTTTACAAGACTTCTTAGGCAAAGAGAAATCAAATAACTTGCCCAAAGTCATACAGCTAGTAAGTGGTGGCACTAGAATGGAAATCTAGACACTTTATTTCTTTTTTTTTTAAGATTTTATTTGAAGTAATATCTACACCCAGTGTGGGGCTCAAACTCACAACCCCAAGATTTAGAGTCACATGCTCCACTAATTGAGCCAGCCAGGCACCCTGAAGCACTCTATTTCTTAACCACAACCATGCAATACTTTCAAAGAGTAAAGGATATAATACCTGCAAAACACTTAATACAGTGCCAAGCATGTAGCAAGTGCTCAAAAATTGTTGACTACTATTTGTATAATTTACTATAACTTACTAAGAATATCCTATCACAATTTATTTCCATATATTCAGCCATCTGCCTCATATAAATACATATACCTCAGGGCTTTCTACCTTAGAGTCTTCCATCTCAGAAGCCAGGTCTCACAGTGATATGGGTCCCTTTGTAGACCACCAGATAGAATTGGGTCAAATGCTTTCTGAAGAAGTAGAAATAAAAGGAGAAGAAGATGAGAGGGAGAAAGTAGAGAAGTTCTTAACATTTGTGGAAATGGGTTTAACAATTACGTGAATGTCTGTGGAGCCAGGTTAGACTTTTAATAGGAGATCTTCTAGGTTCAGTTTTAGTTGCTGTGGAAAGAATAGGGGTGATTTCCTGTCACCCCTACTTCACCATGCCTCCAGGGTGATCCATACACTTCTAAGGCACCTAGGGACCTTATGTCAAGGGAAAGTCTATGGCATCTTGCATCATTAAGCATGACTATGAGGTTTGTTGAAAATAAAAACAATTGGGTGAGTTTTAGGATTTTATGAGCATCAAGAAGAAAACATTAATTACTTATGGGCTGTATCTTTAGAGGCACAGAAAGCTTTAAAGGCCCCAGGTTTCTGCTAAACTCCCACCATTTGAGGGTTATTTATTTTTAGCAAGTTCTCTCTCAAGATTCATTATTATTTGGAAAATAAAGACATTAAACCAGTTTTCATTTATACATTAAGTCAAGTTAATTTAATCAAAATGCTTCCATCCTGACAAATTGCTGGTCTCTACTGTGGAAGAAGTGAGATTGGCTTGAGCAATGGGCAGAGATTAATTTCAGAAAGTAGGGGCACTGCTTAAGTGTAAGCATTAATGCACAAAGCTATCCCCTTGCCCTCTTTTACACGCCAAAACTCATGAGAACTGATTACCAAAATGGTTTAACACTCTATCTGATCTGCTTTGTTCCTAGCATCAATGAGAAGATGCTAGGGTAAAGAGTACAAGGGGAAGAGAAGAGAGAGGGAAAAAGATGGCATTTTTGTGCCTGATTGCCACACCCAACCTAGGGATTTCATGTGGTTGATGGTTGATAATAGACTGTTAGCTTGAAACCAGGGAAAGGCAGAAAGGGGAAAGTGAGGATTGTCTGTTCTTAGTCTGTTCCTCCCCTCAGTGACAATTTTAAGTCCCAGCAGAATGATCCTGGAAACTCCTAAGACTCTTCAGAACTTGGATGTATGGGTTCACCAAGTGGGACAGAGCCTTGGCACTCTTTAATGTAACAGGGGTCTCACAAAGTTGGGCACTGCAACTGTGACTGTAGCACAGGGAAAAGTCCCCACCACTCAGAGGACCTAATGGTGGACTTCCAGGTGCTATGGCAGGCCAGTGTGAGAACAATTTACAGGTAGAGAGGACTTCCTGGTTATTCTAAAATTGTACCACAAAAATGAACACCTACTTCTTAGTGATTTGGTGATTCTCTAACTTGTACATTCTTTCATTTATATGCTAATCTCCCTGTCCAACACCTAGGGCCCCAAATTTGAGCTTACATTAAATTAGTTCACAGTTTGTTTCTGAGCCAAGGACTGTTGTCGCACCGATTTCAGATGTTCCTCCCTCCCCGTGATTTTAGTGGGCTAAAAAACCAGTAAGGTTGTAGACAGTGAAGGAAAGGGAAGAGAGGAGAAGTTATTTGGAAGAAGGAAAAAAAAGAAAAGAAAGCAAGAGGAAAGAAGTACCTAATTGTGAGCTAAAGAGTTGTTGGTTCCAACACACACACACACACACACACACACATTTATAAAAGGAAGAAACACAACTAAGGATGAAATCAAGGTCAAGGAACTTAAGTCATTGCTGGAAATGGAGAAGTCATGTTTAATGTGGTTTTCACAGCCTAGTTTGAGACCATGAACTATAGAAAACACAGTGATACAAGAAACAACAGGTATTTTTTTATTGTGCTATGTTAGTCACCATACAGTACATCATTAGTTTTTGATGTAGTGCTCCATGGTTCATTGTTTGCATATAACACCCAGTGTTCCATGCAATCCATGCCCTCCTTAATTCCTATCACCAGTCTCACCCATCCCACCACTCCCCTCCTTTCTAAAACTCTTCGTTTGTTTCCAGGAGTCCACAGTCTCTCATGGTTTGTCTCCACTGCGATTTCTCCCCCTTCATTTTTCCCTTCTCCTAATGTCCTCCATGCTATTCCTTATGTTCCACAAATGAGTGAAACCATATGATAATTGACTTTCTCTGTTTGACTTATTTCACTCAGCATAATCTCCTCCAGTCCCATCCATGTTGATGCAAAAGTTGGGTATTCATCCTTTCTGATGGCTGAGTAATATTCCATTGTGTATATGGACCATATCTTCTTTATCCATTTGTCTGTTGAAGGGCATCTTGGCTCTCCACATTTTGGCCATTGTGGACATTGCTGCTATGAACATTGGGGTGCATATGGCCCTTCATTTCACTACATCTGTATCTTTGGGGTAAATACCCAGTAGTGTGATTGCTGGGTCATAAGGTAGCTCTATTTTTAAAGGAAACAACAGGTGTTGCAGGGGATGTGGAGAAACCTGGCACTTGCACTGTTGGTGGGAATGCAAACTAGTGCAGCTACTGTGGAAGACAATATGGAGTTTCCTCCAAAAGTTAAAAATAGAACTATCCTATGATCCAGCAATTGCACTGCTAGGTATTTACTCAAAGAATACAAAAATACTAATTCCAAGGGTTACATGCACCCTGATGCTTACAGCAGCATTATCTACAATAGCCAAATTATAGAAATAGCCCAAGTGTCCACTGACTGATGAACACGTGCAGGGTGCATGAATCCCTTGGAATTAGTATTTATACACACACACACACACACACACACACACATATATATATATATATATATAGTATATATATTAGTATTCCATATATATAGATATATCAATATCTATAGCTATATAGGTATATAAATATAGATATCACCTCTTCTTTATCCATTCATCACTCCCCATATATATAGGGGTATCATGTGTGTGTGTGTGTGTGTGTGTGTGTGTGAATATTACTCAGCCAGAAAAAAGAATGAAATCTTGCCTTTTACAATAACATGGATGGAGCCAGAGAGTGTTATGCTAAGTGAAATGAGTCAGTCAGAGAAAGACAAGATTTCTCTCATATGTGGAATTTAAGAAACAAAACAAAGGGAAAGGAAAGAGAGAAGCAAACTAAGGAACAGATTCTTAACTGTAGGGAACAAACTGATGGTTATCAGATGGGGAGGTGGGAGGAAGGATGGCTGAAATAGGTGATGGAGATTAAGGAGTGCACTTGTTATGATGAGCATCTGCTATTATATGGAAGTGTTGAATCCCTATATTATACACCTGACACGTATTATACTGTATGTTAGCCAAGTGGAATTTAAATAAAAACTTTAAAAAAGAAAACAAAATTATATACATTCATTTATGCAGATATGATATGTCTTTCTTTCATGCACACAGATTCTCAATACATGTTTAAATATAGCTGCATACCAGGACTTCTGTACTCGCACAGACACATAAAGTCATACACATCACCAAACACCACAAAATCTATGTCTGTATACCCAGGTAAGCATATGGATACAAAGTCAAATATAGACATCTGGAAAATACAAACTTAGAGGTACACACAAGAATATATAACTACAAATATCTATGTAAATTGTAATAGCTACCATTTATCAGGTGTCTACTATGGGCCCAGAACTTCACATATGTTGGCTCACATATGTTGACAAACATTATTCTGAGAGAGGTATCATTAATCTCATTTTACAAACTTAAAAGAGATATTAACTTGCCAAGAGTCATGCAGCTAATATGGCTTATAGTAGAGTAAGAATTCAAAAACAAGCCAGGCTGCCTGAAAAGCTACAACTCTCCAACACCTTTATGCTGCAGTCTCTTATGACAGCTCAGAGACATCCATAAACAGATGCACACCCATTTACAGGTACTCATGCTCCCTGGCCAAGAAATTTTAAAATGTGATTAGAATAGTTCAGAGTCTGTTATCATCTTAATCATTTGTTTGAACTACAGCAATCTGGAATTCCTTTGGGTCATTAATACCTGTCAGTAAATTATAATGTGTTTAAATTACCTCTAGAGTATTTAAATTTAAACACTCTTGTATCCTGGAGTAGAGCCAGCCAATATTTTTAAATAATAACACTATATAATTAAAGCTTAGGGTAAGCTTAGGATCTCATTCATGTTAACAAAAGATTACTCTTCACAACAGTATTAAAAACAAGATTCTAATTAATTAATGTGCTAATTGTTCTTCCTTTTTACAATCAGCATGGCAATTTCATCTGAGAATATACTGCACAAATATGCACACAATAACCCCAGCTGATACTCCGGCTAGATACACTTCCCAGGGAACTGTTTTATTTCCTTGTGCTGTCCTGGGAAAGTGTGGGGCACTCTTTGACATCAAATGTGGGCCTAGCATAGGGTCCTCCACCACGAATCCACACTCTCAAGTTTTGGGAAGCTTTAACAACCTCCAGGCTAAGGAAACTAGCTGCTCTGGTTTGCCCAAGACAATCCCATTTACTCTTGTTGTCTTGACTCAGCTAAGAGTACACTAAAGAGTGTCTTGATTTGGATAATAACATACTAAGAGACCCTACTTCAGATCATGTATGAAGCCATGAATCTTTCTGGCATGAAAGGAGACAGGATAGGGAAGGAAGCAATAAAAAGGAAGTATATTTACTTTCTTCTTCGACTCCTCATACTAGATTTGGTGTTTGGGCCACAGTGCAGATTTCCTGTTACTGCTCTCTAGTTTGTAATAATACCACCTATAATCCCGGTTACCAGGGGCTTCTTCTCTCTCCCCAGAACAGCCAAAATTGTAGTGTTTCCTGATAATCAGGGCTTTTTCCTTTTTCATGGTACATACAAATTTCATCACCTTGTAACATTGGTGAAGATACTAAAGAATAGGCACTAGCAGAGCCTTCTAAAAAACAGTTCCTCCGTGCTTCACAGTTTTATCTGGTCTGGAACTGGAAGATTACAACCCAATGTAATGTGTAGACCCTATAGAAGAAAGAAAGAACTTGGAGAAATTTCCTAACAAAGTATTCAGGGGAAGAAATGTACTCTGTTAAGAAGATTGGAAACACTAAACAAAAACACATGGGCTGTGTCATGGGGAGCAATCCTGCCTGAACAAGCAAGGGGTTGACTGCTCTGTCGGGCATTTTTCAAGTCTAACTTCTAAGGATTTTCTCCTGAAGATACTGAAAGAAGAGCAATGGAGGTCAAACTACAAAACATACAGCTAGCAAAAGCAAATCTTTTTCATGGAATCTGTGAAAGACAGTGAGAAACTGTAACACCTTGGATCCCTACAATAACTTTCTTTTGAAAAGCTTGCTCATGGTACTAACATTTTTTTTATTGCATTCCTTTGCATAATGTGGGCATAGAGAAATAGAGGAACTTTCCCTAGGTCTCACAAGCCAGTGGCAGAGCCAGAATCAAAACTGATCTTTCCTGACCTTAAGGTTAGGTGGGTTTTAATTTTTTAAATTAAACTCCATGCCTGGTTAAGATTACATCAGTATAGTGGCTAAATAAAAGGACTCTTGAGCTTGCCAAGGTTTGAGTCCTGGCTCTACCACTTACCTTCCATGTGACGATGGGCAAAATGCTTCAATTCTCTTTGTCTCAGTTTCTTCATCTATAAAATGGAATAATAATAATACTTACTTTGGAAGGTTGTCTGGGAGGATTATATATTACACATAGAATTCTTGGAGCAAAACTTGACACATAGCAAGCTCTCAATAAATGTTTTCTGTTATCTGTAAAACAGTTTTGAGAAACCATTTGATAGTCCTTTACTAAGCAAGTGGTTAGATAGACACACAGCTAAATAAATCTGATAATGCCCAGAGAAACCAAAGAAGTAAATCAGATTAACTGTGTGACAATCAATTTGGTGATTGGCCCCTGTAATACAATAATATTTTAGGCAGTTCTATTAAACTCTAGGTTTCTGAGCTCTTTAGTGGCCAAGAGAATAATTTCCATTATCAGGGTATGTTGCAAATTCTTTCTAGAGACTTAAATAGGAAGGGGGTCTTCTTTAAAAGGTTTTTGGGGACACAGGACAGAAACTTACCCTGAGCTAAATTATAGAGGAAAAAATTAAAATATGCTGAAAGAAACATTATGTGTCTGAGTCTTCCTCCTAGGGATTTTTAAGTATATGGTATTTTACACTCAATTTTAATGCTACAACCATGGTCTATTGTTTCCATCAAGTATTCCTCCAACCTTAACATTAGATTCCTGAACTTACCATTCTGATGCCAGCTGTAGTGCCAAAGATCCATATTCTATGATCAATAGCATTCTACCTGCCACAGCGCCCTTCTCTGTAAGTGGCCAAGGCAGAAGAGAGGGCAGGCAACATCAGTACCTACAAGATGAATAGTTTAGGAAAGTGTGGTTAAAGTGGAGATACAGTCTACATTTTGCAAAATGCTAAACCATTGCCAAGATGGCTGCCCTCTCTTCAGGTTGGTTTGTTAGAGTGATGTTAAGTCCTAACATTCCTGGAAGTATGAGAAAGCTGTTTTGGTAGCACTAAAGTTTTATTCTCCAAGGTCCTTCTGTGTCTAAAGTTTAATATTCTAAACCTGGGACTGTCCTTGTAGTTCACACTACACATATTGCCAAGTATCTTCATTTTGCAGACAATAAAACCATGGACTTTCATCTCTGTTTTGGCCAAGACAAAAGAAGTAGAGTCTAGAGAAATGTGTCTAAAGCAGAGCTACAGTGTTTGTTTTGCAATGATCTAAAGGACTACCAAGATGGCCAACCTTTGTTGAGGTTGGTTGTGTTAGTGTGGATTCAAACCCTGACATATCATGAGGTGTGAGAGAGCTATTTCTTTGACACTAAGGTTTATCCTCCACTTTCCCACAATAGAGCTGGATATATGTCGTTTTGTAGGCATTTGGCTGAAGAACAGACACTGATTTAATATTCCTTTTCCCCCTTCCATATGGAAAGATCCATGTAAGCTCTTAAAAAAAAGTTTCTTTGTCATCCAGTCAGGATATGAACTCTGTTGTTGCTCCACCAGGTTACCAGATGAACATCTACCAAGCCTTCAGGAATGCAGTTCGGGTAGGATACCCAGAATCCCTGTAGTGGCACCTGTTTATTTCCATGATCACTCTCTTGTTCTACTTCCTGATATCTCTTCCCCAAGGAGTAGGTTGGAGAGGTAAGAAGTATGTAAGTACTATTCTCTCTTCCACAACAATCGATAGCCCCAGAGACCACAGGTCCAGAGGCTTTGAGATGGATGGTCCCATCATACAGATATAGTGGATGATGTGCTAGAGTTCGCATTGCACTAGTTCTTAGGGGCCAATTGTGTTTATCTCTTTCCAACTCCATGCTTAGTGACACCATGCTGTTAGCTTGTAATCAACCATGGTGGGAGTATCTTCACCATGGAAATTGGCAGACACTACAAATCAGGGCCCTTTCCCTCATTGAGCCTGTTGTTAAATATTTACCAACACATCCCTGGGAAGGATAAACTGCCATTGTGTCAGATACAGCTCCCTTGTGTGCTCAAGTGAGGTGGGACCCTTTCAGCTCTTGGCAAATGTTGAGAGCCTTTTACCAGCAGAGGAACATCAATAGACTAGCACTAGATTATTTTGGTTTGATTTTTCACTTTAGATGTATTTGCTGTGACAACCCTAACAACATATCCCCGAGGGGCACTCCATTACCAAGCCTCTTCACACATAAGTGACCTCAGCCCATCAGAGGGGAATTTGAGGCCCAAGACGCTGGACTCTGCTATAAAGAGCAAATCCAAAGGAAACTGAATACAATGAATGGAGCAGTAACAAGCCTGCTTTCAAGTTTCCAACCATCATTTTAGGGAGTGAGATAGATTCTTTTATCACAGAAAGAAGGGGATTGTACATAAAGCCAGGAACCAATTTGAACTTTAATGAATAAAACAGAGAGAATTGGGTTAAAGCCAATTTATAGAACCAATGAAACGGATGGAAGTTGAAACAATACAGGCACAGAACAAACAGGCTTTAGGCCACATGTAAATCTAGGCAAATACAAAACACATGGCATAGTCAGAGCACAGGCATTCTCTCTACCGTACTCCTCCCCTTAAAATTGGTCAGTCACATCTTGATAGAACTGGAACAAGAGTCAGGAATCTATTGATACTCTGCCTGTGTTAGATTCCAAAGGAGGCACATGCTGTAATGAGCACTGGGTGTTCTACACAAATAATGAATCATGGAACACTACATTAAAAACTGTACTGTAGCAAAGACCACACCAAAAAGGAGAATTTCAGACCAATATTACTGATGAATATGGATGCTAAGATTCTCAACAAGATCTTAGCAAACAGGATCCAACAGCACATTAAAAAGATTATCCACCATGACCAGGTGGGATTCATCCCTGGGTTACAAGGATGGTTCAACATTCGCAAATCAATCAATGTGATAGAACAAATCAATAAGAGAAGAGAGAAGAACCACATGGTCCTCTCAATTGATGCAGAAAAAGCATTTGACAAAATCCAGCATCCGTTCCTGATTAAAACGTTTCAAAGTATAGGGATAGAGGGAACATTCCTGAACTTCATAAAATCTATCTATGAAAGACCCACAGCAAATACCATCCTCAATGGGAAAAAGCTCCCAGTCTTCCCATGGAGATCAGGAACACGACAAGGATGCCCACTCTCACCACTCTTGTTCAACATAGTTTTAGAAGTCCTAGCAACAGCAATCAGACAACAAAGAGAAATAAAAGGTATCCAAATTGGCAATGAAGAAGTCAAACTCTCTCTCTTCACAGATGACATGATTCTTTATATGGAAAACCCAAAAAACTCCACCCCCAAATTACTAGAACTCATACAGCAATTCAGTAACATGGCAGGATACAAAGTCAGTGTACAGAAATCAGTGGCTTTCTTATACACTAACAATGAAAATACAGAAAGGGAAATTAGAGAATTGATTCCATTTACTATAGCACGAAGAACCATAAGATACCTGGGAATAAACCTAACCAAAGAGGTAAAGGATCTGTACTCGAGGAACTACAGAACACTCATGAAAGAAATTGAAGAAGACACAAAAAGATGGAAGACCATTTCATGCTCTTGGATCAGAAGAATAAACATTGTTAAAATGTCTATACTGCCTAGAGCAATCTATACTTTTAATGCCATTCCGATCAAAATTCCACCAGTATTTTTCAAAGAGCTGGAGCAAATAATCTTAAAATTTGTATGGAATCAGAAGAGACCCAGAATCACTAAGGAAATGTTGAAAAACAAAAACAAAACTGGCGGCATCACATTACCTGATTTCAAACTTTACTACAAAGCTGCGATCACCAAGACAGCATGGTACTGGCATAAAAACAGACACATAGACCAGTGGAACAGAGTAGAAAGCCCAGATATGGGCCCTCATCTCTACGGTCAAATAATCTTCAACAAAGCAGGAAAGAATATACAGTGGAAAAAAGACAGTCTCTTCAATAAATGGTGCTGGGAAAATTGGACAGTTATATGTAGAAGAATGAAACTCAACCATTCTCTTACACTGTACACAAAGATAAACTCGAAATGGATAAATGACCTCAACGTGAGACAGGAATCCATCAAAATCCTAGAGGAGAACATAGGCAGTAACCTCTTCGATATCAGCCACAGCAACTTCTTTCAAGATATGTCTCCAAAGACAAAGGAAACAAAAGTGAAAATGAACTTTTGGGACTTCATCAAGATCAAAAGCTTCTGCACAGCAAAGGAAACAGTCAAAAAAACGAAGAGGCAACCCACGGAATGGGAGAAGATGTTTGCAAATGACAGTACACACAAAAGGTTGATATCCAGGATCTATAAAGAACTTCTCAAACTCAACACACACAAAACAGATAATCATATCAAAAAATGGGCAGAAAATATGAACAGACACTTCTCCAATGAAGACATACAAAGGGCTATCAGACACATGAAAAAATGTTCATCATCACTAGCCATTAGGGAGATTCAAATTAAAACCACATTGAGATACCACCTTACACCAGTTAGAATGGCCAAAATTAGCAAGACAGGAAACAACGTGTGTTGGAGAGGATGTGGAGAAAGGGGAACCCTCTTACACTGTTGGTGGGAATGCAAGTTGGTGCAGCCACTTTGGAGAACAGTGTGGAGATTCCTCAATAAATTAAAAATAGAGCTTCCCTATGACCCTGCAATTGCACTACTGGGTATTTACCCCAAAGATACAGCTGGAGTGAAAAGAAGGGCCATCTGTACCCCAATGATTATAGCAGCAATGGCCACGGTCGCCAAACTGTGGAAAGAACCAAGATATCCTTCAACGGACGAATGGATAAGGAAGATGTGGTCCATATACACTATGCCTCCATCAGAAAGGATGAATACCCAACTTTTGTAGCAACATGGATGGGACTGCAAGAGATTATGCTGAGTGAAATAAGCAAGCAGAGAGAGTCAATTATCATATGGTTTCACTTATTTGTGGAGCATAACAAATAACATGGAGGACATGGGGAGATGGAGAGGAGAAGGGAGTTGAGGGAAATTGGAAGGGGCGGTGAACCATGAGAGACTATGGACTCTGAAAAACAACCTGAGGGTTTTGAAGGGGCGGGGGGTGGGAGATTGGGGGAGCCAGGTGGTGGGTATTAAGGAGGGCATGTATTGCATGGAGCACTGGGTGTGGTGCAAAAACAATGAATACTGTTACGCTGAAAAGAAAAAAAAAACTGTACTGTATGGTGACTAACATAACAATAATAAATATATATATTATATATTAAATATATTTATTATAGTATATATGATATTAAATATATTTTTATGTATTTATACACACACACACACACGGAAAAAAATTAAAAGATTCCAAAGGGGAAGATAAGTCTCCAGCTTGCCTTTCTTTTTTTTTTTTTTTTTAAGATTTTATTTATCTGCCAGAGAGAGAGAGTACACACAAGCAGGCAGAGAGGCAGTCAGAGGCAGCGAGAGAAGCAGGCTCCCCGCCGAGCAAGGAGCCCGATGCAGGACTCGATCCCAGGACCCTGGGATCATGACCTGAGCAGAAGGCAGCGGCTTAACCAACTGAGCCACCCAGGCATCCCTCCAGCTTGCCTTTCAAAAATAAGATCAACATCCAGGTTTATCCCAGGCATTCCCCTAAAATCATCAACTCTGAGCATTAAAAGAATATTGTCTACTTTAGTCCTCTGCTCTAACAATTTTGGAAACTGAGGCCCAGAAAAGTGAATCCCCTGAAGTCTCAAAGCTGGTTAGCAGCATATCTGGGCCAAAAGCTCAGGACTAGTATGTTACTGTGAAGTACAAATCAAGAGTTTCTTAAGGGTGTCTTCTTATAAATATCACTGTAAAGATGGGGTATGTTAGGGGCATCTGGGTGGCTCAGTCTTTAAGTGTCTGACTTCAGCTGAGGTCATGGTACCAGAGTCCTGGGATTGAGACCTGCACCGGGCTGCCTGCTTGGTGGGAGACCTTCTTCTCCCTCTCCCACTCCCTCTGCTTGTGTTCCCTCTCTCTCTGAGTCGTTCTCTGTCAAACAAATAAATAAAATCTAAAAAAAAAAAAAGATGGGATATGTTCTTGTGAAGTTGGGAAGACCATGATCTGTTTTTTGCTCCTAGCTTTCCTGTTGTAGCCCAAAGTCTACAGCTCTTCTTCCATATCACAGAAGTATTTACAAATTTAATTCACATGCCAGAAATCTGGGCTTTTAAAAGTTATTGATAGCAAATGCTTGACAGAAGAGCATCTGTGAAACAGGTGAAAATCTATCATGTGTAGGGGGAAAAGCATGGCTGGGGTGGCTTTGCTCTATTCATACATGAACAAGGTTCTACCCCCTGGTTGTACTTTTCCTGTCCTCAGAAACAATACTTGTTCAAAACAGTGAGTACTTGGGATAGAATTTATGTCTGGATTACAGATTTCTATTACTGGGGACTTTCTCTTTCTCTTCTACTATTTGCCAGTTGCCAAGGTAGTCTCAATGACTACCTTGAGGTAGCAAATCCCTTTGTACAGAATACTAGCATATCTGCAGAAAGTTCTTCTAAGGACATTTAGGTTCACTCCAACTCTTTTGACTCACATGATTTCTTTGTTTTTTTTTTCTTGAAATCTAATTGTTATACAATATTATATTAGTTTCAGGTGTACAACACATTGATTCAATATTGATTTACATTATGGAATGATCACCATAATAGGTCTAGCTACCATCTATCACTGTACAAAGTTAGTACAATATTACTGTATATATTCTCTGTATACCAACTAAACATGATGACCTATTTTGGCAGTTAGTTGGTCATTGCTATTCTTGAGATTCTTTGAATCTTGAGGATTTTCCTAGGTTTCAACATCACAGTGTCAACTTATATATACATATCACTTTGCAATTCTGCTGCTGTGAGGGAAGAGGGAAGGAAATAAAGGGCAACAGATGACTATGTGCTAACCAACTATAGATGGCCTACAGCCCCAGGAATCATACTCTTTTCATGAGGCTCAGAACAAAGGAAGGATCTGTTGGAGGAGAGAGAACTAACATCTGTTGAAGGCTTTCCATGTAACAGGGAAATTAACTTGGAGTTTTCCTGAAAACTCCATGCAGTACAGGAAACCTGAGGCTAAAAATTAGGTCAAGTTACTCAGATAATAGGTAGCAGAACCAGAATGAGACTCTAGGTCTGTCGGACTTCAAAATTCATGACCTTCCCATAAGATCAGTCTACTGCCATTAAAGGGAGAGAGGAACATCTGATCTGAGTTTGAACTCTTCTCAAACTTCCTTCTTGAAGATGGGGATCTCTCCAACTATGCTTATAGGTTCATTTGCTCAAGTCTGAGTTGGCAGCTGCCAGGACAAAAAGGGAATCCAAGGAAGCGAGAGGTGGAAGGAGCAAACTTCCAGGTGCAGAACTCAGACTGAACTCCTTGGCCTTGTTTTGGAGCATTCCCACATGCTGACACTTTACCCAGGCCAGATGAATAGTTCCTCAGAGATCTGGCTAATCTCACTGTTCCTTCCCAATACTAACACCATTTGCCTCAGGAAAAAGTTCTAATTATTCAGATAACAGAGTAGCAGTCAGGTCTTGTGCAAATTCTTGCTGACACTGATGGAAAGGAAAGTAAGCAGAAGACCATTTCACTTGCCTCTGAGTTTCTTCACCAAAAGCACCAAATTTTAGCATTCACTCATGCCACGTACAAATAATGAGTTATGACTATGTGCTAGGTCCCGAGAATATGAAGACAAATAGCATACTCCCTTCCCTTAAGTTGCTCCTACCTCTTAGTAAACTACAAGCTCTGGGAAGTAGTCTCATTTGGTGGCTAATAGCATGAGTCCTAGAATCAACTGCCGTGCTTTAGTTCTAACTATACCACTCGCTCTTTGTGTAACCTTGGGCAAGTAACTTGACTTTTCTGTTCTTCAGTTTCCTCCCCTCTTAAATAAGTTTGGGAAGATGAGTTAGCCCATGTCAGGCACTTATAACAATGTCCAGCTATTGTAAATCCTCAATAAATATTTATTATCATTACTACTACAATCCAAAGTGATTTCTTCCAAAATTTGCCTTATCAGAATGAATGCATTCAGTGAATGAGGTAACTTTACCTTTTTAGAAAATCCCTTTTATTATATGGATAGAAATGAAAGCTGAGATGGGGGTGAGGGGTGATGATCTTCAAGTGAAGGGAGAATGAATCTCCTTATCCAATTTATTTTGAGAACATGTGCCAATTAGAAGCAGGTAGTACTACTGACATTTTTATAAACAATTAGTTACCCTAACAGCCTCAGATATGTGGAGAATTTCCTTAAAAAAAACACAGCTTGTTCTAGCCACTTCCCCTCTGTGGGCCTTGATTTCTTCATCTGTGGGTTGAAAGGGCTACATTGAGTTGATTACTGAAGAACTTTCAGGCTCCAACACTCACCATTCCTTCTGGGAATTGTTATTCCCAGAGAAAGAAAATGTGTATAAAATCTTGAAAGATCTGTTGGAAAACTTCCTGTTGTGATAAGAGTTTTGACTAGGGAAGAGAATCCTGATTTGGCAACCACTGATCATTGATCAAAATATATGCTTTTATTATAATTATATGCCAAAATCATGTACAGAATGTAAAGATTTGAAGAGACCTTAAATTAGATCATCTAGTCCAGGGTTTCTCAACCTTGACACTATTGACACTTTAGACCAGAGTATTATTTGCTTGGAGGGGGAGACTGTCCTGTGCATTGTAAGATGTTGAGCAGCATCCCTGGTTCACCAGATACCAGTATCAACTCCCCCAGACACACACAACTTGTGACAAACAAAAATGACTCCAGACATTGCCAAATGTCCCCTGGAGATATGATTGACAGATTTAGCTAATGTATTTTATCTGGCAACACTACCTGCAGAAGGGCAGGGCAACTCACCCCCAACTGAGAACCATCAAAATTCTAGCCCCTTGCTACTTCGAAGTTCAGCATGGGCACCACCATGGAACTTGCCAGAAAAGCAGAATCTCGGGCCTTAACCTAGACCTACTGAATAAGAAAGGACAGGCATTAAACAACTCCCCGGGTGATCTATATGCATATTAAAGTTTAAGAAACCTTGACTTAGTCTTAACCTTGCATACATAAAACCTAAGATTTATGTATCTATAGATAGATGATGATGATAGATAAATAGATGATAGATAGACAGATATCAGACTTACTGATGATGCTTTAAAAAGTACAGATGCCCACCATGATGTATTCTAATTTGGTAGGTCTGAGGTAAGACCCCAGAATCAGTATTTCTAATTCTCACTGCTGTTTCTGCCCAGTGAGCCTAAAATGCATCAGGGTTTATAAAACGTTGACCTATTTGCTCCAATCCTTTCATTTCACAAATGAAGCTAGGGTCCAAATGTGCTAAGTGACTTACACAATTCACAAAGACTGAGTTGAAGAAGCATGGTTAAGCTCCAGAATTAGACCCCAGGCCTACTGACTTTTCATCTAGTATTCTCTTGCTTTCCACTACTCCTTACACTGTCATTAAAGTTGCCTACCAAAAGCTATCTCCTCCTAAGAGAAGATAAAGAAAACAGGTGTTGCAAAATCAAAAGGACTCTCACACCTCCAAAAACTGACATCGAGGACAGATAGTATCCTAGTAAGAATGCTGATTCTGATATTTATCATCAGCTGTAAGGAATGTTACATTTGAAAGCAGGCTGACCTAGGAGAAATCCATATCTCAATTCAGTTCAGCAGAGATTATTGCAGACCAAAGAGTAAGAGGCTAATAAATTCAGGTGCATTTTGAAATGAAATGAGGAACAAGCAGTGAACATCTTAAAGCAATGAATCTGTATTCTACTTTAGGTTAGTTACAGCACTGAGACACACACACACACCTGGCCAGTGCCACCAGCACAGCCCCATCCCTAAGTAGGCATCCCAAGATGCAAAAGCATACCTTCTGGGTAGGATATGTGAGCTCAGTGCAAGGTATGCAGGGAGCCAACCGTCACCTCAAAAGTATTTAGGTAACACCTCACTTCACAGATAACATTAGAATAATCTGGGATGGAGCAGTCTTTGGCTGCAGTTTGGAGCTTCCAGAAGCCACTGAAATTTGTGGGGGGGCAAAACACGGTATTTTGGGGGAACTGGTTTTTTCCAAGATTTTATTTGTTTGTTTGTTTATCAGAGAGAGAGAGAGAGAGAGCACGCGTGCACAAGCAGGGAGAACAGCAAGCAGAGGGAGAAGAAAGCTCCCCGCTGAGCAAGGAGCCTGATACAGGACTCAATCCAGGACCTTGGGATTATGACCCGGGCTGAAGACAGATGCTTAACCAGTTGAGCCACCCAGGCACCCCCCAAACACAGTTTTGACCCAAGGTCAGGGCTGGAGAATTTATTGCCTCCAGAAGTCAGCTTGATTTCCAGTATCTTCATATTCCAGAAAAAATTACAACATCCACCTCTTAGAAGAAGAAATCTGGAAATGGCAAGCATGAAGCAATATTTGCAGGCTGCCCACCCTACCCCAACCCATATAGCCCAGGGCAAAGGCAGATGGAAAAATTAATGTGTTCACTTAACAACTCCCCCCCCAAAGGCTAAACCCTATAATTCATTTTTTCTAAGCCTCTAAGTTATTCATTAGTAAGTCTGAAGAGTGCCCAAGGGACACTGCTGGATTATACTTACCTTTATAGTTAAAATTATTTGTTAGGGTTTATGAGCAATTTCTTGAATGCAGTTGATTATTGGGTTGTCTTAGAAAAAAGAAAAAAGCTCACTCCCAACAGCTTATGACTGCCGATTTTCCCACCTGAAATTAATCAAGAAGTAGTGAAGTAGACAGGTAGAGTGCCTACCATGTGCCCTGTGCTGTGGTCGGCATGATACAAAATAAAGGATAAAAAGGATAGGATATTTTCTTAATTCTCCAAGAACTTATAAATTTCATACACATGGAACAAAGACAATTACAAATTAAGGTACTTGCATTCAGAGTTCAGAAAAAGAATAGTTACCTGAGAAGAAAGGCTTCATGGAAGAGGTGGAACTGTCTAGGACAGGGTGACTTTATGCCTTCCTAAATTACAAACCATTTCTAAAGCAAGTAGTGATGTATATGAGATCATTGCTTCAAAATATGAGGTACAATCATCTATTTGGGATTTACATAGGTTTTTTTCAAGTGTTACGACATTCATCCATTCAACAAATATTTATTGACCCCTACTATGTGCCAAGTATTTTTCTAGGAGCTGGAGATACACTAGTAAACAAGGCAGGAAAGCCCCTGCCTTCATGGAGAGTCCATTTTAATTGGGAAAAGAGACAGTAAGCGAACATTCAAATAATAGGATAGAGAGGATAGAGAGTGACAGAGGGTGTGATTTTATACAGGGAGAGCCAGCTAATGGCTCTGAGGAGGTGACATCTGAGCTGAGACCTTAGTAGAATGAGAAGCCGGGTGGATCAGATACCTGGAAAGGACTGTATAGACTTGTTTTCCCTGGTCAGTCCTGCTTTGTCTGAGCATCAGTAAGATTCTGTAACACCCTGCTCCCAAACTACCACCTGTTGCATTCAAGATGACAGGTTTTATCTCCTCCTCTAATCCAGTCTACCTACTTTTGAGATTAAAAGAAAAAATAAATTGTTCCATCACTCCTTCAAGCTGATGGATTCTAGTTACCAGCAAGCATATTGGAAATATTGATGGGAGTTGGATGATCGTTCTAACTAATGTCAACTTTAATGCTAGAAGATGCAAATGGTTTAATATTGACCCAGGCAGTTTAAAAGACACTAGATTCTCTATTTCTGCCAATCATTAAAAAATCTGAACTAAAACTATTTAAGACACTAATATTAATCCAACTATATTACTAGTCTGACAATTCTTTTTATGAAAACAACTGGAAAATGTTTCCTGAACTTAAACTCAAAAAAGCCTTCTAATTTCTGTTTTGATCTTGATAGTTTATTTTTAAGAGTGTATTATATCTACTTTATTCTGTAAGTTTCTTGAAGGCTTCAGACCAAAAGCAATAAAATTCTGAACTGTTATAAATGCCTTCCCCTCCACTTCTCCAATTCCTTTCCCTGCCAAGTTCTTATAACTCCATTAAGCCTGTTCAACCAGCCTCATGTAAGGGTTATGTCCTCAACAGACTATTCCAGGATTGTGACTACATCTTATACTTTGTTTTACCCCTCTATTGTATCTAACACTGTGCTTTGCCCCCAGGTACTGTATAAATACTTGTTTATTGATCAACTAAATGTAGCACTTACTGAAGTAAGTCTGGAGAGAAGTCACAGTGCTATAGAAATTGTCTTTCCAAGTTTTTTGTTGGCAGATTGAGTTACTCATGTGCTTTCTGATAACTGGAATCCTATGGACAAGGGGAATGACTGACCTCGTCAAAAAGTGTGGCTTCCTGATAAGTCGCTGAGTCATTTTATGGTAATCTGCTCAGAAAACCAAGTTATTTCTTACATACACAGGTCAATGAAGAGACACTTGACTTTCTTTCTGAGAAATGCAGTCACTTGTCTGGAAAATAGAATGGTCATTCCAATATTTTGTCAGTAACGCAGGATTCAGTGTATACCTTTTTTTTGGAGTACTGTCTAGGATGAGTTGAGCGTTTCAAATAAATTATTAATCATGAATAGAGAAAAACTTTCACTTAGATTAGGCTGATCAAGATGCTCTAGAGTGGAAGGCACAGATGCAGATGTTTTGAAAGAACAGATTTGGTAAAATATATGCTATGGAGCTAAGGCAGTGTTAACATTTCTAATATGGGGCCTAGAGGAATAATGACTTCTTTCTTTACCTTAAGCATTGCATTAGGTGGTCAACCCTAAAGCAAAAAGGCCAGCAGAGCCTGTATCTCTTCTCAAGTTACTACCATTGCGTCGAGTGTTGGCCTCCAGGAGGGCTGCATTTAATGACTCTTCTTCCGTCCTTCTGTTTATTTGTTTGAAAGTTAAGCTTGTTTAGTTAACATTGATTTGTTGTGGGGCTGTCAGGGGTGCTTTATCAGTAGTTGTTCATAGTGACCCTTAAAATGCAGCTGTTATTGCAGTCATGTCACTTTCACAGTATCAGAGAAATGATTTAGTTGACATAGTCATGCTCTTTTACAACTTACTAAATGTATGGGGTGCTGAGCTTTTTCTGTTTGATTTTGTTTCATTAAAACCTGATAACATATTAGGTAGATATTATCACTTAGCCTTGAAAGTTAATTTGAGCTTTTTAGTTACTCAAAGTATCTTTAACCACATTTCTCCAACAGGACTACAATGAATTAAATGAGCATGAGTATTGGAACATTTGGCAAGGTGATATTTGCAAGGAGATTTAATCTTTCAGGATGGTCTGCTTTGTTCTCAAAGGCAACTGCTATTTGAATGTGCAATCTAATTTAGTAATGTGATTTCCTTTTCTGATTTTTGCTTTTTGTAACTATGCTGACATTTTTTTCCTTAAGAGCTATGATGTTTTTCTTCTGGGCAGGAAGTATTTTCTTGAAGGGTATCTTGACAAACAAGTTGATGAAGGGCCACTGGAGCTCAAGTGGTAGACCAGAAGAATACCACAGGTTTGTGGTGCCTGACAGCAGGTATAATCTTCATCCTGAGTAGATTCAAATTAGAATTTTCCCAAGATATTTCTGACATGGTTATAGATATATGAATCATTTGGGGAGAGTATAAACAAATTGGTACAGCTTATACAGAGAGTAAAATATCAACAATGTGGTATTTTCCATCTAGCGTATTGACAAAATTTTTGAGGTTTGATAAAAGCCAGTGGTGGAAAAGTTGTAGAGTAGTGGGTAGTCTCATACTCCACTGATAAAAGTATATATTGCCTTCTGGAGAGTAATTTGGAAATATGAATAAAAATTGTAAATGCATGTACTATTTGATTCAGCAACCCCTTTTCTGACACTTAGATTAAAGAAATACTCTTACAATTTGACAAATGTATATACACAACTATATTCACTGTGGAATATGAAGAGAGAACACAGTGAGAAATGAGGCAAAGAGATAGAAGGGAGGTATCAGCAGGGTAATTATTTATTATGTGAGCTTGTCTCTCTGCAGCATGTTTGGTATAGATGTCTTTCTCCCCATTAAATGCAAGAAATAACCCCCCAGTTATTATAATAATCAAAACATTCTACCATACATAAACCTTTCTAAACACTCCTAAAGGAGTACTCCCCTTCCTTGGTTGAGAACCACTGGGGCTTGATCAAGGATGACCACTTAGACAAGAAGTAACAAGTATTGGTAAGGATGTGGAGAAAAAGGAATGCTTGTGCACTGTTGATGAGGACAAAAATTGGTACAGCCAGTGTGGAAAACAGTATGGAGTTTCCTCAGAAAATTAAAAATAGAAATACCATATGATCCTATAACTTCACTACTGGATATTTACACAAAGAAAGATAAAACATTAATTTGAAAAGATATATACACCTCTATGTTTATTGCAGCATTATTTACAATAACCAAGATATGGAAGCAACCTAAGTGTCCAATGATAGATGATGGATAAAGAAGATGTGGAGTATTGTGAATTCATAAAAAGGATGAAATCTTGCTATTTGCAACAACATGGATTAACCTAGAGGACATTATGCTAAGTAAATTCAGTCAGACTGAGAAAGACAAATACCATATGATTTTGCTTGTATATGATATCTTAAAAAAACACACACACAAATGAATAAACAAACAAGCAAAAAGCAGAATCAGACCCATTAATTCAGAGTACAAACTAAGGGATGCCAGAGAGAAGGGAGGTGGGGAGATAGGCAAAATGAGTGAAAAGGAGTGGGAGATACAGACTTGCAGTTACAGAATGAATGAGCCATGGGCATAAAAGATATGGCATAGGGAATATAGTCAATGATATTGTAATAGCATTGTATGGTGGCAGATGGTAGCTACAATTGTGGTGAGCATAGCATATTGTACAGAGAAGTTGAATCACTATCTTTTACACCTGAAACTAATATAACATTGGATGTCAACTATACTCAAATAAAAAAAAATTTAAGAAGCACCTTGTCTTAGTCAATTAAGCATTGGACTCTTGATTTCAGCACAGGTCATGATCTCAGGATCCTGAGATGGAGCCCTGCTTTGGCTCCCTGCTCAGCAGGCAGTCTTCTGGAGATTCTCCCTCTCCCTTTGCCCCTCCCCACTCAAATAAACAAACATTTTTAAAATCTTAAGGATAACTTTTTAACGGTCTGCTAATGAGTTTGAACTTGCTCCTGTAGGATCTGAGCTTCTCAAACTATAGTAGGAGATGGTATGCAAAAAGATAGTTGAATTTCTAAAATAAACATTTGTAATCTTCTTGAAGTATCAATTTTATCTAAATACTTTTTTAAGTTAATGGAAATATGGTAATATACAATTTTGTATTAAACACATATAAGGGATAGAATCCTAGATTATTATGAATTATTACAATAAAAGAAGGAAAAGTTTCTACTTGCACTGAGCTGATTCTAACTATACTCCAAACTTCTGAGGCTATTTCAGGCAGAAAGTTAGAGAAGCAATGGAAATTATGAGTCAATGAGTGTTGGAAACAAGGAAAGTATGATCAGATTTTCATTTTAGAAAGATCCATTTCTCTGCAGTTGGAGAATACATTGGAAGAAGATGAGACATGCAGCCAGACCAGTTGGGAGTAATAATAAGTTATCTCGGAGAGAAGGGATGGAGATGAAAGATATTTAGAGAGCATACTTCACATGGCTTAATGAATGAGTGGATATTCAAAATGAAAGAGAGTAAGCTATAGTGCTGACCATGATTCTGCCTTGGGCAGCTAGTTAGTAATAAGATAGAGAAGTTAAAAGATTAGCAGAATTGGGGAAGAAAAAGCAAAAGTTAATTCAAATTTTTTAACATACTGATTTTGAGTTGGCTATAGATTTCCGATGGATATATTGAATAAATAATAGTAAACATGTACTTCCAACTCATGGAAGAAATCTAGACTGGTAATCTAGCTTTTGAAATTGTAATAGTATTGGTGTTCATTAAAGCCATGGCATGAATGAGTTAACCCAAGGAAAGTAAAAAACAAACAAACAAACAAACAAACCCAAGGAAAGTGAGCGGAGTGGTAAAAAGAGTTCTGAGAACAGAACCCTGGGGGGGGGAACTATTTTCAAAGGTTTGGTTGAGGAAGAGGAGCCTGCAAAGGAGACTGAGAAAGAGTAATCCTAAAGGTAGGGGAAGAAAATCAGGAATGAATGTTGCCATGGAAGTCAAGAAAGGAAAGGAAGGGAAGTTTTGGGTAGAAGGGAGTGACCAACAGTATCGTGTATCAAGTATCAAGTATCAACAGAAGATAGAGTCAGGTAGTGATGAGATATATAAATTGAATTTGACTGTTTAGAGAGATTATTATAGTAGTTTCAGACAGATTGCAACAGGTTGTGATGGGTTGAAAGTTCCCACTACAGTGAGATAATAAAATGCATAGTATGTTGCTGGACAGCCCTTAGCCAGTACTCCCAATAACAGCACAAAAGGGAGAGGTCTTCACTTTTGGGGAGTCCCGTGTCAAATATACCCTCAGGACATTAAGAATTTTCATCCACAACATGATTCCCATCCCATGTCCCCTAGAAAAAGGATACAAATTAACATAGTACCCTATACCCAGTGGGGAAAAAATATGGTGGTTTGTTACCAGCTAAACTTTGAAGCCATCTGCCAGCCAAAGAGTATGAGGCATTGCAAATAATTACATTAGTATAGACATTATTTGGACATGGAATAGAAATGGGCCTTAGTTCGTGGTCTCTAGCATGGTTGTTTAGGCCCTGTAAAATATATTGAGACACTTTCCCCTTTCCTTCTCTGTGTCATCCTATGATGTATTTTTTTTTCCTCTACTAACCTACTCATAAGGGTTAAAGCTGGCTGTACATGTCTCTTTAGCCACTAGCACCCCTGTGGGCTATGACACCATCATAAGTGCCGCCTTTAATCCAGGAAACCATGAAATATGTTACAAAGTATAAAACCTAGTTACTCTAATCTACTTAATAGAGGCAATTGCCCCATTCAGGCAGGGGGAAGATATTTCCCGTGTGGCTCTCTGTGTGATAGGGAAGGCTATTTGTGAATATGTGTATAGAGGCAGGAGATTTTCTGTGGTCTCTAAGGGTGGTCTTGAGGTCTGGGAACCCTCAGGCCATATTTCTGTCCACCTTTTTATTTGTGCACCCATAAAGAACAGATCTTAGAATGACCTAAGAATAGTTGTTCCTCAGCATCTCATGAGTCACAGGCTCTATGGGAGGTCTGTAGCTATGCACAGAAATTCTTCCCCAAGATGAAGTTTAGGGACCCCATGATTATAAATGGAAGCATGAAGAAACGTGTGTCCCATATAAAGGTTTTGGAGTTAGTTATTCTTGTTATTTGTTCTGCGGTCATGAAAAAGATCCTTAAGTCCTCAAATAACTCCCCATTGATTTATGCCACCAGGCACTATTCCTTTGGGCTAAGCATGTATCTGTCTGAATTTCTTACACCCCCCCATCTCTCTCTCTCCCATTGGGGAAGCTATTCTAAAAACATACAGTTAGAATAAGAAGGGAGTAAGTGGGAGTGCTGGAAGTTTTGAAGAGAGCCAGAAAATGTAAATTTAGGCTGCTGAGGTCAAAACTACCAACTCTGGGAAGGTCTGGTTCAGAATTTGCTTGCTTACTTGCTGTCTGTACTCAGTGTGAGAGCTTAGGCAAGGAAGCATCTGCCAAACCCAAGAAAGCATAGAACCACAAGTGTCCTTATCCTTGTTATTCAGGGTGAAACTGGGTATTTGTTCAGGAGGAAGCAGCTTAGTACATAGAAAGAAGTAACTTGGGACTCTTTTAGGGAAGAAGACAAGACCTGAGTAAGCCAGGGGCTGATGCTGGCCTGAACTTCAAGTATTTCTGCGCTTTTAGCACTGTGAAAGTGGGAAAGTTCCTGAAAGAAGAGTAAGGGAAGGGAGTGGAGATCATATGTTGTTAATTAGAAAAGAAGGAATGAGAAGAATGCCACGCTTTAGCTTAAGTTCTCCTTGTAGGTTGATGACAAGCCACATGTAAAGTTTAAGATGAGCATTTTCAAACTCATCCTTCTGTGCCACTGGAGCAGCTCCAGCTATATGGTAAAGAAGCAGATGTGGCAAAAGAACAGGACGTTTCAGGCTTTGAGTTTCAAAGGGTCAAACAGAAGTGGAGATTTGGTCCTTTGGTCTTCTAAACACTGAAGATTGAAGGGTTTGTGGCTCTCTGGGGCTGTATTTCTCAGCCTGCATAGAGGTCCTGTTTTTTCAGGTGTGACTATAGGAGAAAAAAAAGAGAAATCAGGTTGGGTAGGCCCTCTGAGGCAAGAATGTGGGCTTTCTCAGGTACAATGGCAGAGATAAAATGCCATTCCTGAACCTGCCAAGAATCATTGGGTATTTCACTGAAACTGCCACTCAGGACTCCCAGATAGGACAATATGCAAGTCTCCAAAAGAGAGAAAGTGTCTTCCCTGGATAGAAGACTGCTAAATACCTAGATCTCCTCTGGATAGAAAAAAAGAAGGAAGACGCTTGACTGGGTATGCCTTTGCCTAGGGAGAATATAAGGAATTTTAATGACTTCCTGTGTAAAGTCTTGAGGGGCCTTGGGTAGCCAGTACAAACAGGAGGCATTTCAGTAGATTGGATTTATGTTTCTGAAATCAGGAAACAGGCCAACATGGGCCTCTGTTTAGCTCCGTTCCATGGGATTGGAAGTTGGAATGCAAGGAGATGCCACCTCAGATTTCATCCTGTAATCAGTGGCCACTCTGCCTTTTTGACTTTTATCTAGTTACTTTTATCTAGTTACTTTAAAAAATCGTACATATACATATATATGTGTGTGTGTGTGTGTGTGTGTATACATATGTATATACATGTGTATGTGTATATATATGTATATATATGTGTATATATACACATATATATGTGTATATATATGTGTGTGTATATGTATATCCTTTTATCTAGTTACTTTAAAAAATCATACATATACATATGTGTGTGTATATATATATGTGTGTGTATATATATATGTGTATATATATGTATGTGTATATATATATGTGTGTAATATATATATATATATTAGTCCTCTGTGGTGACATCGGGAACTGAAAGGAGGTCTGGCTTCCATGGATGTGACTAAGTCACAAAAGGATTTCCTTCTAGCCTGGGACAGTATTTCTGTAAGGTACAGTGATTGAACCATATGATCTTGAATATTCATTTCAGAAGCTCTCTTATATAAGAAGCACAAAGGGCATTCTGGAGCTTCCATTTTCCATTTGCTGACCAAAACTCTAGAGTCTAGACTATTTTATCTTACACTCATTTCTACCTTGTCTTGTACAAAGAACTTGACACTTAAAGTTAGCCCAGGATTCCAGCTTGGGCTTTGCACAAACTAGCTATATAAACTAAACAGTTTACTAAATAAGAATAGCCACCATTGATTGTATGTTTCCTTACTATGTCAACCCTATGCTAAATACCTTGCATAGATTATCACATCTCACCTTCACAACAAACCTGGAAGGTAGAGACTATTTTTATCCTCACTTGAGGAAGCTATTGCTCCTCAGTTGAGAAAATTCAAGTTTAGTAATTTACTTAAGGTCAATGGCTAATTGGTGGCAAAGTCCAAACCGGCATTCAGAACTGTCTCCAAAAGCTCATGGTCATAAACACTATAGTAAACTATCTCCACCCCCAAGTACACTGTACCCTTTGTGTCCTGGGTCCTTGTAAAATAGAAACAACACCTTGAATAATACCTAGTCTGTCTTCTTTAAAGGAATGTTTCAAGGATAAAATGAGAGGATAGCTATTTCATTTTATGAACATTTATTGAGTGTTATGGGAGAGACGTTGTTCTAGGGTTTGGGTATTCAAAAGTAAATAAGATGAGTTTCCTTCACTCTATGAGACTATCATCTGGGTATGAAACTGCCTTAAAAAACATGAAGCACTGTACAAATGCCAATTTCCTATGATACCGTTTTATTGCATGTACAGTTAAGGAAAGCTAATAGCCATAGGTACAGTATAAGCTAGGGTAAAAATCCCACATGGCTTTCAGGGCTCCCTACAAAACTTGACAACCAGCTGTTACCAACCCCCATTGAGAAGGAAAGGAGAAGAAACAGGCAATAATTTGAAATGTGACCATAATGTAATGCGACTGCTGCTTTTTTACAAGCTTATCAGGACATGCATATCCAAAGGAGTAGTGTCCCCTTCAGACTAACACTTTGGGAGGCTAAATCCCTGTACATTTATTGCAATGATGTTGCCATTGCTCAAAATGTTTTTTGGCACTCCTCTTTAGCAACTGAGTTCAGAACCTACAGCACATTTGTTTGAATATCCTCAGTGGTGATAAATCTTTGTCCTTTCAGGGTGGATTTGATTTTAACAAGCAGCAAAAAGTCACTCAGAGCCAAGTCTAAAGAATAAGGTGGGTGATCAAGCTCAGTAATAGAGTTTTTAATTAAAAACAACCACTCCCTCTCTTCTCCATTTCTTTCCCTGTCCACCTTCATTCTACCTGCCCCTCTCTCCATCTCTCCAGCCCTGCCCTCCATTCAAAGTGTGACTGTGAACCATTAAGACCACTTTTCTTGCATGGTTCATAGCCTAGCATAAACAGAGGTTAAATAACTACTGTCAAGATTATAAGATTAGGTAAGAAGCAAGCTAGCATTAGACCCTGTGTCTCCTGCAAATCACAGCATGAGAAACCAACTGACAGAGAAACTTGATGACAAAGGGGCTTAATTAATGGAAATGGATAAGCAAAGGACCATGGGTTGTTTCTTCATCCCAAAAGGTCTTTCCAAATCCTTCACAGATGACATAAGTATAGTGCTGCTTGATGGCAACAAGAATTCCCTGTGATTTGGTACTTCTCTCCGGACAAGTCCAACTGGGGATCTGCCAACATCTCTGAAAACTGACTTTCCAAATAGGGTATAAGTGGAAGGAGGTAAGAACTCCCTACTTTTTATCCACTCTGGAAACAAAACAACAACAGCAAGACTGTAAGAAAGCCAGAGCTGTCCCTGAGCAACATTGTGAAGGCAGAAAAATATGCATCCTTGGCAACCACTTTTCCAAATCTGTACCCCTCCCCCATCACAACCTTCTCCCTATTTCCCTGTTCTCCAGTGAGGGAGAAGTGTGTCTGATTTTTGCATTCCTGCTAAAGGGTTATACAGATCATCTGCATTTTTAAAAGAGAGCATCAGGGCTGTGATTTTCCCAAAGGGAAAGAGATCAGACCAGCAGAAACTTCTGATGTATCAACGAGGGAATACTTTTAGGCAAAGCAAGGGTATGACAAATCACCCCATAGAGACAATATCTGCCACTCTTGTGCATGAACTTGTGCCTGGAGTGAGCTCTATTGTAGGCTGCTTTCCCTCAATTTCTGGGCACTATTTGAAGAGCTGGACTTTGAATTATAGAATTTTGGAGCTGCCAAAATTTTGGAGCTCCTAGAGAGGAGACAGTTCCCTCATTTTGAAAATTGTGACCTAGGAAGGAGCAGGGTGAGGAGTGGCCTTCTCCCAGATCACACAAGGAATCGCACGGCCCCATGTGGGGCTAGAGCTCGGGTCCCTGGCTTCCCACTACACCAGAGCACACTGCAGTGAACACCTGACCTTTCTCAGGCATCTTCTGGCCAGCAGTTGTTTGCAGAAAGCCCAGCTCCTCATTCAGTGTAAACCCAAGGCCTTTTGAAGTGGGCCACTCTTCTCATGCTAGTTACCTCTGGCTATTAATAGAAAATACTCTTGTGTTTCCCAACAAAAAAAGGGAGTGAGAGAAATGTCAAAGTCCTACACCCTTTCCAGAGACCCAGTATCTTCTCTTTTGAAGACAAACAATCCCACTGGGAACTCAGGAACATTGCTTTTGAGCCCAGGCAGCCAGCATCCCTTCCACAGCAACTCAAGTTTGTATTTGCTGTTGAATCCCCGGGATGAACTATTGGAGAAAGTATTCTACCAATTATGTTTCCATGGGGCCCAGAGCACATGGCCTTGATTAGAATGAGCAATAGCAAAGCAGATATCCCCGTGTTTAGGTCTGAAAACAACTTGAAATTCAGCCAATATTGTTCTAGCAGCCAATGCCTGGCTTCCAGCTGCTGCTTGGTAAAATTTCCAAGCTCAAGGAGATGATACCTGGTGGGGTAGGTGGAGATACAGAGGGCCAAGCTAGGGAGGAAGAGAACCACAGAAGGACTTAGTTAAAAGTGTTATGTTATGGCTTCACTCAGCCCCTCTGTCCCAGCTCCAAATCCCAACACACCCAGGCAGAGCCAATTGCCAACCCATCACAGTATGGGGCTGCATGGTGAGACTCATTGGATACTAGGTCAATTCCTACTTCTTATACGAAATCTTTCCAGACTATTATATCTCACCAGGAAGCCTCCCTGGCCTCTCAGAACTTACAGTAAGAATGCAGTTTCTCACAATTGAATACATCTCTCCACCATTATGTCCAGTTTTTCAGTATCCAGTGGGTATGTTAACCTTTTCATCCTAGCTATAATGTGTGGTTCTTGAGATCAGAACCTGCTTTCTCCTCCTTTGCACAATCCATAGTGACTCGTTCTGTTAAGGCCTCATAGGTGATTGACCACAGAGGAGTCTGGAAAGGGCACAGAAGTGCAAACAGTCTCTTCAGCTTTTGCCAGTCTTTTCCACCCAGGTTGCCACTCTGATGTGCAGTATTCTGGGAAGGAAGAACACGAGGAAAGGTCAGGCCCTGAAGAGGCCACTGGAAAGAAGGTAAGTTGAGGATAGGTGAGTAGGTGAGTGCTTTAGAGGGATGTGGCAGTGAGGGCAGGCAAGTTGGGCACAAGTCAGGGAGAAGGACATTAAGAGGAAGAACAACCCCCCCCCATTTTTATCTAGAGATTACCTTGCCTGGAGAAAGATCTGTGAGAGACGAGGAAAGTTACAAGGAATCTAACTTCTTCAATCCAGATGTGAGCACTATAGCTCTTATTTGGGTACATATGGGAAGCCAAGCTTTGCTGCTGTAGCTGTTTATGTGTGTGTGAAGGGGTGTGCTAGGGAGAGAAGTTTAGACAAGCCAAGAACCTCATGAATGTGTGTGTGTGTTGTGTGTGTGTGTGTGTGTGTGTGTGTGTCTATATATTTTCACTTTCTTTTGTTTTTCACACTGTGTCCCAGCTTGGATGCTACTCAACAAGTTAATGCCTTTGTCACATCTTCTCTGAAATTTCACTAACGGGTCCCAATCCACACAGCTCCTGGCACCAATAAGATGGCATGAGAGTAATATGTTGACTGCTACATGCTAAGTGGAAACACATGACCTATCAATCAAATAAGAATCAGTTTTTCCTCTAGGATGCAGAGCACTAGTAGAAAGGGAACCCCAAGCTAGATGCAGAGAACTGAAAATAACACCTTCACAGACAAGCTGGAGAAATAAGTTGGTTTCTGGTTTGGTTTTTCTTTAGTTGTGCCAGGAATTTCTAAAGGACCCAGAAAATTAAGAAGTGCTCTGACTCTTGAGGATTCCTACAGGACTTCCCAGAAATCATAACAGCAAAAATGGTTCTGAATGTTTTCTGGGCAAGTGTCACATACTTTAGTGAGATTTCTTTGCTGGCTCTTATTAGCCTGGCCTGTTGAGGCCAGCAACCTATCCCATTCCCTCAGGCTGGGGCTCTGAGCTGTCCAAACTGCAACCAGATTCTCTATCAAGCAGAGAGGGTGACCTGATCTTGAAGGCTTACCTCCCTTGTACACCCCTAATGCCTCACACGAGATGGCCCACTCACCACTACTTGCATCACCACCAGCAAACCCAGAAGTAATGAGTTTGTGGCAGCACAAGGAATAGAAGTTAGACAAAAGGGAATATTTACAAACATTAATTAAGGGAATTTCTAAAAAAATATTTAAAATAAGTGTGCTGTGGCATCTGCCTGAAGTGGCTTAAATGTGATTGTTTCTTCTTGCCCTTGGATCTTGTCATGTAAATGTCCTCCTCCTTAGAGATCCAGAGGAAAATCAACTTTAAGAGGGGTAACGCTTTAGCCCTCATTGCCCTCTTCTCTGCCACTTATGCTTTTTTGCTCCCCTGCTTGTTTACCTTTTAACCTTGATGGCTTTGTGCTTGTTGAAGGTGGAAGGCAACACTGGGAGCAATTTCAAGTGTGGGTACCCTAGTTTCAGGAATTCTTAGAATTTGAGCCTATCTTGGTGGATGGGTTGAGGTGGGTTGGGGGGTACCTTTAGGTGTATCTGTATATCTCTTCAGTTATCTTTTTTCTTTGGGAGGATATAGACACAGAGTTACACAGGCATATGCACAGACACACACAGCCTTCCCAAACAGGCTTAACTACTATAAGGAAGCTGAACAATAGAACTGCAACATTATAATGAAGGGCAAGGGGTCAAGGAAGACTAGTTTAAAGTTTTCCATATAAAATAGTTTTTTAAATAGCAGTACTAATGACAGAATTTTGGAGGTGAAAGGGATCTAGAAAAAACCCAAACCTGTTCCAGAACTCCTGCCCTTAGTTCTTTAGAGAATGCGTTTATTTCCTCTCTGTCCATTGAAGATGTACCTGCCACTTCCTTTCAATGTCACAGAACCAGCACAGTTCACGGTTCCTCATAATGTTGGCCTTTAAGTCTCCCCTGCTTAAAGGGGTAATGGAGTGTAATGGAGATACTGGGTTGCTATTGTCTGGTGTTTCAACTGAAACTTTTATCAGAACTCCACAAAAGCTGCCACGAGAAGGAAAGACTATGGCTGACTTGAAGGTGGAAACATAGCAATTTGGGCTATGTATAGGTAAGATATACAGGTAAGACAGTAGGACTTAAGAAATCCAGTTGTCCAGGGACACCTGGCTCAGTTGGAAGAGTGTGAGACACTTGACCAAAGGGTTGTGAGTTGGAGCCTCACATTGGGTGTAGAAATTATTTAAATAAGTAAGTAAACTTTAAAAAAAAAGAAAGAAAGAAATCCAGTTGTCCATCCCCAGGTTGAGGTGCTAAGTTGTATGCGGGAAATTAACTAAATACTTCTATAAATCCACTTAGACTATCTTTACATCTGCTATACTTTCTTGGAGTTGTCCTAAAGTCCATGTGGGTATATTTAGATAGTAGGATAAGGCATACAAGGGCAGGGAGGACCTCCTGCTTCTTAAGTTCCTGCCATAATTCCAATGCTGTGAATTTGCCAGATATACACATTCTGGCTATCCAGCTATGTGCAAATACGATCTCAACACAGCTCATTGTCATGACTCAGGGACACACGGAGGGAAGGTTTGCTCTATTTTATTTAATTTCATTTTCCCTCCCTTCTCCATTCCTCCCCTCTCCCCTCTCTACCAGTGTCTCTCTTTCTCTCTCTCTTGCTCTCTCTCTTGTTCTCTCTTTCATTCTTTAACCCTTTCTTTCTCTCTAGTTCTTTCCAACACCTCTTTTAAGAGCAAAAACTAAAAAGGCATTTCTTGGAAATCCGTGCTGCATTCAGCATGGCTGGGTGGAAACAAGTATGCTAACTTGGCTGCAACGACTCCTGCATGGCACAGAACTGACTGGCCTGAGGCTTGGCCACCTGACTTGTCAGGTCAGGGAAGCCCTGCTGTTCTTGCATTCTGCCCTCCATTGCTTTGGCTCAGCTCACACCAGAGTGCAGTGGCTGGCCTTGTGTACTTTGGCAAGACAGCACCGTTGTAATAGGCCAAGATGAGGTTTTCCTCAAGCCACTGTGCAGTCCCCTGGGAGACTGTGGATGGCCCAACCTAGCTGAGAATTCACTTCCTCTTAAGACTTCATCAAGAAGTTATAAAATGCTCAATGACTTCCTTAGACATTGGAAGGAATACAGCTGCTGTCAGGCTCGGAATACTCACCAAGAGAGGCTTTCCAAGAAGTGAAGTTTTCCTAGGTTAATGAAAGGCAGTTAACTTAGCAGCCTAGAGAAGAATCTAAGCTGGATGGAGGCAATTAGCCAGAATGGGTAATAGGCATTCCCAATTTCTACTGACAACAACATGAGAGGAAGTGCCTTTGAACTAAAGCATATGGGCTTTAGGGGAACTTTAAGAGACAGTCTGAATTGCTGGCAGGCAACGGACAAGGATTGGAGGAAGACGTAGACAGCAATTCCAGAGCGGATCTTTGGCAGTTTGGGAACTAGATGCTCATAATTGCTTGGAGTGCTGAGACCACTCCAGTGTGCTATTTGGTACCTCTGATTGAGAGGGCAACCTGGTTGGGTTGGGCTATTGTGCCCAACCAGAAGAGATTTTTTTTTTTTTGGTCTATTCTCAGGACAGAAAACAGGAAAATTCCTTTCTGTTAGGAAGATTTAAGGAAAACACATTAAACAATCTGTAAAATTGCTTTTAGCTCAAGAGGTTGCTGACAATCAGCATCTGCTCAACCAAGATGCTTGTAATACATGGGCCTGATCTAAAAAGCTGCAAATTTCCCACCCAGCATTGCTCCAGCATTTTGGTTGGGGGAGCAGCTTCAGTGAGAGCTAAAAATGAATTTTCTTCCTATCTGAAACAGGAAGCAGAGAGGGCCAGGCATTTTTGGGTTCTTTTGATCTTCACTCCAAAAACTCCTGCACTGTCTGCCCATCTTATGTTACTCCCATCCACTTTGTCATTCATTATTCCTTCACCCCGGTATGCCAAACCACGTTCTCTGCCATCTCTTTCTTTACTTACTCCTTAGATTATATATGAATTGCTAACTATATATGACTGGAATGTGCATTAATCAGAATATGATAGGCTATAGTACAATAACAAATAGGCTCTTCTTATATCTCAGTGACATATAAAATCTGATGAGAGTCATCAGGGGTTCTCCTGCACCTTGGACAACTTGGAAATCCAAGCTCTTTCCAGTCTGTGATGGCACCATTTCAACATGAGTTCCAAGTTCTCTGCAGCAGGGTAAAGGAGGGCTAAAAATATTTTAAAGGCCCGACTACAGAGAAGTATACATCATTTCTTCCACATTCCATTGGCAAGGATGCAGTCACATGGGCCCCCACCCAACTGCAAGGAAGGATGGGAAATGTAACTTTCCTGTGAGCCCAAGAAAAGGAAAATAAAACAAGTCTTGGTGAATACATAAAATTGTCTCTGACAGAATTTATGTCTGTGGTTTTGTGCCTCCTTTTTCATCTTGGTGTCTGTTTCTCTAGGGAAGCACCTTACTTCCTGGGCCCCCATACAAAAGGATGGGTATCACCATCTGGTGAGCATGAACATTATCTCAGAGCTAACCTAGTAAGTACAGCACGGCTCCCCCATGGCCATAGTAACATGTGAAACTAATCTGCCCCTTTCTCTAGCAGGAAAATGGGATGTAATATTTATCTTACAGTGCTATCAGTATTATAAATACCATAAGAGAGACACAGGTAGAAAAGGGACACCTTTACAATCTTCACTTTGACCCATGAGAATTCATGACCACTAGGATGAATCCAGAAGCTCTCAGGCTGGCTTCTCCAGGATACAGTGAAACCTATAGGATCTTAGAGTGAGCTATTCCCTGATAAGTGGACTGACAATGGCTGCCTGGCTGTCACTGTCAGCCTGAGTATATATATTTCACCCTTCTGATGAGACTGATAGGCATGCCTAGGTGGGGGAGATTATCTGGGTCTGCCCAGAAGAGTAGTAAAGATTTCATTATATAGCAATAGAAAGTTCCACAGAGCTGGTTTAAGGAATGGCAATAGCTACCATTTATTGAATGCTTGCTATGTGCCAATGACTTTATATGTATATTTACATGTAATCTACATAAAAATCCCCCAACTTCACAAATATGGAAAACTGAAGAGAAATTAAGAAAATGGCCCAAGATCATACAACTAATAAGCAACCAACCTGGAGTATGAATCCAGGTCTCTCTGGCCTATAGTGGCCCCTTGGTGGGAGATAGTGAGGGAAAAGTAGCGTTTGAAAGAGTGAGCCCTTCTGCTTCAACTGCATTTTTTCTTCCTCTGCTCCAACTCCAATTTGAACTCCCACTTTCTCCACTTTTCCTTGTCTTGATAGCACAGATCCAGAAATAAGTAATGTAGGAGAATAACTTGGTTTAGAAGAAGCCTCCAGGCCATAGAGACAGACCACTCAGAAAGGGTTTTTGGACCAAAGGCAATCTTGTCTATCATAAATGAACAAATTAATTTATTAAAAAAATAGCATATAGATAGAGAGCCATGAGCAATTAGCGAAGCGACCTTTAGTTCTCAGCTAGCAGACCCCAGCATGAAGCATTCTTTTGGTGATATAGTACACAGCTGCAGGGAAGTCCTGAGCTGACCTTGCTGAATTTGTAGTGGGGCAGAAGAGTAAAAACAGGATGAGGAAGCTTCTGCCACCAATCCAGCAGCGAATAGGAAAATAGGAAACATGCTGGTAAACAAGGTTTGAACTACCAAGGAAGTCTCCCTCAGCCCCAAGTGAAGCACTGGCCAGGAAATGAACTGAGGCCAGTTTGGATGAAGGATGGAGTAGTGTAGGGAGGTTCTTAAAATTACAGGGGTCTGCAGATATGCTTAGTCTAACTCCCTCATTATCCCAATAAGGAAACCATGGCTCAAAGGAAAGGGGCAGAGGACCTGCCAGAAATCACACAGCTAACTAGTGTCAGAGCAAAGACTAGAACTTGGGTGTTTGAACTCTTAACTAGAAGGCTCTTTTCATTTTGTCAATATGTAATGCAAGCAAACAGTATTTAGAAAAGATGGGTCCTCCTCAGTGTGCACATTTGGAAAGGTAGTGAAGAGATGATATTTTGGGAAGACTACTTGTGCTATGTTGCTTTACCCAGGGATGGTACAAGATTGTTTCTGGAAAACCCATTTTTCTACCCATAGGACAACCCTGCTTTTAGCATACCCTCATGCCTCAGAAGGGTAATGGGAAGAACCATCCTTCCATCTTTCTGCCCTTTTGGTCCAGAATTTTCCTATCCTATGTCCTCACACCTGACTCTTCTGGAAAACTAACCGGTGTCACCCCAGACCAACCAGAAGGTTGCCTCCAAACAGCTGAGATTGTTAATTCTCATATAGACCAGAACTTTCCAGAAACCAGTATGTGGACCAGTTTCAGTCTGTGACCATGTCTCCACTGGTCTGTGTTGAAATTAGATAAATCAGGGGACACCTGTGTGGATCAGTTGGTTAAGCATCTGCCTTCAGCTCAGGTCATGATCCCAGGGTCCTGGAATTGAGTCCTGCATAGGGCTCTTTGCTCAGCAAGGAGCCTGCTTCTCCCTCTGCCTGCTGCTCCCCCTGTTTGTGCTTTCTCTCTCTCTCTTCAGCAAATAAATAAATAAAATATATTTTTAAAGAAATTATATGAATCAGGACAATGCAGTGAGTTTTTTATGAATTAAATTTCTCTAAATTTATTCTGTCCTTGCTACCTTTTTGGAGCTAAAGTGTAATTTTAATTTTTTTTTAATCTTTAAATGAAATAATGAGATTTTTGCTTATAGTGGTTTTTTGCTTCACAAAATAAAAGCCAACCAACCTATGCATTCCTAAATAAATGATTTGTACTCTTCTACAAAATTCTAAATTCTGGAAATCACTGATATAAGCTGTTTCCAACAATCGATCTCCCCCCTCTTTAGGCCTTTTCTCTGCTTGCTGCTTATTTTCTCAACTTTGCTTCCTGCTCTGAAAAGTAAATCTTCAGATGCAAGGAACACAGCCAGTATTAGGTTTAGTGATGTTAATGCTAATCACTGCTTTATCAAATGTTTAATGAGATGCCTAGGGAAAGGCACATATGCCATGTCTGTTTGTTAATGGAACTGAGGGTAGCCACAGAATTATTAATAAATTAATTGCTTCATGATATGAATCTTACACACCCCTCAGGCTCATCTTCCTAGCTATTGGCAAGATTAAAAGAAATAATTTGTTATATTGGGGACATCCTAAAAGGAAATTTGACAATGGCAAAGGGTTGGGGTATTCGGCATGAAGGTGATTCCTTCTCATGATTAGAGCTGGGAAGCAAGACAAATACAAAGCCCATAGAGGAGTGGAGAGACTCCTGCAAGGCAAAAGGACCCTTTCTCATAACCCAAAGTTATCTGATCTCTAATAGGCCAGTGGTAACCACAGGAGAGGATGAATGGCATTGCCATGGTCCAATGAGACTATGTGCATTGGTGTACCTTGGTGTTCCCAGGGCTAGGGTAAAATTAGGGAGATCAATTGTAGGATTTTTTTTTTTTTTTTTTTGTCCATTACAGCTCTGCCATTCTGTGGGGCTATACATTATAGCCGGCTACCTGCAGTGATCTTTCGACATGATTAGACTAGTAACCCTGAACAAGGCAACATATTTCTTAAACCAGTGAGTTTTATAATCTCCTGAGTTCTACAAATCCTAGACAGCCCTACTGCTGCTTGGTAGTTATCTATTTTGGAGAAAAGAGGTGTCATTTCCCATTGTGTGGCACTTTTAAAGTAGGATAGGACAACTGAGATTCTTAACTTCCTTGAGTACTTAGTAAAATGAGGTGAGGAGTGATTAAGTGAATACTTACAAGCATGCTAAAAATGTAACTCTATTGATCCTAATTCTGAGAAGTAGACATCAGGGTGCAATATACACTTGGCTTCCACCAGTTTTTCGGTTCTTTCTCCCATTACTGGGGTTTCCACAATCCTTACTCCAGGCTAAATACCTGATCTCCGCCCTTGCAGTGCTTCTTCACTGGTAACCCAAGAAGGAAAACAGTTTATAAAATCTGTGAGTGCGTGGCAGGGAAAGGTACTTAAATATGTAAGACTGGACGGTGCTCTGGATGAAGGACTAAAAGTAAAGATGTTCTGTGTTCCAAAATTCTGACTCCCAGATCTTCATCCCTTCCAAAGTAAATTGGCTTGGTTAATCCCTAGCCATGAACCCACCATGTATGCATGTATGTTATTTTTCTCAGTTGCATCTGGGACTCTTCCACTAAGAGCTTTTATTTTTAATTGAAGTATAGCTGAGGCATAATGTTACATTAGTTTCAGGTGTACAACATAGTGATTCAACAGCTCTATATGTTCTGTATATTATGCTATGCTCATCACAAATGTAGCCTTCATCTGTCACCATACAACACCATTACAATACTATTGACTATATTTCCTATGCTGTACCTTTCATCTCCATGATATATACATTCCATAATTGGAAGCCTGTATCTCCTACTCCCCTTTACACATTTTACCCACCACCCTGGACAACCATCAGTTTTCCTCTGTACTTTTTTCTTTTTACTTTACTTTAATTTTAATTTAATTTAATTTAATTTTATAGGACTTTTTCTGTTTCGCTTGGTTGTTCATTTGTTTTGTTTTTTTTAGATTCCACATATGAGTTAAATCATATGCTATTTGTCTTTCTCTGTCTGACTTATTTCACTTAGCATAATACCCTCTAGGTCCATCCATATTGAAAATGGCAAGATCTCACTCTTTTTTGTGTTGAGCTGCATAAGCTTTTTAGATATTTTGGATATCAACACCTTATTGGATATATCACCTGTAAATATCTTCTCCCATTCAGGAGGTTGCCTTTTTGTTTTGTTGATAGTTTCCTTCACTGTGCAAAAGCTTACTATTTTGCTATAGACCCAATACTTCAATTTTGCTTTTGTTTCCTTTGTCTGAAGAGTCATACCTAAAAAAATGTTTCTAAGGTCAATATCAAAGAGGTTACTGCCTATGTTTTTTCTAGGAGTTTTACAGTTTCAGATCTCATATTTAAGTCCTTTACTCATTTTTAGTTTATTTTTGTGTATAGTATAAGAGAGTAGTCTACTTTCTTTCTTTTGCATGTAGCTGTCCAATTTTCTATGCACCATTTATTGAAGGGATTGTCTTTTCCCCATTGTATATTCCTGCCTCCTTTGGCATAGATTAATATTATACAATCCTTATCAAATACCAATAGCATTTTTTACAGAACTAGAACAAATAATATTAAAATTTGTATGGTACCACCAAAGATCCTGAATAGCAAAAACAATCTTGTGACAGAAGAACAAAGCAGGAGGTATCACAATCCCAGATTTCAAGGTATACCAAAAAGCTACAATAATCAAAACAGGCACAAAAATAGACACATAGATTAATGGAACAGCATAGAGAATTGGGAAATAAATCCATGCTTAGATCTTCAATTAATCTATGACAAAGAAGAGTGCTTTGGGAAGTTACAGACATTTTTTTTAAATTTTTTTATTGTAATAAACATATAATGTATTTTTATCCCCAGGGGTACAGGTCTGTGAATCGCCAGGTTTACACATTTCAGAGCACTCATCATAGCACATACCCTCCCCAATGTCCATTTCCCCACCACCCTCTCCCGTCCCCCCTCCCCCCAGCAACCCTCAGTCTGTTTCTTGAGATTGAGTCTTTTATGGTTTGTCTCCCTCCCAATCCCATCTTTTCATTTTTTCTTTTCCTACCCCCCCAACGCCCCTCGCCTTGCATCTCCACTTCCTCATATCAAAGAGATCATATGATAGTTGTCTTTATCCGATTGACTTATTTCGCTAAGCATGATACCCTCTAGTTCCATCCATGTCATCGCAAATGGCAAGATTTCATGTCTTTTGATGGCTGCATAGTATTCCATTGTGTATATATACCACTTCTTCTTTATCCATTCATCTGTTGATGGACATCTAGGCTCTTTCCACAGTTTGGCTATTGTGGACATTGCTGCTATAAACATTCGGGTGCACGTGCCCCTTCGGAGCACCACGTTTGTATCTTTAGGATATATACCCAGTAGTGCAATCGCTGGGTCACAGGGTAGCTCTATTTTCAGGTTTTTGAGGAACCTCCACACTGTTTTCCAGAGTGGTTGCACCAGCTTGCATTCCCACCAGCAGTGTCGGAGGGTTCCCCTCTCTCCGCATCCTCGCCAGCATCTGTCATTTCTTGACTTGTTAATTTTAGCCATTCTGACTGGTGTGAGGTGGTATCTCATTGTGGTTTTGATTTGTATTTCCCTGATGCCGAGTGATGTGGAGCATTTTTTCATGTGTCTGTTGGCCATCTGGATGTCTTCTTTGCAGAAATGTCTGTCCATGTCCTCTGCCCATTTCTTGATTGGATTATTTGTTCTCTGGGTGTTGAGTTTGCTAAACTCTTTATAGATTTTGGATACTAGCCCTTTATCTGATATGTCATTTGCAAATATCTTCTCCCATTCTGTCAGTTGTCTTTTGGTTTTGTTAACTGTTTCCTTTGCTGTGCAAAAGCTTTTGATCTTGATGAAATCCCAATAGTTCATTTTTGCCCTTGCTTCTGTTGCCTTTGATGATGTTCTTAGGAAGTAGTTGCTGCGGTTGAGGTCAAAGAGGTTGCTGCCTGCATTCTCCTCAAGGATTTTGATAGATTCCTTTCTCACATTGAGGTCCTTCATCCATTTTGAGTCTATTTTCGTGTGTGGTGTAAGGAAATAGTCCAATTTCATTTTTCTGCATGTGGCTGTCCAATTTTCCCAGCACCATTTGTTGAAGAGGCTGTCTTTTTTCCATTGGATATTCTTTCCTGCTTTGTCGAAGATTAGTTGACCATAGAGTTGAGGGTCTATTTCTGGGTTCTCTATTCTGTTCCATTGATCTATATGTCTGTTTTTGTGCCAGTACCATACTGTCTTGATGATGACAGCTTTGTAATAGAGCTTGAAGTCTGGAATTGTGATGCCACCGACATTGGCTTTCTTTTTCAATATTCCTTTGGCTATTCGAGGTCTTTTCTGCTTCCATATAAATTTTAGAATTATTTGTTCTATTTCTTTAAAAAAATGGATGGGATTTTGATAGGGATTGCATTAAATGTGTAGATTGCTTTAGGTAGAATAGACATTTTCACAATATTTATTCTTCCAATCCAGGAGCATGGAACATTTTTCCATTTCTTTGTGTCTTCCTCAATTTATTTCAAGAGTACTTTATAGTTTTCTGAGTATAGATTCTTTGCCTCTTTGGTTAGGTTTATTCCTAGGTATCTTATGGTTTTGGGTGCGATTGTAAATGGGACTGACTCCTCAATTTCTCTTTCTTCTGTCTTGTTGTTAGTGTAAAGAAATGCGACTGATTTCTGTGCATTGACTTTATATCCTGACACTTTACTGAATTCCTGTACAAGTTCTAGCAGTTTTGGAGTGGAGCCTTTTAGGTTTTCCACATATAGTATCATATCATCTGCAAAGAGTGCTAGATTGACTTCTTCTTTGCCAATTTGGATGCCTTTAATTTCTTTTTGTTGTCTGATTGCTGAGGCTAGGACTTCTAGTACAATATTGAACAGCAGTGGTGATAACGGACATCCCTGCCATGTTCCTGACCTTAGCGGAAAAGCTTTCAGTTTTTCTCCATTGAGAATGATATTTGCAGTGGGTTTTTCATAGATGGCTTTGATAATATTGAGGTATGTGCCTTCTATCCCTACACTTTGAAGAGTTTTAATCAGGAAGGGATGCTGCACTTTGTCAAATGCTTTTTCAGCATCTATTGAGAGTATCATATGGTTCTTACTCTTTCTTTTATTAATGTATTGTATCACATTGATGGATTTGCGGATGTTGAACCAACCTTGCAGCCCTGGAATAAATCCCACTTGGTTGTGGTGAATAATCCTTTTAATGTACTGTTGGATCCTATTGGCCAGTATTTTGGTGAGAATTTTCACATCTGTGTTCATCAAGGATATTGGTCTGTAATTCTCTTTTTTTGGTGGGATCCTTGTCTGGTTTTGGGATCAAGGTGATGCTGGCCTCATAGAATGAGTTTGGAAGTTTTGCTTCCATTTCTATTTTTTGGAACAGTTTCAGGAGAATAGGAATTAATTATTCTTTAAATGTTTGGTAGAATTCCCCTGGGAAGCCGTCTGGTCCCGGGCTTTTGTTTGTTTGGAGATTTTTGATGACTGTTTCAATCTCCTTTCTGGTTATGGGTCTGTTCAGGTTATCTATTTCTTCCTGGTTCAGTTGTGGTAGCTTATATGTCTCTAGAAATGTATCCATTTCCTCCAGATTGTCAAATTTGTTGGCGTAGAGTTGCTCATAGTATTGTCTTATAATTGTTTGTATTTCTTTGGTGTTGGTTATGATCTCTCCTCTTTCATTCATGATTTTATTTATTTGCATCCTTTCTCTTTTCTTTTTGATAAGTCTGGCCAGGGGTTTGTCAATCTTATTAATTCTTTCAAAGAACAAGCTCCTAGTTTTGTTGATTTGTTCTACTGTTTTTTTTAGTTTCTATTTCATTGATTTCTGCTCTGATCTTTATGATTTCTCTTCTCCTGCTGGGTTTAGGCTTTCTTTGTTGTTCTTTCTCCAGCTCCTTTAGGTGTAGGGTTAGGTTGTGTATTTGAGACCTTTCTTGTTTCTTGAGAAAGGCTTGCACCGCTATATATTTTCCTCTCAGGACTGCCTTTGTTGTGTCCCACAGATTTTGAACCGTTGTGTTTTCATTATCATTTGTTTCCATGAATTTTTTCAATTCTTCTTTAATTTCCTGGTTGACCCATTCATTCTTTAGAAGGATGCTGTTTAATCTCCATGTATTTGCGTTCTTTCCAAGTTTCCTCTTGTGATTGAGTTCTAGCTTCAGAGCATTGTGGTCTGAAAATATGCAGGGAATGATCCCAGTCTTTTCATACCGGTTGAGACCTGATTGATGACCCAGGATGTGGTCTATTCTGGAGAATGTTCCATGTGCACTAGAGAAGAATGTGTATTCTGTTGCTTTGGGATGGAATGTTCTGAATATATCTGTGATGTCCATCTGGTCCAGTGTGTCATTGAAGGCCTTTATTTCTTTGTTGATCTTTTGCTTGGATGATCTGTCCATTTCAGTGAGGGGAGTGTTAAAGTCCCCTGCTATTATTGTATTACTGTCGATGTATTTCTTTGATTTTGTTATTAATTGGTTTATATAGTTGGCTGCTCCCATGTTAGGGGCATAGATATTTAAGATTGTTAGGTCTTCTTGTTGGACAGACCCTTTGAGTATGATATAGTGTCCTTCCTCATCTCTTATTATAGTCTTTGGCTTAAACTCTAATTGATCTGATATAAGGATTGCCACCCCAGCTTTCTTCTGGTGTCCATTAGCATGGTACATTGTTTTCCACCCCCTCACTTTAAATCTGGAGGTGTCTTCGGGTCTAAAATGAGTTTCTTGTAGGCAGCATATTGATGGGTTTTGTTTTTTTATCCATTCTGATACCCTGTGTCTTTTGATTGGGGCATTTAGCCCATTAACATTCAGGGTAACTATTGAGAGATATGAATTTAGTGCCATTGTATTGCCTGTAAGGTGACTGTTACTGTATATTGTCTCTGTTTCTTTCTGATCTACTACTTTTAGGGTCTCTCTTTGCTTAGAGGACCCCTTTCAATATTTCCTGTAGAGCTGGTTTGGTGTTTGCAAATTCTTTCAGCTTTTGTTTGTCCCAGAAGCTCTTTATCTCTCCTTCTATTTTCAATGATAGCCTAGCCAGATATAGTATTCTTGGCTGCATGTTTTTCTTGTTTAGTGCTCTGAATATATCATGCCAGTTCTTTCTGGCCTGCCAGGTCTCTGTGGATAGGTCCGCTGCCAATCTAATGTTTTTACCCTTGTATGTTACAGACTTCTTTTCCCGGGCTGCTTTCAGGATTTTCTCTTTGTCGCTAAGAATTGTAAATTTCACTATCAGGTGACGAGGTGTGGACCTATTTTTATTGATTTTGAGGGGCATTCTTAGCATCTCCTGGATTTTGATGTTTGTTCCCTTTGCCATAGTAGGGAAATTCTCTCCAATAATTGTCTCCAATATACTTCTGCTCCCCTCTCTCTTTCTTCTTTTTCTGGAATCCCAATTATTCTAATGTTGTGTTGCCTTATGGTGTCGCTTATCTCTCAAATTCTCTCCTCGTGGTCCAGTATTTGTTTGTCTCTCTTTTGCTCAGCTTCTTTATTCTCTGTCATTTGGTCTTCTATGTCACTAATTCTTTCTTCTGCCTCATTTATCCTATCAGTGAGAGTTTCCATTTTTGATTGCACCTCATTAATAGCTTTTTTGATTTCAACTTGGTTAGATTTTAGTTCTTTTATTTCTCCAGAAAGGGCTTTTATCTCTCCGGAGAGGGTTTCTCTAATATCTTCTATGCCTTTTTCGAGCCCGGCTAAAACCTTGAGAATTGTCATTCTGAACTCTAGGTCTGTCATGTTACCAATGTCCGTATTGATTAGGTCTCCAGCCTTCGGTATGGCCTCTTGTTCTTTGTTTTGAGGTGAGTTTTTCCACCTTGTCATTTTGTCCAGATAAGATTTGCTTTCTCATGCTGTGGAATTCCGCTGTTCTTGGTGAGTGAAGTTGGTTTTGGATGGGTTTCTTGTTGATCTTCTGGGGGAGGGGCCTGTTGTAGTGCTTCTCAAGTGTCTTTGCCGCAGGCGGAATTGCACCGCCCTTGCCAGGGGCCGGGCTAAGTAATCCGCTCGGGTTTGCTTTCGTGAGCTTTTGTTCCCTGAGCGCTTTCCGTAGAGTTCCGGAGGACGGGAATGAAGAGGGCGGCCTCCCAATCTCTAGGCCCAGAGGAGCCGAGAGCTTGGGGTTCCGTTCCTCAGTGCGCCCCCAGAGAAAAGCGCCCAACCACCCCGCCTCCCTGGCCTGCAGTCGCGCCTTGAGGAAAGCAGTCACTTGCTGGAACCTGGAGAAAAGCGCCCGGTTGCTTCCTTTTCCGTGGCCTCTGGCCGCATTCTGAGCCCACCCAGCCTGCAACCGGTACAAGGTAACCCCGGGCTGAGCGCTCACTCCTCGGCTCTGTCACTGTAGCCAGCTTCCCCGCTCCAATACCTGCAAGCTCCACGGCCCTCAGACACCCAGGTCCTTCCGTGACCCACGGGACCTGGGGTTATGCTGACCCCGCCTGGGTTTCCCCCCTCTTTAGCCCCTGGATCGATGCCTCCCAGTGGAGCAGACTTTTAGAAGTCCTGATTTTGTGCTCCGTTGCTCTGCCACTTGTGGGGAGCCAGCCCCTCCCCCCAGGTTCTATCTTCCCATCACTTTGGATTCACTTCTCCGCAGGTCCTACCTTTGAGAAAGTGATCGATTTTCTGTTTCTAGAATTGTTGCTCTTCTTCTCTTCGATTTCCCGTTGGATTTGTAGGTGTTCACAATGGTTAGATAAGCTATCTAGCTGATCTCCTGCTACCCGATGTCGTCTCAGCCTGCTACTTCTCTGCCATCTTGACTCCTCCTCCAGTTATGGACATTTTAACAATATCAATTCTTCCAACCCATGAGCATGGAATATCCTCATTTATTTTTATTTTTTTAAGATTTTATTTATTTATTTGACAGACAGAGATCACAAGTAGGCAGAGAGGCAGGCAGAGAGGAAGGGAAGCAGGCTCCCTGCTGAGCAGAGAGCCCAATGCGGGGCTCAATCTCAGGACCCTGGGATCATGACCTGAGCTGAAGGCAGAGGCTTTAACCCACTGAGCCACCCAGGTGCCCCCTCATTTGTTTTTATTATCTTTAATTTCTTTCATCAGTGTTTCATAGTCTCAGAGTATAGGTCTTTCACCTTCTTGGGTAAGTTTATTCCTAGGTATTTTATTCTTTTTGGTGAGATTGTAAATGGAATTATTTCCTTCTTTTCTCTTTCTGCTACTTCATTATTCATGTATAGAAATGAAAGACATTTCTATACATTAATTTTATAACCTGCAACTTTACTGAATTTATTTATTACTTCCAATAGTTTTTATTTGGTGGATTCTTTAGGGTTTTCTATGTATAATATCATGTCATCTGCAAATAGTAACAGTTTTACATCTTCCTTACCAATTTGAATGCTTTTTTTTCTATTCCTTGTCTGATTGCTGCAACTAAGACTTCCAGTATTATGAATGATGAAAATTGTGAGAGTGGGCACGCTTGTCTTGTTCCTGATCTTAGAGGAAAAGCTCTGTTTTTCACCATTGGGTATGGTGCTAGCTGTGGGTTTTTCATATAAGCCCTTTATTATGTTGAGATATGTTCTCTCTGAACCCATTTTACTGAGAATTTTTATAATAAATGGATGCTGAATTTTGTCCAGTGCTTTTTCTGCACTAATGGAGATGATCATTTGATATTTATTTTTCATTTTGTTTATTTGGCGTTTCACGATGATTAATTTGTGGATATTGAACCATCCTTATATTACCAGAGTAAATTCCATTGATTGTGGTGAATGATACTTTTAATGTATTGTTCAATGCAATTTCAATTTGCTAATATTTTGTTGAGGATTTTTGAATCTATGGTCATCAGGGATATTGGCCTGTAGTCTTCTATTTTTGTAGTGTCTTTGTCTGGTTTTGATGTCAGGTTAATGCTGGCCTTATAGAATATATTGGAAGTTTTCCTTCCTCTTCTATTTTTTTTTAATAGTTTGAGGAGAATAAGTATTAACTCTTCCTTAGATGTTTCATGGAATTCACCCACAAATCCTTCTGGTCCTGGGCTTTTGTTTATTGGGAGTTTTTATTACCAATTCAGTTTTGTTATTAATAATCAGTTTGTTCAGATTTTATACTTCTTCCTGATTATGTTTTAGAAGATTCTATGTTTCTAGAAATTCATCCATTTCTTCTATGTTGTCCCATTGGTTGGCATGTTATTTTTCATTATAGTTTCATAATCCTTTGTATTTCTATGGTGTCAGTTGTTATTTCTCCTCTTTAATTTCTGATTGTTATTTATTTGGGTCCTCTCTGAGAACTTTTAACTGACTAAGTTAACTAACTTGACTAAGGCTTTTTGTTTTGGGAAGAGGGACCAGAGCAAAGCAAGCAGGAGCATGAAAAGTCACCTACAAATTCATGTCACCAAAAATGCTGGGTTTTATCTTCACCAAGACATCTTATCTCTCAAGCTGGCATGGATGTTTGGCTTCAGCCACAACACATGTAAGCTAAAAAATGTTCATCCTGTGTTCTAGGCTGCTTTAGTAACAACATGCTTAAGGATAGGGGTCCCACATGTGTCTCAAGTATCTTATTAATGGGCAGCCAGCCAGTTATCCATCACATGCATTGCCACCAAACAGCAGGGGTCTCAAAGAACCATGCCATGCCAGCCAATGTTTTTGTTTGTTTGTTTTGTGTGCATGTTTATTTTTTAATTAACATATAATGTATTATTTGCCCCAGAGGTACAGGTCTGTGAATCATCAGGCTTACACATTTCAGAGCCCTCACCATACCACATACCCTCCCCCAATGTCCATAACCCCGCCACCCTATCCCTACCCGCCCAACCCCCAGGAACCTTCAGTTTGTTTCATGAGATTGAGTCTCTTACTGTTTGTCTCCCTCCCGATCCCATCTTGTTTCACTTTTTCCTTCCCTATCCCCCACAACCTCCCACCCTGCCTCTCAAATTCCTCATATCAGAGAGATCATATGATAATTATCTTTCTCTGATTGACTTATTTCACTCAGCATAATACCCTCTATTTCCAACCACGTCATTGCAAATGGTAAGATTTCATTTCTTTTGGAGGCTGCATAGTATTCTACTGTGTATATATATATATATATAATCACATCTTCTTTATCCATTCATCTGTTGATGGACATCTAGGTTCTTTCCATAGTTTGGCTATTGTGGACATTGCTGCTATAAACATTTGTGTGCAAGTGCCCCTTTGGATCACTACACTTGTTTCTTTAGGGCAAATACCCAGTAGTGCGATTGCTGGGTTGTAGGGTAGCTCTATTTTTCAACTTTTGGGGGGAGCTTCTATGCTGTTTTCCAGAGTGGCTGCACTAGCTTGCATTCCCACCAACTTTCTCCACATCCTCACAAACATGTCATTTCCTGACTTGTTAATTTTAGCCATTCTGACTGGTGTGAGTTGATATTTCATTGTGATTTTGATTTGTATTTCCCTGATGCCAAGTGATGTTGAGCACTTTTTCATGTGTCTGTTGATCATTTGGATTTCTTCTTTGCAGAAATGTCTGTTTATGTCTTCTGCCCATTTCTTGATTGGATTATTTGTTCTTCGGGTGTTGGGTTTGATAAGTTCTTTATAGATTTTGGATACTAGCCCTTTATCTGATATGTCATTTGCAAGTATCTTCTTCCATTCTGTCAGTTGTCTTTTGGTTTTTGCTGACTGTTTCCTTTCCAGCCAACTTTTGTTTTGTTTTGTTGTTTTTTAGCTTTCCTAATTGTCCTGTGGTCTGTAGCACCTGACATTACCAGAATTCAAAATTGAATTTCTCTGGTTCAGTTGCTCAATTTACAATACATAGAAAATTTTCTAGACCTATACATACCAAACTGCATACAGCATTAACTCATGGGGTAGAGATTGGGAGATTAAAAGGGGTATTTTCCATTATAGTTTATACATGTTGGTATTGTTGAAAACTTGACAAGTATGCATGTCTTTTGTGATTTAAAATAACTTGATCTGTGGATATAGATTTGGTGCCAGTTTAAACTGGTTGAAGAAAGAAGGCAGGCTTAGGTCAAAAGACACCTGAGAGAAAGAAGTGCCAAGAGTACTTAAATTTCTGGGCCAGGGATTGGTGTTATCAGCCTGAAGTAAAGCAATGAGGGCTCCTCCCAGGTTGGGTTGGGGCTAGGAGTTGCAGGACTCCTGGGGGCACTGAAGGATTTGTTTCACCAGCACCAATGTACTTCCACTACCCCCAAAAATAAAAAATCAAAGTGGTAATGGGGTGAATTGGGAGCAGAGAGAATGAAGTCTGTTTCCTGTCTCTTTTCCCCTAACTCAAAACTTACCCTTAAAGTTATTTTATACTCAAAGGACTTAGAGGGCAGAGGGCTCTTTTAAATGTTCCTTTTTCTCTCTTCTTTATTCACACAGCCTCAGTTTCTACCCATCATCCACCCCCTCTGACACCCCACCCCTTTCTACCTTTAAAAGCTCAGGATCGTTCTGGCAGCATGGAGTAGTTAGTCTCATTTGAAGCATTAGCCAATGGCTGTGCAGTCAATTTATTTAAAACTTTGGGGGAAAGCAGATTTGTTTTTATATTCCATCAAAGTAACCATGTCAGCCTGTGATCCCTAAAGGCATGCCCAGGTGATGGATGTAAGGTGAATAAGAATCTTTGTATGTACAGACTATAGCACCTTTTGTAAGAGCCTATGTCCCTCCACTGGTAGATCGCCAGGGGGTTCGAGTCCCCCTAGACAGCCAGGGGGTTCCAGTCCCCCTAGGCGGTCACTGGGGAATGAGAAAATCCCCACCAGTGGCAGGTTCTGGGTAAGGGCTGCTGAGTCTGTGGTTGTCTTTGTCTTGTCTTTTTGTTGTCTGTTGTGTTGTTTGTTGTGTTTGAAGGAATGGGGCAAGCAGAGTAAGGGGACTCTGACTTTTAATGGCTATAACTGGAGCCAACTGTGGTTAGTCTAACTCAAGGCAGAGACTTTAAGGAATATTCCCAAGCAGCTGCTGAAACTCCCTTTGTTTTGGGGAATTCCTTGCCTTCTTTGGCCCCACTTGGACTGCTTAGCCCCTCCTCCTTGCTGGTGGGAAAGCATGGCATCTGAAATGGAGTGGGCCCAGATGGAATGTGAAATCTGTTAGCAAAGAGATGGCTAAACTGATGGTTAATTGTCTGTCTCAGGGTTTTAATGGGTAATTGTTAAAGTAGCTTTCAAAGTCTTTGGTAACCTGAAACTTTAAACTAAATGGGATAAAATGCTAGAGTGTTGGTTGCTGGAACTAGGTTTGTGCTTTTGAAATCTGTTGGTAAACATATTTTGTGCTTAACTGATTCATAAATTTGCCTTCTAAGAATTCTGTTGTAACAGCTCACAATTGATTAATAATTAGTCTTCACTAGAGATTGAGATGGTTCTAAGAAAATGTAAATGGTTTTCTCTTTGCCTGCCCAGAGTTGTAAATGAGATCTCTTTGACTCATAAGGCCTTTCCTTGATATGCTAAGTTACTCAGGGAGTACTGCTAAACCAATGACAAACCTTGGGTTACATTTGGGTAAATGTTGTAACTACTCTAGAGGTTCTATACATTTCCTAAAGTTTTAATGTTTTGATAATGGTCATCACTTGATATTTAACCATATCTATTCTGAGTTTTTGTCATTTGTAATTGTTTTAATTCTCTTGTAAGATGAATTCCGCCTTAAAGGAAATTCATATGGGAGACTTTTTCAAGACAAGTACAGGTCTTTGATATGTTAAAATCCTGGAACTGAAATGGGTAAGAATTTACAGAAGTAAAAGCTGCATTTGGAATAAACCAGAATTAGCAACATGGGAAGCAACATGGGACTAGATGAACTGAAAGATTGTAATGTTGTGTCTCTTAATGTTTTGTCTTATTTTAAACATTACTGGTTCTGTAATGTTTGCTCTTCCAGACTAAGGAAACATTTCCTTTAGGGAAACTTTTTCTTAAGTTATCTGTAACTTACAGAGATGTAAAAGTACTCATTTGTAAACAAATCAAGGCATTCAACTCTTTCCCTCTATCTGAACCCTCTGAAATCAAAAGGTCTCAGTAAATATTCTTTCTTCCATGGCAATCACTCATTTGCATAAGTTCAGTAAGAATCTGTTCTCCTTGTAACAGGACACCATTGGAACCACTGGTTATTTTACCAAGGCTCTGCCTGGAATGTCATATTTGAAAAAGACTCAGATATGACCAGTTTAAAGGAACTAAGGTTGACTTTATAAAACCTGGAGCTGTAAAGCCCTTTGGAACTGTTGGCCTGATACCTTGCTTACAGGGTTCCCAGCAGTCTCACCAGGTGAGTAAAGAATGTCATTTCCTGGCAGGTGCAGGACCTCAGGAAGAGGAATTCACCCAAATCCGACAGGTATTGCAGGCATGTCTGATGGCAACTACGTGGCTTGACTTCTGGCCTGGAGAGCTACTAAAAGTTCAACCTAGAGATTCCTTATAAGAAGTTCCAGCAAAGCAGATTCTAAAAGAGCTATATGATCACACTCACTGTTCTTGCTGAGCTTATGTAAATAATTAGGCCTAGTTTGTTAAAACTGGAGTTGTTTTTCAAATAAATTAGTCCTGATTTGGCTATCTCTGGAAATGAGGGTTATTTTAGAGAGAAAAATTATGTTTTAATAACACACCTTTTGGATGTTAAATTCTAGATTTGGTTGTCTTTAAATGTTTGTTTACCTAAGCTAAACAACTTGAGGTAAACTTCAGAGAAGTTGCACGATAGCTCATTTAGATGATCTTGCTTCTGCCAGTCAGTCAGCCCCAGATGCAAGGAGGAAACTTCAGAAAATTGAAGGATTTGAAGGGAAGAATCTGACTGAGTTAGTGGGAATAGTGGAAATAGCCACTGAGGACTATGAGTCATGCTTTTGGGGGACGAGAGCTCTCTTACAGACTCTGCAGGAAAAAGGGTATTGGGTGTCAGCAATGAAAGCACAGCTTTATCAGAGCCACACTACTTATTTAGGCTTTGATCTCCATGAGGGAGTTCCTTGGGATGGTGGGCTACTGCAGGCTGTGGATACCGCGGTTCACGGAGATGGTGCAACCTCTCTATGAACTGGCTAAGGGAGGACTCACTATGATAGAGTGGACAGCTGAGGCAGAAGGAGCATTTTGGGAATTAGAAACAGCCTTACTGAGCGCCCCAGCATTAGCCATCCCAGATGTTACCAAGCCCTTCTACTTGTATGTGGATGAAAAGGCAGGGGTGGCCGAAGGAGTTTTGACTCAGATTCTGGGGCCTTGGCAAAGGCCAATAGCCTATCTTAGCAAGAAACTAGATCCAGTAGCGGCTGGTTTCCCCCTTGCCTCCGCATAATTGCTGCCACGGCCCTCCTGGTCCAGGATGCAAGTATATTTACAGAAATGGGCTAAATTAGACTATAAAGGGGATTGGGCTAAGACTAGAACAGGAAAGTTAATTCTTCCTCAAAGACTAGGAAGAAATTAGTAAGCCAAATACATTAGGGCACTCATTTGGGGACAAGCAAACTTAAGGAGCTTATGGGCAAGCAGTTCCAGGTTTCTAAATTACGGCATATGGCTCAGGATGTGGTTGATAGATGTGCTCAATGTCAGGCAGTAAATGCAGGAGAAACCAGAATGGGAAGAGGGAAAAGAGAAAGAGGTAAGGAACCAGGAATTTATTGGGAAATAGATTTTACAGAGATGAAACCGGGAAAATATGGACACAAGTATATGTTAGTTTTTGTGGATACCTTTTCAGGCTGGGTAGAGGCTTTTTCCACCAAACATAAGATGGCAGGAGTGGCAGCCAAAAAGCCACTAGAGGTTTGGGTTGCCTCTCGCGATCGGGTCAGACAATGGCTCTGCATTTGTGAGTTCAGTCTCACAGGCATTGGCCAAGGCCCTGGGCACTAATGGGAAACTACATTGTGCCTACCAGCCCCAGAGTTCCGGGCAAGTAGAGAGAATGAACTGGACTCTTAAAGAGACCTTGACAAAGCTAATTCTGGAGACTGGCGGTGGATGGGTGGATCTCCTTCCTTTTACCCTCCTCAGGGCGTGATGTACACCCTACTTAAACAAGGTGACCCCATTTAAAATAATGTTTGGGAGACACCCCCCCCCCCGCTCTGCCCTTGGCTACAAGAGGTTGCCCTAGCAGAAATGACTGATCAGTCTGTACTCCAGTCACTGCAGGCATTACAGTCTGTCTTAAAAAGAATTCACACAAGGATCTGAACTGCCCACACTGGGACGGAGACGGAAGTGGAAATACATCCTTACCAATGTCGCCACCAAGTGGGAAACTTGGAGCCTCACTGGAAGGGACCATTTACTGTCATCCTGACCACCCCCACAGCAATAAAAGTAGAAGGCGTCAGGGCCTGGATTCACACGGGTCACGTCAAACGAGCCAAGGACGAGGACACCCCCCAGAGATGGATGCTGCTGCCGGTGGACCCCGCCCATCGTGGACTAAAGCTAAGACTCAAAAAACAATGAGTTCATTGAGTTCATTGTTGCTCCTATGGTTAAAGTATAGGTGGGAGATATAGACAATTGCAAAATAGAGGGGGGCTTGACACACTATTTCTAGAAAAACAGGGGGCTCTCTGTAGCCCTAGGAGAGGAATGCTATTTCTGGGTAAATCACACTGGAGTCATTAAAAACAGTCTGGCAGCGGTTAAAAGAGGACATAGAACTAGCTGAAAAGTCAAAGATTTGACTAATCTCCAAAGAAAAGGGAGGAATGTAAGGGCCTATTTAGCCAGAGCGATTCCATCCAGTTAAAAACAAGTCCGGGAAACCAGTCCCAGGTAACAAAGCCCAAATACAAGGGTGGGTCAGGCCAGGTGGAGGTATCCAATCAGTGGGGGCGCATACTGTCTCCCTAGCTACCAAGGAGTATGGCCCCCACCCTTTGGGCACCTTTTGGGTGCCAATTCTGACCAAGGTGATAGGCTAGTTCAAATATCTACTATAGGGTAAATTGTAATTCAGTTGATTCAATTGGTCACTTATGTGTGACCTAGCATGACTGTGCAGCTTTCTCTGTGTGTTACAATCTCATTGGCCACCTGTACATGGGCAGGCCCAACCACATGGCCCTTGCCCTTAAAAGCTAGTCTTTAAGGCAGAGAGAGGTTGCCTCTTTGCAAGAGACGGCCCTAGCCAGTCGGTTTGATTCTCGATGCTTGGTGCAAAATAAAGCTTTGCTTGATCTTTGCTTTGTATCAGTCTCGTTCCTTTGATCATGGACCCAACACTTTCACATAAATTTAATTCAGGGACTTCATCAACAGTTTGTTGTTTATCTGTACTGGATTTGGATTTGGGGTGGGTGGTCACCCACCAGGACACTGAGATACCTAGTGACTTCTGAAGACTTGTTCAGTGTATGCCCATAGCAAGCCACAGGAGGGCAAAACAAGATGCCAAGAAAGAGGTGAACTGCTTACTTTCTCCAGCTTACTTATTTTAGGCTATCTAAGAGACTGATGATTGACCAAATCCTGAAGGATTAAGGGGCCTCTAGCCTGGTTCTTGACATAGCTGAACCAAATAGGTCATTGCTTTGATTCTCTGTTGCAAATGTGCAGCCCATTCCCAGGGCCAGTGCAAGTTTTGGCAAAAAGAATCAATTTGGATTCTGACTTCAAATTAGACTGGCCTTTTGGCCTTTGGGCATACTTTTCTGAGGATTAAGGCTGACCAGCCCCATTAACTAGTAGCTTATTTGCTTTTTGTTCCCAGGGGCTCATCTTAGTTTAGGAATATGAGAAGACAACATGATGTTTGCACAAGGCTAAACCAGTGAAAATGGCTTCTTGCAGAACACCTGACCTCAATAATCTGGAAAGAAACATACACATATCTAGTAACTTCTATTTTTCCAAGGACTTCCATATATATTATTTCTTTTGAATTTAACAACGTCTCCATGAATGAGATAAAGTAAAAACAAATAGTCCTATTTGACTAGTGAGAAAACCAAAGTCCACAGAGGTGACATGATTTGTCCCAGACTGCAACAAGCTTATAACAGCATTTAGACTAAGTCTGAAGTTTTCTAACTCCCAGAGTTATGTTTTGTGCTATTTCTCTTATGTCAGTTTTCTTTTTTTCCAAATATTGAAAACCTACCACATGCAAGGAACTATTTTAAGAACTGGGGATAAGGCAACAAACAGAAGTCCTTGCTCTCATGGAACTTACATTCCTGTGAGGAGAAACAATATATAAACAACTAAACATAAAGTTATTATTTGTCAAGTGGTGTTGATGCTATAAAAAAATTTTAAAGGAAGATGAAAAGTGTGATGGGTGCCATTTTTTATAAGATAATCATAGAAAACATTCTCCATTAAAATGATATTTGAGCAGACACCTGAAAAAAGGAAAAAGGCAGATTATGTGAAGGCAAAGTATTCCAGGCAGAGGGAATGGCCAGAATATACAAAATGTGTTTGAGGAACAGTAAGGAGGTCATTGCATATTTTATGATGACATCCTACTGTATATGAAAGCAGACAACACTCTCCCACCCTAGTCTGTTACTCATGCTTTCAGAATTTGGGTGGGTTTATCAATAATATGACTCAGGGAGCAACTCAGTCAAGGCAGAGCCGAGCTCTCCAAACAGAGTAGGGCTCTAACTCTGGTAGTTCAGTGGCATCATCAATCAAGAACTGAAACTGACTGTGCTACATCTGTATCAATTCAATTCAAATTTAATATTAAGATTATTTTGAAGGTCTGTGTTAGTTTTGGCTAAATCACTTTAGAAAATGCACAACATCAGTCCCAGTTTGAATCAATTCACTATATGTTAAGAAAACAACAACACACTTTTTAAAAAGTTTATTCAAATTCTAGTTACTTAACATACAGTGTATATTAGTTTCAGGTGTACAACGTAGTAATTTATACTTTCATTCATCACCCTATGTTCGTCACAAGTGCACTCCTTAATCCCCATCACCTATTTAACCCATTCCCTCCACCTACCTGCCCTCTGGTAACCATTAGTTCATTCTCCATAGTTAAGAATCTGTTTCTTGGTTTGCCTCTCTCTCTCTCTCTTTTTTTCCCCTTTTCTCATTTGTTTTGTTTCTTAAATTCCACATATGAGTAAAATCATATAGTATTTGTCCTTCTCTGACTGGCTTATTTCACTTAGCATAATATTCTCTAGTTTCATCCACTTTGTTGCAAATGGCAAGATTTCATCCCTTTTGATGGCTGAGTAATATTCCATTATATACCTCTCTGTGCCACATTCTTCTTTATCCATTCATTATGGACACTTGGGCGGTTTCCATAGTCTGACTATTGTAGATAATGCTGTTATAAATACTGGGATGCATGTGCCCCTTTAAATTAGTGTTTTTGTATTCTTTCCATAAATACCTAGTAATGCAATTGCTAGGGTAGTGTTTTTTTTTTTTTAAGATTTTATTTACTTATTTGAGAGAGAGAGAGAGAGAGAGACATACAGAGTGAGAGGGAGAGAGAGGAAGAATACGTATAGGGTGAGGAGCAAAGGGAGAAGCAGACTCCCCTCTGAGCAAGGAGCCCATTCTGGGGCTTGATCCTGGGACTCCAGGATCATGACCTGAACATAAGGCAGATAATTAACCGACTGAGCTACCAAGGTGCCCCAGGGTCATTCTAATTTTAACTTTTTGAGGAACCTCCATACTGCTTTCCGGAGTGGCTGTACCAGTTTGCATTCCCACCAACAGTGCGAGAGGGTTCCGTTTTCTCCACATCCTTGACAACACCTGTTGATCTTTGTGTTGTTGACTTTAGCCATTCTGACAGGTGTGAGGTGATATGTCATTGTAGTTTTGATTTGTATTTCCCTGATAATCAGTGATGTTGAGCATCTTTTTATGGGTCTATTGGCTATCTTTACATCTTCTTTGGAAAAATGTCTATTGATGTCTTCTGCCCATTTTTTAGTTGGATTATTTATTTTTGGAGTGTTCAGTTGTATAAATTCTTTATATATTTTGGATACTAACCCTTTATCAGATATGGCATTTGTAAATGCCTTCTCCCATTCTGTAGGCTGCCTTTTAGTTTTGTTGATTGTTTACCTTACTGTGCAGAAGTTTTGTATTTTGATGAAGTTCAGTAGTTTATTTTTGCTTTTGTTTCCTTTGTCTCAGGAGACAGACCTAGTAAGAAGTTGGTATGGCTGATGTCAAAGAGCTTCCTACCTGTGTTCTCCTCTAGGACTTTGATGGTTTCAGGTCTCATATTTGGGTCTTTAATCCATTTTGATTTTATTTTTGTGTTTGGTAAGAAAGTACCCAGTTTCATTCTTTCGCATAAACAACACACTTTGGTTCAGATATCAGTTCAGTGAGAATATTTGGCTTCAGTTTGTAAAATGTGGCTTAACAAATATGTGTGGCTAGTCCTAGCATTTGGTTTTTTATTTGGTTCCATCCAAATTCCAGTATTCAATATCTGTCAGAGGCCCCTACTGTAAGCAGAGTTAGAGCTTCTTGAAGTATTGATGGTGTTAGTGGTATGAAAGTATTTTTTTGTTTTTTAATATTTTATTTTTAAGTAATCTCTCCACCCAACATGGGGCTCAAACTCACAACCCCAAGATCAAGAGTCACATGCTTCACTGACTGAGCCAGCCAGGAGCCCCTATATGAAAGTTTTTTTTTTTTTAATGTTTCAATAAATGATTTTTCCTATGTCAAATGTTTTGAAACAAAACCTCTAAGAGGCTGGAACTTGGGTTAACAGCACTGTGATTTAATGGTTTGTGTTTGTATATTTCCTTTCACATTTTAAGGAAACTTATTTCCACTTACCTGGCCAGAAAAAACCCAGGGAGCACACATTCTGACTCTGGTTGCTGACTATGCTTGCCCCCAACTCTTCTGTGTTTTCCAGTATCTGCTTTGTCCATCAAGTGTCTGAAAGCTAGGAAACTGTTCCCTCAAGTGGGAAAAAAAAAATTCCCATAATTCGGAATTCCAAATAGTCTAATGCCTTGCAAAGTCTGTAGTGAAAATGTTATTTTGGTCTCCTTGGATAATTTCACATGATGTGAGTATAGTAGAATGTGAATGGGCTTTGGAATCAAGATGAACTGGTTTTGATTCTGCTTGCCACTTATGTTTGTGGTCTTAGGTAATATGCATAACCCCTGTGAGCCTCATTCTGTTCATTTGTGAATTGGGGTTCATAATAATACCTGCCTCCCAGGACTGTCATGAGTATCAGAAGAGATCATGTTTGTACAGTTTTTAGCACACAGTAGGTACACAGTGATAATGCTAATGACAATAATGAGATTTTCTGCTAAATGGAATAGATTAGCAATTTCTGGATTTGAAAATGTTGTTAACTGGATCTTCAGAAAACTAATGTTTGGAATTAATAGCCACAGTTGATGTTTACTCCAAGGATGATCAGCTAAAAAGGAAGTAAGTCTGGAAAAGTCTACAGCGACTTGATTTCTCATAAATAGATAGCCGAGATCATTTCAGCACCCCTATCACAAACAAAATTCCACTTTGGATACCATTTATCTGGTTTGGCTGCTTCTGTGGATTTGATTAAAAGGGTATTTGCCAATTTTTTTTCTTTGCTTTATTTGTCAAACTTACCTTGATTCCTTGGCTGAGAAATGGATTGGAAGAGAAACAGAAAAGAAACTCCAACTATTATGCATCTGGCACTTACCTCTTTGACACTGTAATAAAAAATGACTGGAGAAATTTCCAAACACATGCTCAGGATTGCCAGGCTGTATGAATACCTAGCTGATGTCACAGGATATGTATTAACCATTGAATTATTTTAATGAGGAAGACTTTGGACAGACTCTAGGAGACAGCTTATTCCAAATAGTTCTATTGTAGTCAGGTAGGTGGATGGTTTATCAGACCTCTGGGTATTAGTCTGTTTCACTGGTTAACATTTGATATATTCAAGTGTCCTTTGGAAGCTAAGCTTATCTCTATGCCACTGACCAGAGATAGAGACAGGGAGGACAGGTCAGAATTACAGTTCCACTGAACTTAATGTTATCACTGCCTATAACTGACTTAGAATAAATTCAATTCTCTTTTTCCCAAGATAGAGAATACCAGAGAATACCACTCTAGTGAGTGTCATAAATAAGTGAATTCGCACTCACTGTTGTAAGTACAAGATAGAGTCTTGAAATCAGTTAACTTAATATCATGAAAACATTATTCTAAGGACTTAGTCTGAAAATTGTTACCTAGAAGTTATGGCAGCTCTTAGCAGATTCTTAATCTGGTTCTAACTTTTCAGTCAGAAGATTTAGGCCAGAGGATTATGGAAACTATGGAAACTAAACAGTTGATATGTGATCCTAAATTGATCCATAGATTGGTAACTTCAAATCTTTCCCATGGGGGAGAAGAAAGCTGAGTAAATATATTATTCTCATAAGCATGATTTACTTCCTTGTAAAGTCTAAAGACTAAGTTCATTTAGAAAGTGTAAGTCAGGAAATTCTTAAGAGTGTAGACTAAATAATCAAAAGTTGAAGCTTTTCTTTTCTATGATGTGATACAACTAACCAACTGAGCTTGTCCAAAAAATAGTTTGTGTAGCTTTTTCAATCAGTGCCAAAGAGGAAGGGAGAAAATACAAGATCATGGAACGGACTAGAAATTATATTGCCACATGAAGACTTAATGAATCATTAATTATTCATTGGCTTCATTATGGAAAGGGGTCAGAATATATCAAACTGAAGAACAAAAGTCATTATGGAGGGGCGCCTGTGTGGCTCAGTGGGTTACAGCCTCTGCCTTCGGCTCAGGTCACGATCCCAGGGTCCTGGGATCCAGCCCTGCATCAGGCTCTCTGCTCAGTGGGGAGCCTGCTTCCCTTCCTCTCTCTCTGCCTGCCTCTTTGCCTACTTGTGATCTCTCTGTCAAATAAATAAATAAAATCTTTCAAGAAAAAGTCATTATGGACACTTGGTAACTTTTCAGTAGCAGATACCCTGCTGATAGCCAATGTTTAAATTTAATAGTAACTATGCACCTCAAACAGAGAAGAAGTTCTAGTCCCAGCTCTGCCACTAACCAGCTGTGCAAACTTGGAGAGGATAATTTCTTCTCTGGGATTAGTTTCCCAGTCCATGAAATAAGAAAGTTGAACTAAATGATACTTGTGGTCCCATCTACCTTTAAAATTCTATAAATCTATTTATTGGGAACAGAAAAAGGAATAAGAAGGTATAAAAACTGTATATTTGGCATCTGTAGGTAGGATATTTGGGTTGATGATAAAGAATGTGTATTATAGTAATCAACCAATAAGCCTGACTTGCATTTTTATGACTATGTGCAAGAGCCTTTGCTAAATTCTTGAAACAGTATGCCAACACTGCTATGAATCATTGAGTTATTCTCATTGCTGCGTTTATGCCATCTACTACTCACCATATCTATAACCAGAGTGCAAATCCCATCTGGTGTCAAAATCCCATGACTTACAACATGAGATAGTAAGGTTAGAATAAATACTGAAGTGGTTGACTTTGTTAATCTGGGAGTAATCTTGAAGAGATCTAGAAATTTAGGCGTACTAAATTTAGACTTTACCTTTTCTACAATACATAGAAGCTGTCATTTCTTTACTTCTAGAGCTAGTATTAGGGCCATAAATGAGAGGATAAAAATGTTTTCTTCTTGTCTTTAAAGTGCTTTCAATTCAATTTCCTATCTCTTAGCCAAATTTTTTGTTAATAGAAAAAGATGTTATGATTGGTTACTGAAATATTTACATTTGGCTTTAGAATTTTGGGTTGAATTTTTGTTTCAAGAGGTATTCGTAATGCTTAGGGACTTCACACTACAAGCCAGATATTGAAGCTGCATTGCAAAGGGCTATAGAAAACACTGGGATGTTTAGCTAGCCCCTCTTTGCTCTCTCTGTGTGTTGAAGATGGCATCTTTCATAATGATGCATAAAACTAGTTCAAGAGGGTCTTTAGCACTTCCACCAGGCTTGCTGCCTTTTCTGACAATAACCACCAGCAGGCTTTTGCTATAACTGACTACTGTTTCCAAATATTTTTGTTTCCAACTCTTGTGGGGAAGCCTATTCTATTAGTTGGAGTAGAAAAGAAGAGAAATTGGGTTAATAGAAAAAGGGAGTGAAATTGAGTGATTCTGGTAATTCATCTGTCCATAATGAAGAATTGACTAAGCTTCCATATCACGGTGTGAAAATTATTAATGTGTATATGTTAACTTTCTCCTCTATCAAACAGAGGTTGACTTTTGTTTTCTCAGATTTTTACCACTCCATCTTCTTCCTTTTGTGTTTGGCAAATTGATTTTTGGCTTTTTATGATGAAGAATCAAGAAGAGAAAGAACAGGAATACATCAGAGGCAAGGGGAAAGGACTTAGGCTGAATTCTAAGTCAATATACATAATAAAGTGCTTGGAACAAAGGCAATATTGAGAAAAAAGAATTGTTCTGCCTGGAGGTCCAAGAAAAGTTGGAGGGAGTGATGAGTTGGAGATAGAGACACTAGAGACCTGTGGAATATGATGGAAGAAAAAACAGGAGAGAAAGTAGGATTTCAATGAGTTTTTCTGAATTCCCTTCATGGATTTTGATTAGTGCAAGGATATGAATTATCTTGAAATTGTGTTGGTGGCTAGACTATGTCTTTGACCAAGACACTACTCTGACACTGGTCAGCAAGGGTCCTTACTCCAAAAAAGTTTCATTAATTTCATAAAATCATCTTTCGCTGAGGTTGAATGCCTTACCCCTGTAGATATGCAATGACACTTCATAGCAGATCTGACAAATAGGCTTTTCCCAGTAGCTAACCATCAAAGCCCTCCCTGAGGCTTAGGCCCTGGTGAGATGCAGTCTGGTGGCAATAGCACTATCCCTCATCCCTGACATTTGGTTAGAAATTGTAATTTTCCCATTGCTTTGACATCAATTTTCTCTTCTTCCATCTTCATGGCATCCTTATGAGGTAGGTAGGACCAGAATGCATATCTCTACTCTCCTTTGCCAGCAAATAACTGGCGTAGACCACAAATCCTTAGACTCCTAATCTCTATTTTTTATATGTTCCTCAGAGGATTCAACAATAAATTGTCTGTGATCCAAAGGATAACTTGATACAGGAGATACTTGAGAGCAGATAAGGATCATGTTAATTGTTCATTCTTCTAGGTACTCTGTACCATGTCTCTATATTAAGCCAGATCAACAGAAAGCAATTTACCATAACCATAATATCTTAGCTTTCTAAGAGAAAAAGACTCCTACTGGCTTAAGATGTAACATTTTACAGCTTTTTTTTTTTGGAAGGGGAAGTAAAGACATTTCCATTTGAAGATTGTGTCTATATCTTTTGTAAAACCGCATGGTCCATTATAATACACTACCTATCATATAAGGAATTACATGATAAATTCCTCCTAGAATTAAGTGGTGGAGGGAAAATATCTATCTAAGCAGATGAACTCATAGTCATTTTACTTTTTTACTTGACAGAGAACCATGTGACCCAATTTTGTTGTTTTCTTCCCTTTCTACCTTAACTGCCAAGAAACTCAAGAGTAAAATTTAGTGGTCAAATGCAGTGATTTATCATGAGGCTATCTAAAGCTTCTAATTCTGCTTCTCATTACTTCTTGTCTGCTTTTAATTTGAATTGATATGTTTTCATGTGTTCTTAACATTTAAACACTGTTTAAGTCTATTTTAAGGAGGCATGTTAGAGAATCATGGAATCAAAGACTCAAGTGGGAAGAAATATCAAAAAACCATTTATCCCAATCCTCCATACAATGCTAGAAATATCATCTACTCTTCCACACAACATGGCCATTCAAATTCTTCCTTACATTGACCTTTTGCCTCCAGCTTCCATCATTTGATTCAGATTCTATCTCTTGAGGACCCATAAAACAAAGCGAAACCCTGCTCCCCATGGTATCTTTTCACATATATCAAGAGAGCTATCATGGCTCCTCTTAGTCCTTTAGTCTCTACTTCTCTTGGGTAAATAGTGTATTTCCTAAGATTGGTTCTCTTCAAAGCTTCAAGGGAAAGCCATAATAATAACTGGATTCTTTTCAATGCATGAATCATCAAGAACACAAGAAATAACAAGTGTTGGTGAATATGTGAAGAAAAAGGAACCCTTATGCACTGCTGGTGAAGATGTAAATTGATGCAATCACTGTGGGAAATAGTATGGAAGTTCCTCAAAAAATTTTTAAAATAGAATCCAATGCATGAATGGGGAGCATTTTTGCTATCAAAGGTTAGTAACCTTCAAGAAAAAATAGCTAACCAACAATAGTATAATAAAAATGTGACTTGATTTATCTCTTTGGAATTTTATGAGGGGAATATGAAAATACTACTGGTTTTCAGATTAGAAGTAATGTATTTAGCCTCAATTTAACAAATGTGACAAATACAAAATATACTTTTTAAATAATAGTTAACTAAATTATATAAATATATCATTTTACATATCTAGAAATAGAGACCCAAAAGGGTGATAAGAGATAGACAGCTATATGGGAAGAAAAACATTAAAGTAAAAAGGGAAAAGAGTTAAAAATGCACAGAGAAAAGTACACAGACATAGAAACATTCATTTATTCATTTAACAAATGTTTATTGAGTACTATTTATATGTGTCAGGCACTGTGCAGAGTACAAAGATGACTCAAACATGATTCCTGCCCTCAAGAGGCTGTAACATTTATTATTTTCTCTAGATCAAAACATAAGAGGGATAACTAAACAAACAGCTATATAAAACAAGTAAGTATTATATAAACATTAAAGAAGTTAGGTAAAACTATTATAAAAATTCAGAAATAGGAACATATCACTAGAGAGAACAAGGAAGGCTTTACAGAGGAAGTAATATTTGACTACACTTTCAAGGATGGGTTGAATTAGGGCCTGTGGTGGTGGAAGGCAGTGGAGAGATTTAGACAGGGGGAAAAGCATGAATAAAGACACGGAATCAGAGAAGTTCTAGGGAAAGAGCAAGTAATAGGTTTGGGCTAGAGCATAAACTGTAAGAAGAAGGATAGAGAAAGTTAGGTTAGAACTTCACTAAGGAATTTATAAAAATGTACAAACATTAAAATTTTTTGGAACAAGACCTCAACTTTAATCCCAGAAAAGTACACTGAAATACAGACAGAGATACACACAGAGGGAAAAAATTACTTCTGGAGTAACATAACCACCTTATGACACTCTTTTGGAATACTATCACTATAAACCATTAAAGTAATGTTGGATTTTCAAATTATAGGCATAAATGAGGATATTCCGTGTTAATGTTTGTCCTGTAGGACCATACTAAGTCAACCCAAATCTGACCAATGTGGCAGGTTCTACAGACTCACAACCTTCCCAATGAATTTACTCTGACTTTAGGTTGTTCCTGGACCAAGGAATACTCAAAAGAAGCAGCATGTCTTGCTTCTTAACCACACTGCCACTTGTAAAGAACCTAGCTCCATCAGCTAGCCCCCTAAAGGGCTCCCAGCAATTGCATTCCTTTTCTTTGATCTTTCATTCCAGGAAGGCATGGTCATGAGAGGTTCACCTAGGACTATTCCACATGAGAGGCTCAATCACCCCTGAAGCAGCTAAAGTCAGTGAGCACAGGAGCAAAGTCCCTCTTTGGCTAGCTTATATCCATTAGGTACACAACAATGCCCAAAACTCAGATTTTGTGGTTCTGGAGGATCAAGGTGGTGTCAACAAGAGTAATCTGAATTAGTTCTTATCTTGTTTTAAAGTCTGTGGGCTTAGTTCCCCTCTGACGTCCCTCACTATATACTGGAGTTATTATTTGGATGATGGGCACAGTGAAAATATTCCTAAGATGTCCTCTGTAGTCAGGCCACTTCTCAGATATTTTTGAGACTAATTCTGTAAATGGGGCTAAGGTCATGTGCTATAAACTACAAATGAATCCACAGGGTTGGGAAGAATTGGAAGTTTGTTTTCCATACACTTGGGCCAAATCAACTTAGGAATATTTATGGCTATAAATAAGTTTCTGTCTGCATGGTAGAGGTGATTTAGGAATCTGCAAACTTCTCTATCTCTGGACTATTAGGTCAGTACAGTCACCTAGCTCAAAACACTCTAAACCAAAGTATTCCTGCCAAGCTTCTGCCCATATACATGGTTAGAGGTCTTACACCAGGTTCTCTAGAAGAAGTGTTCCTAAGGTCAAGAGTTGTCCTTGATAACTGAGATCTCTTTTTGACTTTGGTAAGAGCAGTTCCTCTTCTATTAACTAGATGATAACCATAAGAAGATGACTTCTCTTCTCTGGACCCCAGTATCCTTTTTTATATTTCAATAGGGTTCATGATCTCCAAGGCCCTTCTAACTCTATGATTCTATGTGCATATTTACTTGGAAAATTCTTGTGCATATTTACTTGAAAAATTCTTAATGGCTCCTGGAGCCATTCTAATTTGTAGTGAGCCAAAGTGAGAATATAGATTAATGGTCACCTCTATTCTCAGTGCCTCTTTGAAAAAGATCCACTATTGCTTGCCTGCAGCACATTCAAACTGGAAAAGGGATGAGATAGCAGGGTTTTTAAAAACCACTCCAGAGAAACCCAAGCAACACATGAACAAATCTATCATGTATTTTTTAAAGGTAACTTGTGTTTGTGTCTGTGGTCTACCTATCAGTTATCTTGACCTAAAAAGATGGCATGGACCAGGAAGGAGGTAAAGATAATTCTATTACAGAGTTACCACTATTTTAATTGGGCTAGAAGCGACCAACCAAATAGGAAATGTGCTTGATTAGGTCAACCAGCTTCAACTGGAGAACAGGTTAAAATAAAATGGTCAATCCACTGTGGACTTTCATCTAATTAATGCTTACTTGATTCAACTAAGTTTTTAAGTTATATCCAATTGTTTGATGTCACATAGATGTGACCAGCAAGTGCATGAAGTATTACTATTTGGCTGTTTGCCACCTCCTACTCCTTGCAAGTTTATTCCATTTGAATTAAGGACAAGAATGTGATGAGATGAGTAGCTTGGTAATAAAGCTGTTTATAGTAAGTCTCAAGCAAAATAGACAGAATGGAAGTCCTTGGAACAACACTTTTTGGTAGAGTAGCTTTATGTAGTAAACCAAGTTAGAGCTCACTGATGAGGTATAGCCATGTGCTATCTCCTCCTGCTTAGCTATGCCAAGAGAAATAAGGAACAAGTGGATCACTGAAAGCTGCCCACATTCTAAGCAGGTTCAGTCTCTTACCACCAAAAGTATAAGTAGCATGGGTTGGAATACAATAAAAGTGAAACAGGCTAATTTGGGAATCAGCTGACTTAAGGTATTACTTGGCTAAGTGGGTGTTATAATAACATGCAATAATGTATGAAGTGAGTCCAAACAAGGATAAAATAGAATAAAGGATCTAAGGGGAATCTGAGCAATTTAAATTTCCTACAAACCTTTCTGTGTTTTCTAAATCTGCTATAATGAACCTGCATTGCCATTGAGATCAGTAAGAAAAAAATCTCAAGGGACTTAAATGATGTCCCATGGGATGACCATTTTGTTCAGTTACATTGTAAAGTACAAGAAAACCTCAAATAAGCAGAACCTAACTTGCAATTCATTAACACTTAACTTTCTTTCTCTAATAATCTATTCTTAGAAGAGACAAATCACAAGAAAACAAGCAAATATAAGAGAGGTGATTAAATTCAAATCTGTTTGAAAACATTGTGCAAATTGTTTTCTGAATATTTTGTTTTGTACAAGGAATATAAGCTAGAAAAGAGTTGTGATAAAAAATCATTTTGGTCCCTCTTAGCCACTAACTCAAGCCACTGTGCACTAGCAACAGGTGAAGAGAAAAATAATCAGTTGTATATAAGAAGTAGGCTTTACCACATGTAAGTCAAGTGGTTCATGGGAATAGAGAGTGTTTTTCTTCTCCACAGGTAAGTAAAATGCTCAGGCAAATTAATGAGAGCTTAGTTTTGGTCCATGCAGAAGGCCTTAATAAAAAAGAATCCAAGAAAGGATAGGCTGGTTTTAGATAGGCCTTCATGACAGAATCAAGCAAAGGCAGACATGATCATGCACAAGACAAGATTAGTAGGCAGTTTGGTTGACATGCTGGGCCTGAGAAATACCAAAGAGGGAATAGGGAATAGGATCAGACACAGAGCTAATGTGTTACCCCCAGTGGGTCTTGTTGCTCAATATTTTGCAGACCTAGCCCTGGGGCTATAGTTCCTGCATTAAGGGACTGGACTAGGTTTGGGAGAATCCCAATCCATGGAGCCTATAGCTGAAGCCCCATCCCCCTCCCTTGCCCTCAATGATCCTTGCAGTACATACTAGAGGGCAGTGCCACCTCTGTAGGAGAAGTGAAGTCCTCTGTTTTGAGTTGCTATCTTTCTTGGAAACTTCCCTTAGGCCTTGTCTCTCTAGAATTCTTTTTTTTTTTTTTTTGGCCTCTCTAGAATTGTTAAAAGCTCAGCTTTTGACTAAGACCTAGCCACAAACGGAGGATAATATTTCATGTCTCCTTCTCCTCTGCCATGTCTAGAAAAAGGAATTAGAAACTCTGATCAAGGAAGCTGAAAGGCAGCTTCAGCCTTTTCTGCATGCTCTTGAACAGCTTTAGCATAGTAAATAGACTACCTGAGGCTGAGAGAGGTTAAGCTTCTGTGAACAGTCCGAGGGTGTTTTGACTGAAAGTGAAGGGGAAACTGCCAGGAAGAGCTTTTGACTTTAAGCTTAGATTCAGGGTAAGTTGATAATGGAGAAATTAAATATGAGTGAGAAAGGTATCAAATTATTCAGTAGGCATTTCTTTTTTTTAAAAAAGTCTTGTTCTAAAGAATTAACTGCTTTACTGGCTGATATGTTTGGGTTCAGCTCTTTTAATAAAGAGATTTATTTTTATAATAAAAGGGAGGGAAAGCTTACTTAACTATTTTAAACATGTCTGTGACTTAAGTCTTATTGTTTTGGTCCATGTGACTGTGGCAAGCCATTGCCAATAACCCCTTGAAAGTAGAATCTGGAAAACTAAAAGCACAAAGTAAAAACAAATGTTCAAAGGGATCTATTTTAGGGGCCAGGGTAGGAACTTGAAAGGCAGAGCGGGCAGGAGAAGGGAGAAAAAGAACAAAACTTAAAGGAAATTGCTCAATTCACTCCACTACTTCTGTATCTTTTACCCTGACAATATCTCTTAACATCTCTTCCGTCAAGTTCAGAATATAATCCTGAGGCCCAGTGAGCTACTCGCCTATCTAGCAAGGACAATTGAATTATGTTGCTTAGATTCTCCTTACTTAGATAGGAAAAGAGACCATGACAGTTGTGGAAAGATTTGAATAATAAGCAATAAGAAAACAAAGGAACTTCTTAACCTTCAATTATCTAAACACAATTAACCAGACTCTTCTCCTCCCCTCTATTCCCTATGCATTCCAGTTAACTGAGGTCACAGTGGACTGGGATTCAGATATATGTTTGCTGGAAGTTTTTTTTTTTTTTTCCTGGCACTAATCTCATAGTATCCGAGTTATAATTTATACTCCTTAAATACTTTCTAGAGATTCAAATGAAATGAAAAAGAAAACAAAGTGCCTCCTACTTTTTCCTGTGAAAATAGAGACCTTCTTATCTTAGTCCAAGTTGGGCCTGCTATTTGGGAATGACCAAACTTGGAGGTGGTTCTCCACCTTTTCTTAGGATTCACATCCATTGCATTTTACATTCAAATGGCCTTTTTGGTGATGACTATGTAATGAACAAAACTTATTAAAGTTACTTCCCAGGGGCCCCTTTACACAAGAATTAGGCTTGAATAACCCTGTAGACTGGTCATCCTCAGAGGTATAGTCATTCACTAACTTCTTGCCCAGGCAGAACAATTTGTTGAACTGGAGTGTGGTTTTCCATTGCCTCACCAAAAGATTCCAGTCTCACAGCCCTTCACTCGTGGGTGGGAGAAGGAGAACACAGTAAGTATACCTTCTCCACCCTAGCCTTTCACAGGATTTCAATATGAATGATTCCAAGCCACACAACACTGCTCTACACGAAGAGCTTGCAAATTGCTAAACCTTCCTGGATCGCTGAACAAATAAACATTGTATTTGTCAGGTTTTCATAGCTAGATGTTGCTATTTATAAGGGTTTTTTTTTAATTTAACAAAAAAGGGGGCATGTTAATATATAAGTAATCCTCAACTTACTAATGAGACGTGTCCTAAACATTTATAAGTCAATGATTTGGAACTTGGAACGCTCTGTTCCATAGAAACTGTGTTATATACATGTAGTGGTCAGGTTTCTAGGCCAGTCCTCAAAGGCTGATTTAACCCACATGGAGCAGTTATATTAGAGCTCTGGCAGGGGTCCTAGGTCCTGAGAGCAGAAGGAAAAGCATGCTTTCTTCCCATTCTTTACGTCCAAAGAAAACCCAGAGCAAAGGTTTAAAAGTGGGGGAATCTAAACTGACTTTTCCACTCCCATACTTGTTTTCACCCTTCTCCCATCTCCCAGGGATCTGTTACTCTTGTGTTGTCCAAAGACCTCCACTATGACCTTCCATTTGTCATAAGTGCCAAACTTCCTCATTTCTCCTGGTGCCAACCAACATGAAACCTCCAAGTGCTCCTGAACGCCTAGCTCAATTCACCTTCACTCTGATATAAGGGATTCATCACCCCTTACCCTCCAAAAGGTACATCTATGATTGAAAGGCTCATCAACCCCAAATAGCCCAGCTGGTGAAATTCTAGGGAAAGTAACTAGATGAAGTGGTAACTTTTAGGAAGGTTTGGACAGTGGTGGGTATTTGGGGACATGAAGAAGAAGCTGCTTAGGAGATAGCAGGGCTCTGCCTGAGAGGCAGCCACAGCAGTCAGTTCACCAGAACTGTGCCCCTTTCATATTATCTTTCTTTCCTCCCTGTCCAACCCCAGAGGGCTCTCTGAATGTTTCAGATTTTCCCCTAACAACTTCCATGATGACAACAACAGGTGAGGGGCATTCATTGGTATCGTGGGTCTTCTGTACAATGGTCTGTCTCACTAGCAGTCAGCCTGCAAATTCAGAGAGAGTGGGAAACATTGTGGAATAGTTGGTGTTACTAGATGACATCAACATAGGACATTTAATGAAAGAAGTGAAATGTCTGAGAGCTCTTGGATTTGGGTCAAGCCTTCTGATATTTGTCAAGGGTGCTCTTCTTGAGGATTTTTGTTATTTGCACAGTCTGCCAAGGTCACTGTGGTCGATTAACATGTTGATTAAAGCATAAGTGCTAACGAGGCCGAGATCAGAGGTCAAATCCATTTTGGGGCCAACTGGCTTCAACCTGTCCCAAATACTCACAGCCCACAGAAACATGACCTCTGTCAAGGGGGTGCAGATGAGTGAGTATAAATGGCCTAAGCCACTTCCATCTGTAGTGCTGGGAAAGCATTACAATACACACAGTCAATGATGGTGAGTCAGCTGCAGTGTCTTCTACAAGCTCCAACACATACTTAGGAATAGATAGGTTCTTGCACAGTGCCTGCAATGTCTATGCCACCCCACTAAAGGGAAAACCCTTCAAGAGCTTCCAAGACCTTTCTTGTTGTGAAAGAAAGATAAAGAAAGAGACTAACTGTGTGTCTATGTGTTTCTGTGTGTTTCCTTCTCCTGGGAAAGAGCATTCCTGGAAATTAGGTGAATGTGTGTCTCAGCTGCTTAATCTGCTTATATTGACCAATAGGAAGAAACAGAGCTAAGCCCCAGGTGGCAGGATAGCAGAGGGTGGTACAGGGGGCTGCAGGGGAGCCACATGCTCAGTACTGAAGACTTTCAGAAGCATAAATATTATGACTTACAGAGGGTACCTGTGATAGCTGCAGAAATGAAGATACACTGGGTTTCCTTAGGGGAAAAAACAGTCATAGAGAGCTGACAAAGTCAACAGAAGCTAATGGGAAAACAAGAAGTATGTTTTATGCATTTGATGGTTGCTGCTAGAACTGTGATTATTCTGAAACATGCTAAAAAAACAAGGGAGCAGGAGTGTGTGGAGATGTCATAATGTTTACTTCATAATCTTGTGATTTCTGGAGATATGTGGAAAGAACAATGGGTCTTAAGGTCAAAGTCTCCATAAAAGAAAAAATTAGAAAGCAAGATAGAGACGAGATACTGACAGGAGCCCCAGAAAGCAATGGATTCCTCAGAGATAAATATATGGGGAGAATTCTTGATAATCAGGATGTTGGTGCTGCTTCAGAATCATACCATTCTAGTAGGAAGAGGAGCGATGGGGAAAATTGTCCTGAATTCAAGCCAGGCAGTCAAGGAGTAAAAAAATCTTATTTTGGTTGACAACGCCAACCTCAGAAGGGATCAAACAGTGCCTCCAGAGGAAATGACATAACATCCCCTCCAAGATGGTCTTGTCAATGGATCCTGGGGAAAAGGGGTCATCACAATATTGCTGTATTGTTCAGATATATGTGAATCTCCAAAGATGTGAGGTGGCTCATCATGTGGTCCTGGTATTTGACAATGAAACAGACAGGTGCATCTGTTTGATAACTGGATGACAAGGCCAGCCTTGTTAACATTCAAATGTGTTACCAGTGCAGGAGGCAAGGGTCTTTCAGGCCAGGGCAGCTGACCTCCCTCAAATGTAGCTTGGTCTGCAACAGGCCTCCCCACAGGGTTTTTGCTCAACTCATTGGAGATTGGAATTCACCAACTTCATCACACTCTGACAACAGAGTGTAGGCTGAGACTGGCACCCAAGCCAAAGGGAACCCCAGCTCTGAAAATTTGGCAAACTCCAGTGTTCTGTTTTCCTGCTGGCCATTACCTTATGGCTTGTTTCTCACCAGTTGCCTTTCTGCTTTTCTTCTTTGGAAGGCTGCAATCTCTATTGGTTGTAAGCCATGGCCCACTTGCCTATGGGACAGGAGAGACACAAAAATAGTGAAGTCAGTGGAACGTAGTGGGGCATATGAAGACTCTAATTAAGTGTGTACTTACCCATCTTTGCCCACGGGTGGGGGCACAAGAAGGAGCTTTGTAAAGCCTTTTTTTCCAACCAGCCAGAAAGTCTCTTCTGTGCCTTTGCCCTTGTTATAGAAAATACAGAAAATCTTAAATGTGCTATAACCAGTTTCCGCAAAGATGTGCTTCTGATCAAGTGTATAAGCGTTCAGTTTGGCTCAGAAATTGCCTCTGCTTTCCCCTTGTCACCACTCCCTGGAGTCTTCCTTCCTACACAGCTTCCTTGCTATATATACCTGACAAGCTTCATAAGCTGACACAGCAGACAGACAAAATCTGAACACCATTTGGGGGAACCTGGGTGCCTCAGTCAGTTAAGCATCCAACTCTTGATTTCAGCTTAAGTCGTAATCTCAGGGTCATGAGATGGAGCCCTGCTTTGGGCTCCATGCTGAACATGGAGCCTGCTTAAGAGTCTCTCTCTACTCTTCTCACACCACCCCTCCCCCTTCTCTAAGAAAAAAAGAAAGAAAAAGAGAAGTGAACACCATTTGAAGCTGCCATCCAAATGTTTTGTCTACACACTGCCACACAGCTCCATTGCTGAGTACATGTGGTTGTTTGGCTTCATAGTAACCAAACGTCTGGATGCTGAATTCAAGAATTTGTTTGTCATTTTTGCTTTGATCTTTTGACCGTAGGCATCCCATTGTCTTTCCTGTCTAGAGTACATATATTCAGAGTCTACCTCCCTCAATATTTGCCATCCAAAGGCTCTCACAGAAACCAAAAATTGGAATAGAAATGGAAAGCAGGCTGTACAACTTTAAAGGCCAGGGCATCTTGGCTGCTTAGAGAGGTCTACATTTCTGCAGTGTTCTTTTCTTCCTGCCAAGGGATTCTCACAGGTAGAGAGAGAAAACATGCAGGCCTCCATCTACAGCCTGGTTCCTTGGTTGTCAAGAATCATGGTCTGAGAAGAAAAAGGGAGTGTAAACTCTAGCTAGTCACCCCAGGGCCTAAGTGACTACCTCAGAGGAGCCAAGTTTTCTGCCTCGGCTCTGCCCTCCCCTTTTTCTAATAAACCCTCCTCTCAATGTGTTTCACTCTCCTCCTTTCAATTTTCTTTCATCTGTTCTTTCATTTCCCCCAATCCATAAGGAAAAAAGTGTGTTTACTAAAACTGAGAAAAGTAATGGGATGTGTTTCCAACTCATTAATCTGAAATATGGTCTCACTCTTGGCTGATCTCATTTGGAACAGTTCTAAATTGTTTAACTTAGAAATTCCAATTAGTTTCCCCCTTTAAATATCAAATCCATTGTTTTCTATTTTACATCACATACATTCATCCCTTAGCAATAATGACCACAACCATAATAATAATAATCACATTTAGTGGAAGAATCTCAAAGCATTTTGCAGGTATTTGGTTCAAGGCTCTCAACAAGCCCACCATAGGCAAGTACGAAGAGAATACCACAACAGCTCAATCTTCACTAGCTGACATCCAACTCACCCTAAAACTCAAATAATTGGACTGTTTGGAGCCACTCTGTTTTCAGAAGAAGTGAACAACTTTAAAATATACTCATATCACTCATTCTTACATTTATTCTACCTTCACTGTACCAGGTGTGGAAATACAGAAATGGCTCTGTCCTTCAGGAACTCACAGTGCAGTTAAATAAAAACACTGTCGGGTCATGTTTGGGGCTTTAAATACAAACCCAAATTTTCTGCCTCCTAAACTCTGTTCCTCACAGTACCTAGTGCAGTGTCTCATATAGAATAGTTGCTCAATAGATAGACTATTCCATTCACTGGAAAACTCAACCCTTAAGCAATTGGAATACTCAAGGTGTCATTGGACCTCACTTTGCTAAAACATTCTTAAGGCTCAAACTTGAGGATCTCAACCCTCAGGCGTATTTGGGTGTTTATCTTGAGATCAAGAGGCTATTGGGACAGTGTGCCAATACACAAGGGAGCTTTGTGGATGCCAGGATTGTCCAGATATCTGAGTGAGTCCTGGGACACACACTGGGATGCCAAAACTAATGGTTGCAAAAGAGAATGGGAGTGTTATGGACTCAGGCAAGCTTCCAAATCAAACAGTATTCAGGGGAGCCCCAGGGGTTCTCTGAGGTTTGGGAGCCTATCCAGAATTCTTAAAATCCTAGATCTCTGTTTATCCATCCTATTTCCAAAATTCTGCTGAAGAGAGAGAAAGTGGGGGAGAACAAGTATGCAACAACTAAAACCTAAAGCAAAACCTTTGACTTGGTATCAATCCCTGGAAAGTCCCAGAGACACCACCCCGCCAAATAATAGCATCTTACTTTGGTCTGACACTTTTAAGACACTTTGGCATCTCCTGTCTTTTTTAATTCTCACAAAAACTCTGGAAGGTGAGTTTATTATTGACTGCATTCTGCAAATAGGGATACTGAGTTTCATGGAAATTAAATGACTTGTCAATAAGCAAGCATAGCTGGAACCTGAACCCAATTTTACTAAACTCCAGGTTTTATTTATTTTCTTTTTACTACAACTTAGCTATTTTTTATTAAGGTATAACTGACATACAACATTAGTTTCAGCTGTACAATATAATGATTTGATATGTATATATATTAAAAATGCTCATCACAATAAGTCTAGTTAACATCTTAGACTCCAAATTTTAAATGCTCTTCCTTCTATACCACATAGCTTTTCCAACACACTGGAGTCAAGGGAAGGTCTAGAGGCCAAATGGCTGGGAATTTTAAAGCAATGGCTGGGAATTTTAAATCTTGTGATTAATGAGCTTCCTGATAATCACAGGTCAGAAGAAGTGGAAGAAATGGAAGCACAGAGAGGATAAAGTTACTTGTCCAGTGTTACACATTAAGTCACTGATGGGACAAGAATTACAGACCAGACCTCTGACCTTCACGACTATGCCAATACAACCTCATTACTTCTTCTTTTTCTTTTTAATTTTTTCTTTTTTCAGAGAGAGAGGGTGGGGGAGGGGCAGAGTGAGAAGGAGAGAGAGAATCTCAAACAGGCTCCGCACCCAGAACAGAGCCCAATAGGGCTCGATCTCAAAACCCTGAGATCATGACCCAAGCCAAAATCAAGAGTCAGATACTTAACCGACTGAGCCACCCAGGTGCCCCCAACCTCATTACTTCTTAGCTCAAATGCTGGTGTGTGTAGGGGGGGAGGCCCACGTGTGTGTGCACACACTTACACATGTCCAAACTTCTGTATGTGAGTGCAAGGGGTTGAGGATGGGGTGGAAGAGGTTGGGGAAAAAAGAGAAATCACAAATAAAACAGGATTACTGCTTAAGGGCCTGAGAATCAAATACTATTTATCCCCAGAATGTTACAAGTGTCCACCTCTGGCAAGGACGTAAACTGGCTGAGAACAACCATTTGGGAAAGTCTTCTCAGAATGTAAATTTACCTAAAGAGGTCCTAGGAAATATAGCTGATAAGCCTAGATATATACAAAGTTTCAGCAAGAAGCTTCAAACTTGTTAGAAAAACGGTAACTGAAATAGGACTCATGTAAGAGAAGAGGTAATAAGATGACTTATCACCAGGCCATTAGGAGAGAAATATTGAAAAAAGCAGACTTGGCCAGTTAAGCACTGATGATTTGTTGCTGGTACAGTACAAGAGGGGGTTGGAGTGGGCCGTAGGCTAACTCCCCATAGAGGCTGAGCTTGTCACCTCTAAGTGAGTCCTCCCCCAATCTACCTCAGCTTCCTCAGTTTGATGTATTTCTTTGTTAACCCCACCCACCTAATTATTCAACTGCACTATGTTCTCTTCTCTCACCCAACCCAATCCACACTTTTGATTCCACTAGGGGAAACAACTTAAAGTGTCATCATTCCAGCGAAGGAGATGGAGTGGGAAAAGAGTGTTGCTACTGGATCCAATCCTTGAACCCAAAAGAAGAGGTTCTGATGTAGGAATTTCAAATATCAGCCAGCTGGAAGGAGAGGATGTTTTCAACCATCCTCTTTGCTATCACACCTGGCAGGCTATCAAATGCGGTCCTTCTGACCCATGTACTAAAGCCATTCTTGCTTTCCAGCAACACAGAGTGAATGAGGAATGAAAATGTTGAATCAGAATTTCTGAAGTGTGCTAGTAATATGGTCATATTGGGGATATATTGCATGCCCCAAGTGACAAGGAATCTCCTGTCCCCCAGTCCCTACTATGTAATGTCCAATACCTATCTCTGGTATTACAGACAGCAGGGGTACAGAGGCAGAAAGGATCTCCCATTTTCTCCCTTCCTTCTTTGGGACTTCCTATTCTCTTCTTCACATTGCCCCTCCCTCTCCCCTGGGGCCCCCTCTCTTCTCTCTCAGTATCGCCCTTTTATCTGGAAGCCTCTACCACATCAACAAGCAAGGCCTGACATGGCCTTAGGGGAAGACTTTCCCTGCCTTTTCCTCCAACTTGCTGTAGCTGGTTCCCAAATTCCCTGGGGTAAGGGAAACTGTGAAGTTTCAAAGGGCCCTTCTGAAGTAGTCCTGCTTTTATACTCAAAACACCCAAAGATATGATTCTTCCTAACTAGAATTTGGGGGCAATAAAAGCCATGGGGGGGTGGGGGCATATTTTTCCTTTTCAGTCTCAAAAGTGTCACCTCTTCAGCTTTTAAATGTTGATATCTGTGCCCAGCAATCCAGAGAGGAAAGTGCCTTGGGAAATAAAGCCACCTTTGTCGTCCTCTGATAAGAAATGTCAATATACAGAGGAATCACAAAAGCTTTGAGTAATCTGATTCACTGTTCAAGTAATGTTGCCACTTCTATCATCTCACTGAGTTCTCTGCAGACGTGAGAAAAGAACCTCTGCCCCCTCATAAATGACTCATCCCATCTTCTAGAAGATACTCGGATCTATTGGAAGAGACAAACCAGAACTAGCCAAAAAAGGAACTAATCAATCAGAATCAAGCCTTCCAAACTTTAACTTCTGAAATCCTTTTACATGTAAATTGCCACCATCTGAGGAAGGCTTGCCAATAACAGAAACAAATTGTGCATCATTAGGCACCTGGGTTTTGCTTTGCCGAAGTATAATCACTGCGAAAATAATTTTCATGCACAATGGTACCATTGAAAAGATACTGAGTGGGAAGTCAGACTTCCCTGGGTTTTGGCCTTATTCTGGTCATCAGTTGACTGTGTGACCCTGATCAAGTTACTTCACCTCTCTGGGCTTTGGTTCTTTGTCTAAAAATGAAAAAGTTAGATGATCGACTCTCTAGAGCCTCTTACAAATGGGGAAGCCAGGGGCTCTGGGGCTACCGAGAGGAAGATGAAAAGAATCCAGTGGAGATGCCAAAAAAGAAAGAAAGAAAAAGTAAAATTACTCTAATCCTGAATCCCAGATCAATGGATCTGGGAGAAAAGGTGTTTCAAAACGTTTGTCTTTCACAGGAACTGACCTTATCCCTCCTGGTCCTTCAGGGAAGACATAAAGCCTCTCTGTAAATGGGAGGGGGTCAATGGTGTGCATGAAAAATTAGAAAGGTGGCCACTGAGTAGGCAAATAGAAAACCCAAATTCACTAATACTTTAGTTTATTGAATCATGTCTGAATTTCAGCCAAAGAGTAAACAAAATGGAAGTTAGAAGATATAAATAATAGTGCAGTTCACTGAAAACCCAAGTTCTGGGTAATCCTTTAAGAGAGAAAGATGCAGCTCATAGTCTGAAAAACCCAGGAGTTGTAACATTCCTCCTCACTGTGGCCATATTTTAAAGAGAAGAAAACTGAAGCAAAAAGGAATAATCTCTTGGGAACCGCAAATAGGGCTGGAAATTCTGCCCAAATTATAGCCTAAGTCTCAGACATCCAGGTAAACTCTTTCAGCAGACCATGACTTCTCTAGAAGCAGGTGTGTTCAAGTGGTTTGATTTAAACAAACAAACAAACAAAAGGATATTATACCCTGAGCTCTGTCCTTCCTCAAAGCTCTACTTCATAGCCCTCACTCAGAGCTGGAAGAATTGTCACAGTGCTATGACTGACATGAATGCAGTAAGCTGTAAAAGAAAGACAGACATGACTGGATCCTTCCAGGTAAAATCAATGAGAAAATATTAATGTAATAGATGGCCCCACTCCTAAATGAACAAGACCCTAAGAAAAGTCCCTGAGAGAGAACTTCAGTTAGGATTTCAAAGGAGGAGGAACGGGGAATGGTGGCCTTCCTCACCAGGCCCAAAGAAGTTGTTAGCTATAGCACTTATCAGCCTCCTAGACGCTATCCCAGATGAAAGACCATGCAACAGAAAGGTGTTAATTTAACTTGAAGGTTGTGATTGAGAAACCAGCTACCACTACTGTGCTCTCAGCTGAAATGTGACCTCCTCAGAGGCAAGTTAGGTGTCAGCAGCTTCTTCTCTGCTAAAGCAGAGCTTCCAAGGTCTACATATCCTACTTAAGAGACAGCAGGGTATCTTTTTACATACATATCCATACAACCATGTTATAATATCGCTGTACTTAAAATAGAACATCAATAAAAAAAAATGTCCCAAGACCTTGGTCAACAATCTGGGACAATTGTACATTTATAGATTTCCTGTGGGTAGACACATCTATATGTATATACACACGAATGTATTATTTTCCAACTAATGAGCCCAACCCGGGATAAGAGTGTTACATGGAAAACTATGACTAAAAATTTTATGTAGCAACTAAGTATAACTCTTTGGTGAAGAGCAGTCACTTATCATTAACTCAGGTAGAATCCTTGACTTTCTCGAAAACTGTTATCCTTTGAAGTAAGACCTGTTCAAGTTGAGTCTTAAATAAGAGTCCAAGACTTATTCCCACACACACTTGAGAAAATAATTCTTTCAGAAGCTGAAAACAATCAAAGTAGGAAGGCATGGCTGGAAAGAACTGCAAGAAATTTCTGCTATGTGTTCTCATAATAACTTTCACATAATAACATAATAACATTTTTCCCAGCTCAGTACTGTTGTTTGTGTCTTCCTTGCTAAGTCATGGTCACCCAAAACCTCTATTCAAAAAGGGTCCCTAAAAGCCACATGCTCGTCTAGGTGCCCTTTGCCAGCCCTATGTATACCATTCCACTAGCATCAGGTCGTCAGTCATAATCTTACTCGTGTGGAACACACGGGTCAAAAGAGAGAGCTCGTTCCAATGAACATCCAGGTGTTTTGCAAGGAGAATCAGTCCAGCACTAGGTCACTAGTTACTTCCTTTCTAGAATCAGTGAATTCAACTGGGCATAGTGGTGATACTGATGAAATTAATTTTTAGTAGACCTCTGATATGTCCTGGTCTCATATCCAACATGAGGCTATCTTTTTACAAATCTTCAATCCGGTGTGGAGCTTAATGCCCTATTTTGGTCACAGTCATTAGTTTCCAGAAAAGTATGCTAACCAGCCCCTTTAGTGTTGAGACCACATGTGTTTGCTTCTTTGTATCCTTCACAATGCCTTCCCTGCATAGTCAGTGCTTAATAAACACCTGCTGTGCATGATTCACTCCATTTTCTTCTTCCTAGCTGATCACTAGACAAGGTGATACCTAAAACTGAAAATTCAATTTCTGCTCTCATCTCTATATTTCCAATGTGAAATGAGTGGAGTTCCGCTGGTGCAGACCAGAATATGACTTCAATCTTCTACAAGCTTACATCAGTCCAGAGTGCTGTGCCAAATCTGCATTTTGGTTCCATGATCAATTTCACTTCATCCTGGGTTGCATTTCAAGAGCAAAGTCATACACATGCAGCCGTTCCTGGATGACTACTTCCATAGCTTCTGCCATGTCTATGGAGTGCGAAGACTTTCCCAGATGTCAGAAAATTTATTCTGACAACAGCTTCTAAGTTCCGCGCTGCCTCCTTAATCATGGCCACACAGGCTAGATTGACTAAGACTGGACCCATTGTGCAAGCCTGTTTTTGCACATGAGTGATGAAGAGTGGGGTCAGACAGGGCACCTCCCACTGTGATATAGGCCACCATAACGTCAGAGACTAGTCTGAGTATACTACTGGAGTTTGGGAAGAGCTTGTCTTGCCTAGTAGCTGCTAAAGCCAGGGCTGCTAAGAGCTTAAGTGTTTTTTAAGTAGAAAACCCATGAAAACTGTATATAGAACCTATTATTGTTTTCTATGCTTTCCTATATTAGCATAAACAAATTGCTTTGCTCAATCCTGATAAAGGGCAAGGCATGTTGTGTTTCTGACATTGCCTTGTAGTGGCAGTAAATAACCAAAAAAGAGGTGCCAGCAACAGACAGATGGCATGAAGATTTGTACAGTTTTATTCTCAAAGAAGGGGGGAAAGAAATGGTATCTTTGACACCATGCTTGTTTTGATAAAAACTAAAGATTTTAATTGGAATTAATTATTTCAGATTTCCAAGCTCCTTAGGTTGAAGGATTATTGCCAGCTAAATTCAAGGGGGCTATTTGATAAAACCAGAACTCCTAGGATCCTAACTAGTTCAGAAAGAGGACTAGAACAGTAAACAGCAGTCGGGTAGGAAGCAGCTGATTCTGGTTGTGTCTCCACAAACTAGTTGAAAAACTAAATATGCCAGACCCTTACTTTTTCTTTTTTCAACACGACTTCCCCAAACCCACCATGCTGGCCAATGTTTTTTTTTTCTATTCCCAAAGGACATTTTTAGTTGTTTTGATCAAATTGACTGTTTCAGTGTCACTTAGCTACAGCTTCATAGCTAGAACAAGAAGGGTACATATTTAATCCAATATCACCCCCTACTGGCTTATCATTAGAGATCAGGAAATTTGTGTGTAAAATCTTAATCTTAAATTATCTTCCATTTCTTTAAAAAACATTAAAATATTAGGTATCTTGTTCTCCTTCCCCCGCTAGAAAAATAATCACTTTTCCAACAGTAGGAGGTTACCATCCCATCCCATCACAGGTACTCACGTAACCCTGTTGATTCCATCCGAGAAGCTGTGTTCAAAGTGTCTCCAAACAGGCAGTATCTGGGCATGGTGAGCCCCACCACTCCAGCAACAACTGGCCCTATAAAGTGGCAGTCAGTTGGGATTACAGTCAATAGGTATATGTCCAATGCTAATAGAGGAACACTGCCAAGGGGAAGGAATGTAGCTGCATAAAAGAACAAAGTTGCCACCAAATAGCTCTGGAAATCTGAAGGAAGCCCTACAGTGAGTAATAAACTCTTTGCCCTACAAGAAAGCAAGTTGATAATGATGCAGGCATGACTACCCTTCTGATTTACACTCTTGTTCCAAGTCACAGTTATACCCAAGATACTTATATCTGTCAACAGGGACAAATAAGCATAAAAGCCAAACCAGAAAGGCCTGGGCAGGGACTCAGGATCCAAGCATGTTTGTTACAATAAAAAAGAAGTGACCCTTTCTTATGTCTTAGGGTCAGAAGAAGGGATCTCATGGGGTTATTTATTTCCCAGGAGAATTATTACTAAGACAATTAGAAAATCTGAAAAGAAGTAGAATTGGCTTTCAATCATTTGTGTTAGGGGCACGGACAAGCAGCATATATAGATAATCCAAGAATATATTATATTTGCCCTTAGAATGTGTTTTGTTCTTATATTTCAATATGGTTGTTAGGTGTTCAGACAGTGAATATTACTTGCAAAAAACTTCAGTAACCATAATGAAAATCTAATTCAGAAGTATTTTAAAAATTTGGGGCACCTGGGTGGCTCAGTGGGTTAAAGCCTCTGCCTTCAGCTCAGGTCATGATCCCAGAGTCCTGGGATCGAGCCCCACATCAGGCTTTCTGCTCAGCAGGATGCCTGCTTCCTCCTCTCTCTGCTTGCCTCTCTTGTGATCTCTGTCTTGTGATCTCTACTTGTGATCTCTGTCTGTCAAATAAATTTTTAAAAATCTTAAACAAAATAAAAAAAAGAAGTATTTTAAAAATTCTCCACCCTTACTTTTCTGGCCTCTGCTCCCTTTCTGTTTGAAATTGTTCAGCATTATCCTTTTGCTATTTCCTGAGTTAGAGAAAGTAATTAAGTGTTTTTGCTTCAAGAAGTTCTTTCTTTAATTTATAAGAATAAAAATAAATAAGAACTACAAAACTTATGTTTTTCATTTTAATTCATTTCTTCCCATTCATATGCATTCATTGGACACAGAGCTAGGCACCAAGGGGAATAAAAAAGAAATGTAACATACTTGATTTCAGTTCTGTAGGAGTTTATAGTCTAATTAAAGAGAAAAGACTACTAAACAGGAAGCAAGTAAGCAACAACCTAAAACGATGTATGGTTGAAATAAGATAAATGGCGGGGGTGGGGGGGAGTCTGCTAAATAGGATCCGGTTCAGTCAAGAAAGGTCCAGTGGAGAACATGGGATTTAATTTGAATCGTGATGGGTGGGTAAGATTTGAGTAGGAGAAAAGGGAGAAGAATCAAATATTTGTGGTTTGAATTGACCATGAAATTTTGGGAAGCTCTCAGAGAAAGCAGTCTGCCTAGTTCAGGGGCTCAGGAAAAACTGGAGACAAGATTGGATATTGGGCTCTACCAGATGGAAGACCTTGAACCACTAGAGAATTTTGAGCAGGGAATTAGATGACAAAAAGGATTTTTCCTTTTTTCTTCTCAGATCAGTGTATAGAATGCATTGAATGGGAAGAAAGTAAAATCAGGGAAACCTGTTAGGTAACTGTTGTTGTAATGCAAGCACAAGGTCATGAGCACTGGGAAGGAGGAGATGATAGGGAGTGGGTGGGCAGAAAGGGGAGATGAAACAGAGACATCATGAAAGGAGAACCAACAGTCTTGTTGGTTCTCTGACAACCATGAGGAAATTGGCATGGGCTTATAATTCACGGAAAAAGATGACTTGAACTTTTAGATATGTTGAATTCAAAATAATGGTAAATCATCTAAGAAAAGATGTGCTGAAGAAGGTTGAAGACGTGGAACTGAAGCAGAAAGGAGAGGTGAAGTCTTTTCTTTAAAAGAAAAATGCTGGGGTGCCTGGGTGGCTCAGTGGGTTAAAGCCTCTGCCTTCAGCTCAGGTCATGATCCCAGGGGTCTGGGATCGAGCCCCGCATCTGGCTCTCTGCTCAGCGGGGAGCCTACTTCCCTTCCTCTCTTTCTGCCTGCCTCTCTGCCTACTTGTGATCTCTGTCTTTCAAATAAATAAATAAAATCTTTTTAAAAAATTAAAAAAAAATAAAAGAAATATGCTGAACATAAGCATTCAGGATGCAAACATGAGTAAGATGTGGTTCCTGCCATCAAGAAGCTTATACTCTAGGGGTACCTGGCTGGCTCAGTTGGTAAAGCATGTGACTCTTGATCTCAGGGTCATGAGTTCAAGCCCCACATTTGACATGAAGCCTACTTAATTTTTTTTTAACTTTTTAAAAAAGATTTTATCTATTTATTTTAGAGAGATCAAGCACTCACACATGAGTGAACAAGGGGGGAGGGGCAGGAGGAGAGGGAGAGACAATCTCAAGTAGATTCTCTGCTGAGAATCTACTTGATTCTCAGTGCTGATGTGGGGCTTTATCCTGCGACCCTGAGATCATGACTTCAACAAAACCAAGAGTTGGATGCTCAACCAACTGAGCCACCCAGGCACATTTCCCCCCAAAAAATTTTTAAGAAGCTTATGGTCTAATGGAAGGAGAAACAAGTAAACACAGATTATGCTGATGACTATGAGAAGGATGGATAGAAAGAAGCAAGAGTGGAAGCAAGGAGATGTTATTGCAGTGATCCAGGCAAAAGATGCTGGTGGCCTAGACTTGAGTTATGAGAGTCAAGTATAGACAAGACAGATTCAAGAAATATTTAAAAGTTAAAATGCTTGGAGGAGTCAAGATGGCAGAGAAGTAGTAGGCTGAGACGACATCGGGTAGCAGGAGATCAGCTAGATAGCTTATCTAACCATTGTGAACACCTACAAATCCAACGGGAAATCGAAGAGAAGAAGAGCAATAATTCTAGAAACAGAAAATCGACCACTTTCTGAAAGGTAGGACCTGCAAAGAAGTGAGTCCAAAGCGAGGGAAAGATAGATGGCGGGGGGAGGGGCCAGCTCCTGGCAAGCGGCAGAGCAATGGAGCACAAAATCAGGACTTTTAAAAGTCTGCTCCACGGAGGGACATCGCTCCAGATGCTAAACCGGGGGGAAGCCCACGCGGGGTCAGCATAACGCCAGGTACCATGGGGTCACAGAAGGACCGAGGGTGTCTGAGTGTCACAGAGCTCGCAGGTATTAGAGCGGGGATGCCGGCTACAGTGACAAAGCCGAGGAGTGAGCTCTCAGCTCGGGGTTACTTTGAGCCGGTCACAGGCTGGGTGGGCTCGGAGAGCGGCCAGAAGCCACGGAGATGGAAGCGACCGGGCGCTTTTCTCCAAGTGCGAGCAATTGAGTGCTTTCCTCCTAGGTGCGACCGGAGGCCAGGGAGACGGGGGCAGCTGGGCGCTTTTCTCTGAGAGCACACTGAGGAGCGGAACCCCGAGCTCTCGGCTCCTCTGGGCCAAGAGATTGGGAGGCCTCCCTCTTCATACCCGTCCTCCGGAACTCTATGGAAAGCGCTCAGGGAACAAAAGCTCCCGAAAGCAAACCCGAGCAGATTACTTAACCCGGCCCCTGGTAAGGGCATGGCAATTCCTCCTGGGGCAAAGACACTTGAGAATCACTACAACAGGCCCCTCCCCCAGAAGATCAACAAGAAACCCAGCCAAGACCAACTTCACTCACCAAGAACAGCAGTATTCCAGAGGAGGAGAAAGCAAATCTTATCTGGACAAAATGACAAGGCGGAAAAATTCACCACAAAAAAAAAAAAAAAAAGAACAAGAGGCAGGACCTAAGGCTGGAGACCTAATCAATACAGACATTGGTAATATGACAGATCTAGAATTCAGAAAGACAATTATCAAGGTTCTAGCCGGGCTCGAAAAAGGCATAGAAGATATTAGAGAAACCCTCTCCGGAGAGATAAAAGCCCTTTCTGGAGAAATAAAAGAACTAAAATCTAACCAAGTTGAAATCAAAAAAGCTATTAATGAGGTGCAATCAAAAATGGAAACTCTCACTGATAGGATAAATGAGGCAGAAGAAAGAATTAGTGACATAGAAGACCAAATGACAGAGAATAAAGAAGCTGAGCAAAAGAGAGACAAACAAATACTGGACCACGAGGAGAGAATTTGAGAGATAAGCGACACCATAAGGCAACACAACATTAGAATAATTGGGATTCCAGAAGAAGAAGAAAAAGAGAGGGGAGCAGAAGTATATTGGAGACAATTATTGGAGAGAATTTCCCTACTATGGCAAAGGGAACAAACATCAAAATCCAGGAGATGCTAAGAATGCCCCTCAAAATCAATAAAAATAGGTCCATACCTCATCAGCTGATAGTAAAATTTGCAAGTCTTAGCGACAAAGAGAAAATCCTGAAAGCAGCCCGGGAAAAGAAGTCTGTAACATACAAGGGTAAAAACATTAGATTGGCAGCGGACCTATCCACAGAGACCTGGCAGGCCAGAAAGAACTGGCATGATATATTTAGAGCACTAAACAAGAAAAACATGCAGCCAAGAATACTATATCCGGCTAGGCTATCATTGAAAATAGAAGGAGAGATAAAGAGCTTCCAGGACAAACAAAAGCTGAAAGAATTTGCAAACACCAAACCAGCTCTACAGGAAATATTGAAAGGGGTCCTCTAAGCAAAGAGAGACCCTAAAAGTAGTAGATCAGAAAGAAACAGAGACCATATACAGTAACAGTCACCTTACAGGCAATACAATGGCACTAAATTCATATCTTTCAATAGTTACCCTGAATGTTAATGGGCTCAATGCCCCAATCAAAAGACACAGGGTATCAGAATGGATAAAAAAACAAAACCCATCAATATGCTGCCTACAAGAAACTCATTTTAGACCCGAAGACACCTCCAGATTTAAAGTGAGGGGGTGGAAAACAATGTACCATGCTAATGGACATCAGAAGAAAGCTGGGGTGGCAATCCTTATATCAGATCAATTAGAGTTTAAGCCAAAGACTATAATAAGAGATGAGGAAGGACACTATATCATACTCAAAGGGTCTGTCCAACAAGAAGACCTAACAATCTTAAATATCTATGCCCCTAACATGGGAGCAGCCAACTATATAAACCAATTAATAACAAAATCAAAGAAATACATCGACAGTAATACAATAATAGCAGGGGACTTTAACACTCCCCTCACTGAAATGGACAGATCATCCAAGCAAAAGATCAACAAAGAAATAAAGGCCTTCAATGACACACTGGACCAGATGGACATCACAGATATATTCAGAACATTCCATCCCAAAGCAACAGAATACACATTCTTCTCTAGTGCACATGGAACATTCTCCAGAATAGACCACATCCTGGGTCATCAATCAGGTCTCAACCGGTATGAAAAGACTGGGATCATTCCCTGCGTATTTTCAGACCACAATGCTCTGAAGCTAGAACTCAATCACAAGAGGAAATTTGGAAAGAACCCAAATACATGGAGACTAAACAGCATCCTTCTAAAGAATGAATGGGTCAACCAGGAAATTAAAGAAGAATTGAAAAAATTCATGGAAACAAATGATAATGAAAACACAACGGTTCAAAATCTGTGGGACACAACAAAGGCAGTCCTGAGAGGAAAATATATAGCGGTGCAAGCCTTTCTCAAGAAACAAGAAAGGTCTCAAATACACAACCTAACCCTACACCTAAAGGAGCTGGAGAAAGAACAACAAAGAAAGCCTAAACCCAGCAGGAGAAGAGAAATCATAAAGATCAGAGCAGAAATCAATGAAATAGAAACTAAAAAAACAGTAGAACAAATCAACAAAACTAGGAGCTGGTTCTTTGAAAGAATTAATAAGATTGACAAACCCCTGGCCAGACTTATCAAAAAGAAAAGAGAAAGGATGCAAATAAATAAAATCATGAATGAAAGAGGAGGGATCACAAACAACACCAAAGAAATACAAACAATTATAAGAACATACTATGAGCAACTCTACACCAACAAATTCAACAATGTGGAAGAAATGGATACATTTCTAGAGACATATAAACTACCACAACCGAACCAGGAAGAAATAGAAAACCTGAACAGACCCATAACCAGTAAGGAGATTGAAATAGTCATCAAAAATCTCCAAACAAACAAAAGCCCGGGACCAGACGGCTTCCCAGGGGAATTCTACCAAACATTTAAAGAAGAATTAATTCCTATTCTCCTGAAACTGTTCCAAAAAATAGAAATGGAAGCAAAACTTCCAAACTCATTTTATGAGGCCAGCATCACCTTGATCCCAAAACCAGACAAGGATCCCATCAAAAAAGAGAATTACAGACCAATATCCTTGATGAACACATATGCGAAAATTCTCACCAAAATACTGGCCAATAGGATCCAACAGTATATTAAAAGGATTATTCACCACAACCAAGTGGGATTTACTCCAGGGCTGCAAGGTTGGTTCAACATCCGCAAATCCATCAATGTGGTACAATACATTAATAAAAGAAAGAATAAGAAACACATGATACTCTCAATAGATGCTGAACAAGCATTTGACAAAGTGCAGCATCCCTTCTTGATGAAAACTCTTCAAAGTGTAGTGATAGAGGGCACATACCTCAATATTAGCAAAGCCATCTATGAAAAACCCACTGCAAATATTCTCAATGGAGAAAAACTGAAAGCTTTTCTGCTAAGGTCAGGAACACGGCAAGGATGTCTGTTATCACCACTGCTGTTCAACATAGTACTAGAAGTCCTAGCCTCAGCAATCAGACAACAAAAAGAAATTAAAGGCATCCAAATTGGCAAAGAAGAAGTCAAACTAACACTCTTTGCAGATGATATGATACTATATGTGGAAAACCCAAAAGGCTCCACTCCAAAACTGCTAGAACTTGTACAGGAATTCAGTAAAGTGTCAGGATATAAAGTCAATGCACAGAAATCAGTTGCGTTTCTTTACACTAACAACAAGAGAGAAGAAAGAGAAATTGAGGAGTCAGTCCCATTTACAATCGCACCCAAAACCATAAGATACCTAGGAATAAATCTAACCAAAGAGGCAAAGAATCTATACTCAGAAAACTATAAAGTACTCATGAAAAAAATTGAGGAAGACACAAAGAAATGGAAAAATGTTCCATGCTCCTGGATTGGAAGAACAAATATTGTGAAAATGTCTATTCTACCTAAAGCAATCTACACATTTAATGCAATCCCTATCAAAATCCCATCCATTTTTTTAAAGAAATAGAACAAATAATCATAAAATTTATATGGAACCAGAAAAGACCTTGAATAGCCAAAGGAATATTGAAAAAGAAAGCCAAAGTCGGTGGCATCACAATTCCAGACTTCAAGCTCTATTACAAAGCTGTCATCATTGAGACAGTATGGTACTGGCACAAAAACAGACATATAGATCAATGGAACAGAATAGAGAGCCCAGAAATAGACCCTCAACTCTATGGTCAACTAATCTTCGACAAAGCAGGAAGGAATGTCCAATGGAAAAAAGACAGCCTCTTCAACAAATGGTGCTGGGAAAATTGGACAGCCACATGCAGAAAAATGAAATTGGACTATTTCCTTTTACCACACACTAAAATAGACTCTAAATGGATGAAGGACCTCAATGTGAGACAGGAATCCATCAAAATCCTTGAGGAGAATGCAGGCAGCAACCTCTTTGACCTCAACCGCAGCAACTTCTTCCTAGGAACATCGCCAAAGGCAACAGAAGCAAGGGCAAACATGAACTATTGGGATTTCATCAAGATCAAAAGCTTTTGCACAGCAAAGGAAACAGTTAACAAAACCAAAAGACAACTGACAGAATGGGAGAAGATATTTGCAAACGACATATCAGATAAAGGGCTAATATCCAAAATCTATAAAGAGTTTAGCAAACTCAACACCCAGAGAACAAATAATCTAATCAAGAAATGGGCAGAGGACATGAACAGACATTTCTGCAAAGAAGACATCCAGATGGCCAACAGACACATGAAAAAATGCTCCACATCACTCGGCATCAGGGAAATACAAATCAAAACCACAATGAGATACCACCTCACACCAGTCAGAATGGCTAAAATTAACAAGTCAAGAAATGACAGATGCTGGCGAGGATGCGGAGAGAGGGGAACCCTCCGACACTGCTGGTGGGAATGCAAGCTGGTGCAACCACTCTGGAAAACAGTGTGGAGGTTCCTCAAAAAACTGAAAATAGAGCTACCCTATGACCCAGCGATTGCACTACTGGGTATATATACTGAAGATACAAACGTGGTGCTCCAAAGGGGCACATGCACCCGAATGTTTATAGCAGCAATGTCCACAATGGCCCAACTATGAAAAGAACCTAGATGTCCATCAACAGATGAATGGATAAAGAAGAAGTGGTATATATACACAATGGAATACTATGCAGCCATCAAAAGAAATGAAATCTTGCCATTTGCGACGATGTGGATGGAACTAGAGGGTATTATGCTTAGCGAAATAAGTCAATCGGAGAAAGACAACTATCATATGATCTCCCTGATATGAGGAAGTGGAGATGCAATGTGGGGGGGTTGAGGGGTAGGAAAAGAAAAAATGAAAGAAGATGGGATCGGGAGGGAGACAAACCATAAAAGACTCAATCTCTAAAAACAGACTGAGGGTTGCTGGGGGGAGGGGGGAAGGGAGAGGTTGGTGGGGATATGGACATTGGGGAGGGTATGTGCTATGATGAGTGCTGTGAAATGTGTAAACCTGGTGATTCACAGACCTGTACCCCTGGGGATAAAAATACATTATATGTTTATAAAATAAATAAATTAATTAATTTTTAAAAAAGTTAAAATGCTCAAGACTTGGTAAATGGTTGAATGGTGTAAGGGTGAGGGAGGAATCAAGGAGGATGACTCCCAAAACTAATTGGAGTAACTAGGTGAATAGTTGTACCACCAACTGAAATGAGAATAAACACAGGAAGAAGAGCAAGCTTATGTGGGAAGAAAATAATTCTGTTTTGGAATTGAGTCTGAGGTCCGTGTAGAACATTCAGGTGGAAATTTCAGCAGCAAGTTTGATATAGAAGGCTGAAGCTTAAGGGAGAAGACATATACAGAGGTGGGAATGGAGAGAAGTTTGGGTGGCTCAGTTGGTTAAGCAACTGCCTTCAGCTCAGGTCTTGATCTCAGGGTCCTGGGATAGAGTCCCGCATCAGTCTTCCTGCTCATTGGGGAGCTTGCTTCTCCTTCTCCCTCAGCTGCTCCCCCTGCTTATGCTCTTTCACTGTTTCTGTCAAATAAATAAATAAAATCTTAAAAAAAAAAAGAAATGGGGCTGGAAGTTGTCAGCATACAAGTTGTACTTAAACCATAGATATGAATGAAAGAAAAGTATGTAAGGGGAGAGAAAAAGTGGATCAAAGACAGAACCTTGAGGAACATCAATATTTAAGGGATAGACAGAGACAGAAGAGATTATCAGGCAATGATAGAAAATGAAAGCCAGGTTGGAGTGGGTTGAGAAACAAAAATCAAGATGTGAGGAGAGCAATTAGACCACAACTCAGAGCTTTACAAAAAATTGGGTAGCAGCTACAGTTAGAGATCAGGAGTTTCCAAGACAGCCAGCGAATGAAATGGAGAAAAAGCATTCAGTGAGGAGCATATCATAAAAGCCAGTTGAGGGAAGTTTTAGGCATAAAGTTATCAGGGGCACTCTATCCTTTTTCTAGTCTTCCCCTGAGGCACATAGGAAATGTTGGCTCTAACAAGAAAGGTAGATTGAAAGGGATTGGTACCTAGAACAAGGACTTCTGCCCAATGGGGTAGTACAGGTGTTGGGAAGAGAGTAAAACTTGGGTAGGCATAAAGAAATTAGGCACCATTAGACACCTGGATAATCCAACTGCCAGTAATCAGGGGAGAACTACCCTCTCCTTGATCTTCTCTTGAGGTGCATGGGAATGTCTTTTCTTCCTGTAGCTGGCTGTTGTTACCTGAATGCAGGCCTATTCGAATCCGGACTGGCACCTCTGGCATGTGTCTCATCTTAAAGGTCCCCACGGAGCTCAGGATATCTAGGGACATGTTTGCAATCTTAGCCGCATGCCGACTGCCATTCCTCTTTGGGAGGCCTGAGACCACCATGTAAGCATCTTCAATGGTCAATACTTGGAAATCAGGGGAAATAGAATGAGCAGACAAATTGTGTGTGTATGTGTGTGTGTGTGTGTGTGAGAGAGAGAGAGAGATGAGGAAGGCTTATTTCTTGTAAAGTGAGGAAGATGGTGAGAGACTGTCAGAGATTAAGGTCTGGCTGCATATTAGAATCATTTAAGGAGCTTTATGAAAAAAAATTGATGTCTAGGTCCCACACCCATAGATTCTGAAATAAGCAACCTTGCAGTTTCTTGGCTGGCCCTAGAGAACTATCAGGCCCCAAGTAATTCCTGGGGCAAAGAAAAGAGGAGATTTGTAGGAATATCCATGGATACCCATGGAAGAGCACGCTAGGAGAAGGTGCATATAATATTCCTCTAGCAAGTATTTCTCTAGAAGATTTCAGGTAAATGAGCTAGCAGCCTTAAGGCAAGTATAGAGAAAGGGAAAGGAAGGAGGTGGAAGAGACTGTTCCTTCTGCTTTGCATTGTTAATATGATGAAGTTAGTTTTGTAGTCCCTTGGGTGTGAGAACTGAGTCTTTTTTCCACCAGCTACCCCCTCCTCTCCTAGTGCCACTTGTTAAAGGACAGCAGAACCCGCCCTCAGCTGCTTTAAGCTGGACACCTGTAAGGAAAAGCAAATCTGTATTCCTCATCTTCGCAAAAGAAGTGTGCTCACTCTTTTAGGTGACTAGTAAGTAGAAGCTTTTCAAGTAAATCCAAAAGATAAGTCTACTGGAAGGACTTCCATGAAATGTGCCAGTCTGACTTTGCTAGGACAAGTTTGGATCCAATTAAAATCCATGTTCTTCTAGAGAACTGCACTCACAAGTGCAACAGTTAAGACTATGAAATTCTGATGTCACACTGCCTTAGTCAGAATCCCAGATGTACCATTTACAAACTGTGTGGCCTTGCCAAGTCACTTAACTTCTCTGTGCTTTAGTATCCTTATTTGCAAAACAAGGATAATAAGAGTACCTGCCTTACGGAGTTTTCCAAGGACTAAATAACATATGCCAAAGCACTTAAAACCTGCCTGGTGGATAAGTGCAAGCTATCATAATCATCATTATCATCATCAAACTAATATGTCTTAACACAAGCTATGGGATGGTGGCTATGACTCAGCTCCAGAGAAAGTTCAGTAATCAGCAATAGGCCTCTCATCATGGCTTTCTATACAGCCAGTAACAATGATACTTTGAATACATGAGACTTTGTACCTCACCATGCTTCCATCCAGGGCCTCCCTTTCCTCGTACAGTTGAAGAAAGGGATCCCTGTCCTCAAATAAGTATGCCAGCCTGCACAGAGGAAGGGAACAGGTACAATCCAAATGTTATACGGGAGGGAGAGACTCACTTACTTGCTGGCCATTATCAAAGAATAGTGGTTGACTCTTTCCCGAAATGAGTCAGTCACTCAGGAGTCTCCACACACATAAATGAGGAAAATAGAAGGGCAGGGAGCATGGGCAGTGCCTAGCCTTGGTGAAAGACTGTTGTGGGGGACTGTGGGGGGAGGCATGAGCCAGCAGGAGGACACAGAAAGGGCAGGGGAGGTATAGAAAAGGGGCTGGTTGAGATGGGTGGTGGCAGGAGAACAGAAACTAAAAACAAATCACAAGCTTTGTAATTTTGCAGTAACCTTCTCACTTCCATTTCAGATTATCAAGTGCTGGGGAGGTGATTTCAATTTTACAGGTAAAGAAAATGAAAACACAAACGGGTTTGGTGACTCACTGCTGGTTCAATTTTATTTCCTTTGCCCTGTTGCTTTTAATAAACAGGACTGAAAAATTAGATTTCATTTTTGGATTTGGAGAGCCCCGCTCTACCCTGGAAACAGCCCACGAACTCCCTACTGCAGCCATGAAGTACCAAAATATCTTATGGCCTCATCCCTAAGACTTCAGACAATTGTCTGAAGAGTATCAGCTGCATTGATTAAACCAGTGGCTGTGTTACTGCCCACGCTGAATCATCTTTGATTTTAGTTTCAACTGAATTAGCTTTCGGTGATTTGTTTTCCTCTTCAGGCTGCTTGAGTTCAACAAGTTAAGACAGGTAGTCTGATTCTATGGATTTTTTCCTCCACTGTGGCTTCCATGTGTGCTTCTTGATAAGTTTGCAGCTCCAGCTGATTGACAGGTATGATATCTATTTCTGAGCCCTATTTAGATGGCTTGGCCTAGCCCTGAGGCTCTTTACCTGACCTGAAAGGGCCCTGTCTAATCTGAGATAAACACATTGCCCTGTGTGTGATTTGAGAGTTGGAACATTTCAGACTACTGTGAAGGATCCAATGAATGGAGGTCCTCATTCCCCAGCTCTACCTTGGTTCCTGGGACAGAGGAGCTGTCTAAAGTTTGGGATGCCTGGGGCATGTTTTTCCATCAATAAGACAAGTATCCATGTTTCAGACAACGTGGAAATGGCCTTGCAAAGCTATAAGATTCTTAGTCATTTTCTGCCTAGAGATAAGACAACATATAAAAATCAAAGGTAGGGAAGCATGGCAACCAAAGGAGTGAATGTAGTCATCTATTCTCTGCTCATCTTCAGCAACCTTAGATAGGAGGAGTGGAAATTGACAGCTGGAGGGGGGGGGAATGTGGGAGCAGTAGGTTGCAACCTCACAGTTAATGACTTCCCTAGACCTCAGACCACAAGATGGGCTCATGGTTACCCTATAGGAATCCCTTTGACCTATGTGATGCCAGAGTTCCCTCCTGTATCAAAACGGTACTTAGGGGAACAAACCAAATTTTAACAGCATGTGTTAGATCTACATGAGTTTTACCAAGATGAACTCTGTAGCGGTCACCAGCTATGGGCAAAGCACCAATGCTTCTTCTATCGCCCTTATATCATATCTAGCATGATACTACCTACACTGTGGTTACTTAGCCCCTGAAGTACAATAACCCTTTTGGCTCCAACTTCTTCTTAGTCTCAGTTCTAGAAAACAGCTCAAGAGAAATCTGCCTGGCAATCTCTTGCTCAGTTCATACTGTTATTTTATAAAGTGTGAGATTGTATGCATTCTGCCTGGCCTTCATTTCTAATAAGATACCAATGGAAGTGGTATACTATTTAAATTTTATGTCCTTAATCAGAGTTGGAGACAAACCATGAGTGACTCTTGACTATAGGAAAGAAACTGAGGGTTGCTGGAGGGGAGGTAGGTTGGGGGGAGGGAGTAAATGGGTGTTGGGTGAGGGCACGTGATGTGGTAAGCACTGGGTATTATATGCAACTGATGAGTCACTGAACTCTACATTTGAAACTAAAATAAATAAATAAACACATAAATACATAAATAAACTTTACTTCCTACATAACAGCATTCAGTACAATTCCACCTTTTAATTTTGGGATTGCAAGTCTCATATAAAAATTTCTCTCTAGAATATACTTATCTGCTCAGTAACTTACCTTGTAGACATCATGACTGTCTATGACAGCATCAAAGAGTGTGTACAGGTCATTGAGAAGATCTACTACCTCAATAGGCTCACTCATGGCTGAGATGGTGGTGAAGCCCACAATGTCACTGAAGCACAGGGTGATCAAGTCAAAGCCCACAGGTTCAACCATGTCGCCCCTTTTGAGGGATTTGGCAACTGATCAAAAGCAGAGACAGCTATTCCTCAGAGGACACAGGCCTCCCGGCATGCCATACACACATCTGCTAAAACACAATTTCTCCAAAAATCACTGCCAAGTAAATGAGTAGGAAGAAGATGTCATCTGGATGAAAACATTAATTCTTTAATTTAGTCTATAAATATATTTTGAGTGCTTATGATGTGCCAGGTACTGTGCCAGATGCTGGAACACAGCACCGAACAGACAGCCTTGGTCTGTGTTTTTGTGGAGCTTTTTTTTTTTTTCTTTAAAGACTTTATTTATTTGACAGAGAGAGAGATCACAAGTAGGCAGAGAGTCAGGCAGAGAGAGAGGGGGAAGCAGGCTCCCTGCTGAACAGAGCCCGATCCAGGGCTCAATCCAGGGCTTGATCCCAGGACCCCAGGATCATAACCTGAGCCAAAGGCAGAGGCTTTAACCCACTGAGCCACCCAGGCGCCCCTTGTGGAGCTTTTCCTCAGCTGTCCCTTCACTCAGGGAATGATCCCAGGTGGTTGCTTTACATGAGACCAATTTCCCCAGTTATCTCCTAGAAGATCATGTTACAATATGATAAGGTGTCTTGGAAATTTTGGAAACAGTATTAAAAGGTAAGGCTTTGAACAAGGAAGGAAAACCTAGAAAAACAAATCTGCTACTCTCCTCTAGGACCTCAAAGAACTGACTCTTTTTAATTGGTCAGCTTCCAGGCAAAGTCATGAAGTTACACATAGAAAAACTGAAGCACCAAAAAACTTAAATGACCAGCATGCTCCACAGGTAGTGGGAAATTAGGAAGGTGTGCTCTACTCCCTTGGTTTCCAATTCATCTTTGATTTGAAGGTGTGGATCAAACCTACTGGAAGTAGAGAGGGTTTAGGATAGGGGGAAGGAGCAGTTAGTTATGGGTAATTTTTTCTTTCAATTTCTAATAGAACACACTGTTACAGGGATTCACACTCCTCAGGTTTTCACACATACGGTGGTAGCATCTGTGTTAGAAGTTTTTCTGTTTTCTGTTTTTCAATTTCTAGCTCTTCAGTCTGTTCCTGGATCAAATCTTCCAAGTTGCTAGAATATTGCTCCAAAATCCGAAGCATGGAGTCAATGATATTGGTCTTCGTCCCTTTATTCAAAGTTTTAAACTGAAAGTAAAACAGAAAAAGGACCCAGGGGAATTTTTATTCTCCAAACTCAGAGATGATGGAGTAGGATCCCTTATCAAAAATTCCTTCCTCTAAAATGCCAGGGCACAAGAAGTAAACTGAGGTATAAATGGAAAAAGTCACCACTCAACCTCACTGTTACCCTGTCCGATTCACAAGGTTCTTTTTCCCTGAATAGCTCTTCCCCCACACTTCTGGCTCTTTGAAGTCTGAGCAAAGGTGTTCTGGGAAGGATTCTCCAGCTCTCAGATGCTGTCACATGGTAGTAGCCACTTTAAAGGCAATAGGATCTTGTCTTGAGCCTAGGTCATTTGTGAGTGGGATGAGGAGAGAGAGGGTAGGGAGTACTGTTTTACCCTTCTGGGTAATCAACCTATTAAGTCATCCTGACTTCTAATGCCACTGTGTTACCAGTTTTTGGATAGTGGATGTTTCCTTGACCTCTTAAATATGACCCAAGATCTATATGGTAAGATCTACCCCCTATTTCTTACCATCTTACCACGGAGGTCCAGGAATAATGATGTGCTTTAGCACCTGCCCTTCATATCAGTCAGGGTCATGTAGAAATTCAGCTGGTCTTGGCCCATTCTATGCCCTGATCCTTTAGAGGTGGCTGCATGCCACAGATTTTTAATGTGCCCTCCTGAGGCCCTGTCCATCTACAGAAACAGGGAGCTTGGCATAGCATTGGAATCACGAGGGGGTAACCCCTCCTTGCTGATGTGTTCAGCATGCACAAGGCTGTGTTTACAACAATAAAAAGACTGGTGGTAGTTTTGCTGAGCAGACATCCAGGAATCTGTCCCAATGAACCTTCTTATGCAGCTGGGCCACACATGGTCCCCTTAGCACTCAATCCCCCAAGGCTGATACCAGGAGTTTCCTTCTGAGCCTGATCCACATCTACATGTCTACCAAGGTCGTGCAGGTAATCTCAGTAGTCTGCTCAGCTGTTTAAGGCTCCCCTATTGCCTGACCCAGGGAACCTCCCTCTCCTTCTCAGCCCATTTAAGTTTTATTAGCTGCAGGGAGTTGGCAGGCTATCCTGGTCTTTCAGACAATCTAAACTTCCACCAAAACATTTCAGTGAAGGCAGCCCCCCCAATGTCCATTTGAAGGCTGTATGATGTATACTCCTTCCATCTATCACCAGCTTCTCTTCTGTCTTCTGAAATAACATCTCTAGCATCAACACAAGGACAAATGCTTTTTCTCTTGCCTCATGGTAGGTTTTCAGAAATGTGACCTTCATGGTCCTTTGCCTTTTCCATACTATTGAATACCTGTTTGAGTGTCCTCAAGAGACCCAGTCAGCCTAATGGAAGCATTGTTAGCTGGGGACATGGATGACTTCATATACAGGGCCCCTAAGGCTTTCAATCCACCTCTTTCTTTTTTCCGCCTCAAATACCTGCCACTCAGAAAGCATCTCAGTGCTGTACTCCAGCCAGGCTCGAAAGCCTCTCCACCAGAGCTGACACAGCATTCACAGAGAGTACCCTCAGTTTCAGTATCCTGTAGTTTCAACAAAGACCTAAGCTGCATGTTCCAACATAAGAATTGCACCCTAGGTACCCTCGGCAGAACTTTCTCTGTCCTTTCCTTACTTCCCCCTTTCTATCCCCAACTCTAGGGAAAGAATCAGACTCTTTAGAAATTCAGTATCTTAAGGAGAGAGTTTACCATTTTTTGTGCAATTTATTGCCTCAAGTAGTTCCCTAGGAACTTAAAAAAATCTCCTGCTTTTATACTCCCCATTTGCACATTTTTCTGTCATGGGCCTTTGAAAGGAGGATCTTTCAATGTCTCTTTCAAATGTCTTTCCTCGCTCCTCAAAACCACCTGGTGTTACTTCAGTGGTATACTCAGCAGAGTTTTCTGGCATCTCCATAGCAAACATGGCCCTACAAGGACCTGTGCCAAGCTGAAATCAAATATGATACCCATCTTTTAACAGTCTCAATGCCATTACCTTGCAAGTGCCCAGTGGTTCCATTCTATTTCTGAAAGGTTGGTTAGGTCAGATTGTGAATGGTCCAGAATAGAGTTTCATATACAGAAGCACATTCAAATCAGCCATTGCACACTTGGAGGATGTGCTGGGGGCGCTCCAGTATCAAAGGCCTCCAAGTAGCCACCCCAATGCTTCCTCCCCAAGAGGAGTGATTTTTTTTCTCTCTCGCTTGCAGGAGTTTCCTTTTACAATATGATGAAAACTCAAGGAGCCCGTTTTGGGTAGGCTGGCTTTAGGATGCCTTCTGGGCAGTGCTGAGATTCACAGAGTCCTTACCTGATTAAATATTTCATCAAAAGTTGGTCGCTGTTCTGAAGCTTCAGCCCAGCACTGCTTCATCAGCTGGAGACATTCTGGAGGGGCACACTCAGGAGGAACCATGGGTCTGTACACAGGAGGAGGCTTCTTAACTTTGTCTATGATTTCTGTCCAGAAGAAAGAAGAGAAAGTTTTATAAATTACAGAAAGAGTGCCAAGATTTGACAAAGATCATTGAGTTTTAGCAAAGAAAGAGGTTTGCCAAGAAAAAAAAAACACAATCCATCTCCTTTGCTTTCTCCTTAAGTGGCTTGAATATAAATTGTCTCTGAGCAAAGGAAGTATTGGTCAATTGAGGAGGGGAAAAGAAATTAATCAGCTGGACTAGTAGTATCATTTAGGCACAACTTAATCCTGCTTTTAGGTTTTAGGTTTTAGGTTTTAGATGTGGCCTATCTGATGTCAATTTTAACACTATACCCCCAATGATCTGGCTCCCTTCACCCACCCCCAAATCATCTAAACTTTCCAGTCCCCACAGTAGACCCACCTAGCCCTCCCTGAAGGCCCAGGCCCAGCCCAGATCCATGCTGTGAGTCCTGCCTGGCCCCTAGGAAAGAGGATTAAGAACTCCAATAAATAGTTCAAGACCTCATCTAGATCCTCCTAACTGCTTTTCCTTGAACTCCACTTTCAGTGGAACATGTACTATGTATCAGACTATGGACTAATGACTTTGAACACATTCTTCCATTAGATTCTCACTACAAACAGATGATGTAGGAACCCTTATTTTTATTTTACAGAAGGTTAAAATGACAAACAGAGAAAGTCACATGACTAGCAAGTGACAGAATTTGAATTTGACTCCAGACAGTCTCAATCTACTACATTGTCCCACTTCCAAATACCTCAGACTTCAACCAGGAGTTCCAAAACTCCCTATTCAAACCCAAAAGCCATTAGTGACTGAGAAGTCCAGATCAGGCAGACTAATAGAGAGAAAATTCCCAGGAAGTAGGAGAAAATAGTTAGCCTTCAATGTCCTCAGCACTCCACACCGGACCTCAAACTGTTCTCTCTGCTTCCAGACTATTCTGCAAGCATTCTTTAAACATGAATTTGGCCATGTCATTTTCTTGCTTAAAACCCTTTAATGACTTCTCATAAGACACAGGGTAAAATCTATGCCCTATCACTTCAGCTCATTTCTTATCCCTAACCCCCTCCCCAAAGCCCCAACTCCAACAGGCACCAAACCTTGCTTGCCCCACCAGTGTGCCCTTCCCACTCCTACATTGGCTGTAACACTCCAACAGTGCTGCTTCATACCATACACATACAGTAGGTGTCCCCTTGCCTCCATGAAAGAAGGGGAGGTTATTGCCTCTGACTTCTCAGCAATTTGTAACATCACACTCCTGCTCCTTTAACCCAGGTTGGCCTATACTAATAATGTTTTCTCCATTGCAGTGAAAACTTTCATTTCAAGAAAACTTTCTCCATTGCAGTGCCCACTGCAGTATAACAGATTCCATGTGAGCCAATCCCTTGGAATATGACTACCCTCATCCACTCTCTGGTAAATGGAGTCCTTATCTTTTTACCAGAGCACCATAGAGTTGAATGGGTTATCTCTCCACTTAGGCCCAGTATAATTCATGCCCTTGAGGAGCTTATAGTCCAATGGTAGAGCTAAACAAGGACGAAGAATATAAGTGTTCTAGCAGACATTCCACACAGGTAAGCACGCAGGGGGCACATGGCCTGCACTGAAGAGGTCAGAGAAGGCTTTCCAGAGGAGGTGACAAAAACTGGATGAGGCAAAGTAGGGAGAAGGCGAGGGCATTCCAGGGACTCTGAACAGCTCTCTTGAAGGCACAGAGGTAAGACCATGGTACTTTTAGTCACGTGGTTTAGCTGGAGTGTAGGGAGTGACAGGAGATAAGCTCAGAGAGGTGGCTAGAGGCCAGACTGCAAAGAGCCTTGTATGTCATGCGAGGAATCTGGGCTTCATTTGACAAGTGATGGGAAACAGGAAGTTTTGAGTAGAGGAGTGATATGGGACTCCGAGACAGGAAGTTTTGAGTAGAGGAGTAATCTGGGACTCCGAGTGAGGCAAAAGATAGCTAAGTATTTGGGTTTCTTTGTTTTATTTTGTTCGCATTTTTTATTTTTTTATTTTGAAATAAATTTAGACTTCCAGAAAAGTTATAAAACTATATAATAATTGCCTACTCTTCACTCAGCTTCCTCTAATGTTATTAACTTATATAACCTTAGTACAAAGGAAATTAATATTGGTGCATTACTATTACTACTATTCTGGTCTTTATTTGAATTTCATCAGTTTTATTCCCAGTATCTTTTTCTGTCCCACAATCCAATTCAAGATCCCATATTGCATTTAATTATCATGTCTCTGTCTCCTTCAACCCATGATGGTTCCTTATTCTGTCCCTGCCTTTCATGACTTTGAGATTTTGATGAGAATTGGCTAATTATTTTGCATAATGTTTCTCATTTGGGGTGTGTCCTATGTTTTCTCCTGGGTAGACTGTTATGCATTTTTTCCAAAAATTTCACAAAGGTGTGACATTGTGCCCTTTTCAATGCATCATATCAGGGGGTACATGATGTCAGTGAGCCTTGATCACTTGGATAAGGTGGTTTCTGCTAGATCATCATCCTCTGAGGGTGCCTGGGTAGCTCAGTGGGTTAAGCCTCTGCCTTTGGCTCAGGTCATGATCCCAGGGTCCTGGGATCAAGCCCTGCATTGGGCTCTCTGCTCAGCAGGGAGCCTGCTTCCCCCTCTCTCTCTGCCTGCTTGTGATCTCTCAGTCAAATAAATAAATAAAATCTTTTTTAAAAAAGATCATCATCCTCCTATAGTAAATGTATTATTTTTCCACTTGTAACTACTAAGTATCTAGTGGGTTCATACTCTCAGAATATGCAAATATCCTGTTTCCCCTCAAACTTTTGCCCACTTATTTTACCATTCCTTCATGGATTGTGCCCTACAGGCAATCATTTTGATGAAAGATGAGGATGAAAGCCTATGGCATGTCACAGGGAAAGTATGAAAGGACCATGCCATCCAGGAGCATCATGAGGGGTACTGAAATACCTGGCAGGGACTGTCTCAAAGGAGAGGAGGTTGCTTAAAAAGAAGGGTGTCCAACATAGGTCCTGTAAATCCTTGGCTTACATCATAGTTTGGAAAGGACCAGCTTCCTGAGTTGGGAAACTTCTTCCAAATGCCTAAATCTGTTTGGCTCTAGTCCCACCTGCTCCTAACATGCTATTTGCAGGCTAGCAGGCAGTTAGCACAAACACATAACTGTGTTCGCTCTTCTGGCAAATTAAAACAGCCTGGGTTAGGCTGATGATCTGGGTCATGGCAGGCTCGTGGTGGCCTTTTCTCACCTTCTGCTTACCTTTGCCAGGCAGATCCATCATGCAGAATGGGGTCCCCTGGACCAGTACTTCTTGCATGATGATGGCAAAGCTATAGACATCTCCTGCAAAAGAGCCTAACGTGCTGCCCTTTGGGGCTCTCAACAGTTCAGGGCTGTCCATAACAACTCTGAAATGAAAGCATTGTTTTAAGAATGCAGGGAGGATTAACTGACAGCCTTTGCAATGCCCTCAAGGGTTCCAATGGTGCTGTTTCATTGACTGCTTTATATTTTTATTAGACTGACTGGCATGCTAGTCTCCCCCACTCCGGGGTCCAAATCTATGAATCTAAGAAATTGTGCACAAAGAAAGCATACTACTCTCCCCACTCCAGAACCATGCAGGCAGACACAGCGGAGGTGTGGAGCAGGGCAGAGAAGCTTGAAGTAGAAAAACTATCTGGCACTTGCTTTCTTGTTCTCTTGAGCCTGCAAGTAGCAATTGGCAGGCTTCCTGGGAAAGACAAGTACACAGCCACTCTGGTTGCCATGGATTTGCTATTTGTTGAGATCTATATGTGTCTGGTAATTTGATTGTGCTGGGGCTTAGGGATTCACAAGTTGCTTTCTCCAGGTCTTCTCTAAGAGGATTTGAGGATCTCCAGGCCTCCTCTATACCTCACAGGGCAAAAAGATGCAACAATTCCTTCATTCAGTTCTACAAATATTTATTGAGGGTATACCACGTACTGGGTACTACGCTAGGTGCAGGAATGGTGCCAGAGTTGAATTAGACCTTGCCTCTGCCCTTATACGGTTCACAGAGTAATGGGCAGCATAGACATGTGATCCCCTAACTGCAATATGTGGCAGGACTACTTAAGTTAATGTACAAAGAAATACACACTGGGATACCTGGTTGGTTCAGTCAGTTGAGCGTCTGATTCTTGGTTTCAGCTCAGGTTGTGATGTCAGGGTCATGAGATAGAGCTCCCCACCCTCTACCACTGTCAGACTCCGTGCTCTGCAAGGAGTCTGCTTGAGATTCTCTCCCTCTCCCACTGCCCCTCTCCGCACTCATGTCTCTCTCTCTCTCCCCTTCTTTCTTTTAAATAAATAAATAAATAAAACACATTTGTAATATAAATACAGTAGTCAAAAGTTTTATACGGAATCATACAAAATTGCCATTTCTGTGGGTAAAAATGGTTGATATTGACAATTCCATGAGGCTCAAACTAAAAAAAAAAAAAAAAAGGAGAGATAGAAAACTGAGCTGATCAAATTAATCCAGGAAGGCTTCCTGGAAAAGTTAGATCTTAAAGGAGTTTTTTTAAAAAGTCAAGGATGCAGTTTCCTAGAGCTGAGAGGGTAAGGGCTTTGCAGGGAGAAAGAACAGTACGTGCAAAAGAACAAGAAGTAGAAAGGAGCAAATTGCAGTTGGGGGTGGTGGTAAGCAGATTAACTTGGCTGAAGAGAAGGGCTCTGTTAAGGAATAATGAGAAATGAGAAATGGGGTTGATGAAGTGGGGGAGGGACGGTGGCTAGAAGAATGAGGGCAGAAGGTGAGAGGCCCTGAGAGCCAAATGAAGGCATTTGGAGTGAATACAAAAGGCAGTAGGGGTTCAGGAGCTGGAGAGAGATTTGATGAAAGCTGTGTTTGGAAGATTAATCTGGCAACCTGCACAAACTGGATCGAAGGAGAGAGGCTGAAGTCAGGGAGACCAGCTAGGAAGTCATTACAGTAGGAGCCAGAGGCGAGGTGAAAGGAGCCTGAATAGGGGTGGGGGTGGCAGCAGGAGGACAGGGAACAAGATACACAGGAAGGCTATAATGGAGAAGTTAGTGACAGGGCTGGGGATGGACTCAATGTGCTCCTTGGAGAGGAAAGTTTTGGATTAAACAAGGGGTTGAAGTCTAGAAAGGAAGGCTGGAGAACAGTGTCTGCTGAGGGCAGGGGTGGTGGGAGGAAAGTGCTAGCTAACTTTTCAACTTGTTAACTTAGGTATTGGGAAGAGAGCCCAGGGGACAAGCTCCTGTGAAGCAGGAAGGAGGATGGAAAGGTCAGAGATTATTCTGGTGTGTTAGTGAAAGCCAGGAAAGAAAATTCACCTTGGAAATTCCAAAGTCGAGCCAATCCTTATCAAAATGGTAGAACAGGGATTTCTAGCCTCACCCCCAATCATGCACTACTCTTCTCTCTTTGTCCTCCAGGTATCCCCAGTCTTTGTCACACACCACGCCCCCCTTCTCCTGCCCCCATGGAAGTGTCTGATATACTCACTAGAGTGGTTTTGCCTTTTTGCCTTCTTGCCTAGTAGGACTTATATTTGCAAAGAAGACCCAAAGAGACTGAAAGTTACTTTGGTCAAAGGAATGCATTTCTGACTGTGGGATTTCCGGAATACCTTCCTGATATGGTTTGGAGGGGAGGGCAGGAGGGTTATCTCAGAGCAAGAAAAATGTAGCTGTTTCTTCTGCTATCCTCTCTCTTACACATTTAAAAGCATAAAAAGGGAAAAGAGGACAAAACTCTCCAGTAAAAAGCTGGGTGATTAAATACAATCATTACCAAACAGTATTTTCAAAGAGCACTTACATGTATGTTGTTAATGGCCAAAATGAGGCTTTATTTGCACCATACTTATGTAATTGAAAGTGGACAGTAATGAATACACTTAGGACCCACCCCCATTTCCCTATCTCCACTCTCAAGTAAGATCCACTACCTACCATTAGACTTGAACTCTCAGGGAAACTAGAAAAATTACTTTGGCTTGTTTTGCATCCGCTGATGCCACTACCGACTCTGAGCCTTGCCGTGGTGATAAAAATCAACTGTGGAGAGCCAGTGTGGTGAAGCGCAAAAGAACAGAAAACTCAAAGTCAAGAAACAAAAGTTCAAAATCTTAGCTTGGTCACTAAGTGGCTCACCTTACAGAACCTCCGCTTCCCCATCTGTAAAATGGACATTGAGTCAGATGATTTGCAAGAGCCACCCAATTATAAGATTTTATTAGCCCTGTCATCTAAGGAGGAAGCAGCAAGTTTCCTTATTTCATTTTAGTACATCCATCCACCGAGTCACCAAACATTTATTCTGCCAGGTAAGGTGAAAGGCACTGAGGGAGGCAAGCCTGTTTCTTGCCTTTGCAGAGCTTTTAAGTTGAGTTGGGAGAGAAGATAGCTAATTAAGCATGTAATACCAACAAAGTATGGAATTACAACAAAGTTCAAAGCCCTAAGGATCATAAAGAGGGAAACTTTGCTGAGCATAGAGGGTCATGGAAAGTCTCTTGTTGAATCAGTGGTATTTAAGTTTAGCTCTGAAGAAGGAGTAGAATCTAGCCAGACTCAGAGGAGTTTATAACAGAGTGGGAAAGGAAGAGTGTCCCAAGGGATGGGCAAAGCACGTGTAAAGGTCTGAGAGTAAGAGAGAGCCTGGGGTAAATAAACAACTGGAAGGAGTTCAGCACTGCTAGAGCCCAGAGATGGAGGGGGAGTGATTAAGAAGGAGAGGTCCACAAGGCCCAAACCACACAGGGCTCATAAGCCATGTAAGGAAATCTGAACTTTATCCTAAGAGCAGTGGGAAGCCATTCAGTGAATTTTGGCACAGCTCTAGCACGATCAGATTTGCAGTTGAGAAAATTCACTCTGGCTGCTGTGTGTGAAGAATGGATTGAGCATCCAGACTGCCATTGCAATTTGGAGAGTGAAATGACACAGTAAGAAGGAGAGACAGAACAAGAGACAGGGTACACACACACACCCACACACACACCCATCCTTTCCCCACTCCAAGACCAGAGTTTCTTAAGTTTGCAAGTTGCCAGCCTGTGAATTAAGTGGAACTCTGGGAAGATGGGCATTGTGTTTTAACTTTTAGAGATGACTCATCTTGACAGGAAGCTAAGGACTTGCCGATCTGCAGCTACTGTCCCCGACATCCTAGCATTAATACCAGGCAACCACTCCAACCTTTCAAATTGGAATTAGCCAAACAGTAACCATAAGACTAAGTTGGCAACAAGCACAGGTCCACAGAAGTTGTGATTTAGCTGCATGTAGGGGCCAGTCTTCAAAAGACCGGAATCGAATTCCTGGAACTGCTGCGAAGAAGCTGTAGGACTTGGGCAAATCGTGAGCCTCACTTTATCTCATCCGTAAAATGAAAGAGTTGGACTAGATGCCTCCCTAACGTTCAATATTCTGCAAGTTTTATAAAGCACAAAGATACCACCACTGATAACTGGGCTCTCTTGTCTGCATCTACCCATATGTCTCTCTGTATCTTTCAGTGTTTGTTTCTCTTACGTCAGCAGTCTTAAAACTAACACTGCCAAAGATTCTTTTAAAAAATATATGTTGTAATTTTCATCTGTCCCTCTGTCTCTTTTTTTGGGTTGCCTGTTTCTCTGTTTTTATGTCCCTCTCTCCTCTTCACCCTTGCAATGCTAGTTAAAATTTTTAATGCCCAAACTTCCTCTATGTATTTAATTCTACTCATTCTCTCTCCTTACTCTTTCACTTTCTTACTTCCTCTCTTCCGTCAGCTCATTCCTTCCTTTTTCTCACTCACCCATTCCCAATTCCTCATCGCAGATTTCTCCCACTTCTTTGATCTGTTATGACCCCTACAGGCATTGTTTGGTGCAGCCACTAGGGCACTAAATATAAGACAGAAAACACCAAATGCGCATTATGGGCATGCCTACTTATCTAAGTAGAAGGCCACAGTTCTGTCTGACGCCATCCCAGGCAACCTATAGAGTATTTACTTGCTGGGAGCCCCCTCCTCCTTCTCACTTCTTTCTCTTTGACAGAGATGGTAGGGTAGGCTCTAGTGACATCCCATTCCAGAATGTGCTTTGTGGGGGTCCAGCTACCAAATTACCTTCCATTCAATCTGACAAGTATTTATTGAGCACCTACTGTGTGCCTATGGCTCAGCAAGTTCCTCCAGAGACTCCTGGGGTCTCCAAACAATACAACCTAATCCTGCCACAGCGGGAACTCAACATTATTGCACTGGCTTTGTTCTGAAGGCTAGGCTGTGCTGAGATTACAGGCTGCAGACTTCATTCAACTCCTTTGGCTTGGAAATGAGGCTGAATTTTCAACAAAAGTGGGGAGTTGAATCAGCCTGAGGCTTTAATTCAGTGCATACTCTCATTTGAATTTTGGAGTTACCTTGAGTGCATCAGAAGAGTATAATAATACATTGCTTACCTTCCGCAGAAGGTTCCTCTTGGGAGACTTAGAGTTTCCAAGATGTCATTAAAGCCATAATCTGTCACTTTTAGTACAAAACACCCATCTACCACACAGTTCTGAGATTTCAACCTCCCATGAGCAAACTCTCCATGGTGTAAGTACTTCATGCCCTGCAGATACAAACAGGATTTATTTAGTAACTTCTTTAACTACTTTGTGCTTTTAAGGCCAATTTCTGAGCTTGTTAATGGCATGAGCTATTATGGGCCAGAATTCAGCCCCTTTTTTTCTTATATGCAGGCAAAGCAAAACTGTAACAACAAGAAATATTTCCAGGTCCCTTCCAACTCTAAGATTTTATGCTTTTGATGAAGAATCATATCTTGTACATCTAGAGAATGGTATGCTTTGGGAGATTTATTAACATTTCAAACATAGGATGGATCCATACATATGTAATTTCCAAGAACTGGAAGATTCTGATTTTCTCCCCAAAAGATCTAGTTCAACTTTCATTCACTGTTGGAAGAAATGGAAATTGATACGTCCTTTTTGGTGGGCAGTTTGGCAGTAGATATCAAAATTGAAAGCATTCATACCCTGTGACCTAGGGATTGTGCTTCTTCTCTAAAGAAATGCTTGTACATCTGCACAAGGAGACATACACAAGAATGCTCAAGGCAACTATGCTTTACAATATTATATAATTAAAATACAATAAGTATCTGTCAAGAAGGGACTGTCCAAATTGTGTTGCATATGAACTATGCAATATTCTGCAGCAGTTAAAAATAATAAAATAGATCTGTATGTACTAACAGGGAGTCATGTCTAAGCCATAAAGTAAGTGAAAAATGAAAAGGTGCAAAACTATGTAACAGTATGTATTTTAAAAAACAAAATCTATAATGTATGTAAATATACATGAAATGAATTGCTAGGTTAATCACCAAATTGTCAGCAATGGCAAACTGTGGGGGAGGATGTGAAAGAGGGTTGAGTAAATATCAATATTTTTCCTGTATATATTTATATTATTTGATTTTTAAATTTAATTTAATGCATTACTTCTGTAATTAAAAATAGGTAATTAAAAAGAGGAAAGCTGAATACTGCTGCTCTCTGCAGCTTGCTTTATATGACATTCAAATGTGATCTACAGGGACTCTTTTCAGATGGGTTTACTCATTCACATATAAATACAATTCATGTTCTAGTGCAATCATCTCAGAACTGTTTACGCTGAGCCCTTTTAAGTATCTGGCTCTATTTTGTGGCCTGACACCCCTTTGTATTTGTATGCTTTACATCTTGTGCCCTCAGAAAGTCTGAAGTTGCCAGTACTCCCAAGCCTAGTCTGCAGTGGGTGAGATTTCCCCTGGGGGTTGTCTAATGCTTGGGTTTCATTCATCATGGTCCTGAGACGACTGTCATTTAGAGCCTTCTCCCTTAAGTCATGGGACCTTCTTGATAGGATGAGTGGAAAGAGTATTAGCATTGAAATCAGGAGATTTGGATTCTATTATCAGCTCTGCCACTTAATAGTTGGCTAATAAATATTTATTGAGCACTTACTATGTATGGCAGACACTATATAACAAAATGTACCTCATTTAGCTTCTCTGAGCCTCTGTAAAAGGAGGCTAATCATACTTATTTTATGGAGAATTGGAATGAGATAATGTCTATGAAGCTACCTTGAAAAGGGTTAGGCCATAGTATAAAGGTTAAGACTGTGGTCAATATGCAAGAAGCTCAGCAAGTCATTGATTAACCAGTTCAACCCCATAAAGATGCACATGGACACAATTTGCATATTATTCCCAGGAGTTCATGGATTCCACCAAAGCCCATCCATAGACCCATCCATGAACCCCTTTGACTCTCAGTAGTCCTTGCCTCAGAGAATGGAAGTTCTTCCTGATAGAGCCTATGTTCTTCTGGCTTTCTGGTCATGCTGAGTTCCATAGTTATACCTATGGTGTGCAAAGACCTATTCCTTAGTTCTAGACCGAACCACCTTTTAGAAGGTGAAAACAAGGAGATGAGGCTAAGCAGTGTCAAAAGATCTGGGAATGAATACTTTTCCACATCCAGAAAGCAGAGAAATGGAATGGAAGAAAAGGTTGCTTAAGGGGAAGAGTGCTCAATGGCAAGAGAAAGTAAGGACAAATCTGGTCCCCAAGCTGGGAGAAACGAGTGGGGCAAGTAAGTCCCTTCTATATCAGTACCTTATAACAGATATGGACAAAAGGACTATGAGAAGGGCTAGGGGGCAGACCCTAGGAAGGAACTTGGAATAATGAGATCATCACAATGATCCAAGGAAAATTAAATACCCCAAAACTTCTAAATTCTAATCTATAGGGAAAATCCAAGATTTCCTCAGTCTTTTCATTAACCTTGAAAAGATCCAGCAGAAGTGATGATTTAAATACCCAGTCAAGTTTCACATCCTGATTTGTCAATATGTCTTCTAGGCTCCTTCTGGAACAGAATTCTGTCACAATGGCAAATATCCCTGAATCATAGAAGAAGCCCAATAAAGGGTTAATATTTTTTATGATGCAGGTCCTTCATCTGGAAACAGAGGGAGAGAGGAAAGTCACAACTGTCCTGTCATAATTGGGGACCAAAGTTTAGAGCACATACCCTTCTCTTCATCCTTCCTATGACTTCTTACTGTGAAAAGCTGAATTTTGGTCCCCATGATCTCCAATCTCTAATGTTAGTCCTGTGATTATTATGTTTTATGGCAAAAGGGAGATAATTCAGATAGGCCTAATCTGATTATATGAGCTCTTCAAATCAGAAGAGGAGGGAGGTGAAGAAGTCAGAGAGATTCAAAGTGTAAGGACTCAACACTCCATTGTTGGCTTTGAAGCTGGAGGAAGGAGGCTAGAAGCCAAGGACTGTGGGCAGCCTCTAGTAGCTGGAAACAGCTGTCAGATAACAGCCAGCAAAGAAATGAGGTCTTCAGTCCTACAGCTGTACAAAACTAAATTCTGCTGATAACCTGACTGACCCTAGAAGTGACTTCCCCCCCAGAGACTCCAAATAAGAGCCCAGAGTGACTGACACCTTGACTTTATCCTTATGTGACACTAAGTGGAACACCCAGCTGATCCCACTTAGACTTCTGATCTACAGAACAGTGAGATAATAAATGGGTGTTGTTTTAAGCCACTACATTTGTGCTATTTTGGTATGGCGATAAAAGTTCTACTCACCAATTCCACTGTGTCTTTTGGGGGAAGGGGTCCCCACACAAGCAAGCAATCCTCCTACACCAGCTGGATGTCCTATAATTCAACTCAATTCTAACACTATCTGCCTGGAGATAGCATCAGATTCCACAGGTTAAGGGTTCAGTCCTACAAGACTTCTCCCCCATACACACTTCAGACACCCGTGTCAAGTTCAAGTCCCCTGGGCTTTTACAAACCAGCTATAGACTGAAGGTTCTAATGACCCTCACCTTGGGTTCAATTAATTTGCTAGAGTGGCTCACAAAATTCATAGAAACATTTACTTACTAGATTACCAGTTTATTATAAAAGGATATAATTCAGAAACAGTTAGATGGAAGAGATGCGTAGGATAAGATATGGGGGAAAGGTGTGGAGCTTCCATGACCTCTCTAAACGTGTGCCACTCTCCCCAAATCTCTACATGATCACCAACCTAGAAGCTCTCCAAACTCTCTCCTTTGAAGTTTTTATGAAGGCCTCATTACATAGACGTGATTGATTAAATCATTGGTCATCCCCGGAGTCAACCTTCAGTCCCTCTCCCCTCCCCAGTAGTCAGGGGTGTGGGACTGAAAGAGCCAAACCTTCTAATCACGTGGTGGGTTTTCAGGCAACTAACTAGCTCCCATCCTTAGGTGTGGTCCAAGTCTCATTAACATAACAAAAGACACTTTTACCACTCTCCCCACTTAGGAAATTCCAAGGGTTTTAGGAGCTCTGTGCTAGAAATACTGATGAAGAATATATATATATATATTCTTCATATATATATTTTCATATATATATTTTCATATATATATGAATATATATATTCATATATATATGAATATATATATTCATATATATATGAATATATATTCATATATATTTATATATAATAAATATAATAAATAAATATAATAAAAATATATATTCATTCATATATATTCATTCATATATATATATTCTTCATATATATATATTACTATAAATCACAATATCATAGGCAGTGATAGAAAATTAATGCAATGGTCAAAAGGGGAGATTTTAGAGAGAGATCTCTGTTGGCATATTAAGTGAATGCTAAGGTTGTGGCCTTCATCCTGATTCTTTGGGGACTCTGGAATTGAGCTCGGTGAGCCAGGAGAACTAAAGAAGTTTAATACAATGAAAGGTGGAATAGATTGTCTATTTGTGAATATTTATGTATTAAAATAAATAGCCTACATAAACATCAGGCCAAAATCTTCAAAATTTGTTTCAGAAGAAACATTTACAGTTTTGACTCCATTTTCCCTTGCATCATTAATTTTTTCACTAACGCAAGAAGCATTTAGTATGTACCCACAAGGTCCACAGAACTGGACTGCATGCTAGAGATACAGAGTTAAACAAAATGAAATGTAGTACAAAAATACAGCTGTCAGCTTATTTGTCTATCACTCCCCCTTTGAATATGAACTCTTTTAGGACAGTAATCACTGAAAATGTTATAAATACTAGAGAAGTAAGATAAAGATGAAGAGAGAAGAGTGTTTGATGAATTTGACCAGTAATAAATTATTAATTACAGAAACTTAACCTATAAATATGTTTACACTGACATACATATTTATATATATATACACACATGCACACATATATATACACAAATTTTATATATATATATATATTCTTTTTCATGTGGGAAATAAGGGAAAGGGTTAAATCACATATTATTCTATTTTGAGCATTGAGAGCATGGTGGAACATTAACTGAGATGGAGTACACTGGCTTAGAATATGAACTTACTTCTCCAACAGGGTGATCCAAGCTGAGGTTTAAATTATCCCTGGTGCTGGGGCGCCTGGGTGGCTCAGTGGGTTAAAGCCTCTGCCTTCGGCTCAGGTCATGATCTCAGGGTCCTGGGATCAAGCCCCATGTCGGGCTCTCTGCTCTGCAGGGAGCCTGCTTCCTCCTCTCTCTCTGCCTGCCTCTCTGCCTACTTGTGATCTCTGTCTGTCAAATAAATAAATAAAATCTTTAAAAAAAATTATCCCTGGTGCGAATGGCAGCTATTGACCGTTCAAGCTGCATTTTAATCATAAAAGCCTGACACCCATTACAAGTCACTTAGTCCACTGCAGCTTAAACTAGCTAAGGAGGACATGGAAATTCAGCCCACACATAACAAAGTGGGCACTTACTATGAAGGTTTTATTGTGCCATCTCTTAGGAAACAAGCAGCAAAAACTATTGGGTTCTAAACTTCTTTTGGAAGACAGAATACAAAGTTATGTCTGTTAGCTGCTCAACACAAATCTATTTCCCTTCTTATTGGGAAAACAACTAGTCCACATTTTACAGCTTCCCTTGGACCTAAGTATAGCTATAGGACTGACTTTTAAGCAGTGAAATGTAAGAGGAAGTAATACATGCTCTTTCTAGGTTAAGATTTTTAAGAAGTAAATATATGCCTTTCATGTTATTTTTCACTTGTATAGAGGAATGCAGATGATGACAGTGTCCTAGGAGAGGGTAGGGTAGAGCCATAAAATTGTTATATCCTGGGTCCCTGAATCCCTATATTGGAAAGAAGTCACCTGCCAACAAAGAACACCTACCTTGTACTGTTATTTGGATGAAAATGAAACTTCTGCTGTGTTTGAGACATTAAATATTTGAGACATAAATATTTATTACAGAATCTAGCTTTACACTAGTGGCCCTAGCATGTAAAAAGTTCAGGCCCAAGTTTTCCCTAGATCTTTACAGGCATATGTCCTCAGCTACAACCAATAGAGAAGACCTCATACCAGGTAGATACCTACATTCAGTCATGTGCTACTGATATTTTGGACAACGCCAGGAAGCGGAGAATGTTTGGAATATACCCTTTTTAGTAAGACGGTCATCTGAACATTTACTGGGTAGGCATGTACTTCACCCCTTCAATAAAACGGTCATCATCAAATGTTCAAGAGTTAAATTGTCCTGTCTCCCAAGGTGTTTGTTAGTACTGTATCTGACATGAAACCTTTAAGCATGCAATCACCAGAGGAACATGCTCCTGAATCAAGCATTAGCTTAAGTGATCTTAAAGAGGTCTTCAACTGCTTGACAATGTTTCTGGGACATTGTAACATCAGAATAATTCCTACTTGCACTGCAGCTGCAATACCATCCTAGTGGCAGGTATGGACTCTTATCAAAATTTAATTCTCCATACCAGTGCCTGCCATTGCTATATCAGCCATTGCTACCTATTTCGGCAAAAAGATTTTCTACTTCCATGGACTAACTGGCTGCTATGTCTTTTCCTCTATTTCATTTTGTTTTGTTTTGTTGTAGAGAGTTATTGTTCCAATCCTCCTACCCTTGTATCAATCTATTCACTCTTTTTTAAAATTTAATTTAATTTTATTTTTTTCAGTGTTCCAAAATTCACTGTTTATGCACCACACCCAGCAATCTATTCACTCTTTACCACCCAGAGGTCAATGGTCATATAGAACATATTAACCAGGTACTAGTGGAAGATTTCTGATGTTACGTTTCCTGCCAGTAATTCTTCATTAATTTAACAAACATGTATTGAATATCTTACCATATGTTAGGTCCTGAGGTAAGGGTTGGCAAGACAGAGGGTGAACAAAATAGTATACGGTCCTTAACTTCTTAATTTAAATAATTACACGAAGGAATGTAAACTTGTGAGGTGCCTTGGTGGCTCAGTAGTTTAAGCGTCTGCCTTTGGCTCAGGTCATGATCCTTGGGTCCTGGAATTCAGTCCCATATCAGGCTCTTTGCTCCATGGAGAACCTGCTTCTCCCTCTCCCTCTACCTGCTGCTCCCCCTGCTTGTGCTCTCTCTCTCTCTCTCTGTCAAATAAATAAAATCTTAAAAAAAAAAGAAATGTAAACTTGCAACTCTGACAAGCCCTGTAAAGGAGAGGCACATAATGTAAGTATGTATAATTGGGGCTTTGACTAATTCGAAAGGTTGAGGAAGATTCCTGGGAAGTGACAGTTGAGCTGGGAGTTAAAAGATAAGTGGAATTAACCAGGCAAAAAGGGAGAGAAAAGTATTCCTGAGACTGGAAGAGCATGTGAAAAGGCTCTGTGCTGGGAGTATATCACAGGCCAAAGACAGAAAAAAAAGCCAGTACGTCTGATGCAGAGAGGGTAAGGGAAATATTGTGGTATGAGATAAGGCTGAAGAGGCAGGGCAGAGCCAGACCATTAAGGATCTAATAGACCATTTTAAGCAGCTTTTTCTTGATATTAATGGCAATTAGAGGCACTTCTATACTATGGAGGATATAGTAAGTCATGGCAGACTACTATTCCTGATACCACAATATTAAAAACCCAGATAAATTGCAAAAATATATTTTAAAAGACAACAAGGATATGTATAAGCAAAAAAAAAAAAACTGAAATTAAGAGGGGCAGGAGGCCTTCTGAGATAAGCAGATTATTGCCAGCCATTTTCTTCCCTTAGGACATTTGCTAATCCTTGGCACAAGCTGAAGATCAGGTTTAGTCTAGCAGAAGGGCTTTGCTGGGAAAAAGAGAAAATCAGCACAATTTCAGCAATTGTGGAGTACTGGCATGACAATTAATAAACTTCAGGAGACCTAAATGTGAGCTGGATCCCCCAGCCCAGTATATAGTCTGAGTTTGGAAACTAAGGAAGACTAAGAAGCTTCTATAAAGTGAGCTGAAATCTCCTTTAGTCTCCCAATATTCAGAACACAAAGTCTTACTATAAGAATAAGGCCTGCCTCAAACACATGGCTGGACTTTTCCTCAAAATATTTGCCAAATTTGGAAGCATCATGGGGTAAGGGTAGAGGCCAAAGAATAAGGATCAAAGGCTCTGAAGCACAGTCTGGACATACCAATCTTTAAAAGTGGAGAATACAGAACCCTGCAGGCTTTCAGAGGGATATGCTTGGGAAACATAACAAAACTAGAGGTGCACTGAGTCTAATTAAAACTACAACATAGCTTCAATTCAGCTCAGTTTCTGATTAGATGAATGTGTTTACTTCTTCACCCTACCCACCTAACAGATGAAAAGAGAAAATCCTCATTGGTAGAACATAATGCCTAGAGTCTCTATAGTGTCTTGATATGAAATATCTACCATATAATAAAAAAATTACTAAATGTTTGAAGAGGCAGAAACAAAGGAGACAGAAGACAATGGAATATGCTTTTAAATAATCCAAAGACCAAAACCTCCATAAAATATGGGCCAATATTTTTTTGAACCATGAAGGCAGTGGAGAGTGACCAAACCCACAAATGGAGGTAAAGGTAAACCTGAAAACACACTAAAATAGGTAAAATTTGTGTTTTTTGTTTTTTTGTTGTTGTTGTTTTGTGAAACTGTATTCCCCAAACTGCACATGACTTGAAGGCAGAAAGTGCATCCTGGCAGGTTTGAGATGTCAGAAGGCAAAATCTGAAACCAAAAGAATAGTTAGAAAGTTAGGGAAGAATTCCTGGAAAGTAATAAGCTATAGAGCAAGTTCAATCCCAAAATATACATATAAAATTTGCTCAAATCTACATTTATCATGGTGAGCATCTCATAAAATATGTAATTGTGAATTCCTAGGTTATACACCTGAAATTAATATAATATTGTAGGTCAACTATACTTCAATTAAATTTTTTTTTTAAATCTGCCCAAATCCTTGGCTGAATGATAATCTTTGCATGCATGGGGAAGATCCCAGGGACCTCATAAAAAGGCAACAACTAAACCTGAAAGCATGGACCAGAGATTTTAGTTACTACATACCACATGGGAGAAGTTAAAAATTGAGTCTAGCCAAGATAACTACCTTCAAAAACAAACAGACAAAAATCATTCTTCAGAGCAATCTAATGGAATCCAGAATTTCTAAAATACATCATTCATAACATTCAGCAATTTTTAACCAAAAAGCCTTAGATATGCAAAGAAACTGGGAAATGTGACCTATACTCAAAAAAAAATAAAAGCAGTCTGTAGAAATCAACCCTGAGATGATACAGATGCTGTAACTAGCAGAAAAGAACTTTAAAGCAGATATTCCAAATATATTTGAGGATGTAAAAGACAATGTATACAAAATGAATATACAGATAGGAAATATCAGCAAAGAAACAGAAGCTATAAATATGAATCAAATGGAAATTCTATAGCTAGAAAATATAAAATTCACTAGATTGGCTTAGGAAATGACAGAAAAATCAATGAACTTGAGGAAAGATCAATAAAAAATACACTAAGCTGAACAACAGAGAGAAAAAAGATTGGGGATAAAATGAATAGAGTCTCATGATTAAAAAAATTTTCACAGAAAATCATAAATAAGGACATGTGTGAAAAACCCTTCAGGTAACATCAAACTCAATAGTAAAACATTAAATCATTTTCCTATTGAGCCAAGAGCAAGGCAAGGATGTCTTTCTTGCCCAGCTCTACTCAATATAGTGTGGGAGCATCACAACACTGATGAGAAAAATTTAAGAAAACTTAAATAAATGAAGATCTATACCACATTAATGGCCTGGAAGATTCAATATTGTTAAGATGTCCATGTCACTAAGTTGGTTTATAAATTCATACGATTCGTATCAAAAGTTCCCAAAGCCTTTGTTTAAGTAAAAGAAGCTGATTCTAGAACTTACTGAAATTTAAAATGAATGATTTTATCCAAAACAATCTTGAAAAAGAACAAATTGGAGGTGTTTACACCGCTTGACTTTAAGATTTACGCTAGAGCTATGAAAATTAAGCTGTGTAATATCAGCAGTACAGTACATTAATGAGTTAGTGAAACTGAGTAGAGTCCAAAAAATATACCTACACACATATAGTCAGTGAATTCTTACCAAATTGAAAAGCTAACTCAATGGAAAAAGGAAAACTTTTTTTAAGGAGTTACTGTAGGAACACTGGATATCTCTATGGAAAAACAATGAACCTTGATCACTCTCTCAGTCCATACACAAAAACTAATTCAAGATGAGTCATCATCCTAAATCTAGAATCTTGGAATAAGCAAGGATTTCTGGGAAATTAAAATAAAATAAAATAATCAAGAGATACCACTAAGAAAATAAACAAGCCACTGACTGAGGAAAAATATTATAAAACATGGATCTGACCAAAGTTTTATATCCAGGATCCATGAAGAATGTCTACAATTCAAAAATTAAAAGACAAAAAAAACCCACATTTTTTTATTAAATGGCAAAAATTTGAATGGGCAATTCACAAAAGAAGATATACAGAAAAATTACAGACGTATGAAAAGGTGCTCAACAAATTTAGCCATCAAGAAAATGTTAATTAAAACCACAATAAAATACCATTTTATACACACCGGAAAGGCAAATATCAAAAAGATATATGTTGCTGAGAAATTAGAACAAATGGAACATCCATATATTTCTGATAGTAGTGTAAAATGTTATAACCAATTAGAAGAGCTGGTTGGATGTTTAATATAAAGTTACACTTGCATCTGCTCTATGACTCACTTAGTCTATCCTTTTTTTTTTTTTAAGATTTTATTTTCTTAACTGAACTCTACACCCAGTGTGGGGTTTGAGCTCACAATCCTGAACTCAAGAGTTGCATGCTCTACCAACTAAGCCAGCCAGGCACCTTTCAGTTAGTCCGCTCTTTGAGTATTTACCCAAGAGAAATGAAAATATATGTTCAGGGGCACCTGGGTGGCTCAGTGGGTTAAGCCTCTGCCTTCGGCTCAGGTCATGATCTCAGGGTCCTGGGATCAAGCCCCGCATCAGGCTCTCTGCTCAGTGGGGAGCCTGCTTCTTTCTCTCTCTTCCTCTGCTTGCCTCTCTGCCTACTTGTGATCTCTGTCAAATAAATAAATAAAATCTTTAAAAAAATATATATATGTGTTCATAAGAATACATAAAAATGTATAGTTGCCTATTAAAAGATACTCAACATCACTCATTATCAGAGAAATGCAAATTAAAACCAGAGTGAGACATCATGCCACACCCACTAGGGTGGCAACTATCAATAGTTTTAAAAAGAACCTGAAAATAATAAGTGCTAGCAAAGATATGAAGAAATTAAAAGCCTGTGCACTGTTGATAGGATTGTAATTAAATGATGCAACCACTGTTGAAAATTGTATGAAGATTCCTCAAAAAATTAAAAATAGAGGTACCATATGATATAGTAATCCCACTTCTGGGTATAAACCCAGTGAATTGAAAACAGAGTCTCAGAGAGATATTTACAAACTCAGATTCAAAGGAGCACTATTCACAATAGCCAAGAAGGAGAAGCAACCAAATCAAGAATGAGTGAATAGCATACAACAGAATATTAATCAGCCCTAAGAAGGAGGGAAATCCAGTGACACGTTATCACAAAGATGAACCTTGAAGACATTATGCTACATGAAATAAGCCAGTCACAAAAACACCAATGCTGTATGATTCCAATTATACAAGGTGTCTAGAGTAGTCATGTTCATAGAAACAGAAAGTAGAATGGTGTTAGCAGAAATTGGAGGGAGGGGAAAAAGAGAGTTGTTGCTTAATGGATAAAGAGTTTCAGATTTCCGAGATAAAAAAAAGTTCTGGAGGTCTGCTTACAACAATGTGATTATACTTAACAGGACTGAACTGTATGTTTAAAAAGAGTTAAGGGGGGCATTTGGGATGAGCACTGGGTGTTGTATGTAAGTGATGAATCACTATTCTATTCCTGAAATTAAAGTCGATTCCTTGTTTAAAAAAAAAGTTAAAATGCTAATTTTGTGTTTTTTCACAGTTAAAAAGATTATAGGTGCCTTATTCATTATACCAATACACTAAAAACTGGCCAAATGTTCATTAGCAGGAGAATGATAAACAAACTGTGATACATTTATAAAATGAACTACTACTCAGCTATTTTAAAAAATGAACTACTATTACATTCAAAAACATGAATTAATCTTAAAAAGTACTAAGAGAAGGAAAAGCCAGGCACATAGGAGTCTACATATTGCATTATTTTATTTATATGAAATCTAAGAACAGAAAAAAATACAAATTTATGGTGATAGAAATCAGAATAGTAGTTGCCTCTGGACTACGGGCTTTGACAGAGAAGGGTAACAGAAATTTCTAGGATGATGGACACATTCTATATTTGTTTTGGGGAGTGGCTACAGAGATGCATGCAATTGTCAAAATTCATTAAATAGGACATCTAATTAAACCTGAATAAAAAATGTATTTTAAAAACACAATGATAACTATGTGAAATAAGCCAGTCACAAAAAAGACAAAGGCTGTATGATTCTACTCATATGAGATAGCTAAAGCAGTCAAATTCACAGAACCAGAAAACAGAATGGCAGTTACAAGGAGTTAGAGTGGGGTGGGTAAGGGGAGTTGTTTAATGGATACGGAATTTCAATTTTGCAATACTAAAGAGTTCTGACAATGTGTTGCAAAACAATGTAAATAGACTTAGCACTACTGAATTGTATACTTAGAAATGGTAAATTTTGTTATGTTTTTATCACAATTAAAAATAAAAATGTAGGGCGCCTGGGTGGCTCAGTGGGTTAAAGCCTCTGCCTTCGGCTCAGGTCATGATCCCAGGGTCCTGGGTCCGCGGGGAACCTGCTTCCTCCTCTCTCTCTCTCTCTGCCTGCCTCTCTGCCTACTTGCGATATCTGTCTGTCAAATAAATAAATAAAATCTTAAAAAAAATAATAAAAAAAATTAAAAATGTAAGGGGTGCCTGGGTGGCTCAGTTGGTTAAGTAAGTGTCCAAGTCTTGATTTCGGCTCAGGTCATGATCTCAGGTTCCAGAGATCTAGCCCTGTGTTGAGCTCTGCACTGAGCGTGGAGCCCGGTTGGAATTCTCTCTCTCCCTCTTCCTCTGCCCCTCTACCCCTACTCCTGCTGGGGCACGCTCTCTCTCCCTCTCTAAAAATTAAAAAAAATTAACAAAAGAAAAAGAAAAATTTTTAAAAACCAATGAGGGGTACCTGGCTGGCTCAGTTGGTAAAGCATGCAACTCTTGATCTCAGGGTTATGAGTTCAAGCCCCATCTTGAGCACAGAGATTACTTAATAAAAATTTTTTTCTTTAAAAACCAAAGAGATACCCCTATAAACCCACCAGAATGGCTAAAACTATAAATACTAAGAGTATCAAATATTGCTGATGATGTAGAGCAAAGGAAACTCTCATAACTTGCATGCAGGAAATTAAAATGGGAAAAGGTTTGATAGCATCTTATAAACCTAAATGTACACTAACTTTAACATGGAAATTCCACTCCTATGTGTTTAACCAAGAGAAATTAAAATATGTGTCCACAAAAAGACTTGTTAAAAAAAGAGAGACATGTAAAAAGCATATTCCTAGCAGCTTTATTTACAATAGATAAAATTGGAATCAGTCCAAATGCCCATCAACAGGAAAATACATAATTAAATTCTGCTGTATTCATACAATTGAATACTACTCGTCAATGAAAATAATAAGCTATTTATACACACAAAATAAAATGGATTAATATCATTTGGGATGCTGTATGATACCACTTCTATGAGGTTATAGAAGAAGCAAAATTAATGTACAATAGGAAAAACCCTGGAACAGTGGTTCCCTCTTTGTGTGTGTGTGGGGGGGGGGACACAAATTTACTGATGAACAGAAAGGAACTTTCTGGAGAGAAAGAAATGTTTCATATTAGGGATCAGCATCCTTTTTCAATAAAGGTACATGTAATATATATTTTATTTTTTGGAGATCATATACTATTTCTGTTGCATAAGCTTTGTTCCCCCTCCCTTTTTTTTAACAGTCATTTAAAAGTGAAAAAAAACAGTTCTAGCTCCCAGGTTGTGAAAAACAG